>NC_081135.1:33148303-33766600 GCF_958295425.1 Solea solea
GAGTTGTTGAGGAGTCATCTTACTCTATTTCTAAGTGTTTTGAGTAACCATGGCGACAAAAATCGCAAAGAAACTGCGAAAAAAAAATGATCACAAGCCAGCCCACTTTGGAGCCTCACAGTGTTGTCACACTTTAACGCAGAAACGTGGTTGAACCTTTAAACGGGTCACAAGACTTGACACTTCTTTCACCAAATTTAAAGTTTTGATACATGAATACAGTTTAAACAATCACAGTTTAAGTTTTTTCTCTTTTCCTGCCCACAATTTCCAACCTACACAGATTTTTATTTTACATAAAAACATTGCTATGTTGTTATAATATTTTATATAAATATAATAAATATATTGCTATATACCTCCTATTGACTCCCATGTTAAAACTCTAAAAAAAATGAAGACAAGGGTGATTTTAAAACTGTAATTTCTCTGTCAATTCATACCCCTTTTTCACAAATTTAAATGTGGGAGCTCCTGAAAGCCTCCTGATGCTCACAAACCAAAAATTCTGTATCATCAACTGGGGGTCAGAGAGGGGGATGGGAGAGTCAGTCTCTCTCTATACATTTTAAAGGTTCAATCCATCCAAATGTTACTCCACTGATACTCCATTACCAGCTCACATTGGCACCAAGAAGCAGGCACGATAAAAAAATTGCCACAGAATTTTTCTAGTTTGGTCTAAAAATAAGTATAAACCATCAAATCTTGAAATTCCATTCCATATCATTATAATCGCATATTATGTGATTTAACATTTTTAACTTTGCATTTTTCCTTCTTTGTGCACGTGAAATGAATCACGAACAAGTAAAGAAAGGAACTTAAACTGGGGGTTAAATAGGATTTTAGTTATATGAGATGGATTTATTCTGTAAAGCCTGTGTAAAGTGGTGTGTTGTGTTTAGGAGGAGGGGAAGACAAAGCAATCTAAAGCCCGTGGAGCGTATAGACTGCAGTATATGAACACTGTAACCCAAAGGTTACGCTGACATTTTCACTGCAGTCATGTTCTCAGACATTCACTCCCACTCTTCCTCTGGCAGCTGAGAAGTCAACTAGTTCCCAATGTTTTCCCTTTTCCCCAGTGAACCACATCTCCTCCTCCTCCTCCTCCTCCTCTGCCAGTGTTTGTTCTCGTCTTTTCTGTCATGTCTTTCCCACCTCTTACCTCAGCCGCCTCCCCTTGCACGTCACATCACATATGGGTCATCCCTCTGTATTATCCCTCTTACAGACCCTGTTGTGTTTCCTGTGTGTCTGCCCCTCTGTGAATACACTTCTTATCATTTGTCAACATTTGTTGCTATAGAACATTTTTCGACTTAAAAGCTATTTTTGTGCGTGTGTGTAGCGTTCTCTTTGATCAGAGACGAGTTGCTTTGAACGTTGCCACCTTCTGCGTTGTTGTTTGACGGAGCCCCTCCTTTGAAAATCATCACAAGTGCTAAATAGAGCTGAAACAATTACTCGATTAATCGATTCCTATATTAATCATCAACGATTTAGACTTTTTTAATATAGGAGTCGATTAGTAACCGATTAATTTAGAAATTGTTTCAGCTGTATTTATTTATTTTTTTTTACGTTTTCTGATATTTTATGGACCAAACCATTACCTGTCAATTACAATAATCGACAGGTTAATCGATTATGAAAATAATCGTTAGTTGCTGCTCCAGTGCTAAACAAATTACCATTACTCAAGCAACGGGATCACACTTTACTTAAGTCGGTGATGATGCGTTACTTCCTCATTACTTGGTGACCGGCGCTGGTGTGAACACAGTGTGTGTGTGTGTGTGTCCTTAACAAGTAATTTACAGTGTAGAACAAGTTTTAATTACAATTTCTTTTAATAATTCCATAAGTAGACCGAGTCATTGGCCAGTTAATTAATCATGTCCCTTTTCTCGGCTAAATTTTCTCCACCAGTGTCGTCTGATTTTACTTTAATGAATCAGCGGATTATAGCTCATATTTATAAGTTTATGTGTTAACTTGATAAATGCAGCAAAGTCAAAGTTTCTTTCATCCCCTAAAACCTCTTTTACATATAAAATAATTAGTTTATACATCATTTTAGACTTAAAATAAATAAGTGCACCGCAGTGCAGACACAAAGTTAAGTTAAGCAATTTTGTGTCATTTGTTATATTAAACTTATACTGTATATTTTAAAGATTTCTAAAGATCAGTATTAATTGTACTCTCTAACTAAAGTAAAAACTAAAACTAAAACTGATTTAGAGGTTGTTTTATTTTTTTACTTTAACAACAGTAACAGTGCAATGAATAATAACGTAATCAATTAATCTTGATCAAACTGTATTTATATATTGTATAGGGCGTCCTAAACTTTTAACTTTACTTATATATAAGTGTATATATGTATATATATATATATATATATATATATATATATATATATATATATATATACTGTGTATATATATACTGTATATATATATACTGTGTGTATATATATATATATATATATACTGTGTATATATATATATATATATATACTGTGTATATATACTGTGTATATATATATATATACTGTGTATATATATATATATATATATACTATGTATATATATATATATATATATACTGTGTATATATATATATATATATATACTGTGTATATATATATATATATATATATACTGTGTATATATATATATACTGTGTATATATATATATATATATATATATGTTAGTTGGTTAAAACAACTTAACCAACTAAAGCCAACTAAACAAAAAGTTTGAAGGACTTGTGTGTGTGTAGCTGTGTAGGCTGTATATGTGTATATTATGCTGTTTATGTCTGTGACTTTCTATCATATATAATAATATATATGTTCTATGAGATAAATGATATAAAAATATAAACCTCAACAAAAAATGGCAAAAATTAAAAATAACATTTTCATGCTTTTACTTTGAAGGCTATGCAGGCTTTGCTTTGAAAAAAAAGAAGGAAAAAAAGTAATTCCCTGAGCAAATTGCTGCAGTGATGGAGATCAGCACTCATGAATAATTAAATGTAAATATCCAATTATTTTCTGATATTACTGCCGATGGGTCACTTTTGGACCACATCCAACTTTATTTATAAAGCACTTTAAAAACAACAACAACCGCAGCTGAAACAAAGTGCTGTACATCAGAGATAAAGAAAATAAACAAATAAAATATTTAAAAAAAAACGTGCAACCTTATAAACCTAAGAAGAAACAATAAAACACACAATAAAATATAATCAAATGTCACCTTTTACCCGACACTGTTGTAGACATGCAGCATCATCACTGGTTTTCAGTCATAAGACCAGACAGTGTGACTGTGTCACATACACAGTCACACTGTGACGAGAAGCTGAATCAGATATCCCTGTGA
Organism: Solea solea; assembly: GCF_958295425.1. Lineage (NCBI taxonomy): Eukaryota > Metazoa > Chordata > Actinopteri > Pleuronectiformes > Soleidae > Solea > Solea solea. The sequence continues at coordinate 33,151,709 of NC_081135.1, forward strand.
CGTGTTTGACTAAATGCTGAGGATGTCTTACACCAAATCCACACCCATCCATTTGTTTAGTTACTTTATCTAAACTTGTGAATAATATTGAACGGAGGTGACTTTGACTTAAACACATGGCGGACGGAGGAGCACGTGTGTCAAAGGCTTGGTCCCGCACACACTCTCTCTCTCTCTCTACCAGATCAATGCGGTGATGAATAATTCAGAAACACAATTCTCTGTTAATGCTGTGAAGGTTTTCAGGGGAATTATTGGTCACTCCTCTTTGGCCGTGGCCTCTGTGGTTTTGTGAAAACAGACGTCAATGTTTTCTTTCATGACTGGAGACGTCGGCGTTCACATCTGTGAGTGAAACAAAAATAAACACTCGTACCTGCTGCTTTCACATCACCATCCTAATCATGTTTATCATGAATCTTAAGCCAGTGGGGAAAAGCATTGGAAAGATGGTGTAAAACGGGAGATAAATTCTTTCATTCTTGAACGCAGCAACAAATTCAAGATTCAAGATACGAGTTGACTCGTTGACTTGTTTTTATCAGTTGTTCCCACTCTAGTCTCAGACTATTAAACCATAAAAGAAGCCAGACCATATCATTAAAAGAGCACTACAGTCGGAAAAAATACAAGGGTGGTAAAATTTAAAGGTAATGGTGCTGAAAATATGCCGTTAGGAAGTTTAATGAAATGACACGACTGTGTTCAGACGTTTTTGTAATAACTGTGACGGGCCCAGTTACACCCAGACTCTTTTTGGAAACAACAGTTGTGTTCTCACTGCTTAGTGTCTCACTGCAACGTTCCCCTCCACATGTTTTTGTTGTTCTGCCTGTAAAATGTGCTGATGCAGACTTGGAACGAGATGGAGAAGAAATTGGAAGATAAACAAATAAATAAAAAAAACAAACAACAGCAAGTGGCCACTGGATGGAGACACACATCCAATCCTGTAGATCCAGGCAGACACTGACATCAGAGACGTCACGCCTATTACATGCTTCAAAACAACTGTTTCTACATTTCTGATTACGATGTTATGATGCTAAGTGCTACATAAATCTGCAGTTTGTTGTGGCGTTAAAGCAGCAGGGTCAAAGGTCGATGTTTATAGGCTGATATCTCCAGTGTGCAGAGAGAATATAAGTGAGGAATTGGCTTTATTTAAGGGCCATTTTATCACTTGAAAGATATTTTAAATGTATTGTCACAAAAATAAATAAAAAAGAACCTGGAATGACCGTATGGGGATTGTTTGGTGTTGTTGCTCGAGAAATCACTTTTGGTAATCGATCTTTTGTGCAGCAGCCCAAACCGCAGAGCCGAGGTCAAGGGAAAAAGAATTCATGCATTACAGAGACAAACTTTGTGTCTTTGACCTCTCAGAGCAGAGTTGTGAAAATGGAAACCGGACCCAAAGTTGTAGGAAACATCACAGTCGGAAGGCAAAAAGATGAAAAAGTGTCCGTCGTAGACAAGCCGGCGTACATCATCTCATATTTGGTTTATGACCTTTTTTAAACAGTCTTGTTAAGCTGTCACTTGCTGTCTTTTTTATTGGTAAAAAACTGCGGGAATGGGGGTTCCGTGTCCAAGAGGTAATAATTCTCCTGCAGAGAACATGGCTTGATAAATGCACTCCACTGAGGAGCAAAGTAGAAAGAGATAGTTTGGGATGTTTTGAAGTTAGCACAGTTCCACTTCCCTAAAACTGTTGCAAGTACAACAGACATGTTTGCACTTTCATTGACTTTAGACTGTGACATTGATTTGTCAAAGTATAAATAGTTCAGATTAGGATTCAACATAAGTACAGTATTTATTGTAGAAAAGGTAGGAAATGGTGAGACAAAAGGATGATGCTATAGTTAGAGAACAAAGCTATAAACTAAAATAGTACATGTGTACACAATATATAATATTAATATGTAGTATAATAAAATGAAATCTTAACAACACTATTATGATTTCTTCACTGAAGCGGTTTCAGACTATAGCCATAAAAAAGCCATAAAAAAGATGCTTTACCTTTTGCTTTTGTTTGTTTGTTTGTTTGTTTTTCAGGATGTGACAAACAGACTGTGACTCACAGACCTCAGGGTTTCTACTGCGATCACACTGATACCACACATCCAGTCTGATGAAGGTAAGGAGCTTATAAACATAAACAACTTTCTTCTGAATCAACTCTGAAGTGCACAGGCACATTTAAAAAAACTGTGCGTGTGTGTCTCTGATTTCAGTCCCCACACACACACGAGCAGCTTCAGTCGTGAAGCGGTTGTAGTTGATTTATACTGTGTTTTCTACCCGAGTCCAGGGAGCAGAGCATTAGTCAGTCCTGCGAGATTATAACAACATCTATAACCTGGTTTGACTGTTTGCAATTTTCCACAGATGGTAAAACTCATTCTTAGTCATGTTTTTTTTATTATTATTTTTTTTTTTTACCTCGGTGTTCAAAGAGCTGAGTCAAAGATGACTGCAAGCTTTTCCACTTGTCAGCTGTGGTTTAGTGTTATACTTAAAAATCAGCTCGTGTTCTGTATTTCAAACGTTTCTGCTCACAGAGTTAGTAGCAACAAAGCAAAATAGACCTTATTCTCTTTTTGAAAAACTACATACTTATAATCTGCTTGGATTAAAGTAGGACATGAAGTCACGTGTGATTGGGAACAACTATAAAAGCAACTGTAGACGGTGTAAAGCTAGAGTGGAATATGTGAAAAGACGTTTTCCTATAACTTACTACCATTAAATATAGTTGTCATGGTACAAATGTAATCAATGTTTTATGTGTTTAATGCACAAAACCTATTTATTTGCCTAAAAGCCGCCTATTTATATGTTATGGCTTTTAATACCAGTTGAGCTTTTATCCTTTTTTTTGTCTTAATTTCGAAAAGGTCTCAAATTTGATCTCTAAACGTTAGTGAAAATGGCCGAAAATTGGCGTGCAAATCAGAACTGGCAGAAAGTTTTATATAATAATGGAACTGCGAAAAACAAATGCAAAATGGCTCAGCAGCGCCCCCTCAGGTCCAGGACCCTGCTGGTGGGGGGGTGGCTGCGAGGGCCCCACACAATTCGGCTTGCAGCTTTAATTGTTATTATTATTACAATATTTTTATGTGCTGTTGCTGTGTTTTTACTCATTTTTATTTGGTAATTTTACTTGCTGTATTACTGTATTTTATTGCTTAATTTTAACTTTAAATTTAGCATTTAAAGCACTTTGGGGCAACAGGGCTTGTTTTTAATAGATTTTACCTTGTCCATGACAGTACTATGTGCTTTATGATCAGACAGACATTTTTCACACATTAGTGAAACCTTTTTAACCATATTAAAGAAGATATCTACATATCTTTACATGTATTATGAAAATAGTGAGTAGTGTTGAGCTTAAGTTATTTGGTTTTATTTTGTAGACAAAGTTTCAAGTCATACTGCCCTCTAAGATTGACACTCATTTGGTGTTAATAACACAATTATAATTAATGCAATTTATAGTTTGTTACATTTGTATTAATAACAGTCAAGCACCAGCTATTGAAGATGGGACGGGGGAACCCCCTCAAATCAAATTCAACCTAAGGCCCCACAAAGGCTTGTGCCGGCCCTGCCCACACACACACACACACACACACACACACACACAAATCCAATGATTGTATTTGTCCACCTAAAACTGTACCCTACATTCAAAATTGTTCCTAAATTACTGTTACATAATGCATTTGTATGTTCAACTGGACCCAAACTGTCCAAAGTCCCCTGTGCTTGTTCCTCATCTCCAGCCCCTGGGCTTTGACCCAGAAATAATAGAAGAAACTGATACACAGAAGAAGAGGAAAACCGTTTTTGGTTTTTTTTAGACAAAAAAGGAGACAGAATGTTATGCTCTGTCGGCTTAAGAATAAATATTCTAAAGTTAATGAACGGTAGAAAGACACGAAATGGAGCCCGACATGGTACAAACTATCCGCCAGCTTAAGTTGTTCCACTCTGTGATGTAATAGGTCAACTGGAAACAGTCTCAATAATAATAATGATAATAATAAGCTGAAAGGGGACATATCGCCACCTACAGTTGCATAGCGGAAGCGGACACACTTCATTTGATAAATGGATTCTTGTTTTCTGGGACAAGGATAGTCGTCCAATTAAACTGCACGGCTCATGCTGCAGCTGAAACACACAGACACACACACACACACACACACTGACAGTACACATCCTGTGCAGTAATTGCCTGCACGATGCGAGTTTATTCGCGAACCCTCGTCATACGCGTCCCACAATAAGAAGGTGAAAGTTAACCGGCGTTGGCCAGCGCGAGCCACAGAGCAACACGCCATGACTGAACGTTGACTGATGTGTTATTGCAGTGCATGCAAGGACATATTTAATGATGTGCAGACAAGCCTGAGAGTTAAAGGCGTGTTGCCTGCCTGTAGTTGACAGACAGCATTACATAATGTACATAGCTGTTAGGGTGTTCCACTCTGCTGTTCTCAGGTTTTTGTTTTGTTATGTGTGTGTGTGTGTGTGTTTTACATATCAGCCGCTCCACTGAGGACCACGACAAAAAACATGCCAGGCATCTATGCCAGATTTTATGTTCTCTCAACTTAGAGAATTGGGTATTTTTCCATTTAACAGAACAATGAATGGGGTTGTTTTGCCCCTCCAGTAGAGTGGAGGTGGATACACTCCATCCAATAAATCGATTCCCCCGTCGTGCTCGTGTTCTGGGAGAAGGGCAGTCGTCCAACTGAGTGGCAGCCGCAGTTCGACTTGTCTGTGCACGGAAAACGCCCCGGCTGTCGATTACGTGAAAGGTCTAATTGTTGTAGCTTTGATTGCTTTTCAAGAGCAGCGGCGGCGGCTTTAACGTTCGTTACTGACACGGAACACGCGATGACACATGACATGACTAAACTTGCTGGAGTAGGTATGGCCCATCGTTTCACAGTGACCTTTATCCGTGTGCTTTGTCATCCTCGGGTTCCTTGGTGTTGCTATAAAACACCACATGCTGTGAGTCATGCTCAGTGTAGTGTTGTAATCAGGCTTGTTTTGGTGCTACGAGAGGTCATAAGAGTTGTATTTTTGTATTCCCCTCTGTTTAAGCTTAAGCTTCCATAGAAAGATATGATAACAACATAAATATTGGCAGAGATACAAGGGACAAAAGGGTAGCTCTATTATACTACTCTACTGTACTACTATGTTTTATTACTCATTATTACTCATAACCGCTTTCATTGTGCTTGTTAGTATATTAGCATGTATGAAAACATCTTCATATGACTGCCTCTCTTTAACTATTGGTACAGTAAAAATAATAATAATCATCCACCTTCCCTGGAAATGTCAGACTGGGTTTTTCCTGCGTGTTTAAACCACAAACCAAAACTGGGAGCACTGCCACCACCCACCCATTATCCAATTGAGAAATGTATTTCAGCAACACTTTCCATTTCACTCTAACTGAACAGAAAGAAAAACAAATCCAGATTTCCACCTAAACGCTGAGCCTTTAGCTCATTATTTAAACAGCACAAACATAATTACAGACACAGTAATTATGTTTGTGCTATGGAAAGGCCATAATATGGCCTTTCCATTTGATTTGATATAAAATCCTCCCTCCTTTTTAATGTTTTTTTTTTTGGTTTGCCATTGATAATCTAATCTGACAGCAGGATAAAACTTGATATTCTTTGTTGTTGGGATGTGTTTCATCCTGTTTGTTGAGGGTGACGACATACTGATTCCTCTGAAAGTTGAAGCGTCAGTTTAACACTTCAGAATAGTATTTTTACAGAGCTGCTGGATCTTTCTGACACGATGTCAAATACTTTCAGTCTTAAATTGGATTTCACTCTCCCACCCCGCAGAGATATGACACAGATTCTGGACTGTGCAGGATCATGTACCTCTGTAATGTTCTGTCTTGGCTACATGATGAGGGAACATAACATTGACTATTGCTGCTATGCAGATGACTCACTGCTGCTTATCTCGCTATCTATCCTTCAATGAATTATATCCCTATAAAACAATCTCCACAATCAACCAGATGAGACTGGATGATTATAAATGTCCAACAGTGGAGAAAAAACTGTTGTTATGTTGTTGATGCTAAAGCTTGTGGGCAGCTGGTCTGTGGACACTGTGAGTCACAGTCGTTAAAAATGAGTGAGCAAACTAACACCAGCGATCGGTGCCCTTTGTGTGAGGTATTGGTACCACTTAACGATTTTATTTTATTTTTACTTAGCCTTCACTTAACCAGGTCAGTCCTGTAGAGATACAGTTAGAGAATTATTTAAAAAAAACACAGAAAAACACTTGTATACAGACAGCCTAGACTCCAGAGGTTTCACCAGATCCTTAAAACAAGTCAGGTGTACTAGATTTTGAAGATAAAATTCAGATTGAAGATTGTTCCAACCAACAGGTGCTGAAAACACTAAAAAGAATAGCTTTATAGATGAACATACACCAGTGACTGAGTGTAGTGTAGAGAACGCAGTGATGAGTGAGACAATCTGTAATAAAACGGTTGATCCCACCAGTTTCTATTTTACATAAAAAGAAAAACGAGATTTGTTTGTGTAAAAAAAATCCTAATAAGAGCTTTAGCTTTTTCACAACACACTGAAGTGGTCATTAATTAAATATCTTAGATATTTAAAAGTAGGTACCAACTCGCTTTGTTGACCTTTTCTCACAAGTTTTGTGTTCTCTACGTTTAAAATAGTTGCAGATGACAAAGCTGTCGTAAGTGTGTTGAAGAAGACTGCCCTCAAAAGGGATATATAAATGGTTTTTACAAGGTTGTCAATTAAGTTGTGAATATCTTATAAATAATTAAGAGTCCCATTTCAAAGCATTCCTTTTAAACATTTGAAGCACTTAAAAAACAGTTGACCAACGTACTGTACAATTACTCAACAATTAATTGTATTTTAATTTTACAATAAAAACAAAAAACATGAGAAAGTATTCTTTTTGACTATTATAAATGGTAAAATTGTGCCAAATTGTGAGACTGTATCAGTGTAGAGACTTGTCTATAATTATGTAATAATTACACATTAAGTGGTAACAAACAAACATAAATGGGTTTGAATTAAGTTATTTTAAATAAGCATTTATTGTAAAGTGGTACTAAATCATTTACAGGCTCTGACATGATTCATCTGAGTAAAACTGTAGTCACAATGTAATATTTATGACTCTTGATCACCGCAGACATCGGTTTATATTCTCAGGTTACATACTACAGCTTTAAATGAATAGTTCCTACTTTATCACGCTCAGTTAAAAAACACTATTTTCACTCGGGGAATCCTGACATGACAGTTTAGGAGATCCTATTATTTAGTTTAAACAATTTCTTTATAAGTTGTGAAGAATGACTTCCTCTTTATCATCAGTTTAGCAATCCATGTACAGTCCATAAATAATATGATACTGACTGCTTCTCTTTAAAGTGCTTTTTCTTTTTTCTTTTTTTTTTTAATAACGAAAACGCCTTAAGGAAAACAGCTGAGAATTAATGTGCTGGCAATGTTCCACTTTAGTCGCATGCCAAAATGACTTTGTAATAGGATTTAAGGCCCAAGGTGGCAATAAAGTCTAATGAAGAACACTCCTTATAAACAAAACCGATTTTCGTTTTTTCAAACAACATAAGATATAATACGCCCTCATTATTTGTATAGTGAATATAAATATAAAAAAATAGTTTTATCCCTTTCTGTCAACAACATTGATGTCTCAAATCTGCTGAAAGTCAGACTCACCTGAAACGACACACATCTCCTCACACGCTTCCAAAGTCTCAAAGTTGTTAGCGTTTCCCCCGCAGCCTCCGTACTCGAACAGCTCGCAGTGTCCCGAGTCGACGTTGAAGAAGAACCTGTCCTTTATGGCCTTGCAAGGCCCCGGGTCGTCCTTTAAGGCGCACAACTCGTTGAAGATGAAGAGCTCGGGTTGCGCTCCATCTGCAGAGACACGAGCGAGAGAGAGACAACATTCAGTACCCCACTTCCTGTGCATCTTCTTTGTATGCGCGTGTCTCTGGAAGAAATGAGGTCACTGCATCAAACTCTAACCGGCTTCAGATAAGGTGAACTTGTGTAATTTCCATAAAAATGGATTGACAGCTCTTTGAATTGGGATGCGGTGGGAGGCTGTGTGGAGGATTTTGATAAATACACAAAATGGAGCGGTGTGACTCAAACGCTTAATGCAGTAATTCAAATGTGATACTGACAAATTTTAAAAAACAAATATTTCATAAAATAAAATAAAACTCCTGCAGGCACAGAACGGAGTGTGACAGGTGTTTCTGTTGTACTTTCTATTTCAAAGAGAATAAGACAGCAGGGATCGTCTAAATCAACCCCCCCCCCCCCACCCCGTACAGATCCAGGCATGTGGCAGTTGGCAGGAGAGAAGTGAGTGAAAGCAGTGGAAATCTCACAGCGAGCAGCTTTACACCGCACGGCAGCGGATCAAGCAGCTTATTGTGGTTTGTGTTTTAAATTGTGCGTCTGTTTTGTCGGGAGCGTGTCCGATCACTGAGCGCATGTTGAAAACACACGACGACACGAGTGCAAGGTCAGATTTTTTTGGAAGGTCAGTTAGGCGACTGTTAGTTTCATTATCATTCATAAGTCTGGGTTTGTCAGATCATGGAAGAAGGTGACATAAAACCCCTTTGAGAGCGACTAACTTGTGCCAATGTTTATTCACTATGTCGGTATGCTGCTGGGAAATGGCTGCCTCTGTCCTCGACCCTGCTGTGTTCAGGTCAGGTTTATCTCCGTCTTGTCAGGCTGCTGCTTCAAAAGACAGATAGAAGAAACAGAGAGGAGTCATTTCTGTCCAAGCGAATGAACAGATGGACAAACTATTATTAGATTTTCCATTTGTGCTTAACAACAAACCAACCCTGTCTCACAAAAATTCTACTCTTTTAGGGGTGGGAATCACAAGGTACCTCATGATACGATGCATGGTCCATGATGCCAATAATATCACGGTACAACAATTCTGTCATAATCAATGTATTACAAGATGACGATACATCACGATATCTCCGTTATCCCGCTGTTAACTCCCTCCATCATTTATTTGAGCAGTGCCATCAAGTAGTGACAGCCAGCTAATGAAACTACTTTAGTGCGCAGTAATTTGTCAATTAAAATATTGATATTTGCCCTGGCGTATTGTTTATCGTGTTGCACGAGGAAGGACGACAATATGTCACCAAATTGATGTTTTGACCATTCATTATTCCATCTATTATTCTTCTGCTGCCGTGACAGCAGAATTCATTTGGGCACCAGCTGATATCTTAAGATTGGCATCAGCCAAAGAAACAGCCGACTTTTACTTTTGATGTAGTTTAATGTCTTTTCCATCTTTTCCTAACCCTAACCGGGTGTCAGTAAACTGATACACGTGTTATTTTACTTTACTTACGACATGTTCAAAAGACACATACATTGAAACTGTGTCGACGCCCAGTTTTTAAGTGTCTGTTACGTAACTGCTGTGTAACGTGTAACTGCACGTGGAACACAGGGAAAATACGTTGCACGTGCAGTTTTAATGGAAATTGTTTATCTGTTGAAGAGGCGCCCTGCAGGAAGAAGTTTGCTTTTCGAAGAAAGAAAGAGACATAACACTCTATTTCCCATAGTGTCTAATAGGAGCCATTCTGCCCTTTCCTCTCAGCACAGCAGTCAACAAACTCTCTTTGTGCCAGACGCCATAATTAGACTGGCTCACTGCTACATCTCTCTACTCATCCACAACTTATTACCAGGGACTGGGGGACAAAAATCAAATACTTTCAATCTCCTACCTTACACCTGATCTGCGCTGTGGTTGTTTTTTTTAACATGGGAGGAGGTGTGAGGGTAATTTTTTTCTTCCTGCCCTCTCATTTCTTGACTCGCATTTTAAGACTTGTTTCAATGACTTTTTAATTTTACTTTAAAGTGTGCAAAAAAGTGATACAATAAATAAATAAAATCTTCTGACTTTGTCACCCCACAGGAAAATGTGTTATTTACTAATAACCACCTTGCCAAAAACTCTATATCTACAATTTCTGCATTTGCATTTGCCCTTTAACACACAAGCCTCAGAATTGGGGCCAGAAAATGTCCTGTAACTAAGTGCTGTTGGCCATTTTTCCAGAATAACTTCCAATATCTGGCAGTTATTTACAATTTACTGCATGTTATGGTTTTAACAATTTAAAATAAAGAAAAACAAAAAAAAAATATTCAGAAAGAACACTGTAGTTGTACATGAACACCAGGTTTTACGTGGTATATTTTAAATTTGAACAGTATAAAAATTGTCCAAAATGGAAACTATGTACAGGCGTTTTTTTCTCCACTTTTTAAACACGCTAATTCGCCGGCTTCTTGCAACAGCGCGAGTGAAATTACCGTAATAACCACATGTTGATTGTAAATGCATAGTGTGGTTGTGTGAACATGTCGTCAGCGATACGCTTGATGTAAAAGGGTTAAAGCCTTTTCAGGATGTGTTTCTACGCATTAGTAAAACACTTTAAATTGCCTTGTGTAGAAAAGCAGTAACCATATATCTGTTGGCTACGTATTCAGCCAAAAGTAGTAGTTTGCTGAAGGTACAATGTTAATACCAAAGAAATCTGACAAACCTCCCCATGAGCAGACTTATTCCCATAGTTTCCCTCACCACATGCTCATTGTTGATCCTTGCTAAACAAACTTTGCAGAGAAATAGTGAGGAGTTGAGATTGTTTGCTCTTCTCTCTCCGGTCACGAGATGCCTCAAGCTTCCATGGCTGTGGCAGAGAATCACTCTTTTTTTTGGAGGAAAAGAAAGCACGCAGACGTGACGTGCACTCGTCTTTGTGCAACACAATCTCTCTCCGTTATAACAGTGTTCAATAAGTCTTAACTGGGCTGCTCAAGAAGATGGAGGAAAACAGGTGCTTCATATTGATTTCTGCTCCTCTTGTCTGACTCGGAGCAAAGCACAATAAGACGTGTCTCCAGACGGTGTCACGGAGGCAGTCAGAAAGAAAACTAATGGCAGATCATGTAAGGAGGAGGCCAAAGAAAGCTTTTCATTCTGCAAAAAAAACAAGAAACTGGTACTGAAGGAATATGAACATGTGAACATGTGCATAACAATACAAACTGCAACTTCAGTAGAAATAAAAGTGTAACTATAGCTTTGTGGATGACATCTTCTGAACTGAGAGTTTCTATTAACACACCTTCACTGAAGGACATAAATTTGGCTTTTATAATACACACAAATCTATTTGTTATTATACTTAACTTTATTGTATTCTTAATACCATTATTTTACATTGCATTTGGTTATCAAATCATGAATCAGTCAAACATAAATCCGAGTAACTTCCTTATTAAATTGAATCTAGATGATGACGATACAAAGCACAAACCTGTTTAAATGAGTCACTCTCAAAATGGATAAAAAGGTGTGTCATTTCACAAACTAAGAATGAAAAAAGATACTGGAGAATTGTGACAAATTTCACGATGACCCTGAAAGTTTCTTTCCATCTCTTAAAATGGCTCCACAAACTCACCGACATGATTTTAACTCGAATTTTTCCAATTCATGATTAACTTATTGTGAGTCTCAACATACATTTATATGACTGCAGTGGGAAAGCCTTAATGGTAATATTTTACAGAACAGATCTTTGTTTGGGTCAGACTTGCATTAAACACAGGCCTTTAAAACCCCCTATTCCTCCATGTGTATCTGTTGTTAATGCAGGAAGAATCAAGTCAGGGATTCCTCTGACAAATATATCTCATGCTTGTGCTTAATTATTAAATAAAATAGTAAAAAAATTACTAAATTCTAATACAATTGTAAACAAAATGCTTTAAACTCTTTAAGATTCTCTAAAATGTACTAAAAACACTCAACACAAGAGACAAATAATGTGTTTTTGCAACCTAGAGGGACACATGTTGTTTCCTGAACATTTTAAGCAGCCAAAATATATAACTATAAATGGTTTTCCACATTCACAATGATCTTGATGATGAAAATTCAACACAAACAACGTGGCACGTTTATTTTTTGCACACCCTTTGCGATGAACTGAGCAATCCACAAATCCATCCAAAGCTCCAGATATTGTCGTCGGGAATCCTTCATGTTGCTCAACAGACTATACAATAAACAAGAAAAAATAAATGCAGTCCCAGACATACAAAGCATTCCAATCATTGGAAGTCGACCAGCAAGTCAGCCAGCCTCATGAAATATGATGCCTTGCATCTGATTTTCGATGCATCAATTTTCTGCTGGCAGATAGCGCTCAGCCTGGCCAAGATTTACACACATGCACGCACGCGTATTTGGATAAAGATCTGAGTTGCTCAACATGTGCACGACACCAATTGCCTTTGTAAATCCTCATATGGGCAGGTTGATTTGTTTTGGTCCCAGCTTGTTGTCGTGTACCAGAAGATTATCCTCTGTCCTCATATTCTAGATCCTCTAAACCAAAGGTGACTTAAAGAACCCAATGTGCAGCAGCCCTGTAGCAGCAAACAACAACAAAAACCAGCCTGTAATTGATGAGTTGGATGGTGGCGAAACACCAACGAGCACACACACCAGCTTCAAGATAACAGTGAAGCAGCGGTGTGCCAGGAAAGAGAAAGTTAGACAAACAGAAATTGAGAAAAACAGCAGAGGGATTTTGTCATCTTTGCTGCAGCTTCACGTTCACGGCATTTGGAAATGTAGCAGTAAATGAGCAGCTTGAAACTACGGACATTATGAAACATTACGGTCAGAAATAACCCACAACAAGAGCGTTATTCTTGATTATATATTATTATCTGTCACACCTTTGAACAGGTTGTGACTCGGCCTCGGTCTCTTTTGTCCACTGGTGTCAGGGCACGGCTCTGATGAGGACACTGTTGTAAACGTCTTTTCACACTCTAAAGTTCTTTCTAGACTGGCACTTTCATTGCACCCTAATGGTTTCTTCACCAAAGCATGTGGAGCATATTGTTCTGACCGAGCGTTGCAATCAATGAATTTATTTTCGCTCCATAAACCATCGAGGAAAGTGGGTCAGAAAAGAAACAAAGCCTTCAAAATCAGCGAGGGGATGAGTCGATAATTAATCGATGACTAAGTTAGTCGTCAACTATTTTGATAATCGATTTGAGTGTTATTTTTAATAACAGATTTTTCAGCTTCTTAACTGTGAATCATTTCTGGTTTCTTTGCTGAAAATGACTCCTTTCGGTTTGTGGACAAAACTATCGACAGATTAATCAATTATGAAAATGATTGTTAGTTTCAGCCCAAATTAAACGTATTGAGTTCTGTACCCAACCATAATGATATCACAGGAGATTGTCAAATCCAATGAAATAAGTAAATATTATCACAGATTACTTTGTTCCTTTGCCCTCATATCTCTTTTCAGATGCCTTGGTGTCGTGATGCTTGCTCGTGCAGACTATTTAGCTCGATAGTGTCCTCCTTTCTCATGGCAAAACAACATAACATCACTATCTTCATTTTCTGATGGATTCAAAGTGGATCCAAGGCCATATTGCACTCAAAGCGCCCTCTGCTGGATAATACTGTAATTACTTCAGATTGTAAGATGTGTTTCTAGGCTGTATATTTTGAACTCAAATTCAAGTTCAAAAGAGTATCCGAATTTCAGGTAAGAAGTGATCGCGCCAATAGACACTTAGGAAAACAAGGAGCTCAATATTTGTAAAGATAAAGTGTGTATTGAGGAAACTGGTGTCCCACAGTGACCCACGCAGGTAATTTCAGATGCAGCTCATTAAAGGAATAGACACGGGCCTTTGGGCAGCTATTTCCTATGGCGCTCCATGTGGGAAGATCAAAGTGGGCTTCAAGCACCTCCTAAAAGTTCCCCCCCCCCCATCTGATCAAAGGAGTCTTACTGAAACATAAACATGTTATTAGGAATCTGTTGCCATTTCGACAAACAATAAAAGCTCTGAGCGCTCCCATGTGGTTGGGAAATGACCTAGGGGGCTGATCTGAAGCCTGAGGGGAGTAATGAACCAACTCATATTCTAACAGCAGCAGCAGCAGCAGCAGGTCTGGTCCTGTGCACCTCGGTACACAGAGCATGACACAAACGCTTGCCTGGATGGTTGGTTTGATCGTTGGTAGGTGGAAAAATACAACAGACAATATATTGCACAGAAAGGTTAGGCCTGTGCAAGCCCCTGCAAATAAATATGTGCTTTTTCTTTCATTTTCGCTGAATGGCTTCACTGCATTGAAACCTTCCTTATCTAAAAGGCGTGTGAGACCCATGCATTTGTAATCAGAGTCTGTGTGTTGGTATGGCAGGTGGCGAGAGGGGAGGGATGCAATGAGAGAGTTAATTGTCGTTCCACAGCTTGATAGGGTCTGTAGAGTCATTAATCTATGCGGTGCCAGGTTTAACATTCATCCCGGCTTGCCTTTCCCCTCCACACGTTTCTGTTGTGTCCGTCTTCTAAATAAAATCCAGGACAAATTAAACAAGGGGGAAAAAAATCCAGACTTTCTTGTGGATTTAGCTGTTCCCTATCTCTAGCAGCAGCAAATTTGAACAGCTGCTTTTGTCAAGCCAGCCGTCTTTTCCCCAATGTCAGCTCAGTGGTGGAAATCTCCACACCCTCCCATCTGCAGTGGCATTATCTTTTCCTGAAAATGTCTAATTTGAGCCTGTACCTGTTTCCCCACTTGGTCTCAATAACAAAACAACAGTGGGGATCTAGAAATCCCTCTTGCTCCAGTGATTCTGCTGAAATCCCCTCTCTGACATTTGCAAAGTCCAAGGTCTGCCGAACCAAACAATCCCACTCAATGAAATTAGAGTCTAGTCTTGGCCGATTCTCAGACAATCAATTGGACAAAGTACATTTCCTAACCTCGCGCTCTCTCTCTCTCTGTTTGTGTCATCTCCAACATCTCCAGCTTGCATCTGCAGGAGCAAAATTATTGTCAAGGCGATTTTAATTTAACAGCTGCTTCTCAGTCCAGAAGGCACACATGGCAAACAATGATGGGGACATATGATGCCATGATGTGAGTTTGCCATAAGAAGCACAGGCCTGCAGGGAAGAGAAAGAGAGGGGAAAAAAAAGAAAGAAGCATGGCACCATCTGCCAAACTGTGAATTATTCATCCCTCATCTCTCGCAATAACAACCAAATGATGATTCACAGAAATGAAGGTGATTCAAACCTACGACCGCAGGGAAAAGCGCGAAAGGCTTTTACTTCAAAGAGAACGGGCGTATTGTGATGTTTATATAGATATAGAAGATAATGTCAAGAACAGGCTTCTGGACCACTTACTTTGGAGTCATAAAGTTGTAATATCGCATGAAATACAACTACGTAATAATTCTAATCTCAAAGTGAGTGCTGTTCCATAGAGCGATCTGTTAAATTGTATTACAATTATGTGGAAAGTAATAGTCAATCATCCTATAGTGTATATTTCTTCTAAATAGTGACACGTAAAAGTGCTTCAAGGGCTAAAATATAATAGATATACAAACTAAATAGAGAGTCCGAATTTAGACGCTAAAATGATTAAATAACAGATGAAAATGTAAGCGTTACAATGTTAGAAGTAAAATAAATACAATTTAATTATAAGCAGACATGGATAAAATGGTGTTTCAAACAGTAAAACAAACTGTTAAAGCTCCATTAAAAACCAGGTTAAAAATCTAGGTATTTCATGTGCCTGAAGCCCTCCAAGTGACGTCTGCTTTTGTCTGAATAATTTGATCTCAAACTAATTACACTGTTTGTTTCCGCCGCTCCAATATTTAGCTCAATACTAATGGCTATAATTTACACAAACAAAACTTTCTTGTGAGTTAAATAGATAAGATTTGATCATTCATGCCAAACATCCAGTGTAATTTCCAAACCCCTGATGTCCTGCTTGTAATTGCAGCATTAAAAAGGAAACGGAAGCTTATCAGCTACAATTTGACTGACGTACTGCAAAATTGAAAATCAGTCAAGCCACTGCAGGTGTTTCTTTCCACGTATAGTGGTATTGTGCCATCAGAAACCACCAGATTGTTCATGCCCCACTGACTGTTCTCTGTCCAAAAGAACAGGAACCCTCCTCTTGGCAGCGGAATGTGCTGACTTGAACACGTACGCAGTCTTACCACACCACTGGATTTGCAAGGTCATGCAAAAGTCCTCTCATTTTACGCCTTAACAGGCAGCATTAGTAAGTGAAAGAGTCAGTCACACTGAAACTTATCGTCCTGTTGTCATAGCGGTGTTTAACAGCAGTTGTTAATAGGGGACCAGAATATGTGAGGGCAGTTTTGATAGTGACTGCATGTGAGATCAGTGAATACATAGGACTTTGCAGGTATTTATTTACTGATAAAAAAAAAAGATGCTATGTATTGGTAAGAATCTGGTGATACAACGCTAAATATTGCATTCATTTTCCCCCCAAAAGTGTTTATTTTAAGAAAAGCTCTTACAGTAAAAAAAAAAAAACATGCATAAACAAATGTACAGTTTTATTTGACGGCCTGCTGCCAACTACCATTGAAGGCTTAAATACAACGCTAAACACTGTCATAAACATTTCTGATATGTCCATACAGCACTCCAAATAACTGATACATAATCATGCCATGAAATATCACAATATTTTAGTACAGGTGTTTTCCTACACCCCTAATAAATAGCCTGTTTCAAATAAATGGGTGCTTATCTGGCTTCTGCAGAACTTGATGACAAGCTGGCCGTATGCATCAGGTGTGTTGGAGCAGGGCAACATCTAAAACATGCAGGGCAGTGACTCCCCAGGACCAGGGATGAGAAACACTGGTTTAAACTGTATTTACTGCTTTTATATTTATATCTACGCTGCTAAAACCCAACTCTCTGCTCTCTAGTCAAGAGCGTCAACATCACTCGGGCTGAATGATATGGCCAAAATGGTTGTCACGGTATAAATAAATTAAATTAATAAAGTGAGTGAAGGTAGAAGAAACCAGTTGAAATATAGGTAAGGGAAAGGTGAGGGTGTAAGGAGGCATAATGCAACATCCAATCATAAAGAGCTGCTTATGACGGCAAATCCACTCTGACATGTCCATTGCGTGTGAGGCAGACACATGGAACCATCACGCATACGAGTATAAACCAGGCTTCATCATCAAAGAAGTAGAGTGATGGAGTCATTCCTTTTTGTGAGTTCTATTTCCTCCCTGCTCAAGTCTTGGAATAAGTGCGCTGAATACCTGATCTCTGATCCCTCAGTCAAATCTGAGTCCAGGGTGACTTGACAAGCTCACTGGTTTGTGTCGGTACATAGGTCCAACCAATCATCCATTACAGATCCTGAGTGCACAAAACAAACAACTCTCTACTTGACAAGCTCCAGACATTTTCAGTGGGACAAAGTCAAACCTTCCACAGAATCAGATCCCTTCTAAGACCGAGGGAATATTACCTGAGTACTCACAAGGAAGTTCTGACATTATTTATGATCCACGCTTGAACTCTAGTGAGCATGAACCCTGTAAGCAGTTAAAAAAGAAAAAAAGGCATATAAAGTAAAGACTTGCCATTGAATATGACACAATTTTAAAAGCCGTCCACTCATCACAAACACAAGTACATTACCTCTGAAGACATAATTCTAAACCAACCACTTGTACAATATATATATAAATGTTTATAGCGTAAACTGAGGAGCCCTTAATGTTTTACAAGGACGTAAAGCTCAGCGCTAACTGCCCGTAAAGCAAGAGCGTGATGGGTCGATAATATCTGGCTCCATTCATTTGGAAATACTAATCAGAGATTGTACTTTATGCAACATCGTAGCATGCAACAGCTTTGGTAGAGAACGCTGGCATAGATTTCTGCTGAACAAAGTTCAATTTCCACCTCTTCATACATTCCCCCAGAATCCACCATCTGTCACTCAGTAATATTATTTATAGATGGTTTGAGGCACAGCAGAGATAATGTGCATGTCTATGTGAAGATGAAATATTGATGTTCCTATCATTTAATGGAGACACATATGCTGCAAGGTTTGTTTTCTTGAGTGTTTTGTTTTATTTTATCGTATCATTAATATTAAAACGTATTGCAGTCTTTGCAAAACTGGGACAGCGAGTTATCTCACTTCAGTGTGAATTGAATATGACTTCAGTAGGAACCTGTTCCCCATTTTTAATATCACCATTGCTGTATGTGTGAACAGTGCTTCTCACGTGTGCCAACTGCCACAAGGCAACATCATTTTCTGTCAGAATATCAGCGAAAGACAACATTTCAGATTAAGAAAGTCAATAACTCCCACAGATTAGAAGCCTGCCACAGGCCTTTCACCACCAGCCACTGCTGCATCGACCGTGTGGAAATTATAACAACCACTTGTGCTGCACATTTGTCATGAGCTTTTTAGGTGAGCTAAAACTCTGTTCCCCTAAATCATCATCAATACACAGCAGACAATGAAGCACTGAGCGTTCAAATGATGCCACTGAAGAATGAACTATGCCTTCACTGACCAGTTCGTCGATTCAAGATGTTTCTCTCGACTCACAAAACATTTGTTGACTTAAAGCTTTTGTTTGATGACCCCGCACACAAGGCACATGTTCTGTCACCCTACCCAGTAACCCGGGTCAAAAAACACTGACCTGTTGCAAATCTTAGTCTGTAAATCAAGTGATTTCTGCCAAATTCTAAAATAATCTAAAATAAAATAATACACTTACACAATGTTAAAAAAAAAAAAATGGTTGTAAGGCCACAGAGACATTGCACTTTGACCACTAAGTTCTCGAGTGGTCAGGTCTTCCTCGAGTCCAAATAAAATCTTCCTGCCAGATGTAGTAAAATTGCCTATGTGTGTTCCATGATACCACATTCATACATGAAAACATGAGGTTGATCTTTAACCTTTGTACACAAAAATGTGTTCAGTTCTGAGTTAAAGTTCACTTTTTTTTTTCCTTTTTGCCAAATGTGAAGAACATTTGTTACAGCATTCTCAAGATATCATGTTCACAAAGCCAACAACATTATACAACCACAGTCTGCACATTTCCACTACACTACACACTTCAGTTGGACTGCTGTATCTGTCCACATGCATTGATTGACTAGTGAAACCTAGCGACACACTACCTTTTCAGCTTGTTAGCATTTGGCAGTTTAGGGTTTAGCTTGCCGCTACTTGTTAGCATATCTTCGTACCATCCATAAACTAAACACAATATTGAATTCTTTGAACTGACTTTGAATGAATGAATTTGGCCATGACTATGTCACTGTTATCTTATTCTTCGGTGTCATGGCTTCTATTATTTCCGTGTTCTAGCCAAGGCTGGTGTCTGTGCAGGCCAGTTTGACTCTAGTCCGACTGACAGTGCAGTATAAATTTGACTCCCCATCAGATAATGTGGTGTTTTAATCTCAAAGATTACTTAAATTCATGTACACGTTTGCCCTAAATGTGACAAACAAAACAAAGATGTCTTTCAACATCCCTCAGGAATTAAATAATGTGATTAATAAAAAATAGAAAAGGTAGTATTTATGTGTGTGCATGTAGTGGGTGGGGGGGTTAATGTCCAATGTGGCTTTAAGGTTCCAGTGTGTGAGAAAAGGTGTCACTCTTCTTTCTTTGCATAGTCAGTAGATGGCATTAGATGGCAGCCATTGTACATACTTTTAAAGGCCTTACTTCAGCGCAACCAAAAACAAATGGTTCTTATTTTATAACAACAGTTACACAAACATACGTATGGGTAGTAAACTTAATGTTTGTCAATAAACTGTGCTAAATATTACACACTGGACCTATAAACAAGCAAACACGCACACATACTGCATATATATAGTGGGTTTAGCGCTGATGTCCAGCAGTGATTGAAAAGGCAATAAATAACCCACAAAATTATAAAGAGAACTTCTTTAAGCCTTTTAAATAAAGTCTATTGTCTTGCCACTCTTAGTGTTTGTGTGCAGCTTTGTCCTGCCTTGGCAACATGACTGATCAGGACTTGTGTAGGCTGGTTATCATGAGACATGGGTGCTTTCATGGGTGCTTGTTTTCATTATTAACGTTATCATTATCAGCAAGTTTCAACATCCAGCTGGAGAGGCAGCTCCTGAGGGCACATTTAGTTCATCTCCCTCACCCTCCTTTCATTACCATCCTCCCACAGCAGTTTTCCCACACAGTGAACCCCCCCCCCCCCCACACACCGGAGTAAAGACACACACACACACACACACCCACACCCTAAAAGCCACTATGAAGTTTGATTCTTGGAATGTCAAACACTGAATGGACCTTTGAGGACTCAACAGATTGCAGCCATTAATATTTGTGTTGTAAGAGTCCTCCTCTGTGATAGGATCTGATTACACAGCTGAATCAATGGGACAGACAGACAGGGAGCGAGCGCAAGTGGCTCATTCTGCTCATCTATTGAAATGTCATTTTCAAGCGATTGAATTGTAGATGCCCTCGGGATTGGAATGAGAGGATCGATACGGTGGCTCTTCTCTGTAGAGAAGATTATTATTCAGACAGTACAAATGAGAATATACTTCTTTCAATAGCAGTTGGTAAGTTTCACTGATACCCAAAGTTGAACTTGAAAGAGTGTTCTCCTGGAGATGAGGTTAATTAGTGTTCGAATTGGACTCCAAATTGACAATAGGTTTAAATGTGAGTGTGAGTGGTTGTTGGTGTGTAGGCATGGTCGAAATTGACCTGCTGAAGTACAAATTGAGCGTCAGAGTGAGTAAGAAACTTAAAGTCACCCCTGAATATTTCAGAAACTGCTGATCTTAATTTTCATGCACAGCGATCTCTGTGGTTTACAGAGAATGGTCCAAACAAGGGAAAATGATTTAAAACAGTAACTCAAATAACCATCACTACAACCTAGTTATACAGAAGACCATCTCTGAATGTCATGCATCAAACCATGAATCAGAGGATCACACTGGATGCCCTTCCTGTCACTTAATTAAGGGTCCAGTGTACCTACAAAACGTAGCAAGTGTGTGTCAATCTGGTACGCGGCCATGTGAATTAAGGTATTGGAATACGGCTTTTTGCTTTTTCGTCATGGACCTGGAAAGATGGGAGAGAGCAGTGATATCATTCAGCGTAAAGATGTTGAAATCGATGACTCTTCATTCATTCATAACTTCACACATAGCTTCCGTTTTTGAATCGTCTTGATGACTCAATCCATGTCGGTGATGATGTGCACATTAGTGCACAATTTAAGAGGAAAATCAGATACATGACACTTGTAGTTATGGACCATCAAATCTGATCTGTATCATATGAAAACTAGGTTGAACTGAACTGGCTAGTAAATTGACCTCATTTCCATTCTGTCCTCCCCCAAAACAGTCACCGCGGTCCTGCCATTACTGGAGGCTTTAACGGAAAATGTTAACAGGATTCACTGGAGCGAAACCTGTAACCTCTGAATACCCACAGAACTGGAACTAATAACGTTTTGTTGATTTACTGTTTAAAAGAGACGGTGTGTTCTGTCAGCAATGGAGCACACAATGTCAAAGATTAGGAAAAACATTGCCAATGTCATTAGACATCCTTCTCTGGTGACCACAAAATCTCTGTTTCATATTTTCCATCAATCAATCAGATATACTGGCTGCATGGAAATCATTTAAAAGATATATATATTTATTTTAACAACTGGTGGGTCGCTCTATATGACTGACATTTAATTAAAACCATTCAATGCATTAGTTTACGGTGAAGAAACAAAGAGCTACTACAATTATATGGGTTATTCAAATAGAATATATAGCTTTCATGCAACCCATTAACAAAACAACTGTCATAATCACACAGTGGGGAATCTAAGAAACAATATGTGTAGTCTACAATTTGGGATATTGAAATATTCCACTTGCCGAGAAATCCAGAAAAGCCTGCTGTTACTGTTGTTCTTTTATATCTCATTAAAAATTCACACACTTTTTCAAAGCATTCTCAAGTGCCACATAGCTTCAATAAAAAATACACAGCTCTTATTTTTGTGCTTCCATTGGCAACATTTGAAATTAATTTATTTGAATTTATGTGATGGATGACTCATACAGTTTTTCACGTGTTACCACGTGGAACCAATTATGATGAGCTGCACTATTTTCTGCGTAAAAATCCTTGGAAAACTGTCAAAGAGAGTGCTTGTTGACGTTCTTTGAATACCTGCTCATATGCTTTTCTTTGTTGAGTTATAGCCAGGTTTGCAAAGAAAAGAAAGAAAGCTGAAATACTTAGTACCTTACATACCTAATAAAATAGTGTGGTGATGAAAAAGCCATGGAATGTGTGTATTTGTCCTCAAATTGAACCTCAACACGTTCTCAATTTTGAAAATGTTAAGACTGAAAGTAAAGACAGACAGAGGTGAGCACATTATATCTATCAATACCCATTTTCAGAACATTGTCACCTATAGCCCACACAGTTCTTCTGTGGACAAATATCTGAGTGCTGAGTGCTCTTTTGTAAGCTCAATTTCAACGATCATCAAGCAGTCAAGCCACCCGAGGTCCACTCCCACTTTGTCTGAACTGGCACAGAGTGAACACAAGACATCACTTGTTCATTACCTTTGAGTGCTACTTCAGCAAGTTCAGACTTGATTCATGTCTTTCTTTAATCTCTTAAACCTTTAGTACACACTAATGACCTCAGTTGCTTCGGTTGAGCGCAAGGCTTAGTTACACTGCAGAACAATCCTATGAGGCGAGGTGGGACATTTCAATTACATCAAGAAAAACTGGCTCAAGATTTACACAGTAAGAATTCAGGCCTTTGATGTACATTGGACATTGTACATTTGTTGGATAATGTTGTCCTTTTGCCTTAATCTACAAACAGATGGAATATGGCTAACAATGCCAGGAAGTTCCCACAAAAGGAGGAACACATTGGCAGTGTCTTGGTGATTAATCAGACTTCCTTATGGCGTAACAGAAATTACTCACTGGAGCTTTAATACTACATTAGTACTCACCAATTTAGTGCCATTGCTACGTTAGCTTACTTCATCAGTCAAGGTGTGATTAACTGTGGTCAACATGGATGAGTGACTTCATGCATGCATGCTTACATTTTTCTCTGTGTTTGCAGTGGACAATACTTGAGCAACACAGTCTAGCATAATTCATTTCACAGAATTCCTTACGTCACTACCCTGTCTATAAGAGTCAGGCTTGATCCATAGCACTAATATGTGAGTGTGTTCTAGTAGCAGTTGACTACCAAATTAATTGGAATTAATAGGAAAATAAATGTCAAACTAGTCATCAAATTAATCAAAAAATATGTTTTGTTAAATAAAAAAAATAATAATAATCTTTTGGAACAGCCCTAGTGAGGTGCATGTTGTTCGCTTCAGTTTTTTCTCAAGATGTAGGTGACATTTTAAAGAACACTTGTAGAAATGTGAATTGAGTGGATATGGTTTGGAAAGGCACACACATTCCCACAAATTCCACTGATTGCTGTCCAAGATAGAATCTAAGACACTTGACGGAGAGGAAATAATGAAAACAAACTCTGAGTGTTTCCAAGTGCACGATGGCCTCAATAAATATGAAATGGAAGATCTTTTGAACCAACAGGAAATACTTAATTTGGGCATCTGGGCATTCCTCATTTCACTGGTGTGACTTATAAATAACGTGTTATCTCCCACAAGTTCAGTATCCTAGAAGACACATCACTTCCTGGAACAGATGCTTAAATAAAGCCCTCTTATTTTCATTATTACTATGACTCATGGGAAACCCTTCCATAGCCTTATCTGTTTGCAGTAACCAGTCCAACTCTGCTGCTGCAGAAATGTTTAAGGATTGGACACGATACCACTATCTTTTTAAACAAAACAAAGCGAGTGAGTCATGGAGACATGCGCAACAGAACCACATCCTTAATTGGTATCCCTGTTGGTGTCATTCACCCTCATGCACCCTGTGAAAATGGCAATTACCCGTCCCAATTTTTTATTTATTTTTTTTTTTTACATTAAATCTTCCTTTAAGCTACACTAATGATGTATCCCCATGGCAGACTCTGATGTCCAAACACTGCACTCATTGTCATCTAAACTGGACCACATCTATATTTTTGTTACCGCTGTATTATTAAAGGTACAGGCAGGATTTTTTGGTGTTAATATATGAATCATTCTATATAAAGCTTTCAGCATCATTTAATTCATGTGATCTGAAAGATTATTACAGTTCTGCAATTCCTCTGGACTGTTACAGACTCTTAACTAAATCTGTAACCTTATGGGTCATTTTGACAAAATCTCAGCAGAGTTCAGAGTGAGAACAGGCACGCCTATAATAATGTGGATAAAGGTCCCTTTTGGTCTGGAGTAACTATGCTGATAACACTGCTAAAAATATTTTAGAATTTGACAATAAATCAACTGCAACAAACACAATCAAGTCAGTTCTTTCAATTGGGTCGTGATCCCCCATTTCTTTGCTGCAAGGCAACATCGCTAACCACTACACTGTGTGGTTAAATTTTTAAACCCAACTCAATGCAGTACTTTCAGAGACTTGATAAAAGTACTTTATGTAAACTATGATGTGTTCTGAGGCAAAGTTGTTTGTTCATAACCACAACAATAGTAAAAAAAAAAGAGCTCGACTTTGCAGGAGTTTCAAGATGCCATTAAATTGATCATTGATCATCAATTCTTTCATTTATTGATTTATTTTGCAGTGCAGGAACATGCTCAAACGAGACACAAGAATGGCAGTAAAGATCATAGAAAATTAAACTGGCAGTGCTACAAGACATTTGTGGTATTAACTGAATTTACATTAGCCAACCAAAGACATTTTTTAAACAGGTAAATATTATCTGGGGATTGTTCATGTCATTCTAAACGTACCAACACAAAGTAGTCATTTAGTAACATTATCTGTCAATAGTAGTCACTGTTACTTTCTGCCTCAATTGGATCAGATTAGTTCAATAAAGTAAAGGTAGAGTAAGGAAGATCTCTGGTATAAAGCTACAGCATGTCAACTGGAGGGATTGATGGGTTAAAGATGGGTTAAAGATAAACTGGAACGCATATGAACAAAGGCGGTGCGCATCATACACAGGTCCACCCGAAGAGTCTGGTTCTCTGGGCTCGGATCGTCTTTACAGTGTAGCAGCTCGCACAGCAAGCCCTTACTCTTGCCGACAGACACTTTAGCAAAGACAGCATGTGACACGATGGCTCTCTTTATCTCATTCTGTATCTCCTTGATGAAATGTTGCTGCAACTGGGGCTGAATCCAATTAGGCTTCTTCTTTGCTCCTCCTGGTAGATGTTTTCCCTCTGTGTTTCACAGAGTTGCTGCAAGGTGTGCTTGGTCTGCCTGTCAGAGTGTTTTTGGTCCTCCTCCATATGCATCTCTGACAACACATTCTCGCTACTGTTAAAAGCAACCAAGGAAGATATGGCTTGCGAGATATCTGCACTCTTCGGTTCGTCCTTCACACACTGGTTGTTGTCACTTGGTACATCATAGTGCCCCTCAGAGGAGACTGCAGTTGTCTGGTTTTGAGCTCCCCCTTGTCTGCACTGTCCCTGCTGAGGCGCTTGGGAATCAGGGGCTTTGGAGAAGACCTTAACAGGAGCTATCATAGTGGAGTAGTTAACATACTGTTGTGGTGATGGCGACAGACCCTGGGAAGCTAGCATGCATCTAACGGCATACTGCTGGTTTAGAACCTGACTCGTAACTGGCTGCTGGTTATCCATTTGGGAGCTGAGAGGTTGGGTTACCAGCCCAGGAGGGTACATACTGCTGGTTGAGGGAGAACATATGGTGGCTTCTCTTTGAGAGAAAAGAATGGTTGACCTTTGCTCAGGGAAACTATCTGTGATAGGTTGCTGGTTGAGGCTCACATGTACAGAATGCTCAGGAAAACTGCCAATCTCCTTGTTGAATTTGGTCTTCATAAAGAGTCTGTACCATCGACCAAACTCATGACACTTGGCAGCTGAGACATTTGAATAACAAGCACAGTTTTTAATTGATGATATCATACTTTGAGACAGTGGGCACTTCTGAGCCAGGGAACTCTGACTCATGTCCTTGAGGAGATCCCTCAGAGCGCTTCTCACTGTTAAGTGTGTCCACTGCTCAGGTGGAAGGTCTTTCAATTTGGGGCAGCTTTGTAGCTGTATTTTGAGGGTAATTACATGGTGAATATCATGCAGCATGTCTGCTACTGTGGCATCAGGAGCATTTGTTACACAAGACAGAGGAATTGGGTTCCAACTGCCAACCTGAATCAGACCTTTAGCCTGTGTGGCAGAGCTCTGAGAGTAGCCCAGAGCAAGCAGGGCCATCTCTATGAGCTGATTAAACAGCAGATCTTTCTTGACCAACACAAACTCAGCATGTACCTTTCTTCTGTCTCCATCTAACTGATTTTGACTCTCCACCACACAGAAAAGCGGTAGCAGGCTCCCTGAGCTGTGCCAACTCTTGTCCTTGTCTTTAGTCACGGGACTCTTCATCTTGCTCCTATCCTGGGCCTGATGTATTGCTTTGTTTTGTTTCATTCGAGCCAATTTGACAGAGGGTGGTCTGGGGTCTACATCTGGATCATTTCCCTTTGATTTCTTGGCTCTTTCAAACAGAGAGTCAGCCTGAGGCCTCTCACTGTTCTTGACATGGATCTTGCGTTTGCGTTTGACCCTCTCTGTGGCACCCTGGGTGGGAAGGGCAGAGGCAGAAACCTTCTCAGGGGCAATCGTGCTGGCAGGGGATGCCTGACTCTGATATGCCTGGATCTCACCAGAGGCAGGTTGGACTACCACCTGGTTTCTGTGAGGATCGCTGGTCTGTGCATCCTGAATCATACCTCTAGGCTGGGCCGCTGCTTCTACATTGGTCATGGTTAGAGTTTTAATACCCTGAACCCAGTTTATCATATTACTATGAAGAGCCTCCTCCTGTGTTTTTGCAATGCATTGGCTGCTGCTCTCCCCATAGAATTGTGTGGGGACAGTAACAACAATTGTGGGTGTGGCAGCCACAACAGATGAGTCCTCCTCCACGTTTTCCTCCTTGATATGAGGGACTGCTGCCATGTCTGATAAAAGGTTGTTGAGGATTTCCGAGTATGAAGGGCTTTGTGACAGAGTCTCTCTGTGGTACTGAAGGTCAGTCCCATTGTCTGCCAACTCTTGTGAATGCTTATTTTCTACTAGGGTGTAGATCTGTACATCCTGGACCTCTGGGGATTGGATAATAGAAGATTGTGCAGCCTGTATGGCGCCATGGACCATGGTCTGTCCATTGAGATATTGGACCAGCCTGTCTGTGGGAGCTGTTGCTGAGGTGAGACCTGCCATTAACGCCCGCTGTTCAAAAGTATATGGGCCAACCAGTGGATTTACCAGGTTCACCTTTCTCCATTGCATTTTCTGGCCCTGCGACTGCTTTCCCCTCCACGACATCTTCACAAAGGATATAGAGTATACACTTATCTCATTCCTTTCAGCCTTCTCTCAGTGTTTGTCTTCTCCGATAATCGCCTGTGGTGCAATTCCTTTGCATCTTCAAAATACACTCGCTTCCGCTGTATGTAATGCCAAACCATACAAGTGGTTGCTTTAATGTGATACTCTCCTAATATCCTTTATATTGTGACTTTGATATACCAGTTGGTATATAAAACCTAATTATTTTGTTACTTCCTCCTGAGATCAAAGGTCAAAGCAGTAATGTTTCCACTTAGGCGTATTTTCTTCTTTCATCAGATTGTTTTCCACAAAAACACAACCTACAGCTTTAAAAAAACCCCGACTAGAACCCCTACTAAAACTACAATATTTCCCCATAAAATGCAGGTGGAGATGCCAAGTACTCTTGCCGTGTCTGTCTGTCTGTCTGTGTATTTATTTTTAATCAGTAATGTTGCCTTTGATCTGCCTTCACCATTAATTTCCCATAGGAAAAAAATACAGAAAGGAGAGGAGCTGTAAGAGAGAGGAAGAATCCAGATGGATTAAGGAATGAGTATGAGGATGAGAATGGAGGAGAGACTGAGGAGACGAGAAAGCAGTTGGGTGGAGTATTTTGAGCTATGTTGAAAAACATTGAACTGCTATTAAAAAGGATGAGAATAGGATGACACTGCGGAGATGAAACTGGGGTGAGAAGAACTGTGATAAAGAACTTTGGAGGGCAGCATTACACCTCTCAGAACCAAAAGGCAGGTTGACCTGGGTCGTCGTGGTTCCCTCCAGTTTATTGAGAGGTCCTTTACATTATATTCATTCACAGATGACTCAAGCTGAACTTCTGAACTCTTTTGAAAATTACAATATGCCTGCAACAATTATAGTAAATATGTAAGCCACAGTATACACCATATTACTTACTCGAATCTATTGCCATGTGACAAAGACAACTGGAAACATTATGTACACAAGTGGAGGAAGTCGGGAGCGCAATGTATGTGAGGGTGGTAGAGGACATGTATGAGGACAGATGGGTTCAAGATAGAGGTGGGATTACATCCATGATCGGCTCTGAGCCCCTTCTTGTTTGCAATGATGACTGACAGGTCAAGCAGGAGTCAGCAAAAGCGAAAGGGCAGGTCTATAATATAGTCATGAGGCCAGCTATGATGTATGGCTTGGAGACAGTGGCACTGTCTAAAAGACAGGAGACAGAGCTGAAGATGCTGAGATTTTTGTTGGGAGTGACCAAGTGAGCACATTTGAGGGACAGCTCAGGTTGAACGATTTGTAAATAAAGTAAGAGATGAAAGGTTTGGTCACATACAGAGAAGAGACTGTGAAGATATTGGACAAAGGATGTTGATGATGGAGCTACCAGGCAGGACAAAAAGAGAAAGACCACAGAGAAGGTTCATGGATGTTGTGAGGGAGGACATGAGGACAATTTGTGTAACAGAAGAGGACACAATGGATAAGGAAAAGTGGTGGCCGATGAACAGCTGTGGTAACCCCAAAAGGGAGAAGATCTCTACACAAGTAATGTATGAGCGAGAGGCTCTCCTTGGGTGAAATTCAGTTTTATTATGGTGATCAACAATGATGCTGTGTTGGGAGCAATCCATTTCACTTTTGGGGGTGGTGTGAAAAGGCAACAGTGATCAGTAAGCTGAAAACTGATATTTACAGGAAATATCACATATTTCATGCAGTTATAATGGCTTTCTGAGACAAAGACAATTCTTGTTCAGGTTACATGGCCACATATCGGAAATATATCTGATCTAGGAACACAGTGTGAATGAGTACTTGTGTAATATGTCAGATTGGCAGGGTAGTGTCATTCGTCCCATTAGTGTGACCTTCCTGCTCCTGTTCCTCTATAGACTTGTCTGCTTGGAAGGAGTTTTTGTCTGTGTGTTGGTTGTTTGAACTTTCGCTTCCTAAAACACCCTGACTCTGTCCTTGGTCCTAGCTGTTGAAGAAGCTGCATATGATGTGCTTGGGCAGGCCCAGCTGAGCTGACAGAGCTTGGACTGCCTCTTCATTTGAGTTAAGGCCTACACTGCAAAAATTGATTTTCAAGGAAACAAAAGACTTGTTTCTGGGATACTTATTCTGTGTCTAAAAAGAAAAATTATCTTGGCAAGCAATTTTTGCACTCAAAAAAATATCTAACTTAATAAGATATTGTACATTTCTGGTTCAAATTACCAACAAGTCAAGGATTGAGATGGTCCTGAGCAAGGTATAAAACCCCCAGTGCTCCCCAGGTGCAGATGTGAGTTGCACTTTTCCTGCACAGTTTGAGTTTACTACCAGTGAGGGTAATGATGGGTTGAATTGGTTTGTGTGCAAATGTAAGCAATTCTAATTCAAAGGTATACATTCTTAAATTTGCTTTAAAAGAAAAAAAAAATATTCGCTTGTGATAAAGATCTTTGGCCAGTTTTGTCAATTGTTTTGCCATTTTTGTCTAGTTTTAAGGCACACTGGTGCAGTACCCTTTCAATATGGGCCTGTTTTTCTAACCTTGAGGGTCATCTATGCTTGAGTAAAGTGCTGTACAATACACAGTGATGAACAGGGTTTGTTTTAGCAGCTAACACCTAAAACACCTGACGAAAGTGTGCTGTAAGCTTTGTGAGAGGGAGCAGAAGTGTTACTGTTGGCAAATAATCACGTTTCTGCCAAAATCTCTTGCATTTTGCATCCTAACAACATCAAAGTCGGGAATGCACACACTGGTGCCCTTAGAAAGTCACCTGCCAATTTTGAAGCTTGTCAAGCACCCTGTCAGACATTAACAAACAGACAGACATTAGTTGTATGTGTATAGATATATTACAGTTAATGTAGCTAGATTTACACAAGCAAGCAAGAACATTTAGATGGATAGATAGATAAATACGTACTTTATTCATCCCATTTGCACAAGCAACTCACAATACAAATCTCAGCAACAAAAAGAGTCCCCCACTCCCCAAAAAAGGGGAAAACATAGGACATGCACCTGCTAGGGGAGCTCATTCGTTGATTTCTCCTTGAGAGAAAATAATGGTTGAGTTCTGCTCAGAGAGGCCGTCTGTAATTTGCTCTTTGTTAGGGGTCATTTGTGCAGACTGCTCAGGAAAACTGTCAATCTCCTTGATGCATTTGGTCTTCATAAAGAGCCTGTACCATCGACCAAACTCATGACACTTGCCAGCTGAGACATTTGAATAATGAGCACAGTTTTTTATAGATGATATCATACTCTGGGACAGTGGGCTCTTCTGGGCCAGGGAACTCTGGCTCATGTCCTTGAGGAGCTCCCTTAGAGCCTTTCTCACTGTGAAGTGTGTCCACTCCTCAGGTGGAATGTCTTCCAATTTGGTGCAGCTGTGTAGCTGTATTTTGAGGGTAATTACATGGTGAATATCCTGCAACATATCTGCTACTGTGGCATCAGAAGCCTCTGTTACACAAGACAGAGGCACTGGGTTCCAACTGCCAACCTGAATCAGGCCTTTAGCCTGTGTGGCAGAGCTCTGAGAGTAGCCCAGAGCAAGCAGGGCCATCTCTATGAGCTGGTTAAACAGCAGATCTTTCTTGACCAACACAAACTCAGCATGTACCTCTTTTTTGTCTCCCTCCAACTGGTTTTGACTGTGCTCCACCACACAGAACAGCGGTAGCAGGCTCCCTGAGCTGTGCCAGCTCTTGTCCTGGTCTATAGCCATGGGACTCTTCTTCTGACTCCTATTCTGGGCCGAGGGTTCTGCTTTATTTTGTTTCAATCGAGCCAGTTTGGCAGGGGGTCGTTTTGGATCTACATCTGGATCATTGCCCTGTGGCCTCTCATTCTCGTTCTTAAAAGGGACCTTTCGTTTGCGGGTAACCTTCCCTGTGGTACCCTGAGTTGGGAGGGCAGGGGCAAAAGCTCTGACCTCTTCAGGGGCAATTGTATTAGTAGGAGCTGTCTGGACCTGAAATGCCTGGACCTCTCCAGAGACAGCTTGGGCAACCACATGGTTTTTGGGAACATTGCTGGTTTGTGCATCCTGGATCGTAGCTCTAGTCTGCGCAGGCACTTCTGTGTTGGTATTGGTCAGATTTTTAATGCCTTGGACCCAGTTTGCACTATCATTATCCATGTGAACAGCCTCTCCCTGTGTATTTACAATGTATTGGCTGCTGCTGTTCTCATAGAGTTTTGTGGGGACAGTAACAGTGGTAATTGCCGGTGTGGCAACAGCAACACATGAATCCTCCTGTACTTTTTCCTCCTTGATATGAGGGACTGCTGGCATGTCTGATAAAAGGTCGTTGAGGATTTTCTTATATGAAGGACGTCGTGACAGGAGCTCTCTGCGAATCTGAGGGTCAGTCACACTGTCTACTGAGTCCTGTGAATGCTCACTTTCTACTATGGTGTAGAGCTGTAGATCCTGAACCTGTGGGGACTGGAGAATAGAAGATTGTGCAGCCTGGATTGTGCCATGGACCTGAAATGTCTGTCCATGGAGAAACTGAACCAGCGTGTCTGAGGGAGCTGTTGCTGAGTTGTCGTCTGTTGCCATCAATACCTGCTGTTCAAAAGTATATGGGCTCAACAGTGGATTCACCAGGTTCACCTTTCTCCATCGCATTTTCCCAGTCTGGGTCCGCTTTCCCTTCTTTGGCATCTTCGCAAAGAATAGAGTATACACTTGTTTCTTTCCTTTCCAGTGTTTGTGTCTGCTCTGATAATCTTCTTCTACTAATAAAGATAATAATTATTATTATTTCTGGCAGGCTGTACACCGAGAGGTGTAATGCTACTCTCCACAGTTCTAAGTTTGTTATCCCAGCTCAAAGTTCTCCATCACAGTCGGCATTCGCAATACACTCTTCCTCTTCTTTTCGGTATTCTAAGAGGCGCTTTCATGTGATGTTATCCTTGTATCTTTTTGAAAAGTGACTTTGATGTAATAGGTGGTATTTGGAACCCTACTGACAGGCTGTAGACTGAGACATGTTCTCTCCCCCTGCCCTCCCCCAGAACAAAATGTCTCTGTCTCTTTATATTCTTACATATCAAGTAGTTGCGTGAAGGAATGGTAAAACTGCCTTAAACCAAGGTGATGATTCTTCAATATTGAAAATTGAGTTTAAGGAAAAACATGAAAGCTCCAGGTCACCCCCTTCAATAAGGCCATGGAATTTGTGTTTTACAGTTGGAAAAGTGTTCCTGTGGAATCTTAATTGGACATCCAGAATGATTAATCGTCTAGCTGGTATGGGAACATGGTATTATTTGTTGGATGATGGATGGATGGTTTTGTGGTCCTCAAAGATTGCAGAAGTCATAAAATAATTGCACGTGTTGACGTAGCGAGCAAAAACTTGCATTTAGTGAAAAATATTAAAACAGGAACATTAACAACCTGACATACATGACACAGCGAAAGCAAAGAAATGACATCTCAAATAAGAAATGACAGTGTGCAAACAGACAGAGAATTAGGCACTGCATAATTGTATGCACTCTTTTCATTAAGCCTTTGCATATAACACCAGAGTAAGTGCCCAGTGACAGCTAATGCTTTCAGTCCAGAAAACATTAGCCTACATCTAACAATCACTGCACTTTCAGTATGGTTTCCAATGACCAGTTGGGTCAGTGCTTTTCTAGAGCCTCTCCACATAAACATTAGGATAGCACACGCTACATTTTCCTCCCTCTCTGTGGCCCGAGGGTTCCTAATAAAAAAAGGACTACTTCAAACATCAAGTGAGCATCTAATTAAATTTCTCCACAAATTAATGAGACAAGAGTGTTTACGCCTCCGCAAGACCATTAGTGAAGCTACCAGGACTGTGCACCAGTGATACTGATGTTACACTGCAAAGAGGCTCAGTTAGTTAGTGTTTCATTGTCTTACCTCTCACAAGCAACTACAGCAAGATCATGTGCAAATAATTAAAACTAGTGTTAATCAATATGAACACAACCTATCGCATAAGATGTACTTTCTTTGATACCCAGTAATGACGAATTGTAATGTGTTCTTGTCATACCATTTTACTTTGTAGGATATTTGTTGTTTGCAAATTCCTTAATTAATATCAATTTCTGGTTCAGGTCAGCACCTTGATGATAGAAAAAGAACTACAAAATTCTACTTTATGGCATACGTCACAGCCCCCAGTCTGAACGGGGTCATTCAGATATGATAATATTCAGGGCTGCAACGATTAATCAGTTAACCCTCAACCATGTTCAGCTTCTTAAATATTAATCTTTTCTGGTTTCTTTGCTCCATATAACAAAGAAATGGTTAATACTGAATAATATTTGTGCACAAAACAAGACATTTGAGAACATCCTCATTTTGAGCCTTGGGAAACTTTGATCAACATTTTCTGATGTTTTATGGAGTTCATCAAGAAAGTAATCAACGGATTAATCAATTAAGAAAACAATCATTGTTTTCAGCCCCATATATCATTACAATATACATATAATGGCAATTTTACCCCTGCCAAACCAATTGACACAAGTTGTGTCATTGGTAATTTACTGTGTACTTGGGTGTATGTGTGATGGAATGCATGTGAATAACTTTACAGTGTATGTTGGTTAATAAATAGTGTTTAATTATATAGCAGTGCATCAATATCAAGCTCTTTTCTCTCTTTCAGAACCAGCGGAGTGGAGAATCTAACCCTTCACCTTCCGCTTCAATGATGACACTGAGCCACTATCACTTTGACCTTTCTTACCTTAATAAATTCACTTGATCTAATAGTTGACATTATTAAAACAGACCATAATCCCAATCTAAATATAATTAACCAAACTTTACCTCAAGTATACAAAGACCAAAAACAGCTGCTAATCTGCTCATCAGTATTTGCAATAATTGTCCTGAAGGCTCAGAATTCATTTGGTCAGATCGGGGATGGAGTGGGACTCATTTTTGGCCAGGGAATTTCCATGCTTCAGATCAGCCCAGTGAGGCTAATCAAAAGAGCGGGAAGAGTCGGTGGGCCGTGGCTGATGGGCCACAAGGGCCGGTGACTGATGCAGGCAGATGAAAAGAAAAAGAAAATGAGGGAGCTTAAAAAGAGTCCAAGATTAAGAAGAAAAGCTTAAGGAAATCAGGGACTAAATGTGCCAAACTCAGCAACTTAAAACATGTAGCAGCTCAGTGAATGTAAAGAAAATGTGCCAGTGGTCGATGGTGATAGTCAGACATCTTAAAATACAGATAATTATAACAAATGTTGGTCAAATTTGGGTTTCATTTGTCTGGTTTTTGGCCGTTGGATATTTATTTATCCTTAATCAGGAAGTCCATCGATATAGATATTTATTTAATGAGGGAGACCAGGCAAAAACAGCTCACATTTGCAGTTCTTTTGGAAATGGCTGATTTATCTATTTTAGAATAATACTTAGTGTTACAGGAATGGTGGTAAAAGCAGTTGGGTACTTTATATTGAGTCGGTATTTGCTCAATATAGTTTGTTAACTTTAAACAGTGGGTCCCCATATACTGTAGCCATAACATAAAAACATACATAAAAGGAGAGATCAAAACCAACTCAGAAAAAACAGCTGCAGCTTTCTATTACAATGCCTTAAGCCAAGATTTCAAGTCTGCCAAACAGATTATATGCTCAAATTTTTAAGTGTTCTGCACATTAGTCCATGAACATGAGGCAAAGTATAAAAGACAGGCTTTTTTCCTTCCAAATGGAACATTACACGGTTACCATGTGCCGACCCTAACCCTAACTTTTGTCAGGTCATGGTGAACATTTACAAACGGAATGCTGAAGAGAGCCTGTAGTTTTAAAAACAACAACAACAAAACTTTGGTTTACTTAAGAGGTGTGCAAGATTGTTATTGTTTTAAAGACATGTAAATTGACATTATCGAGTATTTAACTTGCTTTGCAAAAAACGCTCTGAAACTCCAGCAGAAGCCCTCCTTGCTGCAACAGTGTCACATGACCACTAGTGGGCCTACATGATCACATCACCTCTCATTCACATCCTCCCTGCCACACAGGTTAGCCATGTGTCTTTGAATTGTTTGCTTTAATTAGAACATCTGAATGTTTACCCAGAGTTCACTGTTTCTCCTCTGTAGTTCAGTTATAAGTACAAGTGGTATTTTTCCTTGATAGAAAATAAGAGGTGTTTTCCTGAACCATCATAAGCAACAGTTAATGACTTCATCCAGTGGTCCTTAAACTTTTTATACCAAGTACCACCTGAGAAAATATTGAGCTCTTAAAGTAATGCCATTATCGGCAACGTTAAAATGCAGTGGTGTCAATAGGTCGAGCAAAGTCAGCTACAGACTTTTCACAGTAGGCTGATTTATTCCTAATAAGATCATTTGCTCTCTAATCATCCATTTATCATTATTTCTTTGCCATTAGTTTTTTCTACACACTCTGGTCAAATTTCCACTCCGATCACATACCCTGGTAGTTGACCAGTATTTCTGATTTTCCTCCAAGTACCAAAAGAGGAAGCTCGTGTACCACTAGTGGAACACATACCACAGTTTGAGAACCAATGACTAAAACAATTAAAATTAAAATTAAAAAAATAAAAGGATATTGAATAAATATTATTATATACTGTCAAAGTCCAAAAAAGTATCAAAATATTATGTTTTTGCCCATATTGCCCATCCCTGGTTAACTTTCTTTCTACATATGTGAGTTTCCCAGGCTTATTACAAATTCTGTTGGTGGCCTGGAAATGTTCCCTCCATCCTGGGAAATGATGCACAAAACAAGCTGCATGTCACCAAGAGATAAGAGAAGAGAGAAACAGACACAGTGTGAATGTTGCAGTTCATCACTGACTTTTTTCCCTCTGTCTACAGCCACTATCTAACCCAACACTCATGGAATGACCTTTTCTGAACTTTCCTCTTAACTGTGTAGCTTTCATTAGTGAAGTGAGAGCAGCTCAGTAATTGCCCTTTCCTGCTCTTTGGAACCACAGCTGCTTCTTCCTTTTCTGAGCCCTTTTGCATCTTGTTATGTTTGTGACACATAGCTCCCAACAGGCTCATCAGCATCTGCAGGCTGCTGTTGCAACATGACAAGACAGGAGGAGGTGCCAGGCGATTCAGGTGTGGGTCGTGGCCGTCCTGAGAACTGGACTTTGGCCTCATGACGCCACATCTCTCCCCACAGTAGTACAGATAATATAAAAGGGCCTCCACCACAACAAAGCAAAACAAACCGAGCCCTGCATCATTAGCAGTGGGAGTGAGTTTCACTCGACATGTATTAGTCTGTGAAAGCTGTTGCGTGTAATTGTCACTTAATTAAAAAAAGAAAACTACATTATATAAATGTCAAGTTTTAATGAGGAGTCATTCAATTTCAAAAAGGACAAAAACGAAGTAATGCCACAGCAACCACAACAAAAATAATAATCATAATAATCATAATAATATAAACTGAGATGAGAGACAAGAAAAAATAAAAACAAGGTCTACTCCGTGCGCATTTACGCACGAGCTTCGCGAGTGAAACTTTGTCCCACTGCTGCAGCGCAACAGTTCAGTTCAGTATACAAATATAAACTTCACAAATATTTATTTATTCTTTCTATTTTACCATCTTACCTTGTCTTTGTCTTTGGCAAGACCCAAAACGGGCGACGCAGGAGAGCGAAGCTGCGCACAAAATCCACCAACCGCTTGACAAAGACATTCTTCTTCTGCTGCTGCTGTTGCTGCTGCTGCTGACGCTGCTGACGACTGGTCCGCGCTGAAACTAAAGTTAAGAGGGAAACTTCATCAAGTTGAAGGGCTGGTGCTGTATGTGCGCGAGCCCGCGTGTGTGTGTGGGAGAGTGGGTGTGTACTTCCGTTTGATAACAGTGTGCGGTCTGCAGGCAGAGTGAAATTGAAAGTCCCTTTTTTATCTTAACTTACTGAAATGGAAATTTCCCCCGAGTTATAGCTTTTATTGGAGAATTTAATGAAAAAGAAAATTCCAATAAATTGAAAGCTCATTATGCTCAACAAATCACCAATATTCACTGTTCATGAACTTTCAGCAAGTTACTCAGGCAGAGTTTTATTATTATTATTTAGTAATATTACTTATTTCTTGGTATGAAAAGTTTAAAAAGAAGTTCCATCTTTTGGTTTCAAAAAGTGGTGAACAACACGTTTTTGGAACTGAATCATTCAATGTTTAAAGAATTGTATGGCAGCCTATTAAAGCAAAAAGAAAGGTTTTGCCCAACTTTTACTGTGTTCTACATGTGGTAGCCTCTAAAACACTAAAGCAAATTGTGTTCTAGTAACTTGGGATAATAACAGCAACAATAATAATAATAATAACCATAATAATCATAATTACTATTATGATTATTAATCATAATAATAACAAGAATAAAAATAGACATCAAAAACATGTCAGGAACAAAACAAGGAGGAAGGAAGGAAGGAAGGAGAACATTGTCACTGAACATCATGGAGCTCAGGGACAGTGTCACGGTGCCTTCTGTTTCGTATCTTTTATTAAGGTATTTCATTCACTCAACGCTTCAGTGATTCACACTATCAGTGATGATATAAATAATATTAAGCACTTTCCCAAGTTGTAAAAAGTAAGGTCCACCACAAACATTCATGTCTCACAGCCGCAGAATGACTATGTGTTGGCTGATTGAAGCCAAAGCTTCTAAAAACACATCATGTATTGCACTTATTTCATTTTATTTCTTGGACTGTGGTATTATAATATTACAGTAAAATATAACTGAGTAACACATTTCTGCTTAATGCTGTTACCAAATGAGGATGATGGAAAAAGTAGCATTTAATTTTACTTCACCCTCAAAATGTCCATCTGGACATTTTTGCTTATTTTAACCATGAGGACCAGGAAAGTGCTTTTGTCAATTTTTCCAGAATAACTTTCAATATCTGGCAGTTATTTATAATTTTACTGCATGTTAAAAAACTGTTTTAACAATTTAAGATGTAGAAGAGCAAAAAGGTTTATTTAGAAAAACACTGCCGTTGTAAATGCACAGAACAGATGTTGCGTGTTAAATTTGAAATCGTAACAGTATGAAACATATTTACTACAGTCTTTGTCTCTCGATGTGCAAAAACAGGCCAACAAATGGAAACTATGTACGGGTGTTCTTCCCACTCTCTCTTCTCTGTTGACAAAGACGCTGATTCTCCAGCTTCCTGAAACAGCACGAGTGAAGTTACCGTAATAACCACACACTGCATTTGACGTGCAACTTCTCAGCTTTCAGAAACTGTTACGTAATTACAGTAATGCAAAGTATCGTCTACGATATGCTCGGCGTTAAATACTTAATAACACTTTTGTGTAGTAGTGTGCATCACCTGACTGTATGAATTGTTACAGTGAAGGGCGATATAGTGAGGGATATTCAGCTGCTACAAGCAACTTCACCAGTACATAATGCCACATTCCACAGTCTGTCTCCAAAAAAGACTGGAGAGCATGTGTAAAGGCCGGCTGTTCATCAGGTGCACTCGCTCCCGCTCTTCACTCTCTGACACGCTCTTGGGAGCTGATGAAATGTAGCGAGCGGGCCCCAGGTTGCATCTTCTCAACCTCTCCACAAACACTTTCAGTCGACAGTGATTCATCCCACAGTGATGAGAAATTTTCATGAGAAGCCCATTATCCAAACTCAGCTGTCAGATCCATTCAGTAAATCCCGCAGACCAGAGTAATGGACTTTGAAGAAGGTCTGAGACTCCTTTCAGCTCCTCTGGGCCTCGGCTCGTGACACACACACACACACACAGTGTCATTTTGACAGCGAGATGGCATACACACACACACACACACACACACACACACACACACACACCTTGAAGTTGCAGTTTGCCAAAACTGTGGCAGCCTGCACTTTCTGACTGGGATTAATTTATTACACTATGCTAATAAGTGTGACAGTGATTGTAACACGTTATGCTAATGGTTGAGGAAAACTATGCATGAAAAATAGTAATATGCGTTCTTCCGCTTTTAAATGGAGATTAGAGATTGGTGTCATCCTGTAAAGCCCTGATGTTTGTGATTAAGGATTTATTTTTAAATACCTACTTAACTGCTCTTCATATGAAGGCAAAAGAAGTGCATATTATTATACCTCACATTGTGGAGACTTAACATGGCCACAGGCAATTTAAACCTTTCTAAGCCTTATCAATCAAAGTCTTTACTTGGTTTTATAGTTGATCAATTGAATAATATTTGCTTTATGCACTTATTGCAAACCACAGAAACGTTTGAGGGTTTTATGCTACTTCTTTACTGTTTGTGGAAGTATTCAATCACATCAGAATAAACGTTGTTTGGTTTTTCAAAGCCTTAAAAAGCCTTGCTTTATGAAGCCAGTTCCAGAACCGATTAAGAAGATGAAGAAACGTGATGCCTAGACCTCGCGAGAGTGGAGAGCGTTCTGCATCCAAAAGCCATCATTTAGTTCCCTGATGCACTTGGGAAAGGGACGGATGAGCGGAGAAGTCCTGCATGTGTTGCAGTTTGCAGTCTCACCATTAGGTGTCACTAGTTCTAAAACACTTGATGTCACAACATTAAAACAAACATGAGCCTAGTCTCAAACTGTGGACGCTTTTGCTCAGTGGTAACATCAGTAACATGTCACCACCTCCAGGTGAACAAGTTCCCTCTAAATCCTTGAGAGCTACTCCACTTACCACGTGTTGACAGGACACGCACGAAGCAACAGGGCAAAAGGTTAAATTCATCATTTCGGTCTCCATAGTAATATACAAATGCAACATTTTTCATGGCTTGCGGAAAAACCAATTTGTCTGGGAGAGCGAGTGGCCCCTGAGATGGTGCCACAGATGGCAAGGTGAGCTCTCGCCAAGACGAGCTCTTGGCATCTGGACAACACTGAGGTGGTGGGGGGTGGAGCGTGGTCCTGGTTCCTCACACCAGAGCAGCTGTGAAAATCTGAGCAGGGGAAGATAATATTTGTTTCCTGTCCCCGAAGGGGAATCAGCTTCCTGAACCCCAAGTGTTCCCATGGAGTTACACACAGCCAGCAGCGATGGCCCGTGGTCACACCGGTCACTTACTTTGTGGGTGTGATGCAGAGGAGGAAATGAGTAAAGATGCTCAGTCCAACCTTCCTTTGGCTAATAAAGATTTGGAATAGCTGTAGGCTTTAACGCTTAACGTCTTTAGATCAGTGATATGATACTGTGCTGAGTCAGTTTGATCACGTCGACCGCCCTGAGTAAACTATGACTGTTTTATGTCACTTTGGACAAGGGCAAACGGAGCAAAGCGTGTCATGCGCGACGATTACACCATTTTCTGAGTCGTATCTGAATCCTGTCGTTTGGTGTTTGTACAGCAACACAAATGCACTTTAACAAACAGCAACACCAGTTTCCTGCACT
The DNA here is from genome assembly GCF_958295425.1 of Solea solea. Classification (NCBI taxonomy): domain Eukaryota; kingdom Metazoa; phylum Chordata; class Actinopteri; order Pleuronectiformes; family Soleidae; genus Solea; species Solea solea. Next base: position 33,192,799 of record NC_081135.1, read on the forward strand.
TGATTTCCATTTGGATTTACGCAGCAATAACAAACAGCTTTGAATTAATGTTTTATTCAAACTTTTTGTATAAAGAGATCTGGGAAAAAAAGTCACAGTGCAACCACCCACTTGGCACCAAACGCATGCTGTTAGCAACAGAAGTAAACAGAAAATAAAACATTTGACAACTAGAAAGCAAAATATTGCCCTCCATGAATTTGGAGGAGAGCAAAAACAGCAGCATTTTATAATAAAACAAGCATAAGAAAGGATTTATAAATGGCTAATTAGGCTGGATGATATAAATAAGCGACAGTATTTTTTTAATAATCAAAAATTAGATGATTGATACACTTCACATTGTCTCCTTTTGACGTATAATGCATCAATAATAATCAAATAACAGCCAAATTGTAAAGTTATTTATAAAAGTGTTTGCTAGATACTCAATTCAGGTTAAATCTGCATTAATCATAATGTAATTTATTGATTTGTTAATTTAAACTTAAATAGGCTTTAGTTGCTTATATTATACAGTGTTTTCTTTAAACACTTAGTTTTAGAAGGGGCGAGGGTCGTCTTTGCGATCATAAGTGATGTACGGCACAAACCTACTTTGAATGTAAATACATTCAATCCTCGTTTCAAGATTGGAGAAAATGAAGAAGCCTCACATTAGAATTAGAATCTTTATTGGGAGATTCTGCTCCTGCAGGGTGAAAGTGACCCTGAACACACCAGTCCACAGTCTTTGTTAGTGTGTGTATGTGCGCACATTAGCGCACATGTGCGGGATGTCAGTCAGACAAGAATGTAGCCGTCTGTGAGACTAATCATGTACTCACTTTTTTTCAGGGAAACTGAGCCCCCGTGGTCTCCCCCACCTTCCCAGTGGAAAGCCCGGTGCTACATTTTTTTCCCATGATATCATGCCCCCGATATTTCTCACCCCAAACCATGTGTAGAAAAGAAAAAGAGTCCCGACACTCGGTGGCGTATGAAATGAAGTTATTGTCTGCCGCCTGTGCTCAAGGACTGTCCTGTCCCGGGCAACTTCAGAGATAAATGAGACTCCCGGCGTTTATCTGTCTCCTGAAAAGAAGAGAGATACAGAGGCACCGAAGACGCTCATTCATTATTTACATAAATATATTACACTGTTCTTCATCGGCAGACGCGTGCAATTCATTTCCACTGTGTGTAGGAAGGTAAACAAACGCTGAACTGTCTCGCAAATGTAAACATTTGGTGATAAATGTCCATTTGTCATTTACTGTGACACGTTTTTTTTATTTTATTGTTTTGTCTTTTAGCTGAAGGATGATTTATTGCGAAACCTCAAACATGCATGAAAAGCAGCTGTAGAGAAAACAGTGGTGCAACAGTGCAACTTGTAGCAGCTCATACCGTGTTCTTTTTAAGGACAGTGGATATTTGAACTCAGAATTGATTACAAAATCAATGTTAGGGGCCAGTTATTGATCATTTTAGGTGGTTTTCCAGTTCCATGCAAACATTAGGAGTTGGGGATCTCTGGATAATATGATGCATCTTCTGCTATTACTTTCATCTCCAGAGGGTGGCGTAGGTAAGCACGTGTGAGAGAGCAGCAAGGTGTGTTTAGTGAGTAAAGAGTTGTGGTTTGGTGAGTAATTTACAAGCCAGAAATACATTTTAAAAAAAGTAGGCAAAGGGAAATTTAATTCTGAAAGCAGAAGCACGTCCAGCTGTTAAAGTAGTCATTCTCTTTCTTAGTGCAGCTCCAAACAAAAAGCTTTCATTAAACTCTGCTCAGAGCCACTTCAGTCTGTCGTACGGGGATAATACTCGCCGTTCATTTCCACCTTTAGAAAAAACTCTCTGCTCTGGCTGAAAAATTTTTCAAATAACAAACAAATATTAATAAATGAAATAATAATAATTAGTCACCTTATCTCTTACTCCATCTTAATCTAATGTCACTATACCAGTGTGTGAAGTATATGTGAGGAGGATGATGAGAGAGCAAATGATCTTATTGGATCTAATAAATCTGCTCGACCACTGCTCTAATGGAAAAGCCCCATAAATTGTTAAATATAAACAAATGTCTGTTGCCTTCAAACACGTGTCACACGAGTTCACACAGTGCTGATGAAGCCTGTCGGCTCCACATGAACCTCTGCGTTTTTCAGTGTACAGGTGTTTAGATACTGAGCTGCAGACAGACGGCGTCATCAGCAACGTCGTGCGAGTAAAGCGAGACAACTGCAGACACGACGGAGTACGAAGTGTCCACAAAACACCGTTTCAGGAGTGAATTCTACTGCAGGAAATCTCCCTCAAACATAACAGATTATTTTCAGGCCCGTTTCCAGATTATTGCATCATTTCTGTTTTCAAAGACCTGTCAGAGGCAACACAGTTCCATCGCGGACAACAGCAACTAACGCACTGCAGCTTTTAAACTATATAATTGTTGTTGAACAAAGCAGGCAGCACTTTACAGAGCACTCCACAGTGAGCTAATCCTCAGATCAATAATTAAACCAGTGAATCAGTGTGACTCTTTGTTTGACGAAGGATTGTCCTTCAGTGAAGGTTTGCAGCGTGAGCTAAAATACTGTATGTGGCCTCTTATAAATCAAGGTACAGCGGATGAGTCACAGCCGTCTCACCTGCCGGCTATAATGTGAACACTCCCCCCTGCTGGTTTTCCTGTGACCACCTGGCCCAACGCCTCGGTGGAATTTTAATACGTTCTCCAAGGCAAAGAGGCAGGGTGAAATTGACACTCGCTTTGAGGTGCGCTGTCGCCATGACGACAGTCCAAACAATCATTTGCCTCAGCGTTCCGAAGATGTGTGAACACTTCTTCGCGTCCCACCGCTTGCCTCGAGTCAGATGAGTCAAAAAAAAAGGGGGGGGGCATACAAAAGCTTTGTGTTCGCACCTGTGTCTGAGCAACGAGCCATTAAAGACGTTAAGAGGAAATAACTCAGCGTTATTGTTCATTATTGTTTATAGCCCAGTACATCTGTTCCTTAAGCCCTGCCAACACTAATCACGAGTGTCATTTAAGTATATGAGATTGCTTTAAGTGCATCAGTAGAGATAGTGAGTCATTTTGCTTGGACAGATACAAAGACCTACTTTCATTGACGCTAAAGCTGGGAAATGTCGTGTTACTGCAGCTCAGTTTCAGGCACCTCGCAACTCCTTAAATGTAAAATGTAGAAGGATATGGGAGATGAAATGTACACAAGAATACGTGAATATAATATAGGATATAAACACTGATACAAAGAAAATAGAGGATTTAAAGTAAGATAATACACCACAGCTATGCAGAAAATAAGGGATAAAATATTAGAATACTACTTGATAAACCAATCAACAATGATGGATTACTGTAAAGTGCAAATGAGCAGTTGGTGCAAAGTTATGAAGGATCGGTAATTTGCATGTTAAGTAATGTAACAGAGGTGGAGAACAAATATAATATTACACTCCTGAATATATTTATACAGACAAATAACTTAACATGGAAATGGGTTAAAGTGCCTTTTTAATTTCTTCTGTTCAATTAGCACAGTCAAATCAAACCCAGAACCAAATGCAGGACAAATCAGTGGTAAGTGCAGGTACAAAAATCTGTTTTAATGAATTAAACAAAGTCAGATTCAAACCAAAATAAAACGACAACACAGTTAAGTGAAGCAAGGCAAAAAGGCACAGGGGTTAAGTAAAAAAAAAAACAACTTAAAGAGCTCAAAAAACAACAGGGCGGACGGGACACGAGAAACACACCAGAGTCTTTAATGCAAAACCAGGGAGTGATAAAGTGACATGAAAAGATAAGAGGCGAGTATAGGAAACACAACAGCATGTGTCAAAATAAAACCGAAAAAAGGACAAAAACACTCCACCAATAACTACAAGAAGATAATAAAACTCAAACCGCAGCAGGAAAATGAAAGTCCAAATAAATCAAAACACAGGTCCAGGTTAGGATCGGGACATTTCCATGACTTCAGTCCACATTACATTGACTTGCATTGATTTCATGTAGAGTTACTCTAACTTTAACCGTAACTAATATTCACCTAACCCTTACCATAACTTAACCCTAACCATACAACATGTCTTCACTACTATACTATAATACTTTACTTTATAGGGAGTCCCCATAATGTGACTGTGTAAACCAGGGCTCTCAAACTCCGACTGTCTTTTTGGTGAAAAAGCATGTGTTTAGTAGGGCTGAGTAATATGAGCTTAAAATAAGATCATGATTTTTTCATCAAAGATATAGCAATGACCTTTTTCTTCTGATGATATTTCACAGATTTCAAAATAAAAGCATTTGTGTTGACATGGAACCATGTACCGTTTACGATGAAATGAATCTAAATGGGGAAATAAATCATTATAACTTGATATTAAGGGGCGGGCGGTATGAAATCAATTGGAGGGCTGCATGTGGCCCACGGGCCTTGGGTTTGAGACCTCTGTTGTAAACAGATTTCGGTCCCCACAACATGAGTAATACCTGGAACACACACACACACACTGTCTAAGTAGGAGCATATTCCAAAGTAGTTTGCAGAGGCTTATTAGGCTTGAAAGCTAAGCTTCAGAATTCAAAGTAGTGATCTGTAAACACACTCCTACATTATTTCTATAATAGCTAATGACAGGAATCCTTCCCCTTTAAAGGTGGAAGGTTTAAAAAATGCTATGAAGAAAATAAGTTGTGTGCAAATTGTGGGTGAAATTGAGTCACACTCTGAATAATGCTCTCGTTTGTAGGCACAGACTCTCTCCAGCTGTACAGCGGATGTTTCATAGACGTGCTCACTTTCTGGACCTTTAATTAGATTTTTAATTTTTAGATTTTTTTTCAAACATTGTACAGTACACTATCAGATATCAATGTACGCAGTACTTTGTACAGATGCTTTATGTCTGATTAATAGGTGACTGAAACATAGCTGTGAGGAGATGTGCTTTCAAGTGTCTGTCTGAGTGTTTTATTTTGAAAACGGAACGTCCATAAACCGTAAATCCCTTTGTAATTCAGGCGTTTAAATTCACTGTCAGATTTTTTATTAGGGAGAAACGAGTGTTGAACACCCTTGTGCCTCATATACCTGTGCTGTATGGCAGCATGTCCCTTCAGAAACATAAATGAGAAAGCAGCTTAATCTTTGCCAGACAGGGTTGAAGAACAAATATGGAAAGACTTTCTGCTATAAATATATATATATAAAAAAACATGAGCATAATTTTAGTCATTTAAATTCTCTGCTTTAATTAATTCCAGTGCACTTCTGACAAAAGCCGTCTCCACTTGCATGTGGACCAATGGAAGGAGGAAAAGCCCCATTTCTCATTGTCGAGTCCATTTCATCATGAATATACTGCGGGTCACTTTGCACATTGACATAAAAAGAAAAGTCTACTAAAACTGAATTAGACGGGAATTATGTCCGAGGCTTATGTTTAACACAGGAGTCCACCTCATGTCTGTCAAAGTAGGCGTAAACGGCCGGGATTTGCTCCGTAATGAAGGTTCTTGAGTACGTGAGTGTGGTTTCAGATGTGAGTCAGAGCTGGTGAAATTGATCAGTTTTACTCCTGAACTTAGATTTACGGACGTGCAACAGCCTCACCTGGAAAAAATCTAGACCCTGACCTATTTGTGATCGTAACCATGGCAACAAAAAGCATCTACTAGATATTCCTGTGCGTATGGACAAATGACTCATATGTACAGTATATGTTGTATGATGGTAAAACAACCTCAATAAACAGGTTCAAGTATGTTCCTTCTGCAAGATGATAACATAATTGCCTTACCCATAATCATAATAGCCACTCTGCCATTAAAAAGTTTTACCCTGCTCACATATTTCTAACACACCTTGTGTTCAGAAATGTTTTTTCGAACAAAACCCTGTATTCTTAATAATAGACGGCTATAAATGGATCGAGAAACGACATAGAACAAAGGACACATTCTTGCATTCTTGCATTCTTTGTAAAGTCACAGTAGACTCATCCTTTGTCAACGTATACATGGATGGTTGAGGAACCTGTGACCCTCGGATTTATAAATACAGGCAAAAATGAATATGTTCTGTGATTTAAAAAAAAAACAATTGTCACTGATAAAGTTAAAGGCAGAAGATGCTTTTAATCACATAAAAGACAAGAACAGTGTGCATAGTTGCTGTTGATGAAAAACGCCACTCTTATGAAGCCGTCTCATAGTTTAAACCAAGAGTACAATTTGCCAAAGAGGCTTGTTGCTGCTGTGGAGCACGGAGTCAGTTTGTGTTAAAGAATTGTCAAGAGGCAGATTACTGATCAAGGACACCAAAAAGCCCTTTTTGTGTGTGAAATCTATGCAGACACGGAGGACTTACTTGTTTTTTTGAGCTTGGTATTGCACTTAAGCAGAGGTCAGAATTAGAGGGAAAAAGTCACTCAAATTCTTATTTTGCTCACAACTCAAAACGACATTGAACACTAACCATCGGTGTCAGCGTCGGGAGGTGACATCGTCAGCGTCGTCAAGGTGATTTGTGACTATGACCATTTTCATTCAAGACTCAAGTGGTGTCCCTGATCTGGGACTTACAAGTTGTCCATTTTGACCAATTTCACTTCACTCCTTTCTTCAGCTGTGTCGAGTACCAGTCCCTGGTGAATGCCTTCTTGCTCGCCGCTAACAGAACTTTAAACCCTTCACACTTGTCATATATACACAGGTATAAAAATCTCACATGACGGTGTTGTTTACAGTCATTCCAGTATTTTCTCACATTCGCACAGTCCCATAAAATAACATGAGCGAGTGTGACCTACATTTTGCTCCCCACACCATGTTTGTTGTGTAGGTAGAAACCTGCTGCTTTTTAATCTTAAGGGTAATGAAGCACTGGATTATATTTTTAGAGCGAAATTCTTTGTGCTTCTCCTTTGTGTGTGCGCGTAGGATTTCTCTCCAGGTGTTCCAGTTTCCTCCCACAGTCCAAAAACATGCAGATTTAGGGATTAGAGAGTGAGAGTGGACGGTTGTTTGTCTGTATGTGTGTGTGTGTGATCTGTCCAGGGTGCACCTCGCCTTTCACGCTGTCAGCTGGGATTGACTCCAGCGCTCCCCACGACCCCTCATGTGGAGGATAAAGTGGGCAGAAGATGAATGAATAAAGGAATGAATGAATGAATGACTTTATGAATTCCTTCCACATCCTGGAGCTGGTGGTACTTTGTGCCTACTGTACTTTTAAATGACTTTGGTAACCTCACAACTTATTTGAATAGAGCAGATGACTCGGTTGCTTAGTCTTCCGGAGGTGCTCAGAGAGTTCTCGCAATTAAATGATGAAATTTTGTATAAAAAAAGAAAAAATTACACGGGAGAATCCATTCATGTGTTTTTCTTTGAGTCATTCTAATTAGCAAGTCCTTGAGCACAAAGCACAGTTTTTAAATTTTTTATTATTTGAATTGGTCCCAGATAACTGATTCATAAACAGCAACCTTTATAAATGTGGCCGGTTACCGTGGGGATGCCCATTACGCAGACTGCCTTTCAAACAGGAGAGGAATGCTGTGATAAAATAGTTACTTTTTCTAGAAGAAATTACAGTCTTCTCAATACATTTTTGCCAAATGGCAGCAGTCCACGCCCCCCCGCTGCACTAATAATAGGCTTCCTCATCGTCTTCTCCTTGACCGGCGTCCTGGCATCCTCTTCGCATCCTCTTCAAAGACCCAAAGCGAGGAGATGGATTGGATTCACAGCCTTTTGTGTTGAGGTGTTTTTCAGTGTCAGTAGTGATGTTCTGCTGCTGCTGCTGATGATGCTGCTGCTGCTGCTGCTGCTGATGATGATGCTTCAGTGAGAACAGGCCTTCTGACACTGGTTTGTACCGGTGTACCACACCTCGCCAATTAGGACGATAAGCCACAAACAGCATTATCATTACAGAGCCAGAGTTGCCTTGAAGTTTCAGTGACGGGGACAATCTGTGCTGACAGACTTCCCTAATACTGCGCTGCAAAGTCATTAAAGAAGAATCTCAGAAAGCAACTATAGGCCAAACAAACAATAAAAGTTGCTGTTATCTTTCTGTGCTAACTGATAAAAAAAAGAAAAAAGGCACAATCCTTTACAAACAGTTAAGTGCACTGTGGTGGTAATGCATTTTTTTTTTAGGTGGATATAATTAATTTTAGATGGAATCTTACAACAAATGATGATGATGATGTCGTCTCAGACTGAGACAGTAATTAAAAAGCACTCGGCGAGACAGCTGCTGTTGATAACGTGGGTATTTCTGGGCTTTTTTGTTAGCTGTGTAGAACTATTTATAACCCGGAGTTGTTCATCATATGTCAGCGTGAATAACAGAAAATGACAGCAAGTCAAAACAAGGGTTAAATGACTGTGTGTGTGTGTGTGTGCGCATTTCATTTTAAATCGCTCGGGAACATTTTGTGCAAATAAGTCAGTGCTACATAAACAACTGGAGTGGAATTGATACTGATTAGGAGATGCATCGACTCACAAATAAAATGTTCTGGGTAAATATGAATCCACTGATCGACTTTACCTTATTTATTTCACTGAATTCAGATTTGTCCTCAGGATCCTTTTAAAGTTTGTGGTTCAGAAGCTTGTAACTTCACACATGAGCATGTGAAATAAAATGCAGACACAGTTTCTTTGATCGTAAACTGTCAGTGTGCCAATGCCATGGTCTGCTGTAAGTGTCCTAAAGGTCCAGTGTGTAAGAATTAGTGACATCTACGTCTAACAACTAAAATAAGTGCCACTACTCCCCCGTTGGTATTACTAAGTCATTAAACCCTTAATTATGAAAACCCTCAGTGAATGAAATACACCATAAGATGTCAGTGATGTTCACAACGTCTATTTATTTAAATATTCAGTCTATATTAAAAAAAAACGAAATACTGGACTTGGTGATTCAAATTTTGCCAACTTGTATATTTTAAATATCCTTTTTTCCACGACAAGACTTCAGAAGTCAGTGACTTATATGACTAAACACTTTGAATAGATATTGTTCTTCCTCTTCTTTCAGCTTCTCCCTTTAGGGCTGGCCACAGAGGATCATGTGCCTGATAGATGTTGTTCTTGTTTAACAATAAAAATAAAAACTCTAGACTCAACTCTTGTGAGAACAGATCGCAATAGTAAAATGAAGAAGTGTAATACTCTTCTACAGAAGGAGACACAGAGGACAGGTGGTATTTTTCCCACTCTGGGGATCAATATGCACAAGTCTTTAACCACCACACTTAAAATAGCTCATGGCTGGAGGCGTCTTAAACTTAAGTTGACTTCATTCATGAGGGAATCATGTAGTGCTTGTCATTATGGACATTTTTCTAATTGTTTTTTTTGAGTGAAGCTTTGTGGGTTTTTTGTTTCTGTTTTTAAAGACACATCTAAGGAGCGCTTGTCCCCCGTGTGTGCAGGTTATTACAGATTATAGATACATTTTTACTCTGAGGCGACTGGAGCCAAAGAGGAAATTCAAATACAGGACTTTTTTTCCATGTCCAGAGACTGCTTTTCCTTTCATATTTGTAACAGAACGTGAGTATTACTTTACTTTTGTCAATGACCATTTTCAAGGGTTAAACCTTAAGTGATTACTTAGTGAAACCTACACCAGGATAAGGAATTGTTGGTTCTAAATGCTGTTACATCCATCCGTTACCATTCACGCTTTTGGCATTTGCGGTCATTTTTGACGGGGTTAACGTGCATAAAAATGCTTGAAACTTTGCAGATCCTTTGCACAGAGGTCAGCGAAAATCCGACATTGGCATAGTTCCCGGACCCTTGTGTTGCTCAAGGGCTCTATAGCGCCCCCCCTTATTTCTTATAGACCAAGACGAAGAAAAAAGTCTATCGTAACCATGGCCTCAACAGGAAGTCGGCCATTTTGAATTTTGGCATCCATTTTGGCGGTTTGCGCCCTACGTAAATGAGACAGTGAGGTCAGGGAACTGCTGCAAGGGCCCTACCATGACTGTGTGCAGTCTTAGTTAACTTTGTTTTTTGGTATGTTTGTTTTTAGACAAAGGGAAGTCTTTCTTTACCTTGTTAACCAGTGTAGCGTCCATCTCCCGCCTTCCTCAGAACTGTCACCTGATGTCAGGTGGCGACTTCCTGTCAACTCTGACAGGGAGATCACGCCTCCGCAACAACAGCTGATAAGGCACGTCACCACCACCTGACAGTTCTGAGGAAGGCGGAAGAAACACGCCGACACTGGTTAACAAGTTAAAGAAAAACTTCCCTTTGTCTAAAAAAAAACCAAACCTTAATCAGTAGACCTAATGAGGTTTCACAACAAATTACCCTTGTGAATTATGTGACTCCACACAGAAAAGCTCGCAATTCAATTCAGTGACTTTCCTGTGTGGCGAAATGAAACAGAGTAGTGTTCTATAAGATCAACTGTCACACTGATGCAATAAAGGCATTAATATGACGTATAGATATGAGGACACTGAGGGATGACCGTCAGTGAAAGTGTTTCTTTAAATAGACAAATTGTGTTTTGCTCTGACAATTGATGTCTCTGTATCTGGAGCCTGATGATAATGATGATCAATACTTGTTTGTGTTGCTACTTAATGAGAGAGGTGCAAATCAATCAAACTATTTCTATTTCTAACCTCATAACGTGAGTGGTCATTGCACAGGGCGTACTTATATGTAGAGATTAACGTACATCTATAATGTCTTTCTCAAGTGAGATGAGATTGAAACAATATGTGGCTCAGTGTTGTGGACTTTTGCCTTCAGGGCTTTTATCTCATATATTAAAATCTCGCAAAATAACAACAACATCCAATCGTCGCATGATCTGAGGCGGCGGCGGAGAATAATCTCACAGTAAGCTACAAGTAATAACTGCTGCTCCCCCGCTGTCTGTCCGTCCACAGAGTTCATGCTATGTGTGGGAGGCAGGAGACGAATAAACACAGGAAGTGTGAGGAGGAGACGTGTAAGACAACGAGACGCTCGGAGAGAGAAAAACAGAGACAAACTCAGGGACAAGGAAATATTCAGTAAAAAAACCCATTTATTTTGTGCAGTTTGAAAGTTTGAATATCACTTTACTTTGCAGTGCATTGACAATACAACATATACAATATAATGGTACTAAAGTTTATTTAAGTTTAGTTTGCACTAGTTTATTTTTCTACTTCCATAAGTTAAGTAGAATTTTATTAAGGAAATAATAACAATAAAGAATCTAGAATCTTTAGCATTAGCATTCTTATGACCAAGCTAGACATTGCATTAGAAATAATATATATATATATATATATATATATATATATAAATATATACCTCCCTGTTGATACAATGATTACCATGTGGTTACAGTCGTACTGAAGTACTTCTTAGTTATTTAAAATTGTATATCCTGTTACATCCCAAACACTATGAATCATGTGTTTCTGCCTGAGTCTACAACCTCATTTTCTTTTGACGCGTGTCTTGTATTCGCTCTCAAATGATTGTGGTGGGACTCGGGAGCTTTTGTGCGTGTGTGTGTGTGTGTTTGTGTGTACGTGTGTGGCGTCAATACTCTCATTTGCTGCCTGTCACAGGCTCCAACAACACAACTAATGAAGTAAATAAATAAATCTCTCTCCCCCTCTCTCTCCCCCTCTCTCTCTCACGACGCTTTTCAACTCCCCCTCCGCGTCCTTTCAGCTAAATGAAAAGCGGCTCGGCTGCACCGAGATCTATTTTCTGCAGGTTCTGCTTCCTTGGTGCGTCAGCTCGGCCTCATCAGGCTGCATTATAGCGTGGGAAATGAAGAGTAAGAGACACACGCAATCACGGTAGTTTATGAGATGTGTGCCTCACTCTTATGCGTGAGAAATAGCTGACACTGCTAACCTTCTATAGATACAAGTGGCCATGGGCGGGTTCACATGTCCTAACATATTCCTGGTGGAAATCTTAGTTTATTTTTCATGCAACAAAAACTCTGCTTGTCAAATGTGATAATGCACATCCTAGACTGTATCACACTGGAGCGATGTGTCTGCTGTGTTCACAAAGCGTGCAGTCGTTGCTGTCCATTACTGAGGAATGACCTCCCCTATAGCAGTTTTTATAGAATGACAGTGGTATTTACGGCATGCAGAACAGTATTACGAGCAAAGGTGATACCGAGTGTCCGCTCGTTTTTTGTGCAGCCATGTTGCAGGGCTCGATATATTCCAGTGGCTCTGCTCTCTTTCTAAATGTCAGGCTGATTACAGTTGAGAGGAGACACTTCGATTCACCTGAGTTCACTTGATGTGTTTATGTGTCTTGTGCTTCCAGGACCCAACAGACAGACAGCCGGGGCGCTCCTCAAGAATCTTATTGTACATAATGAAGTGCCAGGTTACACGAAATAAGCCTGCATGAGGACCAACAGAGGGACGCGGCGGCATGTACGAGTGAGTACCTCCTCCTTGTCTCCACCTGTGCAAATACAGCACGTCGCCATCTGTTGACGACTAACAAATATGGGGAAATATAGAGCTATAGTGCTGTAGCATGAGACTTATAATCAAACAACATTGCTCAGGAGCTTGCCGTCTTATCCGGCCGCATTTATGGATGTGAGTCAGACACAGTTAACCTTTTTTTTTTTAATACTTTCAAGCCTCAGTCTCAGAGGGGAGAAGGAGTAAACTAGATGTGGCGCACCCAGGATGGAGCTACATCCCCTGAATCCTACATAGATGAATCGATTATTAATCGTTTTTTTTTTCATGATTAAAACAAGATTTCTAATGGTTCAGCTTCTTAAACATGAATATATTCTTCGTACAACAAAGAACTCATTTATTTCCAGGTTTGACGAACCCTGATCAACATTTTTTATCATTTTCTTACATTTTATGGACCAAACGATTACTCGATATATCGTGAAAATAATCGACAGATCTATGGATTATGAAGATATCAGTATCACTACCTGCTGCCCAGTCCACTAATTATGTATCATCAGTGCCAGTTTAACTGTCAGGTGTTTGAATGTACCGTCTCCTAACACAACCAAACACAAATTCCAGGCCTACCCCTAAAAAAAGTTGTGGGGACCAACCAACCAATTGTGTGGAACCTGTGTAGATTTACTGGAACTCTAAAGTTGTGTTCACACCAAACCCGCAGCAGAAAAATGCAGTTTAAAAGGATCTAAAACCCTTTCACGTTCCCTTTGAGATGTGACTGAATCGTCCGCGTCACATTAAAAATGTCTCATTGAAAAACTTGAAAGTGGAACGTTCATTTTCCGATAGGTTTGTTCTTGTGCTGGATGTGATGTGAGAGGCACATCGGGGCCCTCCGTGTACGTATTAACATCAATGCGCCGTTGAGAATGTGAACTTGATGGAATTATGGCATTTGCTAAAGCTGCCTTTGTTCCAGCTAATTAGCTGCCAGGGGTTCCTTACATTATCTCACTCAGTCACATTGTCTCGAGTATGATGCAAAAACACCAGTTGAATTTTCTCTGTCACTCCGTTTGTGCAAGCAGGTTTATGCCAGTGTACGAGGGATTTTTATATAATAGTGATATCCTCAAGGACAGCAACAACAAAGAGTGTCATCTTTTTTATTCTTCCTGCGTCTGTCTCTGGCTATTACTCAGACGGACACATACAGGTGGGGTCAGTGCCTGCGGTCAGCAGCAGCTGTGCAGGAGCAGGAGCAGGAGCAGGAGCAGGGACGGCACATTGACATGCTGTTCATGGGCCCGGTGGCTTCCATCCAGGATGGTATAGAGCAGATGAGCTGTGTGCTGGCTCACGCTCACTGAGCGACCCGCTCAGTGGTCCTCAGTCCGTTTATAGTTCAGAGATTGGTTAGCTGTAGGCTGTTGGAGCCACCACATGGACTTGGTGTTTGAGCTGGGATGGATTACGGGCCAGTGGGCCCCCTGGGCGAGGAAAAAGGGCCCCCCACACATGCCAAATCAACAGTGGTACAAAGAAAAAGTTTCATATTTTTTGTTGTCATGTAAGGCAGAGGTGTCAGATGAGGTCAAATAACCATTCCATTGTCCATTTAAATCTGTCTTACCTGATTTACTCCGCTGTATTTCAGGAGAGCAGCACAAACAGTTTTTACTGGATGTATAAAGTAAAAGAGAGGAACAAATAACCCCCCTCTGGTTTTGGCTCTGTGTTTCAAAGTCCACATTTAATTTGTTTATTTATTTTACTTGCAAGGTGACTTCTACCAATCAGTGACTCAGTGGAAAAAAAGACGTAGCATTTCATCTCGGGGGCCGAATATAAATGCATGGCCGGCCGGATTTGACCCGCGGGCCTTGAGTTCACCTAAAAATAATGATGATGATGATAATAATATGATTAGACTTGGCATCACTTAACCTTTGTTATTGGACTGCCCCATCAAGATAACATAACATCTGGTATATGATTGAGGGGCCCTCTTAAGATATATCATATAAGATAACCAGTGTTAAGTGGCTTCAGGGACCCATTGAAATATTGGCATGAATAACATAGTAGTGGAGATAGTAGCACAGAGCCTTGGGCTTCAAGGGCCCCTGGAGCCCTTGGGACCCTGGGCCTGGGTCTGGTCTGTCCGCTCAGTAATCCATCCTGGTTTTAGAGGGATTAGTTAGCAACAGCTGGAGGTGTAGGACACTGTACAGTGACTGCATGTGCAGAAGCCTTCCTGTGTCTCACCTGTGTGTTGTGCCACTACATGCACACTGCATGCTCATAGTCTCAATGTGAGTGTGTCGACGTTTATTTATCCGGGAAAAAGCAAGACATGAAGGTCACTCAGAGCACAAAGGCCGGCAGGTCAACCTCGCTGCCAATCCCATAATAACCAAGTCCTGAAGCTTACCCTGATTTGTGCTCAGTCAGACTTTAAATGGGACCATCATTTACAAAATGGACACCATGCTGTATTGAGGAATCTGGTGAAAATGTGGATCATTTACTATTTATTTTCCACTCTGAAGTAGGAGGATATTACCTGGTGATTTACAGTGGTCGGCCTGTTTATTTATGTTTTATCACGTCCCATGTTATTAAAAGTAAGGTTTGCTAATGAGCAGAATTTGCCCTGTCAACAAAATGAAGCAGACAAGAAGACATGACAGCGTTCACCTCGGTCTTGTGTTCCCAATAATGTCAGCAGGAACCAAAGACTATGAAATCGTCCATGCAGTGCAGAGTCATTTCACCTGGGAGTAAATGCCAAATAAACGCCCTCTGATGGCCAACCAGAAGAATACAGTTTTAGGATGGCTTTCAGTCTACTTTTTAATATACAGTCAAATGTGCAGCTGCTGCAGAATCCTCACTGGACCGTGTCTGGGCAGACATTGTCCAGGCTCGTATCTCATGCCCTCGGCCTTCTGTCTTCCGCCAGTCACCACAATGCCAAAGACTTCTGTCCCTCACACTCGCTGGACTTGACTTTGACCTGCTCACTCTATTTGTCCAGCGCTGCCATGAGCCGATCTGCAGATTTGTGGAGTGAACAGACGGGACAAAACTGTGGAAATCCATTTATCTCCCCCGAATTGGACGTCTTTATCTGTGTGATGTCTCCTTCAGTGATAGTGGACCATTTTAAATTCAGCTCTGTCGTTTATATTCCCAGTCAAAGACGGCAAGGTTAACACAGGAGGCAAACAACACAACACAAACACAACAGTAGTTTATCGGAATAAGCACAGGTGGAGACGGATTGTCTGTCCACAGTGATTAGTGACGCCTTTTTTTCTTATATCTGTTTTGTGAGAAAGCAAGGTGGAGGGAATTCAATAAGCCTTTCCTTATTTGTTTGTTGAACACACATAATGATAAATGTGCACTTGTTTTTCATTTCCTCTGAGACCGTCTCATTTTAAAACTATACGTGGGAAAGAATACTGCTGAATATTCATCTCACGAGGACTGTGTACTGGCAAGAATCCAGCGATACCATACATGTCCTAATACAGAGGTGAGGGTATGAAATATTGCAATATTTTGGGATCTGATACACAGTACTGTACATTAAAACAGTATCACGCCCTAAAATATCATGGTAATTGTATCAATAGTTACTTAAGGCCCTTGTATACTCGCACGCCCGTGTCCTGCATTAGCCCACTTCACCATCGGGTGGCGGTACAAGTCTGAATGCTGGGAATAGGACGCATTCCTACCAAAGAAGAAGAGAACGATGCTACAGCTCCGTCTGGTTCACAGATGAAAGGTCCTTCGGGCAGGGGAGTCGGGGTGTCAGCTGGATCGTGGGTTGCCAGGTCGAGGCTCGGATGACTATCCTTGGCGACTACTTCTTCATGTTGTCGAAATGTTTTTTTCTGCTTGGTGAGCGGGGCTCGCTCTCCACTTACCACTGGGGCGGAAGTTGATGACGCACTCCGGTTGGGAAGTATACCAGGACCTTTACACCACGACTGACAGTACTTTGCAACAGTTATATCAGTTACAGCTCTTACTTGTGCTTAAGTCAGTGTTTCCCCAACCCTGGTCCTGGGGGGAACACTGTCCTCCATGTTTTAGATGTTTCCTCGCTTCATCACACCTGAGTCAAATCATTTTTGCAGTGTTTCCCCGTAGGACCAGGGATGAGAAGCCCTGAGCTATGGGTGTAGAATCGGGAACAACTCGAAGCTGCAGCAGGCAGAATCAGAAGAAAAGGAGTCGATTGTTCTTTTTTAATCTGCAGATTGTTTAACGACCGCTGGCATCACAGGTGAACCGAGGCAGTCTGTCCATCTCTGAAACTGTCTACTGATACCTGGAAAAGTAATCTTTCCACCAGAGCGACGTGTAGAGGTTTTTGATGATCACTGATGAGTTACGTTGACAGAGCTCCGATCCAAGGAGAACAGAGACAATGTCAGACATGAACAGTCAGGTGTTAACAGCTAGGCATCCTCTCTAATTCTGCCAGCAATCTCCAGTGTAGTTAAAGTATATAATTATCCCACACCTTGAGGTCAAGTTGTCCCGACATTCATCTGCAGTATCTGCCAGGACAGTCAAGTCAGGGTTCTCTTATCGTCTCTCTGTCTCTCTGTCTCTCACTCTCAGCAGATTTACTAATAACAGGGACTCAGGGGAGAGCTCTCCTGACCTTTGTGTAGAGAATTTATGAAAAAAAACAAGGTTACAGAGAGTTTGTAAGTTATAGGCGGTCTATAATGGACTGGATCAGATCTGGATCTTGGAACGTGTGAGTAATTCAACCTAAACAATTCTCTCTCATGTCTGTGACCGGTGACCGTCAGAGCCCAGAGGAGTTCTCTGATCACGCAACACTCTGCTGTAAATTAGGATCAATTTATTGACCAAAATGCCAAAAAAACCTTTTCATTTTACCAATAAAATGATGAAAATGTCAAGAGTAAAGATGAGCTGCATTTTATAGGCACGCTGTTGCAATTTAGATCTAATTAAGTTAATTTTGGGAGGTAGTAGTAGTTTCAGGTTTCCTTTTTTTTAAGGACTTAATCAGCATACATCTGCCCAGTGTCCCAGAGGGATGATTTCCCCTGTCAACAAGGTCTTGTTTCTCCCTCATTAAAGGAGCACATTTTCCTTTGTAGTTTCAATCTCAGCTTTTTCAACTTCAAACTTTAAATTTGTTTTGCTGAGCTTTGAGAGAATAATCGCAAATACCAAGAGACCTGCGCCTTTTTCGATAATGTAGACTCTATGTCTGCGATGGGAGAGCACAGCGGAGACGGACCTTGTAAGCCGCTGTCTGGTCTCTAAATCTAATACAATCTGAGAGCTTTTGATGGATGAACAAAGCCTTCAACACTCAGCAAGGTCTCGAGCTTGAATGACAAAAAAAGGTCAACCCACCAAACATTAATTGAATTGCTTTGTCAGGGTTGGAAAAAAAAGAGCCTGGTCATGGTGATTAATAAAAAATAAACAATACCTTCACTTTCTGCAGTGAACTTAAAGTCCGCGCCAGAATATGCAGAGCAGTTCTCGTCGGTTACATTTTGGAATAATGAGGAGATGAAGCGGTGGTGGCGTGAAGGAGAGCATCACCACCATCACTCACCTCTGCAGTGACCTTTTTTTTTTCTTCTTCTTTTATGTAGGGTAAGTTTTAAAACTTGCCTCAGAGCCAACTGGGGATTTAAGTAATTCATTTGCTGTTGATTTGTGCTGAACAAACTGTCTGCCTCCATCTCTGTCTGTCATAGTTGAGAGCACACGCACATAAATTACAGGCTCGGTTTCTTTTTTAGAAAGGATGAGACTTTGATCGGTGAGAAACCGAAGCGTCGATAAAAGTCACTTTTGTTTAACCGCGGCGCCCTTCACAGCCACAGCCACAGGTTATTCACTCTCCAATCTCGAGGTCCGGCGAATTGTTTGCTTTCGTCTTACAGAAGAAAACGCGGTCAGTCAGTCACATGACCACAGCTATGAATGTATGGACCAAACCACAGAACTGAAACACTGCCAAATAACACGGGTTTCCCAAAAACAGAATTACTGATATTTATACTTGAATGAATGCAGGTTGTGAATTATTTCTAAGCACGTTTAACCCTTAGTGCTCACACGGCATGGATCTCCTTATATGGACGTCCTGGGTGTGTGTGTTTATAGATCACATGTTCAGGCTTTTTTTCATCTTATGTGTTGTTGAGTCAAAGTTGTGATTTATTTTTATATCGCGATATAAAGTTGAAATAATTGTGCAGAAGTCATAAAATTAGACTAAGGTTTTTCTTTTCTTTTTTTCATAAAAACGTGAAGTTTGAACTGTGAAATTTGGATTGGATTTCACAAATTAAATCCCATTTTAAACATTTCGAGTACTTTTTGGCTCAGGCATGTTTATATAGTTGGTGAAAATTAAAAAAGATTTTCATCAGATTGCTTAGGTTGTGCTGAAAAAAGGATGCCTACAGTACGTTTAAACATAGTAATGGAAAAAAGCAGCCGAAATGCTCTGTGTTCATGGTGTTAACGCTTATACAGTTTGGCATTACTACTGAACTTGCCCTCTTTTACAAAAACAAGCCTTGACAAGGTCTCACCTGCAAAATCCAATCTAATCTCAGTGTAATTTACGGTTAAATGAAGGTGAAACTCTAAGACACTTCATGAGGTACAAGAACAGGTGTTTTGGGAAGGTACAGTGTGTAAAATTTAACAAACAACAAAGATGTATCAGATTCAGAAAAAACCAATAGCTAATTTTCAGCTTTTGAAAAAAACAATATGGTGATTTAACAACTGAAGGAAACAATTGTGAGTTAGTGGATAAATAAACTAATGAATGCATGGCATGAGTTTGTTCATCACTGATTGCTTTTTTGCCGTCGATGTGCTTCCTATGTTCATATTCCGATCACATGACGTCCAGACAGTAGTAATTTGCTCGGTGTGGCCTTTCCTGTCTGACCTTTCAGTGATTAATGCAGAGCCAGTGTCTCTGCATTAACCTCCGCACACACACACACACACACACACACACACACACACACACACACACGCGCACACACACCTCTGACCACAGTCTCTGAGTGTGAAACATGTGCTTTAGATAGAGACATGACATCTTTTACTGTGTCTACCATTAAGGAGTATCAGTTTTCTCACTGATGATGCTGATTTAATGATTTCATATTATTCCCAGATGAATATTCATCATCTAGGGAAGATTAAAAAAAAAAAATCACCTCATAATGAGAGATATTATAATCTGGACCAAAGATTACCAGGCACTGACACGGCAATGTAGTTAATTTAAAAACGATTCAGTCCAATTACTATGATAATCGTGGATCTTTATATTTACATTTGTATTTTAAAGGGATAATTCAGGATTTTAGAGATAAATTAGGTGAAGTGTACCAATTCATGCTAAACTACTATGAAATTACAACTTTGTTTTATTTTATAAAGACTCTATTTTACTGTTATTGTTCACAGCAATTGTGTGATACAGCACATTACTGCGATTTAGTGTTTTTTTCCCCCTTATTTTATTATTTTACCTTATTTTCATTTGCTGCCTATTGTTTCCTTATCTTATTTCTACTTTTCTACATTGTTGTGGTTGTTATGCTGCTGTAACACTGCTAATTTCCCCATGTGGGACGAATACAGGATTATTTTACCTTAATAAATAAATTCTCAAATATGCCACTGTGATTTTGCAGTATTATCTTGAATAAATAACTGTAAATCACACATAACAGAGGTGTTTCCTGTAATAGTGACACCTGTAGTCATTTTATATTTAAACACAAAAATATGCTATTATATATAAGATTATATATAAAATTTTAATAAGTGTATTTATTTTCCCCCCAGCCTTTTACTGATGAAATAATAATGTATGCATTTAAGTTTTAATCAATTTATCAAACATGTATCTTGTAGTTTACTTTACTTTTTACTAGGGTCAGAAAAGATGCACAAATGAGCTTTTTTGCTATTAGGATTTATAGGTTGTGATATTTTGTCATCATGTTGGTTCCCCGTATAAAAAAACAAAACACATAAAAGAACACAGAAAAACTGACACCACAAAATCCCCACTGCTGCACCCAAACAGCCACTAATGTATAAATGGCTTATATATAAACTATTGTGAAACATCATATTCTGCCTCTAAACGTGACATTTATCCCACACAGACGCCACAGCTTCCCCTCAGTTTGATCCTCCAACTTCCCCAATCGCCGCGGTGACTCCACCAGCGATCGCTTATTTTAACCGTGCGTCAGACTTTCTGTTCCCGTCTGACACGGGCGCGCTTAACCACCTCCAAGTTGTGTAATGGATTTCATCACAGTCTGGTCACAGGCGTGTGAGACGGTGCATGTGATTAACACATGAGCAGAACCACTGGATCCGCAGTCGTCTCCATGATTCACCATTTATAATGTGTCAAAAACACATTTACATTTAAGCGCTTTTTTACCTTGATTCATCTTCACATGGCGTACCGTCTACTGCTTTTTACCCCAGAAGAAATGGAACTTTTAAAAGAAAGGGACACATTTGTCAGTATTATGTCTATAAATTGGAGATTTGCAGCCATTAAGAATAAAATATACACTTTATTAGATACAGAAGTGACAGGTGGCACCCTGCTGCAATTTTCTTCATGCTATATGTTTAGTCTGGTTGAAACGAGCAGTTTTTTGAGCTATTGTTATGAGTTACTGTTGCTTGTTCTTGTCATTCTCCTCATACCTGTGGCATCAATAAGTCATTTTCAGTCAGAGAACTGCTGCTCACTGGATTATATTCTCTTCTCTCTTTTCATTTGGACCGTTCTCTGTAAACTGAAAAGATAGTTTGTGTGTGAAAGTCCCAGTACATCAGGAGTTTCTGAAGTATTTACAAACTGCCATGATCTTCGGGTCATCCGGAGGATTTAACCAAAGTCCTTCTGGGAAAGAATTCCCACTCTGAGCAGCTATATCACGACTTAGGAGGCCATTTTTGAAGTGAAGTGAAAGCGTAAGGAGCCATAACTTCACTTTCAATGTTCACTGCGATATTAAAGACTACATGTACAGAATCAGCAGCTACATCTGATTTAAAAAAAACACTTAAAAAGATAAGTGCCTTCTCTCTAAAATAAGGTTTAATTACTTATTACTTCTCTTGTTTTACACTATTCATTTATTTCAAAAGGTCTTTATTTTTTAAATGGTTATTTACGTCATAGCAGATTTTCAATTACTGAGACCTGAGGACATCATTTAGTTCCTTTCACATTTAGTTCCTTTCACTTAACATGGCCAGTCTGACAATAGTCTCCATGAATCATTGAATTGGGAAATGTGAGGCCTTCAAAGCTCAATTGATTTATTCTTTTGCTTAATATCCTCTTCCATGCATCTTCAAAGTCATAAAACAGATGAAATAGACGTTTCTTTATTTAAAATAATTGGGTCTTTTCTCTTTTTTATGATGTCTCTGATACAATTTCATGTTTTCCTGTGTGTGTGTGTTTTCTTTTGTTTCCTTCCCCCCTTAATAATCTGTAAGCTTTTATTTTAAATTCAAGTTCATTCGGTCACTTTCAGACATGATCCAAAATGTTTACAGATGTTTTTTTGCGTATAATTCAGTATAAATATATAATAGTGGCCAATATAAACCCCCACAAAGTGCTGTGCCGCAGGTGCACCCATGGTGAATTGCCGTGGGAATGATACACAACTCCTTATATGGACATCCTGAGGGTGTCCATATAAGGTCCATCTATTCAGGCTTTACAAAATGTGTTTTTTTCATGTTCTTATGTGTTGTTGAGTCAAAGTTATCACCATTTTATAACATTAATTGTGCAGAAGCCATAACATTGACAGTTTTGCCTTTCATTTTTGTTCATAAAAACGAGCCAAGTGAACTTTGAACTGTAACTTGAAATATGCTAGGGTTATGCTAAAAAAAAGAAGATATAAGACACTGTATGTTTACACATAGTAATGGAGAAAAGCAGCCACGATGCTCCGTGTTCTAAGGGTTAAAGGAACTCTCGTGTGTGTTTTGCACATAAATAGAAAAAAAATCATTTGTATTCTTGGATTTGCTCCCGTGTTTCTGTTTGTCATTCACGGAGGTCTTAAATGTTTAATGCAGAGTTTGTTTGGAACAGTTTGTTCTTGGCAGAGAACGCGTTTAGCACAAAGCAATCAATAGCAGATTTCTGATGGATCTGGGGGTCACGCGTTCCTTAATTCCTTAATATTACCAAAACATGTTGAAACGCCGCGCGACAGACAGAGAGTGTAAATAAAAACAAATAGTCTTTGTTGCTTTTATTGTCACACTGAGTGTTGGGCTTAGCAGGCAGATGCTGGAATGCCTCACATCTGCGTCCAGCCATGTACTTCCTATGAATAACAAGTCCACTCCCTCTCCTCGCTGCAGTACATGTGATTGTTGATGGCAGCCGTTGAAAGGACTTCCTTTCCTTCACGTGAATATCCTGGGTCGCTGCATATTTAAGACGGCCTTCTTTTCTTTCTTTCTTTCTTTATTTTTTTTTTTTTAAACGAGGCCAAGCCGCACTCTGAAATGTGTGTTCACTCATCTTAGAGGAAAGAGCTGTATCACATTATTGTGCAAATAAACAGTGTTGCCACAGCTAAGGATATTGGCTTTCCAGCCCGTGTCTGGCTGTTTGTTTTTATCCGACGTGGGGGAAAAAAAAAGGTTTTTGTGGGTGAAGGAAGAACCTGTGGTTTCATTTTCACACGGGAATTTCTGAGCCCCGACGAGGCCTCCATCAGCAAGTTCATAAAGGCTGTCTAACTGCAAGGTAACTTGTCATATAGACTCATATAGACGCTTTCACACCAGGATACTCCAGTGGACTTGGTTTGGTTTGGGCGGGGAACGCCACAAAATGTTCACACCTTCATTTAGTCTGGTTCGCTTTCACACTGCACTTTTGTAAGCGTACCAAACCGCCTGGACAGTGTCATGCAGTTATGACAGCTGCTCTTTTCGGGGCCATATTGCCTGAAATGAGCAAAAGCTTGAGGAAGAACAAAACCCGGCTCATCGGTTGGCCAGGACAGCCGGCTTGATCCACCACAGAAACAAACAATGGAGCGACACCAAATGTATGCAGTCTTGGGGTTTTCTGTTTTTATTTTGGTGTTCAAATTCAAACCTAATTGGCTTTTCAGCAGGCGAGGCAGTGGGCTATCCTCACTTCCTCTCTTTGGTTCGCTGGATAGTCCAATTGCATTTCCCACCGTAAGTGAACCGCACTAGGGTTAACCTGCAAGCGCAACCGAGACCCAAACGAAGCGGACGATCCGAGGAAATGGACTCTGGTCCGTTTACAGTGGACCGAACGGCTCTGGTGTGAAAGCGCCCTGAGGCAGACGTATGTGAGAGTGAGCGGCCATGTCGCTTAAAACTACACTATCCCTTTAACATTTGAGATTGGCCATGGCAGCAGTGTACAAAGTTACAAATCTAGTGGTATTTATTTATTATTATGTCAAATATTAATAACACTTCTTTTGCAATGTGTAAAAAAAACAAACAAAAAAATAGTTTTTTTGATTGCTCAGCTCTTCAAAGTCAAAAATGAGGACATGAAAGTGTCACATGAAAATCCATACATTTGATATCACATGCAAATGTAGATCTCTGAGAGGCATCAGCATGAGGTGGCGTGTTACACTGATCGATTTCCTGTATCTGCAGCGTTTCCCTGAACTGCATTTTCACCCCCAAGAGAAGAACTCCATCTATATGCATGGGAATACTGTTCCATATGTATGGGACATAGAGAGAGTGTGTGTGTGTGTGTGTGTGTGTGTGTGTGTGTGTGTGTGTGTGTTTGGAGAGGGCTGGTGACTTCAGAGAAGTTCTATAAGATTTCTTTTTTAAAGCAAACTATTGTGTTTGTCCTTATTGTTAAAGCTAAGTAACATATCTTTTCTGTGGTGTTATATTGTGTGTGTGTGTGTGTGTGTGTGTGTGTGTGTGGAGGAATGAAGTTTCTGAAAACAGATGATGTCTTTACTCTTTAGCGCAGAGCGTATCGCAGACATTACCGTAATTACTCCACAGTTTCAATGGTTTCTGAAAGCTGAGAAGTTGCGTCAAAGCCAACGTGTGGTTACTACGGTAACCTCCCTCGTGCTGTTGCAACTAGAGAAGAGGGAATTGGAAAAAACGGCTGTACCTAGTTTACATTTTTTGGCCTGTTTTTGCACATTGAGACAAAGACTGAAAATAATGTCATTTTAAATATGTCAAATTTAACATGCACAATCTGGTGTACAGTGTTTTTTGTCAATAAAACCTTTTGTTTTTCTTTTAAATCAATACACTATTTTTAACATGCAGTAAATTGTAAATAATTGCCAGATATTGAAAGTTATTCTGGAAAATGGGCAAAAGCCCTTAACTCACAGGACATTTTCTGGCCCTTTTATTTAAGCTTTTTCTGCTTTTCTTTTTCTTTTTTTAAGCTAAATCGTCAGTATACCATTAAGCATCAGGACGACTGGGCGGATGAGTCGTTAAGAGATCACAAGTTGATTTCTGTGTTGCCTACAGTATCTGGTTAGTGAATACTTTATATAGAGTGAGCCCTTTAAAGCATCAATGTCAAGGTGACTGCGTACATTCAAGAGAATATGAAGTAAAGTGTGGAGCTCCCATTTACCCGATAACTAAAGAATGATTCAAGTGCACTCTTGACATATTCATATTCAATGAACATATATATATATATATATATATATATATATATATATATATATATATATGTACATATATATATATATATATATATATATAGTTTGCGACTCCTTTCCCTGGCTGCATGGGCTTTTCAGATACTGCAAAATAACTTTATATCAAATAATGTGATGAATATGAATGATCAAATTTGTCTGCAGCCGTCTGCAAGTGTAATTTATGAAAAAGCATAAAACAAATAGAAAACTCATCAATATCTGTACCTCATCTCGTCATTTCAGTCACACAATCTATGAAATATTATCCGTTATTTGCCGAATCTGATTCCATTACACTTTATATTCACTTTTTATTGACACACAGAGTGATTTTCATTCACAAAGGCAGATTCCAGGTACTCTAAAAAGAGTTTAAGACAAATTAAAACTTAAGAATGATTAAAAGAATGGTAAAACAAAACAAAAAAAGAGTAAAATAAAAAAAATCAATGGAGTAATTTGAGATTAAATTAAATAAATCAAATTGAAAATCAGATTAAAATTAAATTATGTTAAAAATCTGCATTAGTGGCCAAAAGTTGCTCCTCCTTGTTCATCAAACCATCCCAGACTGATGCCAGTGTTCAGGAGTTACTAGTTGTTTTTAAAACTTTCAAATCACACAGTGCAGAGACTTAGAAAACAGGGACGATGTGGGCAGATCTTTTTCTGTGCTGATTAAAACTCCTGCTGAATTCTGGATGAGCTGCGCTTTTAAAAGTCCATTACAGCGGTCAATTTTACTGCAGATAAAAGCATGGATTCACTTTTTTATTTCTTTTTTTTAAAATATCCAGGTCGTGTTTGGTCATGAGATGAGGTTGAGGGCTCGGTGAAGCTTGTGATAAGGTTTTAATCTTTTTTTTTTTCCGGAGAGTGGTTTCTAAGTGTTTCTAAGGTCAGGAAATGAATGGACAAGTTTCACTCAATACATTTAATACATTTTTATTCTATCAGCGACTAAACGTAACACAAATGTAAGGTTTGAAGGGCATTAATGAATATTAGATGATCGGTTTTTCAAACTTTTTTATTGAGTCTCGGCCCACCACACTGATCAGGCTGATGCTCGCAATAACACGATTTGCATTATGTTAATGCTGCAGCTGCAGCGTCCTTGGCAGTGACAGTTATTTTTTATAAATGTATACATTTTTGTGTTTATGTCAGGAGTTATACCCTGTGTTGTGTTTTGTTTGTGATTTTTTAGTTTATTTTAGAGTTAAAACAGGGTTTTAACCTCTTGATTTGAGCCTTTTCCTATTTCATTCCACCCTGTGTTTGTATTTGACTTTTTATTTGCTTTTTAAAACGTATTTTTATTCTTCTTCTTTTTCCCAAAAGTAAACCACGTTTTTGAGGGCTTTCGCATGCATCAAAACTCACAGATTTTTTGAAAGATTATGTGTGAATGTGGGAGGGGGAATGGGCGGCGGAAATTTGAAGTGGGAGGGGCTAAAAACTGACCCCACCAAAAACTTCTATTAGGTCATCTGGGGCCAGGTTAAACGTACATGAACGGAACTTGGCACACGCGTTTATTAGGTCGGGACGGTCAAAAAAGTTTTTTGAACAAGTTTTAAACAAACTTGTCCTAGTTCAATTATATTTTCTTTTTCTTGTGAAGCACTTTGAGCCGCAATATTATTATATTGATATCGATATTGATATTAGTAGTTTCTTTTCATATAAAAGCAAATTTACAGCAGTGTGTCATGATTTATGAGATTTACAGTTCATTCAGTCATAATCTAATGTTATAGTTGTGGACTATAATGAACAAATAACGTAAACACTCTGTGACAAATAACATTTGCATATATAAGGTCTTTGCTAAGGGGCCCCAGGACATCACTGAAAGACCTGTATTTGTTGTCTCTCTCTTAAGCTGTCAACTTTTGAGTTGTGCAGCCTCAGACTTTCGTTTGTTGCTTTTGTCTATGTTCTTGTTTACTGGAAACCAAACTGCATTTTCTTTTTTGAGGTTGGCCTTTGATTCGTTGCTTCCTGGGAGCAGGAAAGGAGCGGAGCAGCTCACCGTCTCCTGCCTCCCCGGTTGTCTCCTGTCTCCTGGTTGTTGTGGCGCCTGGTGCTCGACGAGGTTTTAAAGAAAAATAAATAAACACGTTGAAGAATTGACCTTCAATGGGCCTCCGGTGCCGCAGCTTGGCTCTGTATTTTCAAATTAAAATCACAGCGGTGACAGAGAAACAGATTAAAACCTCTTTAGATTAATGTCCGCGTATGTTGATGAGCACCTGGGCGCCGACAAAGCCTCGGCGCTCCAGCAGTGACATTGCCAAGCGCCAACTCTTTGATGTTTTTCTCTGTCGTGCACTTCAGGGAAAATGTAATGCATGTTCACTCCAGAGTCTGTGAGGCTGTATCCACTTATTATATATGACTCTGCGACCACACTTAAATCAACTTAAATTCACCGAAACATACTTAGTTTAAAGTCAAACTCGCACTGCACTGAAAATTATGCTTTTCTTTCAGTATAATTGCTGTATATTTTTGTGTTGTTGGCACAAAAGCAAACTATTTACATTAAATATGTGGGGGAAAAACAATAGCGCCGGTCGGTTTTTTTTCTGCTCCTGCGACGAGTCTTTAATTATTCATTCTTCTTATATTTACACACACACACACACAGCAAACAAGTCACATCAGAAACGAGCGTTCGTGTAACCATTTTCATCTCCATGTAAATACGGAGAGAAAATGAAGCTGGAAATAATGAGTTGAAAGCAGCAACTCACGCGGAGAAATCACTCAACGCAGCTCATTTCTCCTCTTTTTCTTGTCCAACTGCTGTAAATGTCCGGCGTGAGACATTTTATGCACACGTCCAAGTGCAGAGCAGTCGTGTTGGACCATCGTCCATATTTTCCCATTTAACAAGCCACTTTTATTCATCTTCTTGCAGCCACGTCCAATATTATAATACAATAATATATTACAACATGTGCTTTAAATAAATAAATCACACTTCTTTCCCCTACTGACGTGAGTGGTATTCCAATTACAGTAGTTATTATTTGTTTCCTGTCATCTTCTAAGGCTGCAATGCTGAATATTGCATTTTTAATGTTTCTGTTTACTTATTTAAAAGGAAGAAACATGTGAAAGAATGCCTTGTTTTGTTTCAGCCGGCTGCAGACATATACAAGTTTAAGTTTGGATGTATGGAAATAACCCACCTGAGGGAAAGATGATGGTATTGATATGTTTACCTCCACTATGATAGGAGAACTCATTGCACGGTGGCGGCTCACGCAGTCGTGTGCGCTGCTAAAAAACTGAGTTTCCCCCTTTCAGCGCGCTCAATAAAAACATGATTAAAGTGAAGTGAAAATATGGGGCTCAGTGGAGACTCCTGGGAACAAAATCTTGATCCATCGTAACTACATCAGCAGAATGGATGAGGCAAATCAGTCTCTGGAGCCATCAAGCATCCCTGTCCACGAGATTGTTTTGCCCCCCCCCCCCCCCCCCCGCCGCCCCCCTTCATGTATCTGCTCTGTTTTCTTCTATATGTCCACGTATGAATCATGCGGCGCGCTCATTAATCAGCGCCACGGAAGCCGATGAAGGCGTGTCAGGCTTCATTTGGAAAAGCAGTAGTTAGCTTCCCACATTTCCAATATACCGAGGTATATGGTTTCTTTTCTCGGAGAAGGAAGTAGGAGGTGGATATGGGCATGAATTAACCGCAGTGTTCCCAGAGCACGCACTTCGATTATCTGCCTCACCACTCAGACCCCTGCTGAGACTTCAAAGCTTATTGTAACCTCTATTTTAATTATATACTCTGTACATTACATACGAGTTTTACGAGGTATGCTGACTCTAAACCTCACGTTAGCTCGTACGGTAGAGTATATACACAGTGCCCTCCAATTCAAACATGTAGCATTCAGCTTTTACTTCCAGGTGTTTACATCTGGATCTGATTCACAACATAGAAGGGAGCACTTTTGTTTGAACCCACCCATTTTCCATGTGAATAAGACTTCATATTTAGTATTTCAGTCACTGCATCAAGCCTGTGACCCACTGACATCACCAAACCATTACATTCTCCTGCTGCGATGCTCTTCCCGGCGTTCACCGCAGACTCTTTCACTTGTTGTTTGTTTTGGGGGGGTTTACTCCCCTCAGTCTCCTCACTGTTCCAATACTATAGGAGGGCACTGTACACCGTGCCGCTGCTGCTGCTGCTGCCGCCGGTGCACACCTGCTCGCAGCCATTCCCCTCCCTCAGACCGCTCACACCTGCGCCCTCCCGGTGTCTGTCGTTCTCTGTCTCGAGTATGAAGGTAATTTAGCAGAGAAACTGTCAGTTTAAGTCCAAATTGCTTCTCGCAGGCTGTGCAACACGTGACGCAGCGTGTGCTTTGACCTTGGGAGACTTTCACTCTGCAGCCGCGAGAGATTTGTCGACTCTTCATCGTTACTGTAAGCAAAGCCTGTGATCATCATATCAAACACAAGGTTTTAAACGGGTTCATCCAACAAAATGTCTTATATTTTAAAACTATGTGTTTCATTAAAGGTCCAGTGTGTAACATTTAGGGGTTAATAAGTAGCGTGGGATGATGGGAACTCTCCTCATCACTGTTGCCAATGGAAATCGAGCAACTTGCCTCAAGGGGGTTTTTGCTAGAAGTGAGAGCTTGTTGTTTTTTTAGATATTTTTTAATAACAAATTGTTCACGAATAGTAAATAAAACCACATACAGATAACAGTTTTTCTTCTCTACAGACCTGTGACAATGACAAAAAACGAAACTAACTTAACTTTTTAACACAGAGCGTATTGCAGACGACGGTTTGTGCTAACGTAGAAATTCCTGCAGTTCCTTAAAGCTGAGAAGTTATGTGTTATTATGGTATGGAATGGACCTCAGAGGATTTTCAGATTTCAAAGTGTGCTCTAACACTCTGGGTTTAGAGAGTTATAGATGGAAAAAGTTATGGATTGAGTCCTCTGTTTGTTACAATCTGAAGGTTTAGATGTCAGATGTCACTAATTCTTACACACTGGACCTTTAATAGCAGATTTGGATCCGATTAGTTCTGATATGTAGTTAGTCAATAGATCTAAATCACATTTTTGTCATTTTTGTAAGTAATATTCCACTAGAATAAAAAAGAACAACACCCAGTCTGGTTTGTTGTTGTTTTTTCATGTGAATAAATATAATAAATCGTGAGCAGGTGTGACTGTGAAGGAAAAACATCCACAGAAAACTTCAGAGGCAACAAATAAGTAACAATAAAACACAGTTATTCATCGTTCATGAAAACACAGACTTCCTGCAGCTCGGTCTCACCTCGGCGCTTTGAACGTGAACTCTTACGCGCCGTGATGCACATCCAGACCCAGTCAGACGCCGTGAACTGCAGAGGCCTCCCGTAAAAAGTTCACTGCTCCAGAGTGATTGATTATCCTGCTCATTAATTTCCTCAAGTCATGGTTCTTTTGAAATCCATGAGGCGCGGTGAATAATTTGGGGCTTAATTGGTGAAAGGAGCTTCTCCCGTCGCACTCTCCCCCCTCTCCACAGTTTGACCTTCGGAAAGGACGGACGTAATTGCACTTTTAAGGTCACATAAAGGACATGATGTGTCTATTTGCTAAATTACAGCACTCATAACAAAGGTCAGATTTGCATGCGGAACAAGCTGCAGATGTGTTGGATGATGCTGACATGAGTGGGTGTGTCTCAGAAGGCGCGCGGGGAGCCGAGCATCGCTCGCAGCGTCGCGTCACAAAGAGGAGAGAGGAACGATCTGTGTTCTCAGCCAGCGGCGTCTCTGCGCTGTGAATAATTAGCTTTGTGACTCACACATTAGCAGTGTTTCCTTTGCTCGGCAGAGACAGTGAAACAGGTGTAGCAACAACACTTTATCATGTTACTCGCTGCAGTATCACCTGCTGCACCTGACAGAGCAGTTCCTCATGTGGGAGCGTTTTTTGTGCAAAGTAGATTCCAACACTTTGGGAATTCACATTGATTTTTACCAGCGAGTAAGAAGAAAAGATTTACAACTGAAGGAACATTGAATTTAACCCTTAGAGCACAGAGCCTTTAGGCTGCTTTTATCATGACTATACAGAGGCTATAAGCCTCAGCACAACCTATATACTGTTAAAACCTATTTTAACAGTATTTTTTTTTTAAACTTTAATTTTCATCGTCACAATTATCATTTTTAATGGAAATGTAACCAAATTTAAGCCACGCAGCAGTGAAAGAATGAAGTCTTTCTTTCACATCTGGAGTCAGATAACATAATATGACACGTGACCAAGTCACTCTTGGTCCCTCTGAAGCTGTGTGATTGGCCCGCAGGCCGGACTTGGACTTGCTTGCTATAGGCAATTTGAAGAAAAAGTGTTATTTTTTTCCATTTTCACCAACTAAATCAACAAACATGAGCAAAAGTGCGACACAACATCATATATTTTGTGACTTCTACACAATTATCACTACTCCTGGGTCTTTTTTGTTTGTTTTTTTAATATGAGATAAAAAAAAAAAAATATGACTCACAAACACACACCCCATGATGTCCATATAAGGAGATGTGTATTACCGAGGGTGCACCTGTGTCGCGTGAGCGCTAAGCCAAAAAGATCACAACATTTAACAGAGATTAAATCCTAATTTTTGCATCTGTGTGTCCGACAACAAAGATAGACAGTACTGTATATTACGTTAATCTGAGTGTTTGCTTTATCTCGGCCTGGTTGTGGAAGAACACAATCTGTTTGGAACCAGGTTTTGATTCAAGTGGTTTGCAGCACTATTTCATTGCCAGTACATGAACTCGGGGCATAATCCAGAGATTCAGAGATAACAATAGAAGATTTCGCAGCTTATTCTCTCTCTCCCCAACAAACCCACCGCCCAGGGCAAGACATACATGCAAGGAGGAAAGGAGGAGGAGGAGGAGGAGGAGAAAGAGTATTGTTGGCATTGAAATCTTACCAGAGGCTGTGCTACTGTGTGTAAGTGTCAGTCAACTCTGCGTGCAGCCTGCATGGAGGTAGAGATTTTACATTTATTTATTTATTTTAACAGTGTGGCTCATTGTCTGTGGAACCCTTGAACAAGATATAATATATCAGGCATTAGCGCACAAGCAATAACACAAACACACAAACTACTGGCTTGTAAAGCAGTTGTTTTCAGTGTAACTGATTAGTTCAGTACTTCCTGACACAGTCACTGCACTGAAAAACGACTGAGCGGCTTGTGATTCGGCTCACGATCGCCGGCTTTGGCAGTGCTGTCGCTAAATACACCAGACTCCTCCTTTTCCTCGCTAAATGTTGGAGATTAACGCATGTTTTTGGGATTTTTAAGTCTTTTTAACCGATCTACAGTTCGAAATTGTTCGGTTTGATTCTCGCGTCGGACGTCGCGCTCATGACTCTCCCAGTGACGACACTCTCTGACCAATCTGTGGCCCGGCAGTCTGTGTGACGTCACATTTTAATATCGGCGCAGCAGGGACCAGGTACCATCAATAATGGAAAAGCAAAAAAAAAGAATGACGTGAAGCGGACTACCTGGAACGTACGTCTTTACCAATAGCACCAGGATAATAAGAAGAGGTGATAATGAATTTCGATATCTTATTTGTTGGCGCCAACGTAGATGAGTGTGGCAATAAAAGGATTACTGACTGTTCACCGTCGTGAATCACATTAATTATGTGCTGTGATGAGAGTCGCTTCTCCGTGTTGATCTCTTAGTTAATGGCCCTCCCACTGTGGCCTATTGCACTGCGTCTCGTTTCCGGCTTTGCACACTGATGATAAGCACCGTGCTCGTGGAAAGGAGAGGAAGCCCACTGATGGCTCACTCTATCCCATAATGCCCCATTCAGCGGGAACCGCGCAGGCCTCAAAACGAAGCCTTCGCTAAAGAAAACAGACACATCACTTCTCTTTTTAGCAGCTTTGTTCTGTTCTTGTGCACAGTTGTTTGTTTCTTCTTTTACCATCTTTTGCCTCTCTTGCTCTTTAAAGGCTTCCAAACACAGGCAGCTAACACTCTCCGTGACACCCAGGCCGAAGGATGCGGTTGAAAAAAAAGAGAAAAAGGCGAAGGAAGTGTTGATAGAGCAGAAAATTGCCCTTGTTGGTCCCTTAAGTGAGGCTGAGAAATTAGAAAGCCACGGTGTGGATACACTTCCATCGCTTCCACGGAGGCTCCAGCACTCAGCAGCTCGCCACACTGGGAAGGAACGGAACATTGGCTTTGCTGAGCAGGCTCTGATCAAAGAAAATCAAAATGTATCGAGGCTCTGGGTAAACAGAACAGAGGGACAAACCCAGGAGGATTCTGGGAAAAAAACGAATGACATTGCAATGCTTTTTCATGGCTGGCATTTATAGTGGGAATGGCCACAGGGCGAGGAAATGTTTTGTAAAAATATCTCACTCTTCATCCT
Organism: Solea solea; assembly: GCF_958295425.1. Classification (NCBI taxonomy): domain Eukaryota; kingdom Metazoa; phylum Chordata; class Actinopteri; order Pleuronectiformes; family Soleidae; genus Solea; species Solea solea. Next base: position 33,226,572 of record NC_081135.1, read on the forward strand.
CTGCATTGTCATGCCGCTGCAAGCCGTCACCACACACACACACACAACAGCGTGGGTTGGTCATAAGTGTCGCAGCCAACACAGCGACTACTCTTCGTCAAAGAACAGCGTACTCGTCACCTACAGTTGGCATAGTGGAAACACCATTTTCGTTCATTAGGGTCCCCCAACAAAGATCATCACCACGTAACCACGGCGACACAATTACACACGGATCACACACACAGCAGATGCTCACTGAGCGGAATGGATTCACACCGCAACACTGTTTCCCACAGATGGCAGCTGAGAAGTACATAATGATGTCATTTTATTATTGGCATTCCGGCGGCCTCTGAGGGGGCCGGCATCCAAACAACACTGAGCGCCGTCCTCCACTCCCCCCGCCCCCTCCTCCCAAACACGAAATACCACACCGCAAATTAAAAGTGACAGCCCATATTATCTTTTGTTAGCTGTAGGCAGAAGTTACAGCAGGACCCATGACTGATACAGTGATAAATGTGCAGTTGGCGAGAGGACGCGAATATGTCCTCGCTGTCGAGTTTAATTGACAGGTTATAAAAAAACATAGCGGCTCTCGGTCCTGAAAACTTCTCTTTAGACGAGCACCAGGGCGGCAGTCTCGTATGCGGCAGATGCTCTGAAGCAAATTTCTCCATCTCTGAGACTCTTTGCTGATATTGACCAAGTTTTATTGCAATTTCTTTCACACTCTTTGCCTTTTTCTGGGGGTTTTGGCTGCAGGTTTGCTCTCTCTCTCAGAACTGGCCTTTAAATTGTTCAAAGCCTCCCCTGATGCAACAGTTTTAGTTGTGAGGCTGAAAGCAGAGCCCAGAGCAGAGGTTTTGATTTTCAGGTGAGACAAACAAAGATGCAACGTCTGGAGTCAAGTTGGAAAGTTTTTTTGGAGACAGCTCAGATCTGAGGAGAACTGAGACAATGCCAAACATGAGATGTTAACAGTTTGGCGTCCTCTGTCATCCTGCCAGTGAATCTCAGAGTTAAGGTTTATCTTTGGTTTGGAGGAGAGGAGGAGAGGCGTCAGGCCTCTGCTGATACCTAGAGTCGACCTTGGGGAGGACTGCGTAGTGGAGTTATCGGCCCTTTTGCCCCAGATAGGTCAGGTTAGGTTAGGTTAGGTTCAACTCAACAAAGATATAACGAGGAACACTCTGTAGACCAATTATGGTTGCCAGGGTTACACAGGGGACTTTGTGATTTGCCAGTTTCAGCTGGTCTGCACTGAGTTGTTAGGTTTGTGCTTCGGAATGTGTACGTTGCCAATTTAAAGAAGGCCAAACAGTGGACCCGTGGTTGACTGGATTGACTCTTGTCACAAGAGTTGCTGTGTCCACCGTTGTTGGGCATTTCCAACCATTTCTCAACTTCTATATATTAATGCAACACAAGCAAACGTGACTCCGGCAACATGTGATCCAGCCCCCATTTACATCTAATGAGCAGTGTTTGAGTGGAGGTCTCCACCATGCACACATGAGTGTTGTGTTTAGCTGTGAACAGGCCGGACCTTTTTCCTTTTTCTGTTTGAGAAAAGTGCTCTGTCGTTCATCCATTGTCGCTGCCTTTGTGGGACCATGGCGTCACCGCAGTGGGCTAACTCATCATCAGCCATTCTTTGAGGGCCCCTCCTCCGCATGGCGCCTGCTTTGCGAAGCCTCTGCATTTTATTCCGCTGGTTTCGTGCAGCAGCAGGTGGTTGCCGACCGAGACGTCCAAAAACTGACGCTGTGTTTTAATGCGTCTTCCTCAGAGAAGGATGCTTAAAGGTCTGAGGGCAAATGTGTTTTTGATGAAATTTTAGATGGTGTTATTACTCTTAATGAGCCAGTCCGCTGGCACGCTGATGTAAAATCTCGCTCCTGATCGTGTTAATGTCGGCTAATGTGAATCACATTTCCTCTCACCCAGTTAGAGACCGTGCTGATATAAGGCAGCTCCTCCAGGAGCCTTGATATGGCTCTGCTGCTCGTATGAATTCAGTTCAGCTTTCTAGTTGATTAAACTGCGATTGATTTTGAATTTTGGCTCCGTGTGAATACAGTCTCTCTCTTTTTTTTGTACAGAATATCCTGTGGGGCATGAGCTATTTATTAATTAAGTATATTTATTGCCTTACCTTATTTCTTTTTCTTTTTTTCTACAATCAAGGGCTTTCAGCCCCTGTCAAATAAGCAATAGTGCCCAAGAGTGCAGCATACAAAGGCCAGCAGTGTTTGTGTTTTTGTTTGTGTTCATTATTTCTCTCGTACATCCCTCTAGGCAAGAGGGAAATCAATAGGTAAGTTAAGTGATGAATTCCTCCTGCAGCAGCGAGCACACTGGCACTGCCAGCTGTGCCTCCCTGGGCAATAAAGGTCTCCAACTCCAACTCCTGTACTGGAAAACAGTTTTATCTCTCACAGGTGAGACATAATTCAGCCTTTAACAGCCGCACTCGCAATGCCATCATTATCAGTACAGCATGCTCCTCCCGGCTGCTGCTGCCTCCTCATTGGGGTTTGAAAATAATTATTATTTTCTTACACAGTTCTTACCATCGATCATTTCCTCTATATGTACTGAATATTTTCTACAATTACATCCTAAACTGCACTTTTCTCTGCTTTGTTTACTGATGATTTTCCATGGGGGATTATGCAGAAATGTGTGGCGCTGGACAATAATTCAATAACAATGGTTGCTGGATTTAGGAACACTTGTGTCTTACTTATAAATGACTTTGGTAGAAGTTGAATCACCTTTTACAATATTAATTGAGTAAAAGTCTTAAAGTATATGGCATTTACTGTAAAAAAGTAAAGTGAGGAGTTAGAATTGAGCATGGTAGAGCGAACCGTCTTTCAACTGCGAGGTTGTGGGTTCAATTCCCAGCTTTGCTAGTCTGTGTCCTTGAGGAAGACACTTAACCCCACGTTGCACTGCACATGGATGTGCTGCATGAATGTGAGAGTGAATGGGTGAATGTGAATGTAAAGCAGCTTTGAGCATCAAGACGAGTAAAGCACCGTATAAATCCATTTACCAACTCTACTTCGTCTGATTATATTTAATGTTCAATAATAACATTTATTGGAGTAAAAGTACACACAATTTATTTTGGAAATGTAGTGGAGTTAAAATTGCTAAGAATATAAACGACAAAGTCAAATACAGATATGTGAATTTTGCACTAAAGTAGAGTAACAAAGTATTGTTTATGTGCTGTTACTAAGCTAGCTAACTAAAATGGCTTGTTTTGGTCTGACATGCTGGGAATCAACAATGACCACTGGTGACACTCACTTTATGTCACCTTTAAAACCACCATGGTGTTTTATTTTAGTTTTCATTCATTTTATTTGTCCCTCCAGAGCAAATATTAGTCTTTTATTGTTTAACATTAATCATGATAATTGTCCATATGGAATGATTTGTCAACTGTGGCCGTACTGATAACCAAAGACATTATTTAGGCCATTTCAGAAAGCTTTTCTCATGGTTGCACAATTTCACAAGATCAATTTGCAACGCCGCCCGTATTAGTCATTCATAACTGCTCCTCGGTGTGATGCAACAACTATTGCGACATTTTCCTGCCCAGAAAAACACAAACCTGCAGCACATTCAATCACACTATGGACGAGCGGACGGTCAATTTGTTTTTGTATTCGGCATTTGCATAAACACGTGTTCAAATCACACAACAAACAAAGCATCCGGCTGATCGAACGTGTAAACCGTGAGCTGTGACAAGGAATTAAAAGGCTAAATAATTCATGCCTGACTCGCAGCCTGCCACAGGGAAGGAGACAAACTGTAGCAAGCATCTGCAAGAAGCGTGAGAGTGTGTGTCTCACGTGTGAAAGTACAAGTCGAGGAAGTGATAAAACTGGTCGTGTTCTATGCTGATGGAATGTCTTTGTGCTTCAGTTTGTGTACGAACGTCAGTTGGATTTGTCGTGTTGCGTGCGTGCGTGCGTGCGTGCGTGCTTCTCCTGACTCCCAACACTGCACCACCATCGCTGCCACGGGGGGAGAGGGATGTCGGGCTGTGAAATTGGGAAGCATTTGGAGCGCTGTGTGCTCGTCTCTCTTATCAGCGCACCCATTTTTAATGGGATTTCCAGTTCCATGTTTTCTGTGCTTGTGGGCGCAGTTTTGTGTGGTGAACTCATGTGGTCATCGCTCACTGACAGAGAACCAGAGAGAGAGAGAGAGAATTAAGGCTCCTATCTGTCCACATATATACACATTCATTTGCAGTGTGTGCATACACTCTTAACACACACACACACACACACTGGCTGGTAGTTAACGCAGGAAAATTGCCATTATCTGCCTAAAGAAAGTAAATTGTGCAGCTTTTGCAAATGGAACACACACTACAGCATATCTAATCCGCATGTCTGTATGAATACATTCCACTACATTAACGTATTATAACTTCCCTTTTATCGTCCCAACAAATCCCCTTATCTTACTGCAACACGCTGTCACTGCACTTAACGTGGCCAGCGTTAGGTAGCCGGCGCTGCCTCGGTGGAACCACCCACGCGGTGTCAGTGAAGAATGACTCCGTGCAGCGACTGCAGTGATGTGTGGCTGACACAGCGCTACAGGACTCTTCAAAGATCGATACTGCATTTGGAGAGAACTTTCAGAGTCGGTGACACAGGCCGTTTGCATCGCCGGCACACCGTTGAGAACAAGTGCGTTTTTGAATGAACCTGCTGCTTTAATAGTTAATGTTAGGCTCTATACTTTGTTTGCACAGTTTTTGAAACCTGAGGAAACTCACAGGCGTAATCTGCAATCAGGCTCTTGCTGTATTTGACGATACCAGCTGTGGATCGCACGGTGTCTGCTCACATGTGCAGTGCTTTGTCATCTGTTTTCCTCTGAATGGGAACATCATTTCAATCAAGTGAGGAGTTGGCTTATTTCCTCATAGACTTCCATTGAAATGGAGTTCTTTTTTGTGCAACCAGCAGTGTCGCCCTCTGGTGGACAACTGCTACTTCCATTCTACTTCTTGGGCTTCACTTTTTCAAATTGGAGGATTATAGATCCATTTTTTTATAGCGCCAATGTTTTCTTGTTCGTAATTTCTGTTCCGTAGACGGCTGGAGGGTTTTTTTCACCAGTGTCCTGTTGACCCTTTACGTCGAAAACAAACAAACAGTCGCTGGTTAGATGGAATATTCAGGTCCCTTTAGCTGCCCAAACATGACGGCCATCTCTTCCTGAGTCCAAAAAACAGTTGGTCTTCTCCACAGCTTTCGTTGTCGTCGATGTCATGGTGTTGTTTGTTCTTTTACGGTAACAGCACTACAGTTTATACGGCGATTAGGACAGTTTTCAGCCAGAACACTACGTTACCAACACCAGGAATTTGATATTCTAATCATGTTTTATGTTGAAATAAACATTTCTTAAATTTCACTCCAAGTCCTAAGTCTTACAAATACTGTACAACATGTTAACATGACACTCAGAAAACCAAACCATTCTCTTAGTCTGACTAAAACTGGACTTTTAACATACATGCTGTCTGTGTTGATATATCATACAAGTAAATCATTAGTTAATCATTTATTCAACTTGAGCGAGACAAAATTTTTTTGAAACACACAGTGTGATATTGTCCATGTCTAATTATACATGCACACACGCAGCCTTGCTATCAGTGGCAACAAACTGAATGAACTTAACCAAGAAGCTTCTCTGGATGTAAAAATAGAAGTTGGAGATCACAGAGGTTACTGTAGAAGTAAATAAACCTGCAGTTGACTGACGTAAGAACACACAGCTCTGTGGAAACAAGGCGTTAGGTTGACTATATATTTGTCTATATTATAGGTTCACATAAAATAGATATTCTCTATATGTTTATAATGTTTCCCTGCTTTAGCTCCTCTTGTAGTCTAAACAGAACTCAGGACACACACACACACACACACACACACAGCTCTTTATCTGCTAAATCAAATTAAAGGTTTGTTATAGGAGACACAGAAATGTGTTCAATGCTCCACCGTGTTCACCAATTACACTCTAACTTTATCTGGCAGATGCTGGTCAGCGAGTTTATTGGAGCATTTGCGGCTCTGTAAGTGTCCGTCTGCGTGGTGTTGCTTCAAATTATGTCCAGACCGAACAAACACAGTGAAGCCAATAAAGAACCAAAAACACTGAGCTAACAGGCCCTAAAAACAGGAACAGATAGCAATGCAGTGACCCTGCTCAGCACAGTCATGACGCTCAACAGTGGCAACTTTGTGACCTAACATTCACATAAATGCCAATTTTCTTTCAAAAATTTGGATATTTTGTCAAATTATCTAAAGAGACTTGTGGCAAAAGTCCAGTGTGAGATTTCAGAGGATTTATTAGTAGAAGTTTCTTTGCAGAAGTCTATAATGGCTTTAAAATAAAAATCACCAAGTGTTCACAGCCTTACAATAAACCTTTTATGTGTACTTTATAGGTACTGAAAGTAAAAAGGACGAGTGAACAGTTACTGTCATAGAGGACCCAGGTCAGGAAAAAATGAGCAGAAAAGAGTCTTTAATAATTTAAACGAACAAAAAGGCAAGACATACTAACCTTGGACTCCCCCCTGTTGGAAGATGGTGTGGTGTGAAATCCCTGGAAGAGACCGCACTTTTACAGTACGTGCTCGGGTCAGGTCAGACGCCAGCGTGCTCGTCACGCTTCGGTAGCTCTTACGAGACGTCGACCGCGGCGACACGCAGGCGATAAAATGAATTTGTTTACTTCTGCTCTTATTCCCCACAGTGGAACAGCGGCAGTCTGGCAGGCTGCCCGCTGCTGTCATTTAAACTCAGCCCTGACAATGTCTCCCCCACGCTCCGTTAGCCGACACAAAAGAGAATCTCTCATTATTCCCCCAAAGATTTCTCTTTATGTCTTTCTTTTTCACACTGAATAACCGTTAACAACTCATTGGCATTATTTCAGAGTGTAAAACGGGGACGAATGATTTTAGTTGGACCTTTTGTTGTTGCTGCTGCCACTTTTGCCAGAACAGAAAGTATAATTTGTGTGACGCTTTTTTTATTACGAGATCAGAGAAGCCACATTGTCTTGGGTGCACCTTCATGCAAGAGCGCTGTGTTCCTCCTCTCATCTGTTTCCTCCATGTGCTGTGTGAGGTTCACAGCAAACTACACAGAGGGAAAGGTCTTTGACCACAATTTCAATGTCTTTTTTTTTTTTATTGTGAAGTATTTACAGGACTGGCATTTATTTGGTGCACAAAGATGGATTTAAAATGACGTAATTTAGGGGCTATTTTTCTCTAAAGGCTAAACCCCTAATTTAAAAATAACAGCAGCTCCACATTTGGCATTCTCTCTTTGTGAACGACAGAGCTGTGTGCGAGCAAACCCCTCACCCTTCTCTTTCCCAAGCGTGTCGGGGGAACTACAGTGGCCTTTGAATACCAGAGAGGTTGTTGCTCTTCCTGTGTAGCAAGTTTTTCTGCTTCCACATGCAAAACTCACGTCTAATTCAACTCGATTCAATTTTATTTGTACAGCGCTGTATCCCAACACACATTATTCAACGCACTGCACATAGACAACATCATCGAGAGCAGAGACGCCCAACAATCCAAACAATGAGAAAAGCACTAAGAGAGCAAAACAAAAACAGACTCAAAGATGTGCAGCCATCTGCCTCGACCGGTTGGGGTGAAAGGAAACATTCAAAATTCAAAAGATTCATAGATTCAACGACTTTTATTTTCAATTTTTCCTATGTACAGGACACACAGGTCATCTCTCCCAGGCACACATTTTAAAAATAGACAATATAAAAGATTTAAAAGATTTAAAAAAAAAAAAAGAATAATTAAATAATAAAAAAAAGAAAACTACAAGCATACTAATGGGTAGTATATTCAACCAACCCTTCTAAATGTTCCATGTTAATGAAACTTTTTTCTTTTTGGAATTACCAAAAGCATAACCCTGACACATACTTGCTCAAATATACAGTAGTAATATGAAAATAAAGCAAAGGACTGATTCGATTGATGGATTAAAAAGGATGGACAAGATTTCCACCCTGACACATCACATAAATGCGTATTTCTCCCCAGCGATGTTCCCTGCAAGTGAACTTCAAAAATGCTACATCTTAAATCTAATGCTTCCATGGTTGCCAACATCTATAAACTCTATTCTCTCATTTTTTATTCAAGACTTTCCCGGGCAAAAAAATAAACCATGTCGGAGTCTATAGTGAGCAGGCATAAAGTGTCTCACACACACACACACACACACACAGAGAGACAGTGAAAGTGTACAGCAGCCACTACAACCAAGATGAAAAGTCATCCCTTTGTGGCCTTTGATCTTCTGTTTCTCTACATCCTGTCGCCATGCAGCGCTGGATAATGAATCAGCATCAATGACTCTGAATAATATATCCCCGCACGGATGCGGTAAATGTATTTCAAAGCAAGGCTTTGGCCTTGTCACGCAGGCAACGAGCTACAGCAGCTGAGCGGAGACAAGACGGACCTAAAGGTCTGACCGGTGGATCTGAGACCGTAAGCGTATAAATCAACTTCAGTGTCGCTGCTGGGCTCCAAAAAAAATGACCTTGTTAGTGGAATCGCGGCATTGCACAAAGACAGTGTATACATTACGATTAAAATAATTAGATTTTCATGTTCAACAGTGGAGTCACGCGCCGGTCAAAACATGCCGTGTGTGTGTGTGATGAGTTAAAGAAGCCAGGACTGGACCGCAATCTCTTTTAAAGTCGGTCTTTGTTTCATATCTGACAGAAAATGCACAAAACAAACAAGAAAAACAGCAGTCAGACACACGCGGAGCTCCTAAACTGATGGAATAATGAAAATAACATCATAGAAGCACAAAACTAAAGGGATAAATAAGTGAAAACCTACACCTAAAACCAAAAGTTCCACATGACTTTCAGCCAGGCTTTTAGCTGAAAATAATGAGAAATTAGACGCCCTACTTTTACGTCCTAAAGACGCCCTATATTTTCCTCAGCGCACGGTGAAAATATCTTTTGTTGATTTATGCATGTTTACATACAGAGAGCACAGCATGGTCACCGCAGTGTTTATTCCACAAGGAGCGGTGCGGGAGGCAGCAGTGAGTGCAGACTTGAAAGACCGAGCAGTGCTGCAGTCGCTGTGAGGTTGTCATAAAGTAGTAAACCATGATGCCCTTCAGGGTGTGGGAAATGAGCAGCATATACAGTATATACTGTACCGTGCCACAGAAAAGTAGCTCCATATACCAGAGCATGACAAAGGAAAGACATTTTCATTCTCCACGTTTTTGTTTTCTTTCCACATTAGAGCGAGAAAAGGCAAAAAGTGCAGCATCCACACAACTGAGTTATTATCAAGTTCACACCGCTTTTATGGACTTTGTTGTGGTCCTGTCACACCCGAGGCAAGGTTTTGTTTTGGTACACGTGGCAGTGGTCACAGCTCCAGCTGCCACGGACCATGAGATTTACTGTCTCGCTGACAATGACAGGAAATAGCTTCTCACTGCTGAATATCACAAGGGACAGCCAAAGTGTGGGTACTGCAGGTAAAAGGTCATTAAATAAAATAAATAAACATGTAAAGTATGATATAAGAAATACTTATAAGGAATAAAGCAAAGCCATGGTGTTGAAGATGACCCAGTATCACAGGTGTCACGTATTTGTTGATCCACCTCATTTTCCACCTTCTTCACGTTGATATGTCACACACTTTTTTGTGAGGCTAAACTGTTCAAATGTTACATGAAAAACTGTAATAACCACATGCATGTGCTGAAAAATATGCAAGTTCATGGAAATCTGCTGTATAACACGTGCATTTGTCAGCATTTTGCACTTCGCAGTGTCGTAACCCCGACGGTTTCTGAAAGCTGAGAAGTTGCACGTCAAAGTATATTAATAAAAACGGAAATAATATTTAAAATAACTTTTTTTTTTGTTAATGCACTTTTTTAACATGCAGTAAATTGTAAATAACATTGTGTCATTATGTCTCTGATGCTTGCAGTTAACTCCAACTCATCACAGATATGAATATAGTCACTAATATTGATAATATTGACATTAGAAGTGACTCAGAATACATCGTTTTATTGTGGTGCATTATGCCTTTAACAGAGTCAGGTTAGCGCTTCTTTTTCTTTGCTTCCATTATTTATGCAAAAAAAAATAAAAATAAAAAGAGCTCCCTTCATCGTACAAGTCCACATGCAAAGCACAGACATTAAAGAGATGATTCCCTGAGTGAAGAATATCATGGTATGTCTTTGTCAATAATAACTTATACAGTCACAAAAGATTGTAGAACAGACAGTTGAGGAGAGAAAAAAAGAAAAGAACATGCACCACAGGGATGTTACGGCTTTTATTTCTCAATTATCAGCACATTTCATAGCCTCAGTTCAGTTGTTCTTTTTTCGCCCCAGACTCTGGGAATTACCTTATTTTATCTCCACAGTTCTCCAGAGAATACCTAATGCACAAAGGCTTCTCCAAACACACACACACTGTTTACACACATACACACACACATTAGGTTTGCAGTCATAGCTGCATATTTTAGTTTGTTCTAAACCAAAGTGGCGTCACTTGGTCGCTCACAGGCTGCTGCTGCTGCTGTCAGGTCTCAGCACACGGCCCGGTACATGAATGGAAGCCAACAAAAATCATAATAATAATAATGACAGTGAGCTCCTCTAATCCACTGCTCTCATCCACACTCACTAAAGGCAACGCGGGTGCTTTTAGCACAGGTTCAGTGCTCGCCAGAACCGCTGATTCAGCAGGCGCGCTCGCCAAGTGGCTGGATTCGACCATATACAATAGGAGGAACATCCTATTATAATAATGTGATAAAAGAGACACAGGGAGAAAGTGGGTGCAGGAATTTTGAAATGTGCACTGCATTCATTCTGTATCAGTTATGACAACTGACACGCGTGTTTTCAGCCAATATACATACTGAACATATGTAGCGTGTGAAGAGGAGAGACCGTGCTGTTGCTTTACATTTATTCTAAAAGATGTATTTATTCATAAGGATAAAATAAACCAAGTTCTCATGAGGGAGAAAATCTGTTTCCATCCTCATACGTAATCTTTGCTCTTAATGTCCGTACATATGCAGCCTTTCATTTCATGAATGCCGTCACTTTGCAACTCGCCCCGAAAAGGAATCACTAATTGACACTCTCTCTTAAGAGGGTCAGTGACCAGTGTCTTTGAAGAGGGTCAATTAACATTAAAAGGGAGCTCTGTAATGGTCTCTGGGAAGAGATTTTGGAGTTTGATTGATGGCTTTTATGCCGAGGTCTCACAAACAAAGCCCTGTGCATAAACAAGGTTTATTTCTCGTAGCCCATAACTGTCATCTAGAGACAAAAAACAACAAGAAAGTAGGGAAATATGATAATGTCTTCTTTCTTTTTTATTTTTTTTTCTTGTACACTGACAGAAAAGTGCACTGGGAGTAAGTGGAGGACAGCACATGCCAAACTCTGAGATATCTTCTTAAAGAAAAGGCACCATGCTCCGACCAGACGGCTGCATGTGACTGATGACCACAGGCAATCTCTTGAAAACCTCCATTTTTGACACATGCTATATTTTATTTACTTACTTTACTCTCAGGTTGTTTTGCAGCATAGCTGTTCCAGGATTGGTTGCTTTTCCAGCATCTCCACTGAAGGGGACGTTGCACATGTAGCTGCAAAGTACGAGGTACCTTGTGATTTGGTCAGAATCATGGGCCAGATTTTGCCCCAGAGCTTAGAGGAGGTGCAGGGGTCTAGTTGAAGGATTATTATGCAGTTATAACGATGTATGGCCCGAGTATGATCCATGACTCCAAAAAACACTTGCTGACCCCAGCTTTTAGTCTGCAGTTGTCGCGTTTTGTCGATTTTTGGGTAAAGGGCAACTGTTCATAGCTATTACCTCTTCTTTTTTCAAATTCCATCAAGAATCACAGTAATGAGGGTAATAACACCTGTGACATGAGGACTCTCCAACCTGGTAATGGAGATTTGATTTACTTGTATCTGCCCTCTGGGTCTCAGCTGCCCGAGGCTTCATTCTTTCATACTGGAAGCTTTTGTGTTCAGTTCAGTTCCAAATGGCTTCTCATATCTTAATATCTCTTTTGTCTTTTACAGGTTTTTCTGTCTTATTTTGATTGGCTGTAATGTGTGTGTCCTACGTACAGTGAGAGCTGGATGAGTAAGAGTGAGGCGTTGAAGTCAAGATGAGCCAAGTTTATTATCGTTTACACATTGGCTGTGACAGTTGAAAACTCATCTGAACATCGAATCACTTTAGTGTTTTTCTGCAGCACAACAACGACAACAACCTCACTCTTATTCTGTGAGTTCAAGTTAAACATCCCCCAACAGCCGAGTCTCCGAGAAAAAGCTTGATATTTGACTATTTTACTTATTACTTTGTAGCATTTCTGTACATTCTGTACATATTTCAGATGAAGACCTCAGTTTGAGACTGAGGTAAACTCAGTAAAGGAAAGGATCATTATTGTCATTACACAACACAATGACGAGGACTGACTGTGCCGACCAACCTGACCCAATGTGATGGTGGAAGGAAACCCACGCAGACATGGGGAGAACATGCAAACTCCACACAGAAAGGTCCCAGACTGGGAATCAAACCTTACACCTTCTTGCTGTGAGGCAACAGTGCTAACCACTAAGCCCATGTGGTCCCTTGAGACCATGATTTGTTGATTCTTATATGAGAGCATAACACAACAGTTGGTATGTTTACATTAGAAACTAATACAACTATTGTGTTAGTCTGAGTAAAAATGGCTTTTTAAATACATGTAAACATGTTAGTCGTCCTGAATTTGTACTGAATCAAATCTCCGTTTGCTTCATTGCAAGAAAAGAAAGGACATATTCCGTTAGATTCCGTCTCACAGAAAGCAGAACTGAGAACGTCTAATGCTGACGACACATGATGGGTGGCACCGTGTTGCAAAACTGATCTACATTCATTCCGCTGATTGATTGCCGGTTAAGTCCATGTCTTGATCCCATCAGAGCTCCACACTATTTTATTTTGCTGCTGCCACATGCGCTGTAACTCTCCATTTTTCAATGATTCATGAAGGGCCATTTCCTTTGTCTCATGAAGCTATTAGGTGGTTGCCACCAGCCTGGGCATGTCGCTCTGCACTTGTTTTTCCTCCAACCCTGCGCGCCCTCAGAGAATTATGTTTCCACGCAACTGGGCTGCATTCTAAATTATGTTTCATAAGGAATGGGGTTTTATTTCTACCTACCAGATTACACTTGCTTTTGACATATCACATGCAGAGATGGTTCTAGGCCAGTTTTGGTAGAGATCCGCGTCAAAACATGGCTCTTTTCCATTATACGGTTCTGCTGTGACACAAACAAACCAGTGACGAGCAAAGCAGTTCTTTTTGGGTGTAATGATTCATTAGAAACAGTTAATTGCATGACCGGAGCACAGACTCCGTCTGACACAGTCGCTGACCTGAAACACGGCTGAACAGGTTGGGATTTGGCTCACGATGGCCAGCTGTCGCTAAATACACCAGACTCCTGTCCATTGCTAAATGTGAGCAATTAACACATGTTTCGGCATTTTTAAGTCTTTTAAAAGTCTAAAGTTTCGGCATTGTTCAGTTTGATTCTTGTGTCGGACGTCGTGCTCATGACTCTTCCAGTGACGACACTCTCTGACCAATCAGTGGCCGGCAGTCTGTCAACGTCGCATTTTAATATCGGCCAATAGACACAATGTGTGAAAGTGTTTCATATTTTATTTCGATATATACATAAAGTAGCAGACATATTCAGAGTGTACTGCTCTAAGCATTATTTTACTATCCATTTGGAGGCAGGCCATTGGGGGGGGACCAAGCTCAGAGTTATGGGGGCATGTTTTAGGTGAAAATCTCACCATGAGGTGGAAGGAATGGTGTGACGTCTGCCAAGCAGCAAACCACATCAGAGATCAGTTTGAGTATCAAAGATCAGAAGGTCTGTTGCTGATTTCTGTGCCATTATGAGGAGATTCCGCTTAGCGGGACGTCCACACATACGGTGTGTTTTAATGCAGAGGATGTTGCAATGCTACCAGGAATAAAAACATACTTTCCCGGTGCTCTAGAGACAGAATTGTCTGTTTCCAAAAGTATTGGAACTTGTATTGCGACTGCGGTGCATTAGTCTCGTTTCCTCAAAGCATTTATTGCACCACAGGGCGTTAAAGAACAGTCTCACGTTTTTTTGTACGTCTGCAGACGACAGTTGTAGTTGCACAGAAACATCATTTCTTGAAGACAACATTGCTTCCTCTTGATCTTTACTGTGTATTGATGTTTTCCAGAACTCATTTTAATAACTCGTGTCGGGAAATGTAAAGCCCATAAATATTGGTGAAATTACATTTGGTTTTCAGCATAATCCAATTCATAATTAAGAAAAAAAAAAACAACGATCATGCCGAGAGCTCACTTCTCTTTCAGCTTGCCAGATTTGCTCTCACACACCCACCTTTTCTGCCAGCATCCTGAACATCTAGTGATGGAGGGTAGAGGGAGGAGTAATTGATGCGAGTAAGGCGTGACAGTGCATGCAGTCACAGTCAAATTGTTCTGCCAGTACTGAGCAAGCGAAGACAACTGCCTTATGGCTGCATCCTGTGACAGCCATGTTCTCATCTTCTCATGAGATTGAATATACAGCACACATAATAATCGACTTCTAAAACAAAGCCTGGCTCACAATGACGCCGCATGGATCTCACATCGAATTATTGCAGCAGCAGCAGATCTGCTGAATTTAAAATACTATACTTAATACTACGCATGTGTTGTTTGTGTTAAATGTCATTTGCACCTTTTGGCTATTTTATTCTGATATGTCTCTCATAGCACTCTTGCCTTTGCAGCAAGAAGACCTGGGTTCGAGATCATGTTATCCCTGTGTGTGTGTGTGTGGGTTTTATTCGGGTTCTCCGGTTTCCTCCCACGGTCCAAAAACATGCAATATGGGGATTAATTAAATTGGACACTCTAAATCAGAGGTGTCAAACTGGCGGTCCGCGGGCTACATGCGGCCCACCACTTAATATAATCTTCTTTCTGATAGAATACAGACAGAATATAATATAATATAATATATGTTTGCTAGCAATGTTTTTATAACAGTAATAATAAGACATTCAGTCATAATTATCACAGTATTGAATGCACTACATACAACATTCAATTACTTATATAAATAAGCCAATTGGTCTTTTAATTACATTTAAACACATTATTATTTACATTATTTTAAATAAACGTCTCTGTTTTTGATATTAATAGATTTTGAGAATTTTGCATCATAAATATGTTTTTATTGTGAAGTATACGTCATTCCTTATCAAAACAAGCACTTTTACTTTTTTAATTCTGGGCAATATCATCATGAATATCTTAATTGTGATGTCATGATGCAGAAATGTGTTTTCATTTGTAGCTTGTGCTAATGAACGGTTGTTTCTTCCCACTTTTTGTTCTCCAGACCGGCCCCCACTTGACCAGATTAGACGCTCATTGGCCCCCAGGTCATTTGAGTTTGACACACCTGCTCTAAATTGACCATAGGTGCGAGTGTGAGAGTGAATAGTTGTTTGTATCTATGTGGCCGTGTGATGGACTGGCGAACTGTCCGGGGTGTGACCCCGCCTATCGCCCTATGTCAGCTGAGATTGGCACAGCACCCCCCGCGACCTTCATGTGAAGGATAAAGCGGTAGAAAATGGATGGATGTCTCTCTCATTAGTGTCTCTGTCAATACTTGTTGTTGTGGTGTTGAAGCTTAAAGCTACAGTTGGCAGGATTGCTTGAAAAATTGTCTCATCCAACAGGTTATTAAAATACAAATGTTTTGAGCGGCTCTCTGTCCTATAATCTCTTTAGATGAGAAAAGCAAAAGCAGACACTGTGCCGACATCTGTGGAACCATCTGCTGATATTGACACACATTTATTCTCTTTTCAACTCATTGCATTGTAAGAAGTTGTTGCCAGTGCTGGAGAAGCATTCTGCATGCAGAGACGGTTCGTCCTGTGAAGTGACAGAGCCCAGAAGCACAGAAGTGTCATTATCCCTCAATTTACTTTATGGTGAAAGGTTATTATTGATTTATTGGTCGGGTACACCAGAAACCCTGCCTCCTGTACCTTTGAGGATCCAACCATTACAGAAACACAAAGGCCCTTTCACAAAGAAACAGAAATGAGGCAGAAAAATCACCTGATTATTAAAAAAAAAAAAACTACAGCTGCAAATCTTGGACTTGCTGTAGCTAATACTGTGGCAATTATAAGTCTCACTTTATCATTTTAATTCCAAAACGAGGATAGCGCAGGGGGCTTATCTCCTCTGTTTGGGGAACACCAGAAGAGAAGCGGCGCTCGCGCACTTTTCGTGCATTAATCTTTGCAGTTGGTGATCTGTGCTGGCAGCCGCGCTGATGAGCTGCAGCAATGATGGATACGTAGATGTGTGTTGGCTCTCTGCTCTTAATGTGCAGCCTCATATCACCAGATGGAAATGGATGGACACAGTTCTCCTGACTGAGTATTTTCTGTTCCCATGTCATGGCCTGAGTGTGAAACGAAGGTACCTCAGGGTAACCCGAGACATAAAGCAGGGAAAAATACCCTGTGTTTGAGTCTGTGTGTGAATTAATGAGCAGGGTGGAGGTGGTGGGAATATCTAATCTGTGTCTGAAAGTGGTTGTGATGCAGACGGTAGTTAAAAACGTGTCAGAAACAATCAACAACACAGCTCCGGCTTGTAGTTAACATCAGACGACGCGGGCACGCGGAGGAGACAGCATCTAATGCAGGGGCCTATTTTTCTGTGTCGTCCTCTGTGAAATTGGGAAGCTAATTGACAAAAAAAGAAAAAAAAGAGTGGGGAAAAGTGGATGCAGCGGGTGTGTGTGTGTGTGTTTCTACATAAATCTAAATTGCCACAAGTGTGCCTAACACTTTCAAATGAACTGAAGTTTGAAGGTCCATAGATTTGATGCCATAATTAGGTATTTGGCCCGGCTCAGGGGCTCAATACAGGAATACATTTTTGGAGACAAAAGGAGGATGGATAACTGCAGGAAAAAGAAAATCAATAGCCACATCTTAAACGGTTTTACTAATCTTAACATAATGCAGAAATTACTTTTTATTTAGCAGGCCTTGTCTGAGCTAGACTGTTAAAATAATCTGGAGCACATCTGTCAGTCATTTGGATATCTTTGCTTGGGGAAGTTGGTTTTGAATTTGTGTGTGTGTGTGTTCTGTGATGTAAGAATCGCTGATTTTCTCTGTGGACTTTGCTGAAGGGAGTTTGTGGTTTGGAACAGTTCGAGGCAGTGTCACAAAAGCAGCCATTCAGTCTTGTCAAAAATCTCCCTCTGAGGTGCTTATGCATCAAAAAGAGAGAGAAGAGACAGACAGAAATAGACAGTGGCATCTCTCCCGGGCCTGTGCCAGCAGGGCGACAGCAGCAGGAGCAGCAGCAACCGCTGGAGCCCCACTCGTCTCCTGAGGCGACTCAGGAGGCGGCAGGTGCAGTACTGTGCAGACATTTCATGCACCAGCTGAGCTGACTGCAGGTGCCTTCCTTTTTTGTTTCCCCAACTGTTGTTCTGATATTTATATGGGGTGGACAAAAGGTCAAAAAAAGATCAAGAAGTATTAAGAGAAGTGAGATACAAGGCATCTCACAGTTATCTCTTCCTCATTATGAGTGCAGCAAGATCAACCTCAAGCCACTCGGGGTCAGTATGTGGGCATAATACATTTCTGCAAACTGCAATTACATGAGACATAAAGCTCTCATTGCTGAACCGAAATCACGTTACTGATTTACATGTTGGCAGATGTGTGTATGAAAGTGTTTGTGTTTTAACCGCATGTATTTTTGGCTGTAATATCAGAGTGAATAATGATGATTAGTTCTCTCTGTGGTTAGGGCCGGGAAAACATCATGGTATCAACATCCTCTTCATTAAAAAAAAAACCCCACAAATTGTCATATAGATTTAAAACACACCGGGATAATCTCCTTACAACGACATAAAAATCTATCTTTAAAACACTGTTACAGGTTCAACACACTGACTCTCGTCTGCTGCTAAATAAAAGAGTACAAATATTTCTGGGAGACCAGGCTGGAAACATTTACTACAGCCTTACAGGGAATTTTAAAAATCACACTCTCTCTTTCAGCTGATCTGGGTCAATCATTTTTTTTTACCAGATTTTCTTTTTCCCCCCCAAATAGGCTACACATTATTCATTTATTCTACCAATACCTTTTTATTCTACTTCACACAGTTGGATTTTTTTTAAGGTTTCAAAATGGATTTGAACCATGTTGTTATGTTTTCATAAACATCAAAATCTCAGCACCTTTTCTTGATTTAACAATCTTTAATAACGACTCTGAAATATACAGTTTCTCTTTTTTTGCCGACATGAGTCAAAGAGGACAAAGGAGTATTCTATTTTCATGCTGGTGCATTAACACATCAGCAGGAAGGTGTGAATGGCTTAAAATAAACCGGCACCATGGTTAATGTTTGGACTTTAGTTACACAGCCAGCCGCATCTGTCACACCAACAGACATCTCGGATGTTATCCACATTTTTTATCATTAAAACATAGAGACATCACCATAATCCATCATTGGGAAACAGTGTGTGCCCTCAAATCGGGAAGGGAAGTCACATACTGCAGTGTCATCAGAAGACTCTCTCTCTCTCTGAAGTTGGACGCTGTTCAAAGGCTGAGCATATAAATACCGTGACAGCAACCGGGCTGATTTTCTGTGATATTGATACATATTTTAGCAAACTGTAGATGAGAGAAGGCTTCAAGCTGACTGTCGGCTCCTCTGAGACCACGATCTATAATCCTCTGTCAAGTATCTTGAGCTGCCATGACAAAAAAATCTAACACAAAACAAGAGCCTGGATTTGACAGATTTAAGCACCTCCCTCTGTCAATTGGATACCGTTTTTTTTCTCCGCACACGTGTCGAAAAGTAAAGCTCAGTTGAAGGCAAAGCAGCAATGGTTATGTGTTGTTTACATTTTCATTTTTTCAGTCCAGCAGCAGCAACTTCAGTCTTCTCAGCAGCTCCCAGATGTTGGAGAATCCGTGTCTTCTTGGTGCATAAAGGCAACAGTGTTAACCACTACATACTGTACATTAAAGGCAGGGTTGGAGATCCTGGAGAAACTGTTCATGCAGGCTACACTTTGAATTCAAGAGTCCAAGCCACTTTCTCCAGACTTCCAAACACCGATTCACGAGCACTGTGGAGTGATGCTAACTTTTTTGTTTGGGATACTTGTTCAAATGACAACAGGATGCCGAAAAACAACAAATACTCTCAAAAGATCCCAAAGACATAAAGTTATCCGACCTGTGTCCAGTAGAATCAGCATCGCCATGGCAGCGCCGATGTTCACTCGGGTCGTCGATCGCTCTGCATCAGCCTTTTTCTTGGCAGTAGCTTTCCCAAAAAACTGTCTTTCGTTTGCGACAAAAACACCTGTTGTGGGCCACCTTTTCTGCCATAATGTTGCAGCAACTGTCTCGTTGTATTTTTAGCCAATTAGCATAAGGTCTGATGTTGACTTCTGAGCATGTGCTATTAATGCACAAAGAGGGGTATGTTTATTTGGCAGTTTGTTATGTTTTTACACTATCCATGATCCACCCACCCTACCTTTATTAACTATAACTAATAATACTATAATATTATTTATTCCTGTTTAAATTTGTCACGTTTTAATGGAAACCAGGCTCCTGCAAATCAGATGTTGTGACCTTTTATTAATCCCCCCCTTTATCTATATGCTGAAGAAGGTGAAAACTCACCCACCTGCTGAATGGATGTGGCACAAATCTACTTGGAATGTTGCTTGTAAGTTTGTTGTGTTTGTTTTTTTGGTTGTGTTTGTTTTTTTTGGTGAGGTAATAGGGTGGCTTCTGTGATGGAAGGGTAAATATAGGCTCTGTATCGCGGTGCTTTTGGCTCCCCGCTTCTTTCCGGCCCGCGTCTCTCCCCTCCTTTTCCATGTATTATTCAAGTTGCGACCAAAGAGCTCAGACCCGCTGCCTGGTGACGTCAGCAAACTTACCCGAGCCGCTGCCGAGACGAGAGGCAGAGGAGGAGGAGGAGGAGGAGAAGAGGGAAGGAGCTGCTGCTGCTGCCGCTGCCTCCGCCGCCGCCGCTGCTGCTGCTGTTGGATGTGGAGTTTTCTACACCGTGTTCTTCTTCTTTTCCTCCGGGACTGTTCGGACTTTCTACTCGCTTTCCGGTAAGTAAAGCTGTCTCCCAACTCCCTCCTCCTCCTCCTCCTCTTCCTCCTTCTTCACCCCTCTCGTCTTTTGACAACTGAGATTCCTCTGCTGCTAAAACAGTTCGCTGTGGACTTTCTTCCCCCCCCCCCCCCGCGTACACTATTTTATTTGCTCGTGTGGCTACTGTAAGTTGTCATGTTTTTACCCGCGGGGGAAGTGCTGCGTTTGAGGATTAAAATCCACTCCTGACCTAACGGGAAACTTTGTTGCGCAAGTGCCGTGCAAGGTGGACCGAGCTTGGCCGTCTCTGTCGACTTTGTCTCCCCCTTTTTTCCCCCCCCCACTGTCTGAAAATGTTTTTAAACCCATAACTTTTCGCCATTTTGGAGTGAAATCCCGGTGAATGAATGAATGTATGTGTGTGCGTCACCTCCTTCACGTCGAGCCCGTTTTGTTGTTGTTGTTGTTGTTTCGCTTGTTTGTGTCGTGATTTACACGTCAAAACAAATGAAAACAACAAACAAGGCGCTGTCATTTGCATTGGCGGCGACGTTTGGTGCCATACTTTGTCCCTGTGTGGTTCAGGGTAATTGTTGAACGGGACATTTTGCTGGCAGACATTTTGACAGGTCACAGTAGGGAAAGCACAGGTGTATGTAATCAAATGAATAATGGCCGAGACCCTTTTCCTCTGTTTCAGGGTCCATGCTGTCTCAACCTGGGGTACAGTAAAATGTACTGCACATTCCCACTAATATATTTATAAAAGCAGACTCCAGACTCTCCTTTTAGCCTGTCTTTTAATTGAATTCCTGTGTATTTTCCAGATTCATATTTCAGCCTATTGAACTATGGCA
Organism: Solea solea; assembly: GCF_958295425.1. Lineage (NCBI taxonomy): Eukaryota > Metazoa > Chordata > Actinopteri > Pleuronectiformes > Soleidae > Solea > Solea solea. The sequence goes on from NC_081135.1 coordinate 33,247,851, forward strand.
TTATCTTACATCATGTATCTCTTTTAACCCCTGTGTCCTTTACTTTTCATGTATATATTCACTTATTCATAGTTTTCTTGTTTACTATTATTTATGTGTGTTTCCATCCATCCCTTGCTGTGGAGTTGCTTCACTGAGATAAAACATTAGGTGGTGTTTTAAATGTAAAGTCTGGGTCACTGTTGGAAGATAAGAACGGGCTCTTTATTTACATATATAAAGAGCGTCAGTGGCACTTAAAACATGGTCACGTTTCTTTGCTGCTTCCCTAATTTATCATTGTAGTAATGCTTTGTTTTTGTCGAGGAACGTTGTGGTTTCCTCATCTCGTGTGATGGTTCTGCCGTTTTTGTCGCGCAGTCAAGTGAATTGTGAAAGGTCTTTTATATCCGCTGTATCTGTTATATGAGGGATTTTTCTGTTTTCTATGCTTAAATTTGCAATTCAAGCATAAAAACAGGCTGATGGAAACTCACGCTGTCCTCCTGACTTGCATGAGCTGCACAGTCGACCTTAATGTCAAAATGGCTCCTGTGTGATTAGTAACACCTCTTCAACTGCTTGTAAAGCCAAATATCTACTCAGCCGGTCACATGGCGTTAAGTCAAAGACTTTCAGAAACTGCTCATCTCCTACAGGGTCTAAATCAGTGTTTCTCCAACTTTTTCAGACCAAGGACCACTTAACTGAAAATAGCCCCAAAATGGTTGCGGTGAGCGGTGTCACAATCCGGTCCACTGCACGGCTCAGTCAGACAATGCCACAAAACAAATATTTTTTGGATTTTACATAGGCCACTAGTTGATTTGATATTGAAAAAAACACATATATGTCGCAGGCAGTTTGAGAAACACATGATATGTTACTTGCTTGTCACCTCGCGGACCACTAGGGGACGCTGACGGACCACCAGTCCAGACCACTTTGAGAAAGGTAGGTCTAAATGCATGCTCCTTAAAAGATCTTTCCTTTTCCACAACACACAACATGTCCAACCAAGCGGAAGACCACACTAGGTGTCACAACTTAAACTTAAGTGTCTTATAAAGTGGCTGATGAGGGGATCAACTTCTTACAGCGTATTAGGGGTCGGGTCAAAATATCGATTTGTTGACACATCGTCGTCCTTCCTTGTGTAAGAGATGTTCGATATATCGTCTAAGATAATATTGTGATAACAAATAGAAGGCGTTCTAAAGTAAACAGTCCCTGCCAGTTTTACTCACCGATTGTCACAGAATCGCTGTATCGTGGACCATGTACCCTGTGATTCCCATCCCTGCAGTATATGTTGACAAGCAGGAGAAAGCAGCTGTCAGCCACCTTCATGTACTGTACATGTACTGTGCTGTGACTGTGTGTGGAGCTCATATGCAGCAGCCAGTGATGCATGCATGCATGTCTGCATGTGATGCTTTTATGATTGAATCAGGCAGCAGAGGCAGCATATTGCCTATTCTTTTTTAAAAATGAACCAGCTGTGTGTTCATTGGCATTCACCTTTTTCATCTTTACCTGTCAGCCGTTCTCCCTGCGTTACTATACTCAGTGGTAAACCCAGGATTCAGCCTGGCGTCTGCCTCTGTGAGTGCTGTGAGTTATTATCAAATTAAGTGGTGGACAAAACCAGTGCATTTAAAGCGTGGACAGGCATCACTGAGTGTAGCACTTCTGCTTTCCCAGCTCTCTTTTCCTGGCTGAGAGTTCATGTTGTGAAATTAGTTTGGAGGGAAAAACGGTTAAAGTCGGCCATAGTCAGTGTTTGGCAAATGTGCGATATCAGCCTCCTGTCTGTGCCTGGACTGGCTGAAGGTTTCACATCCATTGGACGTGCTGTGGAGGCCCATTAGAGGCAGTAATTGAATAGCTGCTCTCCAGGTGGCTCACACTGAATATACAGTATCAGTGAGCATTAATTAGCCTTCAAGCCTTTTACAAAGTGCAATTTGGGGGACATTTTCGGATTCATGAAAGTCTTCCAGCAGTAAAACCAGGTGGCTGTGCAGATCTGATTTAAAGTGGAGTTACTTAAAAGTCAAATGAATTACTTCATATTGGGCACTCACCCAGTGTGTTGCTACCCTTTGCTTTATTTCGCTGAATGAGCTTTTAATTCCAAGAGTGTGGAACGGCAGCAGAGAAGCATTGTCTTTTTTCAGACACTATTAACGAAGGTGCGTTTATGACGTGGTGCATGTTAATTATTTTTGGGGGAGCGATATAGTCTCCGTAATAATCCATACATTGGGAAATGGTGACACAATGTTGCAAATATGAAACAAACACGTAGAATTACAGAATTAAAACACATTTCTCTATGGAAACAAACATCCCGGTGGAGTGCTCATTAATAAAGGACATATTGTTTCCATCTCTGCTTCCCTCAGTGTGAAATGATTAACTCTTAGCTGTTTGTCTACTGTTTTTCCACTCACTACTTATTCACATGCATTCAACGAGTCGAAGCATGCCTTAGCTTGGCACGTCTGATATATTTTTTATTATTATTATTTAGAGTAAATGAGGATACTCTTCATTTCAGTTGAGGAGATTTTTAATTGAAAATTAATTAGCTTTTTTTTTATCTTGCCTTTGTCTAGCAGTCTGTTTAACACGTGGTTCACCTATGGTTTAATTTGTTTAATCTTTTTTATATTAATCATTTGCTTCATGAAAACACTATATTGATGAGTAGTGATAAAGAGTAATGCCATATTTTCTTCACACAACATCTGTGGTGCTCGCTATTTGAGACGAGGCTGTGAAATGTGATTTATTATTTGGTTTGTGAGTAGAAAAAGGCATGCGTAGAATAGTTGTTTACCCTTGAATGCACTAAGATTGAAGCCGTTTACTTCGTGGGTGGTTTTGTGTGCATGTGTGTGGCCATTAAAATCTTTCGAAATGCTTGATGCTACTCACTCCTGCTTTTGTTCAATACAACTTGCTCAAACACATCCTCACCTATGGTGATGCCATACATCGCCGACGTAGATCGTAATTCATCCTTTATAATAAAAAAATGTCCAGTTTGCCGCTGCCCTTTCACTTGAGGGAAATCTACTTCTTCCTTTCACGACAGTAGCCACGACTCTTGTCAGTGATGACACATTACAGCTATTTGTGTTTCCTTCACTCGTGTGACCCCACAGGCAAACAGCCAGAGAGGACAACCATGAAGGGCATGTCAGTGTCCCCATGATAGCTTTGATTAAATCCTTTTATTCCTCGATCCTTGATTTATCAAATCTGAGAAATAACCACGTATTAGCACATTAATTATGCAGTTATGAAAATCAGCGTATTGCCACTGTACTGTTGACGGCACTCGTGTTTTACTACTCGCTGCCTGCGTTCAGCGGGTTCAGCAGGCACTTCATCTCTCGGGCACGAGATCACATAGTGAGCGAGAACATCATTACCATCAGCCCTTGCTCGCGATTCCTCACTGTCACCAAAAACTCTGTTACACAAAAGTTCATCTCTCCCCTGAGAGCTGCTCGTCGGGAAGGCAGATGCGACTTCAGCCCCCATCACAACAATCAACTTTTCATCCACTCGTTGCAGCTATTACAATACACTGCCACTCATTACTTCAGTTTTCTAATTCTCATCACGCCCTTGTCAAAAACACCTCCTGATAGACTAAAGCCGTACCAGATACTTACCTTGTTCAAGTTAATTGAATTCTTTTCTTGCTGGGTGAAGGTGTTGACACTCGTTAATGTCAGATTATTTGCTGCCAGTATCTCTACGGTTGAATTAACCTTTTCGGGCAGTTATCATATACTTTAATTAATCATGGGCTTTGAAGTATGAGATAGTTGCCTGAGGCAGACTTGTGTCTGGCCGTACTGCCACCTGTTCATATTCTCAAACTGCTTCCTTTGTCTTCTTTGTCGTTTTACTGTTATTGTTCTGTTAAATAGGGGGCTCCTTTGATGTGTCACTTTGAACACATGAAGGCCCGCAAAAAGGAAAAACGAGAAAACAACGCGGCATAAGTCAGATGAATTTACAATCTTAGATCTTGTTTGTCGAGACATTTTGTAACATTTGCTCTTTTATCATGTGGACCTGCTCTGATTTTCTGAACCCAAAAGAATGATTTGACATCGCAGTTATTACGCTGCACATTTTCTCGTGCAGGGAAAAACAACTCGGTAACATCGTGTCATGAAGGAACAAATACCAGCACATCATCTCTCCCTCTTGTTCTTCCTCCTCTCATTTTGTTGTTGTGTACAGTAGTAGCAGTGTCATCTCTAACAACCCATAGCATAACTGTACTACATTTGTGTTTAGAAAGTGAAACAAACTAGGAGATGGAAATAAAAATGTATATTTTCTTGAATGGCCATCAGGGGGTTGACTATACTGGTTGCAGAAAGAGCATGTTGTGTACCTTTTTATATTCCCTAAACTAACAGTATGGCACTAAAAACGGTCCATTTTTCATTTAAACACTGTGGACTTAATGGCTAAATGACAAACGTGTCAGTCTGAACGTAGCAAGACCTATTTGTACATAATCTTTAATCACAATCCTAATTAAACTCCATTTTCTAAGCCAGACAAGAGAAGGTGAATGCATATAAAAGGTGTTTTTGTATTCATTACCGTCTATTACCCATTGACATTTGTAGGAAATGTCTTTGACTGTCCCCAGGATATGCCAGATTGATCTTGTGAGTAAATCACAGCTTAGACAAGGAAAGCCGGCGAAGGGAGGGAAATGAGCAAGTGAGCCTATGACAAGTGAACTCCCCTCAGCCACATTACGTTATTGCTTTCAAAAGGCGACCTTACTTTCAAGGCAAATCACTGCGATTCAAGCCAAATCACAGCCATGTGTTTGATTTAATGTGGTCGACATAAATGGCTGTGTGAGCAGCACTGCCTGCTTTGTTGCTTTTCTGAATCCAGTTTGTGGGATTCATGGAGCCAGTTTCTTCAGAAAGGCTCCATGTAGTCGTACAGTTTCAGATTCATTTGAGCTGTTGTCTGGCTTAATTTGTAACACGTGCTCACAGCTGAGTGAGGATTGCTTGTCATAGATTGGACACATAGAGTGGGCTGTACATTTTAATTAAAGATCTCTCTGGTAAATGTGCGTCTGCCCAAGGATGACATAAGCCACCGGGATGAGAATCATGTCCTCTCACAATTAGCACTCATAGCCATCAAAATTTAATAGCAATTGCAACTATAAATAGACACAGCAGACATGGACCAAATCCAAATCGGGTTCCAGTTGCATCTCTGTCCTTATCGTAACAGCCAGATCAAAGATGAAGACTGGCGACGACCTTTAATTTGCTTTGAAAATTAAAGCTCTTACACGTCACTTTAACTTGATGTAAATTTGCATTCCCACAGCTCTTTGCATTATCGAGAACCTGCGGCAGCTTATTTGACTCATGGTTCACCCGTACTGTTGTGCAGATTATGTTTTACACCAAGACATGAGAGCCTCAACCGTCTCTCTTTAAGAAAGTATTGAAAAATGTTCTTAAAAATTGCTCCGTCAAGTATTTAATTTCTCTGCGAGCATCTCTAGTCCAAAACATTTGATTTGTTTTAACTTTTGTTAATTTGTTTCGAGTTTTGTAAATTTGTTTCAAGGTTTGCACTTCCAGGCCACCGTAGCAAGGGGAAATAAAAGCTGGTGAAAACATCAATCACTACACAATAAAAATCAGAAACCATGGCGATGTAAACAAAACAGAGCACAAAGTACACAAAAACATGGCAAGCAAGATTAGATTCCTGAAAAGTTTGTGTATTCAGCAAGAATAGTTAAAAACTGGATAGATGGAGATGGCAAGCACCTCATTTCATGCTGGGGAACTTGTGGATCTGTGTGTATCCGAATCAAAAATGCGGCACAATTAGGGCACTCTTTGTAACTACCCCGCGTCTCTTGTTCACTCGCATCCCTGAAAAGATCTGTGTGCGACACAGAAAAGGCTTTGGATCCACGCCTTTCATCATAACATCACAGATTCTGTTCAGCATTTGCGGAGCTGACAAATCCCATTTAGATCTGATGGCTCAGAACAACTATGACGTGGAGACAGACTAATGCCGTCTCCGCCGCTGCTCCAGTTTGACTGAGGTCTTTCAATGCATGTCTGTTTGATTCAACCCCCCGCCCCCCAAAGAAATAACTGACATCAGTCTTTGCTGGGTGTCCTTAGTCAACTCAAGAAGTCGTCCCATTGCAAGGAAAACTGACTGCTTTTTATGGCTCCTTTATTCCTTGATGAGTATCATTAATTTCAAGGGGCAGGCCTCATTGCTTTGCAGCTGGCTTTTTATCCACCATTATATGCACCTTCTGCTAATGATTTGGCAGAATTATGTGGTTTTTTTATTGGTAATGTTTAGCCCTTCAGATAGAAGGCTGCTTTCTCCTTTCGTTCTCCGAGGAAACGGCATATCTCATCCTCACATGACTGAATGGCCATTAATGTGTTGTGGATGTTTTTGCCACGGTTGCAGTCTGGAGTAAATACTTCTCGAGCACATTATTTATTTTCTTTGACTCTATCAGCCTGGAAGCCTTCTCTATAAAAATCGTTCACATTAAAACTAATGAGATTTATTTGTGCTCATTACATTCCCACCTCAGTGTGCAAACACAACCAGGATCTCTGTGTTCTCTCTTCATCACAAACACTCTTCATCACTTTGAGATGCATACATTTTGAGTCACTTTCCAACCAAAATGTAGTCTAAAAAAAAGGATGTTCAAAGAACCCACCTGAGGCTGATATATGCTTTGTCTTTTACCATCTTCCTCAGTCCTGACATTTTTACTTTCTCAGTCAGCAGTGAGGACTAAAACCACCCGGGCTTTCGTACATTTGGTTAAATCCATCCAGACATGGCTTGTCTCCTGTGCTGTACAAAACAAAGCCTACAAGACTTACTACTACTTCCCATGCATCTGACATTTTAACAACCTTACAATTCTTCTCCCTCAGAGCATATGAAAAAATAAAATGTCACTGGGACGCCATGGTATGGAACATATCATCTTTTTCAGCCTTCAAATCTGGTCAAACTTGGTGTCGACAGAAGCAAAATGCAACATAGCGCAATGGTAACATGGGCTACTGAATTAATAATGACACACATGTGACCTAAATGTTCATGGGAGCTTCTGCTCCACTGAAGAGAGAGAAAAAATAACTATGTGGAGCCATAATGAGAGTATTATGATCCTGAGTTCAGTACATAGTCGTCTATTTCAAGCTGGCAATGCTTCAGCGTGTTCACTGTTTAGTCTCTAAATGTGTCTGCTCTCTGGTGTAGGAAAGGTATATACCCTGGTTAGTAAGAGCTTTTGAAATTGAAAAGCAGGTCCCCCTGCGGCTAATCTGCAGAGCTTGGCTCACAGTTCCCTACAGGTTTGTTGCTTAGAGCAACAACTCTACAGTTGCATTCGTGTTATAATTCACTGGTGATATTAAAGCATCAATTCCTATGTTATACTTAAGAAAATGATCTATGTCTGATATTCTGTCCTGCAACACGAGGTTCGTAGTCGTCACCTGAAACCAGGCACCTATTGGACCAATGACACTGGTGTCTCTTCATATGTGAAGTGCATTTTCATGTTTTTCTCTAAGAAGGGAAAGGTCATTTTTAAACTCAAATTCAAAGACAACCCAATAATATATATAAAATATTTAATTGTCCCTTCTTATTTTCCGGATTTATTTTAGATTATTTTCAGTCTCTTGTTAGTTGTTCCTTTGCTTTATCACACCAGCTCGGTTGGTGGCTGTTTAAATACCTGTTGTGGCCAAAAATGAGGCCACAGAGGAAATCTAGTGTGTAATTGCAGCCCTGACAGCAGTCTGGGTTAGTGTTTTGTGCTGGAGCCCAGATACAGACCTGGAGGGTGAATCCTGAGAGACTGTTGATACAGGCTGGGTCTCTGTGGCCCACCGCCACAGCAGCAAGGATCAGTCATCAGAAAGGAGTATAAAATGATATTTTTGATGAAATATGTGCAGTGTTTCACCCACACACAACAAAGGTGCCATTATTTTTGTGCTATTTCTTTCTCTTTTTATCATTCCTGTCTCCATCAAACTTACGTCGGCTTTCAAGTTTAAGTGGCTGTTCATCAGCCATAACTGTGCAGAAATGTGTTGGATATAATGTATTCTGGGCTTCTATTTACAGATTGAAAAATAATGGATTTTAAATGGTTGATAGAGTTATGATGAGTTTGAAGAATTGAAAACCCAGTGCTTGATTAATACTATTTTGATATAGATTATTTAAATAAATAAATAAATCACAGAATTATTCAGTGGCTTTCTTCATCTACCAGCTTTTCAATTTACCTTGAGCTTGTTTTGGGCATGACTAACTAACAATGAAGACTATAAAAATTCTTCATTCAAAAGATGAATTAAAATGCTTTAATAACATTGAGTTGCTGTAGTCCACGTCTGCTTCCTTTGCAGAAAACCATCTTGAGTTCCTCTACTCTTTGATTAAATAAGACATTTGTTAGACAATACTCCTTCAAACTTCAATAAGCCAGGAATGCAAAACAATCTAAAAATTGAAAGAAGATTCATTCAAACCATATTCTGTCATGACTTTTAACATTGTTAACTCGTAGGTGATGAGACTGAGAATATAAACAAGACAGCTGGCACCAATAGTAATGAACCAGTAGTGCCAATTAACATGAAAAAACGTGTGATGACAATTAAATTTGTCGCCGACTAATTTTGCAGCCCGAAATGTTAATAGCCAGTAGCAACCTTGACAATGAAGCCTCTATGGGGAGCGGTGATCTGCATCTCCACCTGACGGGCAGAGGCAGTGTCGCCACCTGCACTATAGAAGCCAGTGATGCTCATAGTGTGTAAAATGTCCTATAAGAGAGAAGTAATCAGTTAAAAGATTTCCTTTGTTGCCAACAAAGCAACTCTGCGCCACCCGACCACATGGATATGGGACCTCTGAGGGTGCCCCTCTGTTTCTATCACCTGCAGCAGATTCATTGGGTCCTGTTAATTGCAGGGAGGATTCCTCCGTGGACGTGACTTTTTCCCCAACACATCTGTCAAGCGTTCGGGTAGATTGGGATCTGGGGAGTTTGAAGGTCAATGTCAATTGCTCTTTACTGTGTTCCAAGAACATTTATTGTGCTGTGGGAGAGCGACATTACCATGGCGGTGACGTGTTTGGTCTGCAACAACATTGTGCAGCGTGTGTGATATAGCATATATGGAGATATACTGTGTAGTGACAATGTAGCGATACATACGATAAGTACTGACATTTGTTCAAAACAATTGTTGCCTTACAGCAGTCAGCCAAATGTTTGAAACTATTCATGTTGGACTTGAGTAATGACAATAACATTTATCATTATTATGATTATTAACCATTATTAACATTATTTATCTTCTTAATCTTCTTAATAGTTACAATTTGCAACAAGTGAGATGAACCGACCAGACTTTGTTATGTCATGAAAGAGATATTGACAATAGACTATTATATATTTAATGTTGCAATAATGCTTGGTGCTTGTCACCGGAACATTGTAACTAAGAATTTTAATTTATTAATCCCCTTAGAGAAAGTATTCCTTTGCATTTGACCCATCCTAGAATTATGAGCAGTGGGCTGCGCTGAGTAGCGCCCGGGAGCATTAGGGGTTGGGTACCCCAGCCCTTTTTGGCTTGGTGGGGATTTGAACCGGCATCCCCTCCGGTTACTAGTCAAGTTCCCTTTCCACTTGTACCACAGTTGCCATGGAGGTTGATAGTACAGTGTTCAGGCATGTACTGATTATATAACATGCCCCACCAATGAATCTGTTTGGGTTGTCACTATCATTTAGTGTTGGGTGGTCATCGGGTGATTGACGATATCCTCACACAGGTGCACTGACAGCAAGTCCAACAACCTGCAACTGGCAAATCACACAAGGCCTCTGTGTAACCTTGGCACCAATAATTTGTCTCCAGAGTGCTCCTCTTCATATCATTGTTGAGCCTAACTCCACTGGGCGAAATGACCGATAACTCAGATATGCCGTCGCCCCAAGGTTGACTCTAGGTATCAGCAGAGGAAGGCGCCAGACCTCTGGACCTGTAGCCTCTCATCTAAACTAGGGAGACTTAACTCCTGGATTCACTGCCAGAATGACAGCGGACGCCCAACTGTCAACTTGTCGTTCATGTCCGGCATCGTCTTGGTTCTCCTTGGTACTGAGCTGTCTTCAGTAAAGCTTTTCAACTTCATTGGTCGTCTCACCTGATAATCAAAATCTCCGCAAGAGTCAGTTTTCAGATGCGGGATGCAGCTTTCAAATGAATGTAGGGCTATGTCTCGTGTCAGTCTATGAAAAGCAATTGAATTACAAAAAAAAAAAAAAAAACTGCGTTGACAGATGTGTGTGGACTGCTCAGACAGTCCTGTGACAATTTTTCAAAGTAACAGTGTGGCAGCATAAGTGATGGAGAAAGAGCCAGCACAGTCGGGAGAGACTGACTGACTGAATAAATGAATATATAAATTATAATATGATAAGTGCCGGATCCTATTCACGCATGCTGTGAAGTGCATTTTGGCAGATTATTATATATATATTTTTAGTTACGTTGTGGACTATTATTTAAGCAAAAGAAAGTGACACAAATTGCCTATATATTGGCCAAAAATCTGAGCAAACCATCAAGTGGATGCAGCCATTCACCGGCCGACATCCTGTCAGAGATGCACACATAAGTCATCAAAACCTCGTCTGATGCTGCAGGTATACACCTGTGTTCTCTGTGTGGCAGCAGGGCACAAAGAGCTCTCTGAAGAGTCTCAAATGATAAAATCCACTTTATTAGGTTGATTCATTTGGCTGTGATCATGTCAAATTGCATTCACGGATTAAAAGAGGATGATGGAAACAGAGGTTTGCACGGCCCGCCTTTGTTCTGTGCCGCTCCGACTCTTTCATCTGCGCTGCCTTTACGTTTGCCAAGTCAGCGGAACTACTTTCCAAACCAGATGTTTGTACAACCCCCCCTACCCCCCCCTCTGCTGTTCACTGTGATTGACTTTTTACCTGTCAGCACTTTCAGGCAGTCACAGGAGAGAAGCTCTGGTATGTGCCAGGATTCAGTAATGGAGCTGTGACCATAGGGAGTTCATGTCCCTGGCTGAAACTCACATTTCCACATTGCACATTATGAACAGGCAAACTATGAATTGCGACTGTTGCATGTGTCTGAGACTCGTGTGCTTGACTGGACGATGACTCGGCAAAGTTAGGGGTGACCTTGGAAACTATCTTCTTTTTTTTTTACGACAGATATTGCAGAGTATTTGATTTGCACTTTTGCTTCACAGTATAATGCATTTAAAACATGATGCAGTGTTTTCATTTGAGATACCATCAACACTGCATAATGTAATGGCTCAGTCTGTGAATCTTTTATTAGTTTTAGAAATAAACCCTCTTCACTTTGCTATTGGCAGTGATAAAGTGGGTGGAGCTTCTGCCTTTTATTACATCCACCATGGCAGCTTTAGTTTTGTCCCACATTTGGTTGTCTGTCAGCTGCATAATTAAAAACAGTCGAGGATAAATTGTGGTTACGTAGAAACACATGAATCTTTACACTATTTTGGTTACTAACTTTTGTAACGTTACAAAAAGATTGTCTGAGGCTTTATTCAGTGTGGCCGTTGGAAACGACAAAATCCAATTTGCCCTCAGACGTCATCAAATGATGAATATAGTGATCTTATCAGATTGCTATGAGCATTTAAGCATGTGCTTGCTACTGAAGTTTACTAAAATTCAAATTGATTTTGTTTTTTAATTTTTTCACACATCAAAGAAAAGTCTGCGGTTGCGAAAACTGATGAAAGCAACGTGAAATAATGGATAAAAGAATGGCAGCCAAAATGTGATTTGATGGTATCTTTAATAATCTTTTCACTGAGATGACATCATGTGGCAGAAATAGTTTAGCCCAGTGATAAACTGTACTTGTATCCTAAGTACCATCCTAGAATATATAGTACAATAGTATTTCTGGTTTTCCTCCAAGTACGTACCAGAGGAAGCTTGTGTACCACTGGTGATACATGCACCACAGTCTGAGAACCCACAAATTTTCTGTTCTTTTCAGTTCTGTTACTGGCAGAGCAATAGTTTTCAGGGAATTAGAAAATGCCAGCACTAACAAATGGAGCGTTTGCAACTTTTGACCTCTTTATAATGGACTCTCATTTACCGGAAACTGACTGTTCTTTTTTTTTTTTTATTACAAACCCAGAGAATTACTCCTCTTGTCATGAGGACAATTGGACGTGGGACAACTCAGGCACTTAACTGCAGCTTTTAGTTACATCAGTGTGACCAAAGAGTTTCTGGGACCTGAGGGGTTGCCTGGTGCTCATCTGGTGTGAAACATTGCCTGCTGATGATACTGTTAGTCTCAGATTCAATGTACCGTGTGGGTAAAGATGTGGAAATGTTCCCCACACCGTATCAACTCAGATTCCAGGGCTGCATTAATATTTTATCCATCTTTTTACCTAATGCACCCTCTTGAACTTCCCCCACACACAAACAGTGTCTATTCAACGTTCTGACATTTTCACAAAGGATGGTTTTTTAACTTTATCTTGATTGACCTTTAAAATTATGTCCCAACTCTGTCATTGGTTTCAGCGAGCCAGGCTCATCCCTCCCAGGCTTTTTTTTTTCTGCCTTGCGTTGCTGTTTCACCCCTAATTGTGTCCCCTTCATCTGTCACAGCATTCCCGCTGTCTGAGAGGAAGAGACAGTGATGGATGCTAATCACTTTTTCTGTGTTCCCATCAACCCTACAGCCTCTCCAACAAGCTGAGCCCAGGCTTATACCTCCTCCAGCCTATGAATAAATGAGCTGTTGTCCTCATTTCTAACACCACTGTCACTGTTGGTAATTTAACTGCACTCATTGTACTGTAGTGACTTCCACACACACGTAGTCGTTATTATACCTGACATTTAATCTGTCTACATCTATTTGTACTCACTGTAACACATTTGTAACATCTAATTAACAATCATTCTTATGGACAGAATCCGTGTGTTTCTTTGTCATGGGAACTTATAAGCATTTTCTGGAATGAGATGCTGACTTCCTTTTGTCAGGAATCATTTCAAGCTGTTTAAAAAAAAAATGATGTGACTCACTCACACAGCACTAAAAAGAGATCATTAGCCCTCTAATGATGACATATTGCGACAGTCTTTCAGAAACCTAAAACATTTTATCTTGCCATTTCTTAAAAGGATGAAACATGGCTGTGGAGTGGTTGGCACTCACAGATTTGGGTGAGTTTTGGGTGAAAACCAGCTGGCCTGTCGTTGAATTTGCATGTTCTCTTCATGTTGCTATTTCACAGGATTAGCTGCCTGCTAATGGATGGATGGATTTCTCACAGTAAGTCCAAGGCAACTGAAGTAATGCCTTAAAGGAATACTTCACCAATTTGCATTTAGCTTTGTATTACTAGAATAGGGGTAGTATTTTTGAAAAATTGTGCTTCCCAACCTCAGTTTCCCCTAAATCGAGAAATATCTTCATTCTTTTTTTGTTACGTGCCCACCAGTGACACTTGTTCCAAGCCTTGAATTGCAGCGCTAATTCCGCACTTTTTAGACCCACTCTTAGGGGTCAGAATGTAAACAGTGTCCACCATCTTTGCTAAAAGTTACACTAACAGGACCAAGTGTCACTGGTGAATCAGTGAAGTATTCCTCATTAGGTCATTAGGACAAAATGAAAATCTGTCTTTGTGTTGAGTTCCCAGAGTCTTTACCCCCCTTGTTTTGGGTTGTTGTTGTTCAACCATCAACATCCACCGTCGACCACTTTATCCTCCACATGAGGGTCGTGGGGGCGATGGTGCCGATCCCAGCTGACGTTCACTCTCGCACTCACACCTACGGTGAATTTAGAGTGTCCAATTTACCTCTGCATGTTTTTGTACTGTGGGTGGAAAATGGAGAACCTGGAGAAAACCCACGTGCAAAATCCATGCAGAAAGTCTCTTGTTCCAACTTGGTCGCGAACCCAAGTCTTTTTGCTGCTATGCAACAGCACACACCACTACTTCGCCATGTGGTTCTCAGTGTAATCAGTCCTGTTGTTTTAGGAACACTGAAGAACATATAAATTGATTGTTTGTTGAATTGAACGAATCCAAAACCCAAACATACAAGCTTTACTCCCACAAAAGACAATAAAAGCAGCTAATTGTCAAAACAGGAAGCTAAAATGAATACATTTGTCAGATTATCAATCTATTCATCTTGTTCAGTTTCCTTAAAATATGCACTATCTTTGATGCATCCTAACATTGAAAGTAATTGACATTGACACACTTTCTTAATTTCCTTTTGGGTGGGAGGAGTGAGGATGATTACGTTAACTACAACAAAAAAAAAGTAGGCCTCTGAATACTTATACCTGCCCACTGTGGATTAATGAGATCTGAGGTTTACAGCTATTATATTGTACACATTTAAAAAACAAGAGCCACATTGCCAGGATTTAGGGTCAGTTGTTGTGTATTCAGTCGAGGGCCGTGCCATGTCACAGTTATAATATATGACGGTCTCTCTGCAGGAGACCTGAGATGCAGCTCATTCAGCCTGGTAATGACCTGGTTTAGCGGTCAGTGAAGTGTACACTGAAGCATTGCATTGATTAAATATACACCAACCACTGTGGATAAATGCCCTTATTTGTCATTTTTTTAATTTGCCCATGGTTCTAAGTGACCAGTGAAGACAGATAACACTGCCACTGTGCACAATCTTGTTTGTTTGTTAAAGGAAGCGGCTGTGAATCAAACTGTTCTCGTATGCAGCAGCGCAGACTACTGTTAAAACTGAAAGAAATGTCATTATTAATCTAATGATTTGATCAAATTGAATTTATTATGTGACAGCCATTGTATTGTATTGACTTAAAGATGCATAATGCAAAACTGAGACACAGGAAGTGGTTTTTTTTCTCACCACATCTCTTGCTGGACTCGATTGGAACTTGTGAACTTTTATGACGTAATAAGCCAAGTACAGGACATCTTGAACTGGGACTTTTCAACGAATTTAGCAGTTAACTTTTATAGACTGCATATAAAAAGTGGACGTAGTCTTCTGCCATGCCCTGGGAAACTAACCTGGATGTAAAAGTATATATTTATATACTCCTCTGGCAAAAAGAACTCGGTTGGAATAGAAGTCAGTGGGAAAATGAGCCGCCTTCTTACTTGATTTAAGGTGTTCATGGTCTCAAGCACTTGTTTCAGGTCTTCTTCAATAGAACATAGACGGATAATGGCACATATGAGTGGACTCCAGTGTTCTTGACAGCTTGTACTGCCTAATAGGTAGCAGATGATGTCTGTGAACTTCTGGTTGGAAATGGCAAATCTCAAGGTGTCAAAGCAGAAGTTCAGATTCTTAAGGGTGAAGTCATTAACAGTTGCTGCTTGTTAAGCGTTTGTGAATATAATGGGGGCGTGTTCAAATGTGGACATCTCATGAATGACGGTAAACAACCCCCATTTTAACACAGAATATTTATATACAATGTCTGGTGGTTCCTATGATACTTACATGCTTTTTGCTGCTTTAAATTACTTGTAAAAGCCTTGTTTTCACAGTGACATGGGTCTCGCAGTAAATCTAGGACCCTGTCCAGATCTGGTATTAACATGGTAGTCCGAGTCCTGAGTGACATGACAGATTAGAATTAATTAACCAATTAGTGATAGTGAGTTTGTCCTCTGCATTTAACCAGTTCTTTTTACACACAGCCAGGCACAGGAGCAGTAGGCAGCACTTATCTGCAACCGGGATTGAACCTTTTGCTTACGAGCCCAATTTCTTTCCTCTTGGCCATGGCCCGCCGTGCGTTTACCTTCCCAGTTTCTGTTTTAACACTGATAGTCAGGTGATTTTCTTATTTCAGTTCTTGTTACAGCAGCATGATTCACTTCTCTCGTCTCTTTCTCTCTCACACATACACACATTCACAGTCGGACTCATTAAAAGCATCTTTTTTTTTTCTTCTTGCGAATACAGTATCCATTTCAATGCCAGATGTGATCAGTCTTACTTAGCACTATTCACATGAGATGGGATCACTGGGGGATGGATGCTCCTGTCAGGTTTTGAATGGGGCCAAAGGGAAACTTTTCATTATTCCACAACAATGAATCCAATCAGGAGACAGAACTCCACAAAGAGACGGTACTCTCTCTGCCTGCCTGGGAAGTTAGGCTGTTCGTTGATGAATAAATGAAATGCCTCCCCCCTCACTCCACCATGTTCATAAGGTGACGCAGGAATGAGGGAGGGGGAAATGCTAACAGCATTGTCGGGAAGGAAGTGAGCCAAAAGTTTGATAACTTTCTTACTGTAAGTCGCAGTCTCTGGTGAAGTAGCAGTGCTCAGAGGGTGCACGGCAACCTGCTGTCTTGTAAACACTATAAAAGCAGCAGCTCTTACCAGGTGACCACCACCAACCAACAGACTTTGCTTTAGGGTGCGGTGGGACGACAGTGATTGATAAGTACATTTATGAAGGTGCTTACCTGAAAGCCCAAAGGGGAGGTTAGACTTTGTGGCAAGGGCACTGAGACAGGATTATCAAGAACTTGATGAATACTGCATGCCATAGTAAATTAAATATGGTTATGCGAGTGACAACAATTTGTAGCTTAATGGTTCCTTCAATAATTAAAAAACACTTTTCACTTTTTTCTTTTTTTTCATCACATTCGGCCCCATGTGGAGTTTGCGCTCCGTGTGAACTGAAAGAGCTGAGCCACTAAATCCCAGCGAGCCGAGGGGAGTCTGAAGTCGCGTTTCGTTTGCTTAGTTACCCTCAATGTTATTTCCTGTCACGGTCACTCTGTGCACTGACAGAGAAAGATTACCCCTGAGGAGATTGTTTCGGCCTCTGGCCCATACATGCATTGAACTTTTAAGTTGGCATGAAATCTTTGAAGTCTTTGAGTGAGTAGAGTCCAACATGAGTCTAACATGCAGCAATGAGCAAGAATGTTGGCAGATCTAAAGATTTTTGTATTGTTTACATTGATTAATTAACAATATGGAGCGGTAGACTGAGTATTCTTTGCAGTTTTTGAATAATAAGCATTGGGATAATAATATTTAAGTAACCAGCTGATAATTTATGATCATTTGAGAGGGCCACACGGCGGAGTAGTGGCTAGCACTGTTGCTTTTTAGCAAAAAGACCCAAACGAGAGCCTTTCTCTATGCGTGTGTGTGTGTTTTTCTCCTTGCTCCCAGCTTCCACTACACTAACAGTTTAAGAAATTCACAAAACATCAACTGTTGATAGTCACTGCTGATCTAATGTCACGCTGAACGATAACGTGGAGATTGAACAGTAATTCAGAATGATTACCGGGTTTATTATCATAACGTCCAAACACTTAAACGCAATGTTGTGTGAAGATACCAACAACCGCAGGCTCAGAGAATCAGCTGAGCTGTAGCCAAAGTCAGTGACTGGCAAAGATGCTTCTGAACCTGTGGTACTTAAACTTTAAGCGACCAGTGACCCTTGTATGGACGATAAAATGGTCCACAGTGAGTGAACGATTGTTCATTTAAGTTCCAGCTTTGTTGTAATTGCTGCTAAAAAGATTTTTCTTGTTTATGGGACAAAGTTTAGTCGAAGTTTATATTTATTTATTCAAAAATATTGGAGTACTCCTCAGTCCAGAGAAAGAATTCAGGCAAATGAGACGCATAATAATTGTTGTTGAGTAAATGCTACAGTTGGGCCGTCATGATAGAAAAAAACCATGTCAGTTTACCTCCAATTATGGGTCCACTTCATGATGTCACCTGACATAAACATGAAACACCTTCTTGTCTTTGACTAATGACTCTAACGATGGTAATAAAATGAGGATTTAAGGATAGATAATGACATGCCAGTGAGTGTTGGTGAAATGTCTTAATGAGCTGCATCACATTTGCCGTTTCTTCCTCGATGCTGCTGTAACTGGTCTGACAGTAAGTAGAAAATACAACACATCATTAATATGCTGATGTCCCTGTCACAAATTTAAGCCTGTTTTCCAGAGGCTTTGCGGCAACAGATGTGTTGAGGTTGATGAATAATCATAATTTTGGGTACACTGACCATACACCGTCCATCCCTGTGCTGCAGTGGTGTCTTCACTTAGTCTTGTTTACACACAGTCGCTCTGCCTGAGGTGCGTCCTTGTTATTCGTCAGTGTTACGATCAACAGTGTCCTGCGCTCACTTTTCCAGAGGTGACATTAAATCTAATGAAAACAGATGATCCCCCCCCCCCCCCCCATCACAGTGGCTCAGACCCATCGTCTACCAAGTTCCCGTCAAATTCAAAATCATAGCTGAAGTCAGCTGTCGGCACATCACCTCCCCTGTGATGCTCACAGAGTTCAACAGATTGGAAAGGTCACATTTCCCCACAAAATAGAAGAGATATAGACACATCCAGAGCAAAATTCACTGCCAAGTCTTCTGACTTAATAACTTGTGGGTGGAGAAAATGCAGCTCACTCTCTCTGTGACTGGGCTGATTCACTCAGTGAGACAATTTGTTTTACTTTTTTTGACATGTTTATAGCACTGATTTGAGTCACTTGAAGGGAAAGTGCTTATTACTTGCAGATAAAGTGCTTAATCTGTTCATACTGCACAGAGTGTATATTCACTTACTTGGCAGTTTCTTTAGCTAAAACAAAAGTCAGTCTTTTCAGCGATAAATCCTCTTATATTTCTCTGTTACATGCCACACAGATCGTTCAGGTACATTCCAGATAAACAATGACATGTCGGCTTCTAATATATAACATACCTGAAAACACAACAGAAATATGCGTCTTAAACAGCCACCACTGCATTTCTTCACGTACATATAGAAGTTTTAGGCCGGTGTGGAGGGAAAATGCTGAAATGCTTTTCACAAAAACATAAAGTTATATTTATCAATTCTGAAAATGCAGAACTAACTGTTAGTGAACTAACAGAAGACAAATCTGAATCAAATCAATATTTGGTGTGATCAATACTTAGATACCCTTGCACAAAACCAGGGATTTTGTAGGATTATAGTCCGATGTAGATCATTTGTATTAAATGAGCATTTAATTTCCATTCTTTGACCATTTTGGGGAGGCCAATGTCCGATCACCAAGAAGCAAATTATGAAATCTTTGTTTAAACCAGTGTTCTCAAACTCATGTGGCCCTCCAAACAATATCACTGTATAATTACTAATTACTGTATGTTTTTTTAAATTAATGATTAATTCATAAATACATTGTTAAATACATATTGTTGTTGTTAAAACACTTTTATTTTGAAATTCTCCAATCCAACACAACCACAGTAGACCAAAGGTGCTGTGAAATAATAGATAAAGTGACATAAAAGCTCTCACGAGGCAAACAAATACAATAAAAAACAACTTCTGGGAAATATTGTTTGTGTATCCAAATATTGTTATTGCAATATCATGATGGCATGTTGATGAACAGTTTCAGCTTTTTTTTTTTCCACTCCTGACCAGACAAGAGCATGTTTCCTTTAGAAGAATCTCACAATACAGCATACACATAATATACCAAAGAGACTGCACCAACCACCCTCCCCTTAAACCGCTGCTACCTTTACTAGGAGTGCACTCCTTCTTGGAAAGCTTGATTGGTTTCTCTGTTGAGAGAAGAGAAGTCCCTGAATCTAATTCTGTCCAAATGAAGAGGCTGTCAATCACTGTCTGATGGAGGACACCTCTCGCTTTTTTCCAGAAAAGTAATATCAGTTTTTTTGCAGTTACAACACCACACAAACATCGTCATTTTCCTTACATGGAAAAAAAGATAACAAAGCGAGTTTATAAACCAGCTGAAGCAAAGCATATTTAAAAACAAATGTGCAAGGCCAGGAGTTGCTGAAGAGTGCAACAAAGGAATGTTTGTGAGTTAAAGATGAAAAGTGGTTTTCTTGATGCTCGCCGCACAATCAGGAAGCGCGGATAAACGGAGTGGAACCCTGTGGTGCTGGATTGGCAACTGGGCCCAAGGAGACGTGTGGAGAATGGAGAGACTGTGACTTAAAGAGAGACAAAGTGTAACAGCAGGCTAGATGAACCATTTTCAGTCCATTAAGTCGAGGAGAATAAATGCTGACTGGCTTCTTTTATGACTGTAACCAATTTGTAGGCTTGCAAAACTTTTACATATATACCCTCAACAGAAATAAACACTTAATGCTTTTGTTTTTGTTTTTTTATCAGTTAAAGTAAAAGATTCCTTTTAGTTTCCTGTCTGCAAACAAAAGGCTTATTTCTCACAAACTTGCCTTGGATTGCTTTAAAGCTTCGATGCCAATAGAAAGCATTATACACACAAAATCAATATAATTCACATCTAGTATATTATACCATCAACTAGGACCATAAAAGCTGCATCACTGGCATTTTATAAAGTCCTATGAAAAGTCAGAAAATTCACTCCCACAAGACATAAAATGACTCCTCTCTCTGAGGTCTATGGAGTTTTTATTTTGGGAGAAATCCTCTCTTCCTTGACCCGGATGAAAAATGCCACAAGGTTGAAGAGCGATTTGAAGGAGAATTGGTAAGGACCTAGGAGAATAGAGCCGTGGGGGAAAAGAAAATCCATCTATACTGACACTAAGGTTATGTTTTATCAACTTTATTTATAATGGAAGATACAGCAGGAACTTTGTACTGGACACATTCCATTCAAGGAAGGTTTCTTCAGAACACAGTCTCACCTCCTGAGAGATTATACTCTGTTACTCGTGGTAACAAGACATTCATCTGTTCAAGGTACAATAAAAATAAGCGCTGGACTAAAACGTTGAAAAATGTACACATAGAGGAAGTCCTTTTACAGCATATAACCGTTTTTTTTATGTGTCTGTTTAAGTGAGAATCAGCCTGAGGCACAAAGGTATGCTTTCATTGAAAAAAAAATGAGGACACAAGAAACAACAGATTTGAATCACTGAACAAAACCTAATTAAATGCCTTTTTAAATCTTTAAATATGTGCTTTTATCTCAACATTTCACCACCTTTCCCGACTGGAAATCAACCGATGTTTGTAAATTGCTCACACTGCTGGTCTACTAGGGAGTAGTAAATCCACAAGTCCTGTGTGCCCTCGTGTAAAATCACTGATTTTCTTGATGGAATATTCACGATTATGGATGAGGAACCCAAACAGTTAATCATCATCTACCGCTTTATCCTCCACCAGAGGGTCGCGGGGGGTGCTGTACCAATCTCAGCTACATCGGGCGATAGGCGGGGTACACCCTGGACAGTTCGCCAGTCCATCGCAGGGAACCCAAACAATCATGAATATTTACAAAGGTTTTTGTCGGTTTCGCTGCAAACAGTCTCTCTATTGTGTCTACATTTATGTCCGTTGACGACAATGTTGCGTCTCTCTAAAAGTTGCTGTCACAAGGACTTGTGGGACGTCATATTCTCCTTTCCTCCTGTAGAAAGATGTCGCTCCTATACTAAAGTTGATTGGATAAGAATCGTAGAGGGACTTGGACCAGCTCCATTTACGGCTGGGTTGTGTCTCTCAGTTAGAAACCAGAAGCAAAATACACAATTTAACCACAGTTATCTGCATCCAGGAAAGCAAAAAACTAATTCTCCCAGCCAGTAGTCTGAGTAGCAACTGGCCAAGTTTAATTAAAGTTTAAGTTTAAGTACCGCAAGTTCAGAAGCATCTTTGCCAGTTACTGAATTTGGCTACAGCTCAAAGTGATTCTCTGAGCCTGTGGTTGTTGGTCTCCTTACGGAACATTAACTTTAAGTGTTTGGTTGTTATGGTAATAAAACTGGTAATCATTCTGAATTATTGTTCAATTTTCGCGTCACCTTTCAGCGTGACATTAAATCAGCGGTGACTATCGGCAGTCGATGTGATGCGAGTTTCTTGTAAACTGTTAGTATAGTGGTCGCTGGGAGCAACAGCATCAGTATTTCTTGTGTTGATAAAAAAAAAAGGAACATTGTGTATTCGTCCATGATTAGGCTCATGTTTGGTGCCATTTTATTTATTCCCCAGCTATTTGCTTTGACTGGCATACAGAGACCTCTCAAAACTCTACTCGTCTATGATACGCTTGCCAGGCCTGAGCAATGTAATCAGCAATTTAAAGGCTGGGATGTGTTTGAGGAGTGGAAGAAGTTCAGACACATCCAAGAGTGTATTATGTCTAGGCCTCATCCTGAGAAGGTTGGATGAAAAGATATCATGGAGGACTTGGCATTCAAGGTCATTTTTACACCTAATAGTCCGATAAGTCGGTGCGATTGGGTTTGAGGGAGCCGTAGCATTGTTCTCTTCTTCTTTGGTTGGAATGTGTCTTATTCCCTGCGTCCAGACTTGCGCACCGCAAACCCGATGGTTAAGTTAGATCCTACAGGAAGTATACCATTGGCTTTACTCTTCCCCACAGCTGCACATAAATATCTCAGAAGGAACTGGCTCGTGGAAAGAGCATCACTACATGTGAGACCAGAAAGTCTGTCATTTCCAGAGGCCATTGATTAAAAAAAAACAAATAAAAAAACTCAGTGGAACAAGGTCAGATTTGAAGCTGGAGATGTCAGACTAGGAATTTTTCAGTGGTAAGGTCATAAGTACAACAAATAAGGCCTTTAATAAACTGGTAAGCAACATTTGAGCGAGTGGGCAAGATCTTCTAAGAGAAAAGCAGAATTCACTTAGACATTAAGTAAAATAATTGATGGCGCATGTTATCCCGGCTCAGCAGAACCAGAGATGTGGAATGCTTCAATATTTATTTCAACCCGATTACGTAGACTGGGGACATGTTATCAATAATAGAAAAATCCCCTTTTCACATTGCTTGTCAACCAACTGTGAGCACACTAGGAGGGAGCCTGGTTTGCGCAAGTGGAATGGAAGGTTCAGCCTAGTTAGACTGAAGGTGACATGGAATCTTTAGTTAGTAATTTAACTGGGTCAGGTTGTACATTAATGCTGCTGTAAACTTCAAAAATCTCTGTTTGGGTGTGAGTGTAGTGCTGGTAAGTCCTCTCTGTGATACATTAAGTGTGTGCACCTCTTACAAATCCCTCATCTTTTCTGGAGACTTACTCCGACCTTGCACATGAGAGGTCCAGCTAATGTTTTTCCTCCTTTGTGATTTTTCTACTTTACCTTCAGTAGATCTCCGGTTTGAAAGATAATTGCGTCTCTCTGGGAAGAAAGTTTATTCCTCACTTGTGGGGGTGGGAACCAATAACCAAAGTCTCAAATCCTTTCCTCATAAGTGGCGACGACATGAAATTGCAGTGTTGAATTTCAATGAGTCCTTTCTATTCGCATTAAGCAGGGTGTGATTAAGCGAATTAATTATACGTACAGGAAATAAATGGGTGTTGTCAACATCCGGCGATGATGAGCTGGTGCTCAAGCTAATTACTTAGTAAGAAAATGAAT
The DNA here is from genome assembly GCF_958295425.1 of Solea solea. NCBI lineage: Eukaryota > Metazoa > Chordata > Actinopteri > Pleuronectiformes > Soleidae > Solea > Solea solea. The sequence continues at coordinate 33,271,452 of NC_081135.1, forward strand.
ACTTGGGTACGGCCAACTTTGAAGAAGAAGAGAGGAGAGTTTGTGTGGTCCACAAGCTTCACCTTTACCACCTCATCATATTTGAACAGACTTGAGGCAATCCTGTTTGTATTGTCTACAACAAACCTTCTGATTGGTTAGATGTACCAGCTGCAAGCAAAACAAAAAAAGGTCATCTCCAGTGGTTCTCGATGACTGGATCCAAGTTGAAAAAGAGTGTATGGTGTGCAAAGGCCGTAAGAAATGATTTTAAACCACAGCACAGCAAAAAATGGTGACAATCACTGTAAATACTGTTTACGGAAGTACTTCAAAAGGCACATACATTCCGTCAGAGAATAAGGGTTCATGGGATAGCCTGTGTAGTATCTGCAGTAGTGTATAAGTGAAGACAAAATAGCTACTGAATTCACAATATGTGGAATCAACACAACTGTTTAGGCAGGTTCACTTGTATTCCATTATCTTCAACAACAGACTGCGATTCCATTTTCAGATTTGATTTTATTTTATTTCTTTTTTCGAGCATGAGAAGACCGCAGACCATAAAGGGTGAGCTATCGCATGCCATTTAAAGGGAATTTACCTCGGTTATTGCTTCCAAATGAGTTTTTCCCAAATACTTTTGTCAAGCTGGGCATATCTGATCTGTGTGAGCACTTTAATGTCTCGTCCTACAGCTGCGTCCCCTGGTCACCTTGTGCCCACATCTCAGCTATAAAACAGGTAAATTAAACGCCCTGTCATAAACAAATAGAATTATGGCTCAGTTTACAAAAAATGAGATCCGGGTTGTAAAAGAAAATTGTTTCCATTAGCCTAGATTATCAGTAGTCAAAGTTTTGAAATTAAAATTGGAGTAAGGTTGAGATTTACATTATAAGATTCTTCTAAAGCTACATTTGCTATGCTCTATATCCCGTGATGGTCATAATCTTTTTCCCCTGTTGTGAAACTGATAACGTGCCATGAAGGATGAGCTTTTTCCAGAAAGCCTTAGGAGTCACAAAGTCTCTCTGCCTGCTATTTGGATCAACCTATTTTTTTGCCCCATAGTGTTTCAAAGCAGATGCATTTCGACCATGTATCCTCTCGTCTGTGTGCAGGTCAGAGCACGGTGGGTTTTGAGATAATCACACCAACGTGTACCTTCTTCTTGCACAATGCAGGCAGGAGTTTCTGCCCCTCAGGAAGTGAGATGGGCCCGAGCCAGGAGGGTGCTATCAGTATGTCGCATGTCTCTTATCTACCACCTCCAGCATCTGCCGCACTGGATCTCTTCTGCCCACATCATGGGCTTTTGCTATCGGGAAAACTTCATGCTGCACAGCCAAGAGGGGGGAAACAGATCTTTATTAACAGTTTCCAAAGAGAATTTTCATATATTACCGTTACGTAGGGCTGGGTTTTCCACACTAACTCATGGTACAAATCTATTTTATATTTGATATATTACATGAGACACATTACAAACCTTCTTTTTGGATTATAATCCGATTTTCTGCTCCAAATATAAAAAAAATGTCTAATTACAGTTTTTGGCATCTTTCACTACCGCGGCCCCTCCACTCTGATGAGTGTGTCGTTCCTGGAGACCTTGGGGTGGGTTGATGTTTTTTTAAGTCGTCTTAAATATTGGAGCATATGAAATATCTTCACTCGGAATAATATATCAAGGAAAGTTTGTTTTGAAATTGACTTCCTGTCAAACTATCAGAACTTGCCTCAAAATGATTAATAAACTAGAGCTCCGTCCTTCCGAACAAGTAAGCCTCCCCTGCCCTTTGGACTTAACCCTTCTCACACCAGGGCAATGAGCAGGATTATAAAGATGCTGTGCATTTCTGTCTTCGTTGTGGTCCCAGTGTGCATAAAGAAGATGAATGAGTTGAAGTATAACTCTACTTCCAGCAGTCAACTATTGTCCTAATAATAAGACTTCTAGAGAGGTTTGTGTCGCAAGAGTTTCCATTAACTTTAAAGAGATAATTTGGGTCTTTTGAAGTGTGATTGCGTTAAGTACTAACCTATCTTAAGAAAACATTTGCCACTTTATCTTGCGGTTAGACAGATTTTTTATTGTCACTTTGTAAACCACCCATTTTCCTGCACCAAACTCACTTGAGAAAATCTGTGATTTTAGCTCACAGGGACGTGGGAGTTGCTGGTGCACTTCTGCCATAGCTGATGTGAACTTACAGATGAAGGCAGCAGTAGATGACAACTTTTTGTTACCTCAATGTCAGATTGATAAAATGAGTGATTTTCTCTATAAACTTTGTTGTTGGGATTGTGAGTGATTTAAGATAAAGTGGCATATAGCCTTTTTCACCGGCTTCTCTGGCTTCCTTTCACAGTCCAAAAACATGCAATATGGACATACTAAATTAACCGTAGGTGTGAGAGTGAATGATTGTTTGTCTCTATATGTGGCCCTGCGATGTCTGCGATGTTAGGACGGCATAGATTTAATTAGTGAGCCTTTTGTTAAGTGGCTAAGATCTTTTTTTTTGTCTTCCTGATTTGTCGTCCTTGTTGGCAGACATGTTTTCATTGAGCACATGCCACCTTCTCTCATGTGGCTTCCAAGCACAGGCAGCGTGGATAGCACGGCTATGTGACCGTGTGCCAGGGCCACACAAAACCACACAGGAATACCAATTTGCATTTAGCTTTGTATTACTAGAATAGGGCTAGTATTTTTGAAAAATTGCTGTGCTTCCCAACCTCAGTTTCCCCTGAGTCGAGAAATAGTGACACTTGGTCCTGTTAGCGTCACTGTTAGCGTCACTGTTAGCAAAAATGGCGGACAATGTTTACATTCTGGGAATGAGGTCCCGTCCCCCTACGAGTGGGTCTAAAAAGTGCAGAATTAACGTTGCAGTTTCAAGCCTCAGACCAAGTGTCACTGGTGGGCACATAACAAAAAAAAGAATGAAGATATTTCTTGACTCAGGGGAAACTGAGGTTGGGAAGCACAATTCTTCAGAAAATACTAGCCCTTTTCTAGTGACACAAAGCTAAATGCAAATCGGTGAAGTATTCCCTTAAAAGAAAAATGAAACTTCACCGGCTTAACGTACCAAAACCTTTCAGCAGCATGTTTTTTGGTGACTTAAAACCCTCTCTGCTGACCTTTGTACCATTTAATGTCATGTAATTCATTGGACTGCCCTGAAGAAAAGGAACAATCTGGCATCTAGTATGCCATTCATCTGCTCATATACGCCGTGGTGAATAATAGTACAGAATAAGAGAAATTCTATCTCCTGTGGCAAGCCTTGTTTGTGCTGCAGTGAAAATGATAATATGAGGAAGGAGAAGACACAGTCCATGAAAGTAGGGCACAGAACACACGACTGTTTCTTCCTTGAGCAATTTTAGTCAACTTGGTTCTGCTCCCAGGCAGCCAGACCATTAACTGCATGTCACTTTTCCATCACCCTATTTTTTTTTTTTGCCTCTCCTTCAAGTGTCTGTCTGAATACTGACAGAATCCCCCCCACCCCCCAAAAAAGATGCAGATGTCTCAATTTTGTTTTTAATTAATTCCCCTTTTCTCTGCTGGTAGAAACAGGCCATTTTCCTCTCCTTGGCTGAGGCGTTTTGATGTATTTGTTACTGATAGGATCGTGAACCTGCAGAGCTCAGCAATAAATATGATGAACTCAAAATCATGGTAATAAAATTCCAAAACTATAGTGTGTGTGTGTGTGTGTGTGGGTGGGGATGATCTGCAGCAGCATATGTGAGGAAAGCACTGCATGCGCGAATCAATCAAGTGCTGTGAACAAAAAGACTTTTCCCATCCATTAACACTCCCTGCCCTTTACATCTATAAATGTCATTTCTCACAGATTCCACAGGGCAATGCATAATAGAGCAAACCTGCCTCTGCTTTTCGCAAGTGTATAAACAACCTAGTTTAATCTTAAAGCGAGTGTCCTTGTATATTTGTTTTTATGCTATCTCCTCCAAAAAAGTAAATTCAGAGCTCTGGTGGAGAGAAACGTTAAGTAATAAAGACACAAACATACATCATTTTTCACAAATGGTTCAGATTGCTTTTGATTTCACATTTGCCAGACAGGCATTTCATAGATTTCTTCTTCTTTTCTTTTTTTCTTTCAATTTTGAGAGTGATTGATCAGTGTGTTTTGTTTGCTTTCTTTAAACCATTAATAAACGTTGAGAGCTCACAAATCTCCATCGCTGACTCCGTGCCATAAACTCAATAGTTTAAATGAATAAAACTGCCTTATAGCAGAAGGTTAAGCCCACGGAGCCTGAATAAACAATTCTGTGCTACTGGGGGGGACAGAGCTGAGTCAGCACCTTAAGCCTTTTATCCACAAAATATAATAACTATGGCTGATTATATGCTGATTTGTGCTTTCTTATTTTTTATTCATCAGTTTCATTTCCATACTGTCCTGGGTCTCCTCACTTATTTGTACTCTGTCTCATCCCTATATCTGTAACACTATTAGCAGGATTGTCCTGTTTAAGTTTAGGCTTATTCTTTCTTTCTATTTGTCAGTCAAGAGGTAAACTATGGCAGCCTTAATTGCAGCCGAAATAATAGAATATTTCCGTCAAGCTCGGATTTTTTTTTCCTCTGCAGAAAATGAAATGAAGTTGCTACCAAAAAATAACTTGTTTTTTTCTAACTGTTGCAACTATTGCCCATCGCAATTAGTCTAAAATTTGAAGTCGCATTCAATTCATGCCTCTCTGAAGGCTTCATTATTAATTTTTTCTTGTCTCTTTTCACTTTCAGAAAATGCCGCACCAATGAGTGCCCATCAGCCTTTAGATAAGTGAGGCACAACAAAGGAACCTGAGCATCAAGAGTCCACAGTAAACAGTAAGACTCTTTATCTGCCCTCTTCAGGACTGCCTGAGACGTTATTGCTGTCATGATAATGCACATGCTTATTGTTGCTGCTATCCAACAGTTTCTAACCCTGACACAAGTCACGTTCTATATAAGATATTATAAATACACTTTCCGCTGTCGATACGGCAGTCCAGTGTTTGGCAGCTTCCTTCCCCTGTTCACACAAAAGCACTAAACCAAGTGGCTCACACTGGCTGCTTCACTTTCACTTATCTTCAGTTGTATTTAAAGTTTTTTGTGCAAGTGTGGTTGTATGCGGTAGTGACACATAGTCAACACTAACTGTCAGCACCGTGTGTTGTGCACCCCCTGTCAAGACTCCGCCTGAGACTCGGAGGTTCGTGCTCAGTGAAAACATGGCTGCCAGTGTTTGTTTTTTTTATAGCCAAACTCCTCCATCGTCTTCTCCCCACACTGACTGTGTCAGACAGCTGTTCATCTGGAAATCCTGCCGGCTTGCATTTGTTGAGTAATTATGACAAGAAGCAGCTGTGAGCTGTCATTATGAGTGTTTAATGGGGGTATTTTCAATATTTTTGCCAAAATGTGTGGTATGATCAGCTAGTTATATAGGTTATTGAATATTTATAGCAATACTGATTCCACTCAAACAACCACCGCAGCATATGAATGACTTTAGGTGCTCCATAAATACTTCTCAAATGCTTATACTTCTTCTAATAGTGTAAAGACACTAGAGGTGGGTAAAAAATATCGATTTGGTGATATATCATCATCCTTTCTTGTGCAATACGATAATCGACACACTTTGAATAGAACTTTTCAGACGTTTCTTAAGTTAGACAGATATCGTGATATATCGCTTTATGATTGGCTTGCAATATATTGATTATTGTATCGTGATATTATTGGTATCGTGGTCATGCGATAATCGACACACTTTGTTCTCTATGTTGTGAATAAATAGAACTTTTCAGACGTTTCTTAAGTTAGACAGATATCGTCATATATTGCTTTATGATTGCCTTGTAATCAGTAACAGCGTTTAAGTATAACGGTGTTACTAGCGGCGTTATTTTGTGTGTATTGGTATAGTACTTGAATGCAAAGTGTGTGAATATTGTTTATTTTCAATATTTAATTTTGCTACTTTACTGAATATGTAAGAGTTGGATAGTGCCCTGTTTATTGTGCAATGGTATACAGATACAGAGATTTGCACTACTGAAAGGCCACATTATTCCTTTGTTTCTCTTTACCCAAGTTAACATTTGTGTGTCAATTGTGCCCTTCAATTCAAAGTTCAAATAAATACCAAATGCTCTAAAATACTGTACATAGGGGTTATATTCTTCATTCAGGTATTATAAACATTTTTGACATATAGGATGTTAAAGAATGTAATAGCGTTATAGAACATAAAAAATAATGTAATTTACTTTGCTGAGTAACTTATTACTTTTACAATGTGGTAACTGAGTTACCAACTCAATTACTTTTTGGGAGAAGTAATTTGTAACTATAACTAATTACTTTTTAAAGTAAGATACCAAACACCGCTTGTAATATATGGATTATTGTATCGCGATATTATTGGTACCGTGGACCGTTTATGTGTGTGTATTTAATCAGTGCATAACTGATGAGCCTGGCTTCCTTTGGTCCATAAATCCAAACTAAAAAGTCATCTCTAGTGTGTCTTCTTTAGTGTGAGCCATTATTTCAGAGGCCAAGATGAGTTATAGCCATGAATAAGAAGAGTTTGATGTTTTCTTGCACTGAGAATGACTGAGATACAGAAAATTGGATCACATATGTCCTTGGGTCAGACAGGACATGAATAGTGTGTCCCTATAGCAGTACCTCGCTGTCACCATGTGACCCTTTGAGTGCCTTGTCTTGAATCTTTTGCTTCCTGTACACGATGACTGTCCGTTCAGAGTAAACATGGCCCAAAGAACTTGTTCATTCTATCATTTGAAAAAATTGATGCTGCCACACTCTCCTTGCTGTCAGGGGCGTTCAAAACTGTTGCTGACAGTAAAATATGGCCACATTTAAATGACTCCGCATCGAGGCTGGCGGATGCCTTATCATGCAGAAACAGAGGTGTCGATTAGAAGTAAATTATTGAGGTAGATTTTGGTCATATATAGGCCTGCGTAATCCATCTTTAAGATTTATGAACGTGTCACATCGGTGAGCGTGCTATTTTTATTCTTTATGAAACGCGGTGTGAGTGTTGCAGCATATACACAACACCGATCTAATTGCAAGGGTTATCGTGCCTCATCTCATCGTCTCTTTATTTTAAACAGCGCTAAAATGATAAGAGTGTTGTTTCATACTCTGTGAGATGAGTAAGAGAAGGCAGAGGGTGTGCTTGTTGCTGTCTCTGTCCTGTGGCGTCATCATCCATTCATCTTGGTTTTACATCAGGGGTCTCCAACCTTTTTTCTTCTGAGAGCTACATTGACAAAATGAAAATGACCTTGAGAGACGCATGTTTCTTTAACATTATTCTCATAGCTCAATTCAACCCAAACAAGCTGAATGAGCTACTACTAGCTACCATGCCCCTGCAGATATGCTGTGCTTGGTCAGAAGTTTTAAGGGCTGTGGTCAGGATATGGTTACCTTACTGTTGATTACACACTGGTAGTTTGGCTTTGTCCTAAACTTTCTTTAAAAGTTCATCCACCATTGCCACTGAGGCTGACTACTTTAGTACAACCCACACTGCTGCAGAAATGTAAAATCACTCTGGAGAAGCTGCATTTCAGAACTTTTTCCTCCTGACTAAAACTTTTTATCTGCTAAATGCTCCTTTGCAACTGTAGTCTGGGTGGTTGCATTTTCACAGGTATAACAATCCAAATCTTACACTGACTTCTATCAGCTTTATACTCCACATGAGGGTTGCGAAAGGGCACAGGTGCCAATCACAGCTGACATAGAGGGGAAAGGCGAGGTACGGTACATCCCGACAGGTCAGGATGATGGACAGGCCGCCAGTCCATCATCACAGGGCCAAATCTTACACCAAACTATTCATTTGGAGACAGTCCCTTGGGCATCTGTTCTTGCCTCCATTAATCAAGTGTATCTTTTGGTGGAAAAGATAGTTTGAATGAATCAAAGCACCAATAGCTGGAATCTTCAACAACATCTCTGTCTAAGAACTCATGTGTTGTTTCTACTGTTTTGTAGACGTCATACAAACAGAGAGGACAGTTGTTTAGTTGGATGTTGTTTAAAACATCCAACTATTCATAAATCCGCAGGGTCCTCCAGGAGAGCCTGGTTCTGCAGGTCCTCCCGGTCCCCCAGGACCTCCTACGGCTGCCATGGATGACCTCTTTGGCCCTCAGGATTGTGACTCTGGTCCTCCCATGTCCTCTCTTTGTTTTGTCAGTAGGTGGCGGTACTGAGCTGTGATTTCATGTCAGAGTAGAGTGAGTGAGTATATAGTTCTTCTGGCTCATAAAGCAAATCTCAAAGGGTCTCTCCCTCATGCTAATTATAAATGTGAACCGTGAGTGTAGAGCTAAGTAACCATTGAGCATTGGTTATAGTGAGTCAGCAAACAATGCAGTTAAGCAAACGATGCAGTTAAGGCTGAACAGTGTGTCTGGAGGGTCGACTGTGTGCATGAGAGCATAACAAGAGAATTTGAATCCGTGCATGCACAGTTTTTAATGCATACCATAAAAATAAATACTTCAGATGTGAGTCTACTACCAGGTCTTACTATGTAAAAGTCAGACCAGGCCGAAAACATTTCATGAAAAGATATGGGTTGTATTCCCTGTTCCTGATTTCCCCCATCGTGAAAACCATCTAAAGTATCCACTAAAGTGCTGCCATCTTTGAAAATGTCAGACTTGCAATACCAATCTTGATGAGATCCGTCATTTTCCAGAGAGCTGAAGTCACAAACACTTGAACTGACATTTTGTGTCACTGCAAAGATCCCCCAAACATTCTGCAACCATTATTATTTTGAAATCCTAATCTATAAACAACAAGAACAACTTATTAAGTACAAACAAATGTCTGTTACATTCAAGCCACACAAGTTCTCAGTATTGTGGTGTCAGTGAAGGGTCTCAGTGAAGGGTCTCAGTCATCCAGGCCATAATCTTCTTCAGTGGTATGTGTGGGTGACTGGACTTGCTTGAGTTGAGTTGAAGACATCGAGGCGGCTGCAAAGAGGTTGGAGTATGACTGAAAATGCAAAGGAGGACCCACAAAAACGTTTAAAGGAAAAAAAACTCAGTCGTTCAGAAGTCTGATGGGATAAATGCTTCTTGCACCAACCTGCCCCCAAACACTGTCTCAGTCCAAGACCAAACAGAGGCAGAATAATAACACCATCAACAACAAAAATCATCAATACATTAAACAGCATGAACCTGCAAAATTTGGGCCACAGTTCAGTGATTATTTACTGCCATTTAGATTTCACTTAAATGGTCCGTTTCATTAAAAGTTCTCTCTCCGTTACTTTTTATCCTCAAGACGTCATGCTAGATGTACGCGTACTTTAACACACACCGCCTGATCTCATGTGTTCCGCGTCCCCTCTATTTAAAGTTTGTCTCAAAATGGCACATTTTCTCCAACATCAGTCAAATTGAATTGTACAGTTAGGAAGTTAATGAGTTGTGCCAAATACCTCTTGATCGGATCACTGCTTTCTCCAACAGCTTGGTTTGAAGACAACTGGTAATATACTGTAGTCTGTGTCCTCTCTGGCACGGCAAAGCAGAAATAAGTGAGTGCAGTTAAATTTTCTGTGAATTCTCCATTTATATTGCTGCATATAAGTGAATGTTTTAGGTATTATGCATCATGTTAATGGGTTATCTGTGCATTGTTTTAAACACATTATCTCAGAAATGCCTCCGGATATGTCTATAGAAATGTTGCTTGCCTAATAACTTGTGATTCTGAACAGAAATTTAAGTCAATTTTCAAATCTCTGGCACAGATGACACACAGTAAATCGGCTTGGAACAAAAATAAATGCCTGCACTTGGTTTGTGACAACTGTGAAGGCACTTTAAAGTTGTTCTGTACCCTTAATGTTTAGTATTGAGTGGTATTTGTCTCTTCCAGACAGCTGCTGCAGGCAAAATCAGAAAACTGTGGAGCAAAAGTTAACTTTAGTCACACCGTAACGGCAAACATGACCTTTTGAGCTGTCAAGAGCGAAAATGCAGTTGTGAGGCAGTTGTGAGGTGACAAGAGGAACATTAACAGATGACATGTTCCCGCTTCAACCTTGTACCTCATGGTATTGCACGGCTGACCTACTTTAATTAGCTTCCAAGTGTACAATCATCCAAAAAACACTACTTTGTGACCTATTGAATTTGCTGCTCCACAGTTTGGAGGTAGATTGATTTTGGCGTGTGATGTGTAGCTTTAAGAAAAATAATGTTCTATGAGGTTTTGCCATCGCCTCCAATGACTTAACTGTTTTTGACAGAGTTAACAATCGGATGAAAGCGCATACACAGAAAAGGGGTTGTTCTACAAATCAATTCCACAGAATGTGTTTTGTGGTAGCTGCCAAAAAGGACTACTGGCACTTCCTGTAACACCTTTAAAACAGCCAAGGTGCACTATAAAACAATGTTGAGGAAAACTCAAAGACAATAAATTCAAATTCACTTTTCTCTGTTATGGTGACAACATGCCCTTTGAGTAGTGCTACTTCTGTAGGTATGTTGCCTGGGGAGTAATGGTATGCATATCGCTCCCTAAAGTAAGTGTCTAATGTTAATGCTACTTAAAATATGTTTTTCACTTATCGCAAATCACACAACATTAGTGAATAACTTCAAAATATAACATATATATATATACGGATAACTAATGTCAGATGGGTTCACTATGCCGAGTAAGCCCGTCAGCTCCACATGACTCTTGCTGTGTTTCTCAGTATAGTGGCATATTTATCTTCTCGTTCCCAGGAAGGGATTTGTTTTATGCCAAGACGGATGAAGGCAACGGCGACATTGTGATTGTAAAGAGTTCAGAGTATGACTGAAAGAAGTGCCCACAAAAAGTCTCAGGGAAAACAGTTTGTTTTTGGTTACTGTGTATAATTCCAGTTCAAGAACACCAAACACATGCAGAATAATAACATCAACAATAACAACAACAAAAATGCTATACTGTAAGTTACACACTGCAGCTTTAAGTTAAAACTAAATAGTGTGCTCTTTTTCGTCTTAAATCATTTTCTATGGAGAGCCTTCTTAACTCTCGTGACATCTTTTTAGCGTACGCTATTATTCACAATAAGCCGCTAAGAATGTTGCAACAGCAGTGCAAAAGCCTGCTCAGCAGTGCTGCGCTGCTTTATCATAGTTTATTATCTAGTTTACTGACAGCGCTAATACACATCTAAAGACACATAACAGCCTCCGCTGTGTAAGAATTTTAAGTGAAATAGATTCCATGCTGGGAAGTGGATGCAAGTTAAATGGATTAGTTAAGTTCGAGGCTTATCAGACGTTGTATGACGCAATGACAATTTAGGCTTGTGTCCATCAAACACAAGTTTGAAATCTGTCTTTTTGTCGTTCTAATTAACGCGGTTAAATTAATGGTTCAAGTATCTGGGTCTGCAAAATGGAGCTGGGTCTGAAACTTGAATTCTCTTGAATGGCTTGTAAAAGAAAATGACCTGCCATTTAAATCAAAATATTACATCAATAAACCTATTCTTGAGAGTAAATGGTCTCAATCACAAGTTACAGGTCTTAAAACATGATGGCCATAAGATAGATGACTGCAATAATACACTCACTGGTCACTTTATCATGTACACAAGACACCGAATAAAGCGGCATGCGTGGCACCCACTGTGATCTTTAGCTGCTGTAGCCCAGCTGCGTTAAGCTTCGTCATGTTGCTGTTGCTTTACTATCATCTTAAACCAGTCTTATCGTTGTCCTCTCGCTTTAACAACGCATTGGTATACCGAGAGAACTGCCGCTCTTTGGATGTTTTCTCTTCTGTTAGACCAAAATCCCCGGAGATCAGCAGTCCCTGAAATACTCGGACCAGCCCATCTGCCACCAACAAACATTCCACATTCAAATGGCGCTTTTTTCCTTATACAGTTCTAGCACCACTCGTCTCTACTCAGCTCTACTCTGGTATCAGGCACATCGTTTCCATTACGCCTTAGTACCTCCTCAACGTGGACGGGGTCATGGGAAACTGCTGTGACGTCTATGCGCGACACAACAACCCAAAAGCTAGTGCAGGCAAAGCAGTTCTTCTCAGTGTACTGAAACATTAGAAAGATTAGTTCAGTACTTTCTGCATGACTGGAGCGCAGACTCCGTCTGTCACAGTCGCTGAGCTGAAATACAGCTGAACGGTTGTGATTCAGCTCACGATCGCCGGCTTTCTGCAGTACTGTCGCTACATACACTGGGTTCCTCTTCAATGATTTACATTTAGCTCTGTATAACTAGAATAGGGCTAGTATTTTTTAAGAATTGTGCTTCCGAACATCAGTTTCCCTTGAGTTGAGAAATATCTTCATTCTTTTTTTTGTTACGTGTCCACCAGTGACCCTTGGTCCTGTTAGCGTAACTGTTAGCAAAGATGGTGGACACTGTTTACATTCTGGGAATGAGGTCCCGTCCCCCTACGAGTGGGTCTTAAAAAGTACGGAATTAGCGTTGCAGTTTCAAGCCTCGGACCAAGTGTCACTGGTGGACACCTAACAAAAAAAAGAATGAAGATATTTTGGGAAGCACAATTTTCCAAAAATACTACCTCTATTCTATTAATACAAAGCTAAATGCAAGTATTCCTTTAAATATTGACATGTCCTTGCTAATTGTTGGAGTTTGACATTGATGTTTTGAGGATTTGTAAGTCATTTTTAACTGATCTACAGTTTGGAATTACTCGGTTTGCTCGGTTTGCTTCCAGTGATGGAAAAAACCTCCAGGTACCAGGTGCTATCCCTAATGGCAAAGCAAAAGAGACCCAGTTGAGTCACGAGTAGTGCTCGCACTCTATAACGTAAAAGCACCATAAACTATGAGTTATTCACCCCAAGTCATTTACTACTGTTGAGATGCGCAACCTAAATATTTCAACGTGACCTACATTGGTGAGTGCTTTTGTAGATTGCACATATCGTGCTCATTGATAGGACATAAATATTATATAGAGTCTAAGGGAATGTTAGTAATGTGGCTTATGGGATTACACTCTTTCTCAGGTTGCCGATACATCACTTTGGCCCGGACTGCAGCGTGTCAAGAACAACTGGATAAACTGCATTTACATATCGCCCAGGCATTCACGGCGCTCTCAGGATGAATCCTTCTTTTTATTTAAGCTTTTACCAGGAGTTTGAAAGGTTGTGGTGAGGGCCATCATCATGTCAAGCGATCCAATATCGTTAATGAGCAAATAACTGATCAGCCTCAGCTGTACTTTGAGTTAAGTGCTGAGCGCATCATTACGGAGCCGATTAAATCATACAGTTAACACCTAAGTTTGAACAGGCAGAGGTTTACACAATGACTTGACAAAAAGCTTTGTGGAAAGCAATTATTCAGGGATTACCGTGGTTATTTATTTCATTTATTACAACGATAGCGGGCCGCGTGTTGGCACAGATTCACGTGGGAGGATTGTGGCTGTGCCCGTCACGCCAGCTAAAAATAAATTCACAGGTAAAGTAGCGTCGCTGCTTCACATTGTTGCCCGATATGTGGAGGGAGGGAGGGAGGGAGGCTGCAAATCTCAATGAAAAACCCTTCCTGAGATGCCTCTCATTGAGACGCACATTCTTGCTTCGCCGCCCACTTCGTGTGCACACACACACACACACACACACACACAGCAATGAAATTATTGGACTCTGAGTTTGTTTAAATCTGTAAAACATAAGAACTGCAAACACCGTGACAGCAGGACGAAGATGCGTTAAATCTTCTGCGTATTTGTTTATTGATATTGTCCAAATAGTTTTTTTCTTTCCTCCCTGTACATTTTATCGTGGCGCATTAAATAAGGGGAAAGGAACAGTGTGTTGCAACTTTATCATACTTTATCTTTCCATACTTGAGAAGATTCCTCGCTCATGTTGTTTTCAACTTTTGTCCTGGATGCATCAGAGTTGTTTTTCTTCTCTCTTCGTTGCTGCTGTTTTCAATTATGTCGTTGCTTCTCAGAAAATGGACACTCTTTATGTTTGTGCTCTGGTGCAGAAGCAACATGCAGTAGTACACAGTGTATATTTACACACGGAGACAAAAACAAGAAGCAGAAAAGTGTCACAGACAACACATAATACTACTTTTGTATTTTTATCCATTATAGTTTGCACTTTGTAAAACATTTTTTACCCAGTTTTTTGTGTGTGTGTGTGTGTCTGCGTGTGTGCATGTCTGTGTGGAGTGTAAAGGGCCCCACTTTCCCGGAAAGTGTCTGGTTCAGCCACTTCCCTTACGCCACCACAGCTGTCCATACAAGACGCAAACATGAAATGATACAGGGCAGAGCAAAGACAACCCCTAGAAAAATAAAGTGTGAACAGCACAAAATCCTAAGACCCTCCCTGTAGTTGAAATGCTTTCTCGGGCAGAAACTAAAGATCTGCCGGCCAAAACAAGAACTCGCACGCCACCTCCACCCAAGGCCCTGACTGAGCTGAATATCTAAACCACAGCAGGATACCTTAAGTGTTCTTATGGCTGTGTTAAAGGCCTTTATTTCGCCTTAGTTGTGCTTTGCACTCCTTTTTTCACCTCAGTGCCTCAGTATGCGTGTGAATTAATGTTCATTATTTTTTGGATAAATGTCTTCATTGTTAGGAAACTAAAAGCCCAATATTTAAAATTCCTTCAGCACCCGACCACAAACAGCTGATCACGTGAGCCGTTCGTTTATTCGATTATTCTGACTTCCTTTTCACGTCTTCTTCAATAAACTTTCCTCCTCAGTTTATTTGTTGGAAATGTACATTCTTCCCTTTTTTAACTCTTGAAAAGGGGTCTTTGTACCTCGAGTAGTACCTCTCTGAGACACTTAAAAGGCTTTGAGGGATGTAAAGCCAGACAGACAATTTCAGACGAGACCCCAGGGAGAGAACATTTGGTTGCGGTTTTAGATGTGGGAATATATGAGGGGAAAAAAAGAAAAGCATCCATCATGCTGTTTGTGTTGCCCTTGCATTCTCCTCCTCTCTTTGACAGTGTCCTACTGACAGTCATTCTCTGTGTGATTAAAAAAAATAAATAAATAAAAAATTAAATGTCAGAATGTGAAGCTCCCACTGCCAGGACACACTTTCCAGTCTCCATTGTCTCTGGAGTGCAGGGAAAAAAAAGTGAATGGAATTATTAAATTGACAATACTTTTATATTGTCGTTGCTGTTTAGCTGCTTTGTTTTTGGATAGTCCAACATGTTGTCCCGGGTCTGTTGCCATTGCACATATTGTGAGGATGAATCACATAGTGGAACAGAGGGGTCAGCCTGCAACCTCTGGCACGTTGGCTTTTATAGGTCATCTCTGGAATGTAACGGCGCGTCGCAGTGAAACGGCTTCTGACGAAAAAAGGGGTCTCTCTCTCTCTCTCTCTCTCTCTTTTTTTTTTTTTTTTACACACTCGCAAAAACTCCAAAAGAATCCATTTTGGACAAAACTGTGGGCGGAGGGAAGTTGGGTTTGAATGTCAAGTATCATGTGTCTAGGCAAAAGATTCTTGTTGAGTTTGCAAACCCCATCATTTCTCCTCGCTGCAGCCCTTAGTGTACCACCATCTGGCACAGCTGAAAACTATTAAGGTCTGCTGGAACTTCCTCCTCACTATTCCTTCCCAGTTTTAAGGCAAGTAAGTAGCTTTTATCTCAGCTCAGTTGTTGTTGTGTGCATGCTTCTTTCTCTTCAAGGATCTTCTTCTGGGTTTGTTTTTTTTCCCCCCTTCACCTTGCAAAGACTACAGCTGTGACTTTCCTTGATAAGGTATGTCAGGGTGCTGCATTTGATCCACAGGAGTGTCCATACGAGAGAGAAAGAGAGAGAGAGAGAGCAAGTCTGGCTTTTAGATTACTCACTTAGACACCACGGCTGATTCAGCTCAGGAATTCCCGGGACTAAATTCATAAACAGATTGTTGTTGTGGTGAGTTATTTGTTTCGTTTTTTCCGGCCAGATTCCAGTGCTGGCGAGAGCAAAGTGAAGAAAACGGAGGATCTTTGTTGAATTTGCTGTTCTGGGGGCATTATTTTGGAGCCACAGTTGCATGCACTGCTTTCCATCCCATGTTAAAGCCTGCTGCCATTCCAGTGCATATGGGTCAGATTAGTGTGTGGCTGAGAGACATTTGTAACTGGGATGCTAACGTAAACCTATTTTTCCCTCGGTTTAAGCAAGATTTCATTGTCATTAGCTTTAACCAAACTGTTTGGATTCATTTCTTATGTTTACGTTGTTGTGTGGGCTGAGGAGACGACTCTTCGGGGTCACCGAGGACACAAAGTCTTTCCTAAATTCCAAATGTTTGAGTCACTAAAGGTGAATTGCTCAGACTTTGGACATGGCTATTTTGATGGCTTTTGATTACATTTTAAGTAAGTGATGTCGTTGTTTTTTTTTTACTAAAACTTGAGGAAAACAATTACCTAGATGAGTGAGGTTATACACTGACATTTTAAGTGTTTTTCTTAGTTTAAAAAGTGCTCTGTGCATTTTTATCATGGTAGATGTCAGCCCTCAGAGGCTGCATACTGTTATTTTAATTACCATCATAAAGCATCGCAAAGCACCACACAAGGAGCATTTTGTTGCTCGTGTGTGTCCGTTTACATTTTGTGATTAGACCTTAATTGGATGCCGGCATTCATCGTAATGGGAAATTAATGTTGTGTCAAGTCAAATGAGTAAACTGTGAGCCCAGTATGCACTTTGTTGTGCGTGCACTGAACCACTGTTGTACATGCATGCATTGAGCAGACCTAACCTATTACTCCCACTGCAGCGGGCGCACACATTGAAAGGAGACTGAGGAAGTTCACAGCTCTGTGTAAAAGTCTGCGTGTGTGCGCGTGTGTGTTTGTGCCTCGGGGTCGGCACTTCTCCCAAAGGGGCTGCTGTTGAATCACCAGGCAGGAAGCTATTAAAACAGGCCGAACACACTGCGGCTGTCAGTCAGAGTGAGTGACATCACACACAGGTGGGAGGTGGGGCGCTGTATGACATCATAGCACAGCACAGCACAAACAAACAAACAGAAAGTCAGCCAGAGTGTCTGCTACCAGAGGTTTGCGGAAATAAGTTCCTAATTGTGATAATAAGCCACTGCACAGGACTGACGAAATATCACACCTTTGTTTTTCTTTAAGAATCCTGTCTGTCAAACCCTACCTCATATTGCTTGTTTTAGAACACTAGAGCACAACCTCAGCTGCAGTTCCTACGTGTCTTTCACCCCGGGAGTGCTGCTTTTGTCTTTAAGTTTTATATTTTCAACATGGAAATGAGAGAATGAGAGAGAGAGACAGAGACAGTGATCACTTCCTTCGGGGGGGAAAGGCTTTTTAAATCCAAAAGGCTGCTTCTCAAAAAGTCCTACAGAAAAGTACCAAAGCCACCACTGCCAAGGTCTTCATTTTGGCAGTCCAGATACTGCAGAGTCATCTGGTGCTGAGATCTGCACAATCCTCACTCCCTGTTTTTCTGTGAAATGTAAACAATACTTGTGTCCTTGTTCATCTGGCTATGCAGTGTGTCGACCTGTAAATACAGAATGCCCTTTTTCTTCTTCTTTTTTTCCCCCCAGCAGCATAGATGCTATGTTTTGGCAGACTGAGGAATGTCACAGTCTCCACCCTCCTAAGCTTGTTCCATTTAAATGTTCTTCAGTTCACTCTGAGCCCTGGCAAAGTTTCCCCTTACAGTGAAAACCCACATTGTGTTTGTATATGCAAACTACATTTCCGTCATATATTATTTTGTGTTCTGGCAGTGAATTAAGGAACATTCTCCTTCATTCTCCCTCATCAATCTACTGTCCATGACATAATGAAACAGAAATGTGTGCTATTTTATTCCTCTTATGGCCATTTAAGAGAATACAGGTCTCAGGTACTTGGACACAAAGACTATGAACATTTCTATGTAGAGTCTACACCACAAATCAAGTCATTTAAGGAATACTTCACCGATTTGCATTTAGCTTTGTATTACTAGAATAGGGGTAGTATTTATGACCCACCAGTGACACTTGGTCTGAGGCTTGAAACTGTACTTTTTAGACCCACTCGTAGGGGGGCGGGACCTCATTCCCAGGATGTAAACAGTGTACACCATCTTTGCTAACAGGACCAAGTGTCACTGGTGGGAACGTAACAAAGAAAAGAACGAAGATACTTCTCAACTCAGGAGAAACCACCCCTATTCTAGTAATACAAAGCTAAATGCAAATCGGTGAAGTATTCCTTTAAGTGCTCCCAAGAGCCACATCCCTTTCCATAATTCATAAACAGATGGAACAACCAAAAGTCGAGCTGATTGCCCTGCCCAACCTGAGCAATCAGGAGAGAAAGTCCTTGGTAGACGAGGTAAACAAAGGACCTAATGAGTGTACTCTGGCTGAACTCCAGAGATCCTGTGTGGTGATGGGACAAACATCTAGAAGGGCAAGTATCACTGCAGCTCTCTGGTGGTCTTAGCATCCTGGCAGAGGACAGAGAAGCAAGTTATTGGGGGAGGAAAACAAGGTTTTCTGGTCTGATGAAACCAAGATTGAACTGTAACGAGGACACCAAGGCGTCGCTCATTATTTTTCATCTTTCGACAGTGTTTCAATCAATGCCGAGACCATTTAAACCAGATTAAAAAAAAGTAATTGGCACTCTGTCTTCAAGGTGTGTTTAAAAGAATGGTTTGTTTATCACTAGCTCTTCCCAGTAGTCGCAACGATATTTGACTCGATAGCCTGAATCTATCACTTTGTACTGGCACCATACTGCTACTCAGTCAAACCTAATGACCCATTAACTTCCTGTCTTACAGTGATCAATTTGTTTTCACATACTTAAGTTTTCTTTTTTCTATCTCTCTCTCTCTCAAGGATTTCATGTGTCCCCAAGGATACCTTATACATCAAAACCTATTTTTGGATTGGCATCATTTCTGTAGAACCTATGAATAGAGTACGTGCATCATGAAAGTCACGTGTGGTATTTTTTTTAGTTATAAAAGTTAACTTTGTTTGTACATCTGTGTTAGATATTGGGCTGCCACATATGACTATTTCCATAATTGATTCATTTGTTGATTATTTTACTCAATTATTTGGTCGGGAAAATCTTGAAAAATGTGCTTCCCCAAGATGAAAGGTTATAGAGATGATGTTTTGCAATGAAACCAGAAAATATTCACGTTTAAGAAGCTGAAAAATAAGAGAACTGATTACTAACTGATCACTAAAATAGCTGGTGATTAATTTTGTAATTGATTATCCACTGCAGCCCTGTATTGCGTTGGGCAGGGATCAAAGCTTATTCATCTGTGAGGATGGCACTGATGCTGTAATATACCAATAGTTCTTATAGGTTCTATCACATGGTGTGTAAAAGGCATCACACCTGGTTAAGTTTAAGGTTAATTGGATTGGAATTGTGGTTAGATTAAGGTTGGGGTTAGGGATTAACTGGTTATGGTTAAGGTTAGGGATAATGCGTTGTTTAGGCTGTCCAAATGAATGGAATTCAATGCAGTTTATTCTTAACCTGTGTATTAACTTTTTAACACATTACAATGTGTTAAAATGTGCAGTCCACTGCATCTTTGCATCAGTAATTATCCAGCACAAATGTGTCGTTAACAGCTTTGTAGTTCATAAATGGTCTGAAATGACCGTATCGGAATAATATCAGTAAAAACTAAAATACTCCCACCAAGTTTGGTCAAAGGGAAAGTTCATCTTATTTGGAAATGTGGTTGTATGAGGTACTGAGACAAAGTCAGGGCTGACTGCATGGTTGCACTCCTTTGTAGCGCTCACTGAAAACGTGGCTGCCGTTTCCCCTAATATGGCTCTAGTCTGTGATGTCTTATGAATATGATTAGCTCTTTATCTTATTGTTCTGGGAAGTCCTTTCTGTCTGTCAGTTCTCTGTCTAACGGCAAGACAAAGCAGGGAAACGTATTCATGAAATAGTGTGCTTCATAAAACCTAAATATTGACCCCATTAAGAGTCATCTGTATGCCTTTTGATTTGAGATCACTACAAATATGCATGATTTATCTTTTTTGCTGTAAATCCACCTGATTTTAAACTTACCCGTGTGTCTGATGGTTCTTAATTTCACCGTTGTTTTTTTTTAAACTGCACATAAGCATAACTGTATAAGTACATTTAACGGTACATAAGTGCACATCAGATGAAAGTTACACAAGTATTTCCCCAAGAGAAACTGATCCCACACAAAATGCTTTCCAGATCTGATGGATTCTTCATGTCTTTCATGTGTAACGCAAACACAGTTTTCATAAACAAAGCAATGCTTGTAAAATTCGAGCAGCTTTTTTAAGACTTCAATATGTTGGCTGTTTGCTTCTTTGGCTGTCAGATGCATTTTTCTTTTTTCTTTTTTCTTCTTTTGTTGTATATCAACAAGGCCTTAAGGGAATGTCTTCACATTTGATCCAAAGGTGCGGTAAGATGTAAATATGAACTTATTAAGTTCAAGGACGCAGTGGTCTGGAAAAAAAACAAAACGTGAGCCACATCTCACATATTTTGATAAAATAGTGAAGAATATTGATTATGAAGCTCATACCTCACATTGGACATTTTGTCCTTGAGGTGCTACAAGATTTCTGCGCTCTCACGAGGAACTGATGCAAAAGCCTGAAAGCAGTTTCAACTCACCGCAGGGGTGGACATTTTGTAGTTTGCTCTGGGTTTTTTAGTTTTTTTGTCTTTTCATATTGCAGCAGAGTGACTGTACCCGATTCTCTGTTGGTCCTGTGTATTGTGTTTCAAGGCTGCCCTTCTACTGTACTGTAAGTTTCAAAGAGAGAAGAAAGATAACCACATTTATCCCCTCCTTCTATTGTGACTGTCGGTGTGAGTGGAATAATGATCAATACCAGTGATTTTATTAATTATTTATTTATTTATTTATATAATTATCTGGAAATTGTTTAAAACGACTCCCAAAAGTGCAGTGTTTCTTGCATTTCTTCTCATTGCTGAACTGTGTGTGGAATTAATAAATACATATATAATACATATGTGAGTAGTAGTGAGGAGCTGAATGTGTACAGTACTTTTTGATTTGCCTTTGGTAGAAATCACCAGTCTCTGACAGGTTCCTGAGCAGTGAGTACTTTATTATCAGCGCTTCAAGGTCAGGAGAATACCTCACAGATGATGAGTATTATGTGGCGCTGTGGTAAATAAATGCAATTCAGAAGGTCTGGGGACATTTGGACAGTTGAAGATTGCCTCACTTTCAAAAAGAAGCTCCCTTTCTGCATTTTGGTGAAATCTTGCGGTCAAAGCCTTTTTTTAACTCCTATCTTCCTGCTGCTTTTCCAGGTGGAATATTGGCAGTAACTCCAGAGGGACTTTGGAGACGCACATTTTTTTCCATTATGAACCGCGCCTTCAACAGGAAAAAAGGTGAGCAAAAGTCACTAATGCACATCAGTGAATGAACCTCTCAGAGGTCTGACAGAAGAGCGTGGCTGTTTCAAACTCCAAAAACAGTTGTTCTTCAGCAGTGTCATTAAACTAAGGGATTACCAGCAACACTTGTATTTCACTCCGGCTTTTCTGCTAGAAAAAGTAACAGATTCAGTCAAATTCATCCTCTCCTTCTCCAACTCATGCAGGAGCTTTTTTATGGGGGATTAAAACGTATTCCTGAGTCGGCAAAGAGCACTTTTACACACTTCTGTGGCCCGAGTATCAAAACATGCATTAAAAGTGATCCCTGCTCCTCCAGAAAGCTGCCATTTTGTAACAATGTGGCACAGTAAATGCACATTACGACCTAATCCCTCTCGTTTATGCGTGCATCTGACACGTCCTCATTGAACATAATGTATTTATGTCGTGCAATAGATGCTGCATGTGAGTGATCAGCCCCTCTCTGGGTGTGTTTTAAGCAAAATGTGCCCTTGCCTTGTGTCTGGGTGTCTCTGAGTGACTTTAAAAGAACTCGGCTACATTTCATCTGGATAAAGCCCTCACTGTTTTTGTTTTGATGTTATGTTCATGAAGATGTAGATGTAGTTAATGTGTTGGTTTTTTAAAACTTCCATTAAAAAAAAACTTTTTTCCTGACTTAAAAAACATACATTGTGGAACTTCAAAGTCCGTTTGACCGACAGAGGCTGCAATAAATCAACCCAAACTAAAAATGTGTTCATTACACAAAGCTGCTGATGCAAGCCCAACACAGAACAGCCCACTGTAAACCTGAATGGACTAACGCTCGTTCTACCTTGCCTTTGCCCAAGAACTCTCTTAACAGTCTCGAGGTGACCCTGGCCAAATGCAAGGGGGAGAAAATATTTGGAAGTGCAGTGTGCAAAACAGTTTTGATGTGTTTACCACCATCTGTCCCACACTCCCTCTGGTGCGAATCAAAAGACCTGGAGAGGCATTGGACTGTGTTGGCGGTGGGGGGGGGAGGTGTCGTCTCCAGAGCCCAGGTGCTGCACAGGGCTTTGATGATATTTGGATTTTATAATTCACTTATTCCCATTTGGTCCTATTTTATAAGATGGTTATCAGGGAGGATAGGTATTCACTCTGCTCAGCTCTCATTTCATCTTTGTTTGGTTTTGTGTAACAGAAATGCTGCTTCTTTCCACCTCCGCAGAGGAGGTTATTTTTTTCACCTGTGTCCTTTTTGTTGGTTTGTTTGCTTTCACAAAACTTTGTAGAGCAGTTCATTATGTGTCTTTTCTTGTACTCCTGTCTGTTTTTAATCATTTGTTCGCTGAGCTTGGCAGTAAACTGAACTGAAAAGGGCTACGGGCCAATAAAAGAACCTACTGAACTTTGGTTTGAGATCTGGTTGAAGCTGGAGGAGCCAGAAGACAGGAGAGACTGTTGCAGGACAGATTGCAGAATACTAGGAAACTAGTATGTAAAATATAGGCGTGCACCAGTGTTGTTTGCTGGTTGCTTTTCTTCTTGTTTCTTAGCCTTTCCATAAGAGAGAGACAGCAGTTTGCTGGCTTTTGTCATGCACTCAAATCTATTGTTACAGTCTGCCAAAAAGTCCTCGATACATATCACGATTAAAGCTTTACAAGACATCTTTATTTAAGAATAGCGTGAACCACCCTTTACAAAACTACCTGGACCCGTCCGTGTGTATGCAAAAGACATTTTGCAACTTGCACTTGAACATTCCAGCGGACTCTCCAAGTTTCCGCCTGTTGTGGAACAAACTGAATTTCACAGGAAAGTTTATCCTCTGAAGATTTTAATTTGAAACTGTGAATGAAAGGGTTGATGTGAGTGTTTGTTTGTTTGTGGTGGCGTCTCACCGTTTTTTGATTAAAATCGACTGATGAGGAAAATAAGACGACACGTGTTGCTCGCCCTCAGATGACTCTAATTTGTGCTGGAATGCACTTCAGAGAATTTTGTTGTGGTGTCTTCAGTGAACTATTACAGTCCTTTGGCAACAGAACCTTTATTAAACCATATTGGATAAAATGTTTCTAACCAGCTGGAAATATTATCATCCAGAATCAAACATTTTAGCAGCTGACAACTTCTCACATGAGCTAAACAAAGGTTTGTTTGCTTGTTATTTCACAATATAGTGAATGATTCAGCATTTTTAATATCTTGTGTTGCTCTATTTTTTATTTTACGTACAAAAGGGTTCAGGAGAAAGGTTATAGGACTCTCGAAGCCTGTCTGTCATTGTTCCTGTTCACTCTTCAGCCGGTAGAGTAGTCCACATACATGTGTCCAACAGTTTTGATTTATTTATAATTCTTTTCACCTTGCTACTGCCGCTGTTTGGCTGAGGGAGTGAAGGCTGGCACTGGCGACAGCTCCCCACTCCACTGATTTACCTCCCCCTTTATCTCTGTGTCTGGCTGTGTTTTTGGACTTGATCACATCTCGCAGGTAATGCCAGCAAGGATCTTGATCATTTTTATCTCCCATGTTTATTACCCCGCGCTATTGGACGTGACTTGCACTGAGTAGTTTGACTCTCGTTCGGACCTTCTGGTATAGGCTGCATATCACAGCATCTTTGAAAACATAGCTCAGTATAATATAATATACTCATGTGTCAGAGGGGTAAAGCGTGCAAATCATGCCCTTCATTCTTGCCCATCTGTCTAATCAAGCATTTAATCATGCTTGATAATATTAATCATAATCATCATAATACAAATAATAAATACATACTTACTACAAGACTATGTGCATGCATACACAAGAACACACAAATACTGAGAGGACAGAGAACTCAATATTGCAGAAATAGCAATATAATCACATGGCAACAGATTCAAGGTTCTACTGTCCCAGAAAAAAACACACAAAAAAACAAGCAAAATCAAAACATTGTAATCTACAGCAACCATCCTGAACACCCTAAAATAGAGACTGCACTTTTTTAATGTGTTTTTTTAAGCCATTTTATGAAAATGTGTGAATTGTTTTGTTGAGCCCCATCAAAGTAGAATCTCTGTCACCTTTTGGGACAGACTATAAAGCATCTCTATGTCCCCATCTCATCTGCACCGACACCAGAACCAGCAGCAACAGAACTCTGGCCAACATGGTCTTGAATTAAATATCAAATAGCATTTAATGATATTATGATATTTCAACTTGTCTTGAGAGCTGTAGGGACCATGTAAAAATCTGGGGGACTTTCCATCAAAGAGTTGTCAATAAGACTGTTTTAAAAAAGCTGATCTGATTACTCGGCCGGTTGTTCCAGAGCAGAGGAGTCTGTACTATCAATGCTCTATCAAAAAGAGTGAACTGACTGCATTTATGCCGTATGATGTTGAGTTGATCTAAATATGTCCGCAATGATATCACAATTGTCTGAAATAATTGAAATATCCTGAATAATATAGTGAATACATTTTTTGTTCATGACATTTGACCCATCAGCTCCAAAAACCTTTAATATTCATAACAAGTTTAGAATTATTCTACACACACTTTTTTTTTGTATCTCAATGAGGACAAAAATGCATTCTGTAGCCTACTTTACCCTATTTTCCCCTCACCTTAACCATCACAACTAAGTGCCTAACTCTAACCCTTAACCTAACCCAAATTCCAGGTCTAAACCCTGGAAAAGCCCTTTATTGTTGCGAAGCCTATACAAAATGTCCCCACAAGGTCAAAATGTCCTCTCGGTGATAGGTTTGTACATTTTCAGTCCTCACAAAGACATAAATACACATATACAAACACAGAACATATACCCCATGCTGGGTAATAACATTGTCTAACAGTTAGAGATGTCTCTATCATTCAGTTTGTGGATGACACCACTGTGGTGGAGCTCATGTCTAGGAGGGGTTAGTCCGCTTAATTTGGGATGAGGGAGAGCAGCTGAGTGGGTGGTGCATTGACAACAACCTTGTCTTCAACACCATCAAAACCAAGGAGCTGATCGTTGACTTCAGGAAAAAACAAATTGGACATTTAACCCTTCAGCAGGAATTATGTGGTGAGAGTCTTGGACCTATTCTTCGTGGGTGTGCACATAGAGGAGGCCCTGACCTCGAGTGCTAACAGCACACATGTTACAGAAGGCACAGCAGAGACTTCATCACCGAAGGACGACCTCAATCAGAAACTGCACGTGTCCTTCTATCACTGCTCTATAGAGATCATATTAACACGTGTCAGTATGTGGTTTTACCAGCTGCACAGCAGCAGTGAAGAAGGCGCTCCAGAGGGTCAACACCTGTACCCAGAAGATCAGTGGATGTCCTCTTCCCTCCCTGGGAGAACGGCACAGTTCTTGCTGCCTCAAAAGAGCCCAGGACAATCTGAAAGCTCCAGCTCGCCCAGGTCACTCACTGTTTCAACCGCTGCCCTCAGGCAGATGGCTCAGATCAGTCGAAATAAGGACAAATTGACTGAAAAACTGTTTTTATCCAAGAGCCATAACACTGAACGCTGCATCAAGAGAATGTGCAATAGCTTGTGTGTGTGTGTGCACTTTAAGATCTTAAGAGTTGTATTTATATTTTCCTGTTTTATGTGAACGTTTGCAACAATAGGCTTGCAACCAGTTGTGTTGCTGAGTTGCTGAGTGACCGTGCAATGACAATAAAGACATCGTGATAGCAGATGTTTTGCAGTTGGTAATGCAGGCAGAAGTTAAAATTGATTATGTGACAAAGCAATAGTGTGGGAGTATTTAGGCTGAGTGTGATGACAGTCATCAGATTGTGGTGATAAGCAGCTGCATGCTTCCCATTACACCGGGTTGGTGTGATAAATAATAATGAATTATTTTAATTCTTCGTAGGAAGGATGTTAAATTTAAAGGTCCCTCACTTGGAAAATGTACCCTTGCAATCTGAATGACGGCTAGTGATAGCTGGATTGCATTATTCCTATATTATTAGACACACAGTAATCAGGGCTCGTCAATGATTCACATCATTGTTGTTGAGCTGCTTTTTGATTGTTATTATCCTCGGGAAGTCCTCTATGCCATGTCATTATTATGGAATCAACTGAAAGCATTCAAAGAGAAAATGAGATGCTAAAATATAAACGCCGGTATAAATGTTGCTCTGCTGTAAAATGAGCCATGAATTTATGAAAATGAGGCATTATTGGTTCAAATGAATGATGCCAATGCACAAAAAAGCTGTCTGATTGCCATGTACTGGAAGGACACCAGATGTGAATGAGTATAGCTCGATGCTCTAACCATCTTGGTTTATAAAGTCATCTGACCAGTCCTATGATCTACAGTATATGTCATTTATTTTTTTGGCTCTGTGTAATCTGTATGAGCCTGGAATGGGCGATTCATTTCTTCCCGACCACTCAATCTTTCCTTGAATTCAGTGCTTTTAGCAAAAGTGGTTTTGTATTAATTTACAAGGGTGTTATAGAAAAAACGCTTTTATGATCAATTTAATGCACTTCAATGAGGAGTACCATTGTGGACATTCTAGATTTCAGGAGTTTCTGTCAGAGCGGTTGAATTTGTGAGGCTCTGTGAGTCGATCGCAGTTTTTCTTTATTGACTCACATTGAATGAAATACTTTGAGTAGTCGAGGCAAAACCAAAAAAAAAACGCTATTGCAACATTATATTTTATTTCTTGTTTATTTAGTTTCTTTTATTTTGTTTATTTTGTTCCATTTTGTGTATGGCACAGCATGACAAATGGTGCCACGTGGCTTTATGCGCTTTTATGCTGCCTACGCTGAACACAGGCTGCTCAGCTATTCAGTGAAGCTAAACACTCCCTCCACTGCACTCCAAACGAACAGGCGGTTGTTGTATTTCGGCAGTTTTAATAGAGGAAAGTGTGAAACTGCAAAGCAGAACAAAACATAAACTTAATAGGTGTATTAATGTACAAGCTGAGTAAGTTAGCTAGTAAGTTAACACCATAACTAGCATACTGACACGTGGTGGCTAACATGTGGATAAGCTAACTAAATAATTAAGTTACTATATCTAGTATGCTCACAAAACAATTACTATTTTAAACATGATGCGGAAATAATCAATATTAATAACATAAAACAATGAAATACTGCAACACACAACTTACAGACAATGCAGTGTTGAGCTTTGACAGAGACAAGGATGATATGGTCTTATCTGAACTGCAGAGGTAAAAGAGACTAAAAAAAAAAGTATGGCCATCCAAAACCTTTCACAGAGCCTTAAATAGATGGCCAACAGAATGGTTTCACAGAAAACCACTAGGTGGTTAACTAAAGCCCAGGAGGTCCATGACAGCCTTTGTACTTTGAAAATGCTTTATCTTAAAAAAAGAAAACCAACCCTTTCCTACTGGGCCTTGGTGGAAATGCAGCTTTTCTTTTCACCGCATGGATGTTGTCTCCTGCATGATGGAGAACTGTGCATGCCCAGCAAGTTCACAGTGTGTCATTGATTGAGCACTGCAGTGAATTAGGCTAATGCCTGCCTACATCATGTGGCCCTGTGTTGTGCACTTGGAGCTCCAAGACCTCTGAGCTAAGCCCAGATAATGTGAAAGAGTAGTGGACAATATGGAATGAGTTTCCTGAATTAAAGTATTCATGTTTTTGACACGGCTGCTCTTTTCATCAGATGTAATATTAGTGTCATTACTCATAGGAATTGTAGCTTTTATCTTTATTCCACTTGTCCTTAGTGAGATGAAATCAACTCGATAAAGACATAAGACACAGGCAGAGATGTAGGAATCCTCTTCCTCTTAATTTGATGGTTATCTGGAAGAAAACATGCTTTAAATACGCACTTGCTCTGAGAGCAAAGGTACTTGTCCTGCAGAAGGGTAGATGTTTAAACTGATAATATTTGTACTCTTATTGTCTGTTTTTGTTCTTATACTGGTATTTTTTATGTATTTCTCAGTAATATTGTCCTTCACCTAATATGCAGAATTTTGAAAGGTGGATGACTTAAGTTTTCTCTGGAAGTGTGTCTCACTGAGGTGACGTCTCTTCGCTCTCATACTAATGCCTAATGGCTTCACTGTAGAAAGTGAAATAAAGAAGTGTGAGATAATGCCAGATACAGCTGTAAGCTTGTAGATAAGACGAGATTGGGATAACAGTCTAATAGATGAAACCATCAGTAAATCACATAGTCATAGTATAACTGTCTGCTGGGGCTACAGTGTGACACTGCGATATAGCCATGCCTGGAGGAATCATGTTTTCAGGTTGTCCATCTCCCTGTCCATGTTCCATTCTTACAGAGGGAATATTTCGTGAATGCCTTAAAACATGATGATGCCATTCTACAAGACATCGAGCTGACTAAGAAAATAACAAAGGGATGACTTTCTTTGTCAAAAACATCATTGCGCTCACATTCAACCTCATAACCTCTTAGTGAAGTAAGGGGTTAACAAAAGTCGCTCTCTGTTCATTTGTTCATTTAATGAAGGGAGTCCTTCAGGCAGTGTTGCCGGTGCACGACACGCAAGCGATTTAAAACGCAGAGCATGCGACATGGTTGATTTGCATTTACGTTTCAAGGACTATAAATGTTAAAAGTAAGATTAATTAGTTTTTGTGGAGCTAAACAGCAGGGAATTGGTGTGACTAATGTCGATGAAGGCTCTCAGTCATCCAGATAATAATCTTCTTCAGGAGTTGGCTCCGGGCAACTGGAATTGCTTGAGTTGAACTCGAGTAAGTCCAGTCGCCCGCAGCCAACTCCTGAAGAAGGTATGACTGATATGAGTACATCTTTTATTTGTCTTCTGAATTGTCTGCTCTGAAACAAGAAATACAGAGTTCAGGGTAGATTGTCCTATAGAAAACTAAAGTATACTTTTAGTATTATCCACCTCCACAAACATGGATTTAACAGTAATATGTATATAGTATATTGAATAATGGTGAGCATGATCACAATATCAGTGTTTCTAATGGCACTGCCTGGAGTTCAACATACAGTACATAGACTTGGACTTGTGATCTTTCTGCTCTCACACATCATAAGTGGTTCTATAGGAAACCAGGAGGAAGTAAGAGGCCATCACGTCCCTGTCCCCTGAGAAAGTTTACTGCAGTGAGACAGTGATGCATTGACACTTTTCAGGCTGTCACCCCTTGGGATTTTGTTTTTGGCTCATCTTAATCCAACACCTGACAACTCAACCTTATTAGGTGACCTTCAGACAAGATGACTCCCCCTGCCTCAAGAGTTAATGATCTTTTTTAGCAACTTGGCCAAAAAGAGCTTCTAACTCTCCTCTATTTTCGGTGTGCTCACATAGTTGTTGATTGATGCCGCAAAATGGCAAGAAACGAAGACAAACCTCCTGCACATCTTCCCTCATTTAATCAGAACAATGTGTGCTGACGCCTTGAAAAAAAATTGTCGCCCTTCCTGTCATGGTACTTTCTTGAAATTTACAGTTTCCTTGCCTCCTTAGCTGTGCATGAAAGCAGGAGATACATCATCCCTCTATCAAGTGTCATTGAAGCACTCCGCAAGGAAATTGATTGCACTTTGGAGGGAGAGGCAGAGGACTGTTGCAAGGTACGTGCAGGGATAATCTCGCTGCACAGCTGGTGAAGACACTCACGAGGAGGACAAGTTAAGTAGAGGAAAGGCTCCTCAAACTTACACAGAACATCTAATATTATGAGATATTTGCTCTTTTTACATTCAAAAAGAGATTTCCGACATCGACTGGGTATAAAAAATTGAGGTAGTCGTCCGATTGCGAAGCAAACTCCCACTGCGAAACCTTGAGATTTGCAATTTGATGTCGCCTGCACCTCGGAACCTTTTGGACAGGCGCCTACTTGTTAATCACGCTGGTGTCCGCTCATAAGTGCCATGCTTTATCGTCCATTTCCTTTTAAATGGGAACATAACTTACAAAATCTACACCATGTTCTATTGAAGAAGACCTGAAACCAGCAATTGAGAGCATTTACTTGTCAGCAAAATGTTTGCTGACATAAATCGAGTGAGATATCTCAGAGGCTCAATTCAACATTTTTTGCAACCAGCAACCAAAACATGACAAGAGGTCCTGTACATTTCAGCAGCTGACCTCTAGAAAAAGATTAATTGTGGTTTTGTCCATAATTACTTTTTTTTTGTAGTGTAATGACGCCCCCCCCCCCCGTCACTGGATTTGTTGTGTTTTTGCAGTGACTACAAAGACTCCTCATCACAAGACATTAGTGTGTAGTAGGTGTTGTGGTGTGGGATGCACAGCAATCTAACGATCCAGCAGTGTGTCTCATTTGCATATCTACCATTGGGTCTGAATGAGCCTTTAGTGGTCGTTGGACCTGATTCTTTGTTTAGTTTGGTGTCATTACTGATGAAAATATTGAGTCAATAAGTTGTCTTTTTGGTTTCCTTGGAAATAATATGATGGATTGGGACAAATAAGCACTCACAGTCGAGCAAATGGGGTGCACTGAATTAACACTAATTATCATAGGCTTAGAATTCATTAAGCCACTTAGCCAACAACATCAGAGTAAACAAAGTGATTACAGACTTCTGCAGAGGACACAGTAACGTTGATTCACGTGGATTGCACCTTTACGAGTCTTGATGAACACAATCAACCTACGGGGGTTGATTGCTCCCAAGGTCACAGTCATGCGTCTACTGTCACAAGATTCATTAATGGCACGATACGCCATTTATGAATTAGAAATGAAGAACGAGGGGCTCTTTAATTAGTGGATGATTAAAAAGGTTGAAAATGGCAGAACGGGACTCTTTGGATTGAGCCATTGGTGACCTGTAATGATCTCTGTTCTACGGTTTAATCTTTAAAGACCATCTGCAGGGCGAGTAGACCATTAACTGTGTGATAATAAAGTTTACTCCTGTCAAAACACAAATCTTTCAGCTGATATAATTGGAGCTGTTGGTGTCACTGATTTGTGACAAGTCTTTTTTTGTCTGTCCAAAGCAGTTCAGTGTTTTTCTGCTTAAATGTCCACGTTTATTATTTTTATTTTTATAAGTGTTGGCTCACTTTTACAGTTGGAATTTGTTAGTTCAGCCCAGCTACAC
This sequence comes from Solea solea, assembly GCF_958295425.1. Taxonomy (NCBI): domain Eukaryota; kingdom Metazoa; phylum Chordata; class Actinopteri; order Pleuronectiformes; family Soleidae; genus Solea; species Solea solea. Next base: position 33,303,100 of record NC_081135.1, read on the forward strand.
TGGTAAAAGTGAGGGGGGGGAAGTGTTATTGGTTTGTCCCATGTTTTTCCCAGTGAAAAGGTTTTTTGTGGAGGGTTTCCTCACTCGATGGCAGGGTCTAAGGACAGAGGGCGTCACTTGCTGTACGGACTGTAAAGCCCTTCGAGCCTAATTGTGTGTGTGATGTTGGGCTATATAAACGAAATTGAATGGAATTGAATTATTGCAAGTCAAGTCAAAGTCAAATTCTGCTCACGCAGCGTCATACTTTGGACATGAGTCATACCTGAAACCTACTGAGTTGTATTGATACGTATAATATACTGCAGATATAATTTACTGTCTGGTATATTTGCCTTCATTTATCACGTGTAGCTGCTGCTCAAAAGTTTCTTTGTGCAGTCATTTTTTTTTGTTCACAAACAGTCAAAGCACAGACCCTGTGGCAAGCAAAGTCTGCTGCAGCCGTGTGTGTGTATGAATTGTGAATGTAGTGCATACTCTCACTGATGTCCGACTTTGCAAGTTCATCAATTTTCTGTTAGTTTCCCCCCCAACCAGAACATTGGTGGTTCTTCCTCAGCTCCTTTAGTACACAGGCATGGCGAAGTGTCCTCAGGGATAGACAATGGACCCCAAATTTGCTGTGTTGGCACTATGTGACTGATGTGTAAAGCACCTTGTGTGGTCATCAAAACTAGGAAATTGCTCTATAATTGCAGACCGTTTACCATTGTTTTGTCTTTGACGACTGTTCCGGCAAAGGTGCTTATCTGTGTGGCTGTAATGGGCAACTTTCAGGAGTGGGTGTGTATAATATTAAGATGGCCAGTCACTGAAAAAAAAAAAATGAAACCTCTCGACTTCATAATAGTTTCTGTTCAGTAGTTCGCATCCTTTTTGCTCTGTGAATGGTTGGTGCCTTTCTTCATTCATTTATGGTAAATCTGTATTGCAATGGTGAAACCCCAGAGTTTCTATACCAGATACCAACATCAGACTGAGAGTCTTTGTACATCTTTTAAACAATACAACTGATAATAACACAGTTGTACTGGTGCATTTACCAACAGCCCATAACCAGCAATTTAAAATAAACAATCTTTCAACTATTTAACAAATATTCAACTCCCACAAAGGAAGAAAGAAACAGCCCACATGATTCTGAATTTCAAACTGAATTCCTTCATCCTGCTGTTTTGCTTTTGTTTTCTTCTGCTTTTAGCTTTAAATAAATCCATAGTTGTCATGATTACTGCTGTGTAGCAGACATTCTTTTTTAATATGCATCTGATCCAGTGATTTTGACGAGTAACTGACTGAATATCTTGCTGGGGCTCATCCCTTCTCCTGCCTCTACATCTACTGTGTCACATGGTGCCGTTAATACAGTGACTGAGAGAGCTTTGTGTCGTTTCAGATAAATCATGGATGCACACCCCGGAGGCACTGGCCAAGCATTACATAGCCTACAATGCTAAGGTACGTGCCACTGTCACACTCTTTTCTGTCCTGAGTGAAGCTGTGTTGTAATGAAAGACATCGTAAAGGCTCGCACCACATCGCTGAGAGACTTTTATAAAGAAATGAACGCAGCGCAACACCAAAATAAACAAAGAAAACTGAATCCTTCCACTGCGTCATTCGTCTACTCATGCATGTCATACTGTATGTCCCATGATGCATTTCTCCTGAGAGAACCAGGCCACTCACAGTGTGTTGTACTGTACTGTCACAGGTTAACTTTGTGGGCGCAAAAATGAAATTAACAGCAAAGCTCAAAGTCTGTAACACAACTAATTTCTCACTTTGACAAGTGAATTTCAAAAATGACATATTTTCTTTGTAATCTTCAAGTACATATCAAGTAGATTTACCATTATTCGTTTTTTAGAGCAGCTGGTTTCCCTTGGTGCTGCGATGAAAGGAAACCCTTGTCCTCAAAATTTGATTTAAAAGAGTCTCTTTGTGTTTAATTTGTCTATTATTTAACATGTGTGTCAGTTCTCAGTGACTCACACTTCTGTCATGACCAGCCAAAAATCCCTGATCCTGACTCAAGAATTAACTGGAATAAAAGGGCCAGACTGTGGCCTGACTGGAAACGGGGTCTGTTACACTTATGGTAAAAAAAAAATTCCAACAAACGCATCTTGGTGGAGGACTGTTGCTTCATTTTACTTTACTTTAAAAGATAGAAAAGACTGTTGTCAGGTGGATCTCTGAAACGACCACGTTCACCCACTGTAAACTGCAGAAGCTCCTTAACTGGCTGCGACAAAGAAGCAGAGTGATATTATGTCAGTAGTCGTCTCTAAACTCAAAGCACATCAGCGTCTACACACAGTATCTTCAGCTCTCACCGACGAGTCGCCCGTCTGGCTAAATTTGCAGAGATTTGAGAGCATGTCACAGACACAGAGTTGAAGGGAATGAGGAGGCAGGTTTTTCAAGTCTGAAACACTTGGGAAATTTGATAGAAGGCTCAGTCTGACTTTTTCTTTAGCCTCTGTAATAACGGAGAAGTGATCCTCTTTTAGCCTCGAGAAAAGCTGCACGTTTTCAGTTTTTCTATCTATTGATTCAACAAGAAGTCTTTGATCTTAGATACAGTGTTTTCTATGTTAGTTCATAGTAAAAGGCAGGGCTGTAGCTGCCAATTACTGTTATATTTAGAAGGTGTTTAAACCTGTAAATCCAAGGTGAAGAGACACATAGAGGATGGACTCAGTACAGTATCAGTACTGGGTTACAATGCCAGTGTTTCATTGTTATTCTTTTCTAGAGGTCAGGATGATACCAACTTCAAAAATCAAATATCTCCAACTGAGAATAGTGGAAAAGGTCCCTACACTAAAAAAAGCTGCTTTCAGAAAACTGCTATAAACACCACTGAGTTTTCAGGAACTCACAGAGAAAAACATTGAGAAAAATGTGTTAAATTTCCTTAAAATGACTCATTGTAATTACTTTTTTAAATATGAAAAAAAAAGCCAGGAGCCGTGGTAGAGTTGGGGGGGTTTGTAAGGAGCCACTGATGCTACACAGATGCTAATAGTGATTTACATTTGCAGACAAGTCATTTACATTTGTGCAATGCATTTTGATTTAGGTCATAGATTGATCATTCCGGTCACGTTTCAATGGGTAGATGATAAAACATCCTCTTTGTCCCTGGTGGAAACCTAAATATTATTATTCTTAGGAGACAGTGGAGAGTATTGATGACTTCTGTGCTCTTGTCTTGGTGCCTTTGACTGTTGCCACTAACAGCAGCTGCCGGTGTTTTCTGGCTGCAGCGTCGATTAGGTTGTACCTGCCTCTGCAATCATCAAGTGTTATTGGCTTTGGGGCTGCGCAGTGAAAGAACATTGTAAGAGGTGAAAGGATTAATATAAGAATTGTGGCGAGTTAGTGACAACTGATGATGAGGTGTCCCCCCCCCCCACCCCTCAAGCTGAGTTAGGGAACTACAGTGGCCTTCCCATCACAGAAAGAATGTAATCACTCTTCTCCCGATCTCTGCTTTTTCTTTTTTAAAGAAACCTTTAAATATGGAGCGAGCGGTATGAGTTGTTAATCACACTTTGTTGATGTCAGTGAACTTTTCAGACCTGCCCCCAAGGTGAAAATCAAAGTATTGTCCTGTTTTTTTTCTCTCATAATTATTTGCATCATAGAGTAGAGTGTGCTCGACTGAAGTGTGAGCCTCCAGCGTTGGGCATGAAGGACAGGGTGTTTTTTTTTTCGTTTTTCGGCTGCATACACCAGTTGATGGATGAGTCTCTGAGTCTCTTGCCCGGTGAAGACTCCCCAGACGCAGCCTAGAATACACCGGTCAGGAACGACTACTTCTCTATTTTATTCTGGGCATCTGTCAACAGCCTTGTCTGAATGTCCTTAAAAGTCTGGAGAACATTTGTCATAATGCGAGTTTGTGTGTGTCAGCGTGCTGACTTTTGTGTATAAAGCTGCCCCGTGTGTTCTCTCTGGCTCTAAGTCAGGGGTGTCAAACATACGGCCCGGGGGCCAGAACCGGCCCGCCAGAGGGTCCAATCCGGCCCACAGGATGAATTTGTTAAAATTTCACACTACGATTACAATCTAAACGTAATGTCAAATACCATTTTCTCTTCCAATTACCTGTGACTAAATGTCTGTGCCTTTTTAGATCCAGTGTAATGTGTAAATAGTACATTTAGGCACGATATTGTTGAAATTGCACTTAAATTTCTCAAGAAATTTCATGTTTTGTAAAAAATATCCATCATTAAATGTAAAATAAAGGAGAAAAAAAGCAAGGAGTTCTTGTTGTTCATAGGTTATTATGCTATTATTTTACTATTTTTACTGGTCCGGCCCACTTGAGATCAAATTGTGCTGTATGTGGCCCCTGAACAAAAATGAGTTTGACACCCCTGCTCTAAGTTGTGGTGTGGGGAAATGGTGAAAGGTCGTCCAACGAATGTTGCTGATTTAACTCATATTACACTAATAATTTGGGGAATTTCCCATTCATCTACAACATTTCTAGTGCTCCTTCAAACACAAAATGTGTCTTAGTGTCTGTAAAGAAGATGAAACGGGACAAGATTTCTTTTATAGAACCAAAAGAAAAGAGAAAAACTCAAGTAATAGGAGACTATAGTCTGCATAGCAGCCTCCACAATAAACTTGTACATTAGTAAAACCACTGTAAACCTTCAGAGATGTTATTGTGCAGTAAAGGCTATCCCCATCTGTCTGAGCTGTCTGTGTTAGTCCAGTGGGAGACATTGTTTTGTTGTTTTTTGTCAACCTTTAAGGGGCAAACGGCAGTATTTATGAAGTCTGAAATTGAAACAGGCTCCACACGTTGAGCTCAGGATGCACTGAAGCGCTGTGTGTGTGTGTGTGTGTGTGTGTGTGACTGCAACATTTACTGCTGCTTCTGCCAGATGGAAAGCAACATGTTCAGGCACAAAGGTTAATGGCTCCATCTGTTGGATAACGGTAGAAATGCTGTGCCTGTTTCTGTGTGTGTGTGTAACGGATGACACTGACAAAAATGTCCCCTCTCTGTGTGTTATGATAATATATAGAGTAAGATCCTATTGAACCTTGAAATATGCTCTTCTTAGGGCTGCGACATGTATCAAGTGCACTATTCAAATAGGAAGACACTGCCATAATTGAATGAAGACACATTTGTGACAAAACAGCACTATCTCTTGGTGAAAATGTCAGTAAATATGTACATTTGATAAGCTGTACCAACTTTGATTCATATCATAATATGTGTCAAAATAATGTTTTCAACAATATGGTACAGCTCTACCTCAGCTACAGTGTCTTTTCTCCTCGGCTTTTTCTCACCTCTTCTTTCTTCTCTGCCTCTGTTGCATCGCTGTCATGTCATAAACTGTCTGTTCTTTTTCTCCAGCTCCTTGGAAACACAGAGGTTGAGGCCCCAAAAGGCACAGAAGTCGTAAAGGATGCAGTCAGAAAGTTAAAGGTAAGCCCAGGCTTTGCGATCGACTGAAATCGGAAGGAATTAAAGAGTGTTTTTGAGTGTCCAGATTGACAGACGCTCCACCTGACCATGAAGGTATCCTTGTAGTCTTTCAGTTCCCGTGTGTGTGTGTGTGTGTGTGTGTGTAAGGCTTTAACTGCTCGATAAGCACAGCACTTTCTAAAGTCAAGCTTCCAAAGGTAAACACAAAATTCAATGAAACATCGGCAGGACTCTTGTCAATTAACACTCTCTCCAAGTAGTTCCTGATGTTTTTGTAGATGCTGCGACCTAAGGTTTTATCCTCACTACTCATTCTACCCCGAAATGTTTGAGCATCTGAGCGAAAACGCTCCTGGGCTGCATTTTAGTCTGAATGGGGGAGAAAAGGACAGACGTAGTAACTCACATTTTTTTATGCTCTCAATTTCATTTTCTCTGAATTTGTCGGTCTCATAACAGAAATCCCCGCTCTTAGTTGTACTTTCTGAAACTGAAACTGAGTGAACTGCAGAGGAGGGAATCGGCTTGAACGGTCACACGTCGTGTGCATTTTTTCAGAGGTGTTAATACGTTTTGTTTCTGTTTTTGTTGAAGCATGTTTTTCTGAGAGCAATGAGACTGAATGGAAGCTATGAAGTTGCAGCTTGTACAACTATAAAAAAATAAGCTCAAGGGCACAGTACGTTTTCTTGAATTAGGCCAGAACCCTCTGTAACTAAGTCGTCTTTATTGCAACACAGCAAGCAATGCCCAGAAAACCCCTCAATTTATCATTTTGGACTGCACCGACGAATGTGATATTTGGCTTTTAAAGGCTTCTCTGTGTAATCAGGACACAGTTGCGTTTAAATTCCCCAGTGAGTGACACTTACTCTGGGTTACTTTCAGGACACACGTACTCTACCACATGTGAGTCAAACTGAACCAAACCAGCACTGTTAGTGTGTAAGCTTGGGAACCGCTGGGACCCAGGCTTCTCTCCTCTCCTCTCCTCTCCCACAGCTTCTTGGTAATGTGGCTGTGCTCGCTGTGTGCTGGCCTCCCCCCTCTGTCTTTTCCTGCCAACAGTTGAATCTGTGAGGCCACTTGTAGGGGGAGGCTTGTTTTCCCAAACCTCACACCTCTATTGTTTCATTACATTTGATCCTCACAGTCTGTTTGGAGAGACCAAGGCTACTCTGCCAGGTACACGGACAATCTGGACAGGCTTGGTTTATTTTCCCAAAGACCGTGTGAAGGGGGGGGGGATGTGTTGCAAACACAGGTGAAATTGAGTCAATTACTGCGATGCATATCAGTTTGCACAAAGCAAATCTTGCTGTAAGACATGACATAACATTTCATGTGTTTACAGGCCCTGAAATTAAATGTCTGCAATCCTAACAGCTGAAAAGGCCTGATAAAAGATTGATTACATCATCATTGTCACAGTTCAGACTGTAAAACGTCAACATTATGTTATAGGCGTGATATGCTCTGCCTGTCCTGTAAAGAGACAGTTTATGGTCTCTTATTTTAGTCCTAAAAAATAAACATTTGTCATTATAATAAATCTAGAATACGGTTTCCATACATGCCGTGATATGTCTGCTGAAGTGTACACTGCCCTTTTTAAATGGTTATTGAGTTGAACTCTCTGCCAAGTCCTGTTGGCATTTGATCCACTTGGCAGCAAACCTGAAAGAGACTTAAACTGTGCATGAAAGAGTGACCACTTAGCTGCATTACTCCACGGGACTTCTATAAAACACTTCACCTTGATCATTTAATTGTCCTTTACAAACTTTCATCACTGCTTAATGACAACATGCTACCGTGGAATTTTTTTTTTTTAACGTCCAAGATGTCTGTGGACATTTTTGTGTCTTGTTTTAATGCTCTCATTAGGGATTATTTACAGCTGAAAGAAACCCAGACTTGTTAAGGCCTTTTTTATACTTTACTACTCTTTCGTCCACACCTTGCGTACATTTTGCTTACGATGACGGTTGAAATGGAGCAATACCACTGGAAATCATGGGGGCAGTATAGAGTCAATAGTCACTGACTGTGAGTCTGTATAAATGGACGTTGGGACCGAGCCTAAGCAGCTTTAAAGCCGTGTACACAGCATTTCTTGTTTATTGTGAAATTAGCAATGTCTTTGCATTATTAATATATATTCTAATGTGCAGTTTCAGAGGCATATCAAGAAGTCAGAGGGACAGAAGACTCCCAAAGTGGAATTGCAGATCTCCATTTATGGTGTGAAAATACTAGATCCCAAGTCAAAAGTGAGTCCAAATAATATACATTGACAGCATTGACAGCTGCCATTAGGCTAATTACTCCTCATATGCAGTACAATGATGCGATCCATTATTCAAAGTGTTGGACAGTAATAATGTTTTGTTTTCCCAGGATGTGCAGCATAACTGTCAGTTACACAGGATATCCTTCTGTGCGGATGACAAAACCGACAAAAGGATATTTACTTTCATCTGCAAAGACTCGGAGTCCAACAAACACCTGTGCTACGTGTTTGACAGTGAAAAGTGTGTAAGTGTTCTCCGCTTTCTTACACGTAAGAATCTAAATTCCTGTTGAAGACGATCACTCTGGTGTCAACTCACATGTGCCCTATATTATTATCTATTTTCTTTAAAATGGGTCACAAACTAGCAACTGAGACTTTAGGAAAATCTTTACAGACATTTTAAACTGAGATGTGAGACAGATTTTCCCATAGACTTCCATTTAAACTGACCCTTGTGGTATGTCTACATGTTTCGCTTTTAAACGTCAGCGATCGCTGTAAAACAAGCCGTCTCTGTTCCTCTCGTGCTTCAGGCAGAGGAGATAACTCTCACCATTGGTCAGGCATTCGACTTGGCCTACAAGAAGTTCCTGGAGTCTGGCGGCAAAGACGTGGAAACCAGGAAACAGATCGGGAGTCTTCAGAAAAGAGTGAGTCTCGTCGTGTCTCGTTTGTTCGGCTTTAATTAACTTTGAAAGTCTGTGCCACTACACTGACACATTTATATTCTTTATTAATGAACACAGAGTTTGTTTGTATTGATTGTTTTTTCTGGACAATTAAGATGTATTGATGGGAAAATGCCAGTAAAAGTGCATTAAGTTATCAACAAAAACAGTCAGCTTGACTTTGCCATGCCGACAGGGGATAAAATGGCAACCATATTTTTTAACATATAGTCTATCTATATATTGATATTCTATTAGCTGAGACTTTTGTGACGTTGATGAAATCTTTCCTTGTGTCCCACTGGCAGCCATGTACCAGTTTCTAATAACATCCATTACTTTAATTTTGTTATCACAAAATATATATAATTGAATTATTGTGCACCCCATCTCTGAAAAACTGCACCTGTCCCATGGGTTTTGGCTTAAAAGGCATGAGCTCAAATACAAAAGAAGTAAACTGGATCTTAACAATAGTTGACAATAGTTTATTAAAGAACTTTCAACTGCACCGCACAGTCTTTAACAGTTAATAACAAGAGTTACAATTCCATATTGTCTAGTACTAAATAGCCATGGTGATTTATGTGAAACGTTGATGTTGTTTTTTTTTATATGACATTATTAACGGTGTCCAGCTGTATCCAATACAGTACAAGTACAAGACATGTGTGAAAATATCTGGTTGATGGTTGATGCACTTTGTAGATTCAAGAACTGGAAACGGAAAACTCTGAGCTAAAGAAACAGCTTCAGGATCTGGAAGAGCAGCTGATGATTGCTCACGTGCCACCGGTGAGGACACACAACCTCTTCAGTTAAGAAACTAAACAAGAACAGGATTTCGTTATATGTTTTATTTCCCCCTCAACGAGTGACAGGGGAATCAGTGTCTTATGCTAAAAAAATGTGCTGTAATTTTCCTTTTTAAGCACATTTAAAAACGATTGCTAGGGATCCGCCTGTTATTCACACTACTCTACTTTTCTTTTTTTGTAGTTTGAAAATGTACCCACGGTTGCGATCTGATTGACTCTTATCAGTCACAGCTCTCAAGAAAAAAACACAATTGACTCTTTAGCCTCGTTTCATCTCGTTGTCCGTCTCAAAAAAGAAATCCCTGTGTGTAATTTGGCTTTAGTTGTGAGTAATATAGTGTGAAGCGTTTTAAGCCGACACACACGTTTACAGTCCTGAAAGTCTAAAACCAAAAATAGTTGTTTTTGATGCACTTTATTCCTTAGTCTGACACAAACCGCAGTGTTAACTACAGCTTCACTTGACTCACTGACATTTATTTTGGATTGAAATGTTCGCCTTGTCATGCACAACCGTGACCACCTTTGATTCCTAAAGTAATGCCATTTTGGAAACTTTGACGCCGAGTTCTGAAAGTATTTTTAGAACGGCTGGCTCTGCAGATATTACTGCTGTGAATTAATTTTCAGATTTGGCCTCAGACCGAAGGTTTGTTTTCTTTTTTTTCCGAACAATCAAGTGTTTCTGGAGGGACTCAGCGGGGGTCTAAGCTGAGTCTGAGTCAAAGCAATTACCCACCTGATTGGTGTGATGAGGGATGTGATACGTTCACCCTCTCAGCGACTCAAATGCCAGCACTTGTGTCAGCCTCCAGCAAGTGCAGTCACACACACACTGAATAACAATGTCCCACTCTGGTCATTTTGTGTGCAACCCCCCTTTTTCTTTTCCCTCCAGCCGCTGCACATTAACACAGACGATGAAATGTACATGCTCCAGACGCCCTCGTCTCTCTACTGGTGTCACAACATCACGTCACTATCCTGTCTGGAAATCTCCTCTGTCACGCTCACTCCTATGAGCTCGCCGGATTCCAACCTGTCCGCCGGGCTACTAACACCTCCGCCTGCCAAACCTACTCTCCTTCCTGCTAAGCTTACCGAGGGATGCAGCATCCCACGGCCTCGCGTAAACATCCTCTGCTTTTTCTTCTTCCTGCTCTTCTTTCTGCCTTCCTGTTCTTATCCTGTGTGTCTTTCTTTGTGGCTATTTCTTTTGTCTAACTTTGCCTTTTTAACCATTTCCCTCGCCATGACTTTGAGCACAGGCAGGGAGCATCTCCATGAAACCACAGTCCACAGACGTTTTCGACATGGTTCCCTTCTCCCCTGGGACACCGCTGATGCCCGCTGTGGCCAGTAATGGCTGCCCACCACCGCCGCCAACCACATTGCCACCAGATATAAGTGAGTCATAACTTTCATCTCTGATTCTTGAAGGAATACTTCACCGATTAGCATTTAGCTTTGTATTACTAGTATTTTCTGAAAAAGTGTGCTTCCCAACCTCAGGTTTTCTCCTGAGTCGAGAAATATCTTCATTCTTTGTTTTTTTTTTACGTGCACACCAGTGACACTTGGTCCGAGACTTGAAACTGCAAGGCTAATTCCGCACTTTTTAGACACACACAGTAAACAGTGTCCGCCATCTTTGCTAACAGTTACGCTAACAGGACCAAACGTCGCTGGTGGACACCAGCGACCTTTTTTTCTAACTAAGAAAAGAATGAAGATATTTCTCATCTTAGGAGAAACTGAGGTTGGGAAGCACAATTTTTCAAAAATACTAGCCCTATACTAGTAACACAAAGCTAAATGCTAATCAGTGAAGTTTTGCTTTAACCCTCTTATGGCTATCATGATAATCAGGTCACTTGGATTTATTTTGATTTTATGGCTGTAGAATTGTCAAAAAATGTTAAATGAGTAAGTGATTCTGCTTTTTTCCAAGATAACCTTCACTTTCGTATCTGGCAGTTATTCAACCGTTTACGTGTGAACGTGTCTGTGATTGGACGTCGTTCCGCAAAAGTCCTGAGGGCTGTTGTGTGATGCAAAGGAAAGAGGACGTCGCTGCCTATTAAGGATATTTTTACTCACCAGTGTGTGTGCAATGTGTATCTGTGGTCTGTGTTTGTAGGGAAGGACTTGTTTGGTGCCGAGCCTTTTGATCCATTCACCTGTGGGGCAGCCGACTTCCCTCCAGATATTCAGTCAAAGCTGGATGAGATGCAGGTGAGCGTCTGCACCCAACTCTCCCGTCTTATCTGTGTTATATCAGCACTTTTACTTTTACACAATCAAAGGACCTGTGCTTCATGTGAAACCATGCACTCATCACTTTCTTCACTTTCGTCGTGTCAGGACTGTTAATTTCTAACCCATAATCCTTTCACCTAATTTTGTTTGAGTAAAAATAGGTTGCGTTTGTCAAACTGCAGTGTTAACGCCGAGCGTATCGCAGACAACATGTTTGCACAAGCACACTTTGCATTACCGTAATTGCACGGTGTTCCCTTTTAATGCATGCTTAAAATACCTGTATATACAGTACATGCTAATGTTGGTGTAAAACAAATGGAGCACAGTAAAGCCCCTTTTTAAACTGGTCAAAAAAAACACAAACACCCACTAACATCAGGCGTTTTGTCTGGGAATAGATACAACTGACAATATTCCCTCCTGGTTGAATATGATGCGATATGATGTGATGTATACGTTGTTACCCGTAGGGAAATGTATCTAGCACATCTAAATGCGTCCAGTTTACAGTCAAATGATACAAAATAAAAATCACATCAGTTAAAATGTGCACAACTATTGCTTAAACCCTGAGGTAAAAACACCATACAGTATATTTTACAATCCTCAAGACACAGTTTGACATCGTGACACTGGGGTGAATGGGGAAATTTTAATAATCTCCTGCTGCATTCAGGAAGTTTACACAAGGTTTATTGAATTTGATTATTTTATCTATTTAAAAAAAAAAAAAAAAGCCTGAGCAGAATTTCACCTTTGAGATTTGTTTAGGTGTGGAAAGCAGTCAAGTGTTCATTAACAAATTCTAAAAAAAAAACAGAAAGTCAAATGAAAATGGCTCATTATTATAGTGGAATATGTTTTTTGCGACTGTATTCATGGTCTGATGGAGCAGTAAATGAAGCAGCTGACTTTAACATTGTGTTCATTAGTCGGTAACAATGTGGCTCATCAGAAACAGTAGCAGCCGCCCTCCTGTCTGAAGATAGGGATTAACAGTCAAAGAGCAGAGGGCTCTGGCTGACTGTCACCATCAGAAATCGCTGCAGGCCTCAAGCTTCAGGGCAGCTGAAAGGCCACAGAGCTATGGAAAGGGAACCACATATTATATATTATATATTATATATATATATATATATATATATATATATATATATATATATTATATATCCAGATTTGAGCAAAGCATTGAATAACGTTCAAAATGACAAATGTCACTTCACGGTAAAACCTCTCCAGTGGGTTCAACCCCGTAAGATAACATTCACACATCAATATGCAATTAAAAAAAAAAGTTGGCATTAAAAACTGCGCATGCTGTTATTTCTATAATATTTTAGACTTAACTTTCCTTTATTTTGCCTTGGTTTGTTTCTGTTCTTGTTTCTATTCCACCTTATTTCTCCCACATTATTATGCTGCTGCTTAATTTAATCAAACTCAAGTCGACTTCCATGACTAAACTGTGAGGGACCCCAATTTATATTAAATGGTTCACATGATGGACCTTTCCTTTTATGGTGAATGGTTGGAAAGTGCAGTAGGTTAGTATTATTAACATGCATGTGTGAGATCTTTACTGACAAAGTGGCTGAAACTTGTGTGACTCTTGTTTGCCAAGTATCTGCTGAGTTTTAACCATGTGTTGCCAGTAGGAGGCGATGCAGCTCTGATTGACTGTGTCTTCTTCACCTCCCGTCTCCGTCTAAACTATTAACATCCGCTCATACCTCTTTTCCTTCTGCACTTGCAGCGTCAGAGATGGTTTGTACTCTGCTCTCAGTCTGTGTTGTGACGCTGGTCGTGTTGTGTTGCCGTCTTTGCACGCCGCTGCGTATTCTCGCTGTGCATGCGTGGTTGTGTCATTCATTAGCAAATGTATCATCTCAACTCCTTTGTAGTTTATTTATGTTCATTTATTTTACAGGAGGTTCATCATTGTTGTGTTCCCTGATGGAGACTGTTATTTTTACTGGTACCTGATATCTTTAAAGTTAAAAACAAGCTATTTTTGGCTTTTTTCAGCACCCAGTTTTGCTGTTATTTTGTGACGTAATGCAGCACTCGCCCTAGTTTTTCACATTACATTTCTAGATTGGCAATGTTTACTCTTTGCAAATTGTTTATCATGGGATAGAAAGCGGTTTCACTGGAGCCTTCAGGCCCGACCATATTTTATTTGATGCTTCAGTTATGAATGTTTGCATCAGTCGAGCCTTGTGCACATGCTTTTCCATATTTCTCGCTAGGATTTCACCACATTTTCATATCCTTCTTTTGCTGTTTGAGTGAAGGGTCGCACATCCCCACATAAAAACGCAAATCGTCTTCTTCCTCGTCTCTTTTCTTAACCAAAACAAAAGTCTGGAAAGTTTTGGGCTACAGGGAGCATGTGGCGTTGTTGGTGCATAGAGTCTGTGCGGTCATAAATTGCATAGGGTTTCCTCATGCAGCTCAAATGATGATATTAACATCATACTGACTTGATTCCAGCCTCATGTCCGCTTGAGTGTATGATCTTGTATGTGGTGCATGACCAAGCATGGCAGAGCAGCAGTGTTGTAATCCCTGCTTTTTAGAGTATTATTTCATCCTTCCTAACCTAATGGCACTAATCTAGCCGGACTGTCGATCGGCAGCACTGTGTATTCTGATGTCAGTGTGAATAGCCATCGAATGTCACAACTGTTGAGTGACTGTGTCTTTCCAGGAGGGGTTCAAAATGGGATTAACCTTAGAGGGCACCGTCTTCTCCCTGGACCCGGTGGACAGCCGCTGCTGATGCCAAGAAGATGCTCCCCGTCACATACTTTTATCTCGTTTGTATCAAGTGCCAAAATCTGTCCCGCAAGCCCGAGTCGAGATGTCACGGTTCTCATCTTGAGGTTTATATGCATTTGCATTTAGATTGGTTTTTTCGATATTTCAAGGCAAACTCAGATCCATTATAGAAAATAACTATTTTTGTAAAAAAGTAAATAAATAAATAAAATAAAATGGAAGGAAGGAAGTGTTTTGCACAGGCAATGTGAGAGCTGTAAATAGTGGAGTATGTGGAATGGTACACGCCATGGCAGAATTTTCACAAGAAACCATTTTGTGTGTGTGTGTGTGTGTGCACCATTTGAAATTCTGTGTTGTCAACACATTCCTGTTTGTACGCCCAATATTCTGGAAAGAGGATTAAATTGAACTTGTATCTTTAACGCAAACGTTCATCTCGTCCATATCGTCACATGATGCAGCTTAGTTTTCACACTTTGTGTAGATAATTAATCCACTAGGATATATATGTTGCTTACTGACATTATTTTTGACATTGAGGTTTCTCTCTTTTTTTATGTATGAATTGGCATTTAATTTTTTTCCTATGGTGCAGACGTTGTCCATACATGCAGTACTATCAGCATTATTTTTTAACTTTGTTGCATTCTTTGCTGTTACACTTATTAAAGAAAATCTCACTACCAAAATTAAACGCTGCTCATTGATTCTGTTAATAGAAATTCAGCCGTAGACGATGCAATAGCTGTGAGCTCGACCATCTCCATCCATTGAGATTTGTCACAATGTATCTTACAACTGTAGCTAACTAACTTTTAATCATTCCTTTGATTCACAGCGAGATATACACATGTACAAGTGACATTAAAAAACATTCCCAGATGAGTTCATTCAATGCTGTTTCAGCCTGTCAACTCCACATGATTTCTCTTGCGTTTTCTCACTTTAGCCGTCTTAGATCTCGTGTGACATGACGTTCTTGGGCTTCACCGCAATCGCAATGTTGCACTAGTAAGGACAGGCAGCTGCAAACCAGTTTGAGTATGACTGAAAACACAAAGAAGCACCCACAAAAACTTTCTGAAGTGAAGTCACTCAGTCATTGTCTAGCGCTCACCCACACTAACCATAACCCTCAAATACACACTATATCAATATAGGTGCATCATATATTTACTGACATCATGGAAAGTAATTTTATTTAATTCAGTTAAAAAAAAACTAAAAAAACACTGATGTCATTTCAGTTTGACCTGTATCATTATTTTTGTCCAGTAGATGGCAGTAGAGCAAATGAAGCCTTGAGTGAACCAATTCGACGAAGCTTCATCTCGCCATCGCTATTATGTACTCAAGGGGATTTTACTTTGATGTGGAATTGGTGACCTCACTTTTATGTGTCATGAGGTCACCAATTCCACATCAAAGGTGTTATCAGATGTCAGCCGTCAATTGAAAGGCATGTTTACTGTTGTTTAGCCAAGTCATTGAAAATTGAAGTTCTACTTTGACAGAAAACATCAATTTCAAGAAAGCACCCTTTTATGAATAACAGTAGCAGTGAAGACTCCAGGAGGAAAAGAATAGGCGAGGAGTTCATGGACGACAGAATTGATGAGGAGTCCGCCATGGAGGACAGAATGGGTGAGGACTTCATGGAGGACATCATTCGTGATGAATACATAGAGGACAGAACTGATGAGGACTCCATGGTGGACGGAAATGGTGAGGACAGAATTGGTGAGGAGTTCATGGACGTCCGAACAGGGACAGAGTCCATGGAGGACGAGACAGTTGTGGCGGACAGAAAACACACGGAATCCATGGTGGAAAGACAGGAATCAGAGTCCATGGACCACAGGCCAGTTGGGGAGTCCATGGTGGACCAAACAATTGAGGAATTACTTGTGGGTGGAACAATTGTGGAGTCCATGGTGGATAAAGCAATTGAGGAGTTAATTGGAGAGGGAGCACTGGAGGAACAGTTGGACAACAGGACCGTCGAAGATGCCAGGAAAGCAAAAGAGAAACGGATCCACATCTTCCTCGTACTAACAGTCCACCAGATTTTGAAGAAAACGGGCACACTGAGGTGCCTCAATGACGTTGTGACGGCCGCACACGTAAAGCGCCTGGTGGAGCTGACTCTGGAAAAGCTCGAACTCACTGACGACCGCGTTCCAGAAATCAGTATGCACAAGTTAGTGGCAAAGAGAGTCTCGAAAGAACTGGAGAAGAAATTTGTTGGGAAGGTGAGCTGTATGCTGCTTCTGCCAGATCCAAGTGTGGAGAAAATCATTGCTGAGTGCATTCAGAAACACACCAACATTGAGTTGTCGCAGGGCCCCCAAACTTTCTGGAAACGCCTTTGTAACAAGATTTTCTGATTTCATCGGTAGTTTTAAGGATAGAAGAGGAAACAGTCATGATTTAATCGTGAAGCAGTAATGCAACAATACATTCGTATGAAAATGCTATAAACTGAATAGAAATTAGAGGAGCCATGAAACATCAACTTGTTGATATAAGACAAATAAAATGCTGGTGTCATTTGTCAGGAGTCAGGTTGAGTTGTCAGGGTTAGAAAATGAATAATAAAACACTCTTTAACGATGTCCCCTTGCATGTGCAGGTAATTAACAAGACTAATTGCACAAATGATGCAAGAACGAAAAAATAATAAGCACAGGGTTACAAACAAGACCGTTTTAAAGTGCTTTCAGAAACAATAGAACACCTTTATTGTCGACAAGACAAACAAAGTCATTGAATGGGTGACAAGGGTTTTATAATTGCTGTTTTGATAGTGTACTAAAAAGACCCTAAATGTAATTTATGTAAAAACAAACAAAAAAAAAAAGATTCTCTTAATGTAAAAAGTCAAAAATGTAATGTGCTATAAAATGTTGAGAAAAAACATCAAACAAACAACTTTTTGTCCAAAGGCATTGTTTAGTTTTTGGGATAGGACAAGCAAGAGATCTCTGTCTATTACTGCACAATAATAGGTGACTTATATTAAATTAAAAAGGATTAGCGTAACTCTCCAATCAGTCGCTTTACAGGTTTTAACTTATAAGGTCACCAGACTAAGCTAAGGCCGTAGTCTGATTAAGACAGGTAATCTGACAATTTGCAGAGTCTGCGTATACGTTCGGAGAAGAAAATCGATTTATTCAGACGCGCATGTCTTACCCCCCTTCCGTAGGTGGCGCTGTATCTCTGTAAGCCAGTATGTATTGAATCGGTCTCCTGTTGACCTTTATGTCACAGCGAACGGTGAGATGAATCATAGTCCGACTACTCCTGCATGTATTGGCTTAGTCGGACTATGACGAGCTTGATTTTTGTCATGTTTACATAAGACAACCAAATTATTGTCTTAGTCCGACTAATACTGGACTTTTAATATGTATGTAAGAATAGAAAAGGGTCTTCCTTAAACTGTTGCTAGAAGTTAGAAGTATAGCAATGTCCAAATTGTCTTGGTATGCAGAAGTGTTAAGATTGCCGTGGTCGAATACTGTTGTCCATATAGTGTTGCTTTGAAGCCTTGTTGTAAGGTTGTAAAGTAATTTAACAGGAACCCCAAGTGCTATTGGTCATGTGTGCAGATGATTAACAAGTTCATGTGTCAAATGTTTAATGCATGCTTACTTAATGCAGATAGTCCATAGTTTTTGCTGAATCATCTTAAGCTTTACTAGTAATCGACAAGAAGTCAGCCCAAACAGAATGAAAGAGGGTCTTACTAGCAGCAGGGAACAGCCAGTTCTCTCCTAAGACTGTGTTTTTGATCTATTTCAGTGACAATGAAATAAATAAACTATATACAAGGTGTGTGACACCCGAATGGACGTTATTCTCATTTAGCAAGTTACACTGACACTGCAACTTGCTTAACAACATGCATCCATCTTCTACCGCTTTATCCTCCACATGAGGGCGCTGTCCCAATCTCAGCTGACATATAGCGAAAGGTGGGGCGCCACACCCTGGACAGATCGCCAGTCCATCACAGGAACACATACAGAGACAGACAACTATCCGCTCTTACACCTACGGTCAATTTAGAGTGTCCAATTTATCTTATCCCCATATTGCATCTTTTCCTACTGTGGGAGGAAACTGGAGAAGCCCCTATTCAGCTACTCTATATCGACACAACTTTCTCTCCTTGTGGTAGGACAGTCTTTTTTAAGTAATTAAAAGATGGAAAAATAACAATTTCTCTCTTGTGCCTAAATATCATGCAATAGGCTAAAATAATTCAGCAAATTTATTTGGTGTCCCAAAAAAAACCCAACTATTTGTGGGTGGGTCCTCTGTGAGAATAACAACATCGACTGCACTCAAAACACCTTATCCGTTAAATCCCTTAACATTGCACCTCGTCTTTAAGAAACCAGTCAGTTCTATGTATGACATCACACATCCAACATTAAAGACTTTCGATGATGTCAGATGTTACCAAATCAAAGGCTGTTCCCGGCTTTGTCAAGGAGAGTGTAAAGCTTCTCTTCTTTTTTTTTTTCCTTCAAAAGTAAAGAGACCATGGATGACAGTACAGATGGGGAGATCTCACCACCTCCCTCCCCAGAAACTAGAGAGCGAGAGATACGCATATTCCTCGTTCTAACAATCCATCGTATCTTCAAGAAGTCTGGCTTACTCACGTCACTACATGACAATTCAGCGGCCATGCACATACATCGCCTGGTGGAGCCAACGCTGAAAAAGCTCGCTCTTCCACACGAGCGCATTCCGCAGGTCGATCTCCACAGGCCCGTGGCAAACGGTGTCGCCAAAGAACTGAAAGAGACGTTTAGGAGCAAGTTGCGACGCACGCTGCTCCTGCAGGAAGCTACCGTAGAGGACGTGATCTCGGACTGCATTCAGAGACACACAAGCGTCGAGATATCGCGGAAAAGAAACAATTGGGGCAGTTGCTGTAAAACCATCACCGTGCTGTTTATTTCCCTACTCGTCTCGTCTGCAGTTATAGCTTGGCTCTGTCTCTTATTCGCGACTTAGTTTTTGAGTCACTAAAAACTACTGACTGAGTCAAGTAGCACTGTCTTGTTACTTCGCAGTGAGAGTGAAGGGTTGTTTTTTAGTGGCTCTGTCTGTCTGTCTGTTCTTCCGCAATTGCACTTTCCAACATGACAAACAGATGGCGCCAGAGGCTGGTTGCGTGAATGGGGTGAAGTCTGCCATCTCTGATTGCCTTGTACTTACTGACTTTAAGTAAGTACACATGTGTATATATGCCAGGTGTCATGATCTGGAGAGCATCCATGTCAGATGTTTCCAGAAGCATTTTATCAAGTCAAATACAACCATAAAATTAAATGATCAACTTAATTCTACAAAGTGAGGTGTGTACATCAGTTGAGTCCATGTTTATTTATTTTTTATTATCAGGAACCCCATTAGCTGTGCCCTAAAACACTGCTATTCTTCCTGGCGTCCACAATACAAAACAGTTTACATCAATATTCTCATCATTTCCAATATATGCTTACATATGTGTAAAGCAAAAAGGAAAAGTTTCAAGGAAGAAATAATGCATAATTTATTACGTTTTCCAGCTGCTGTCGAATCAAGCCACCAATGCTTTTTACATATGATGTCAAAGGCATTTGATGACATCATATCCTTCAAAGGCACACCTCAAAAACACATTATTGGTAAGGGGCTTAAAGATGTCTACAGGGTAAAAGATCGAGAAGGAGCTAGTCACGTTACAAATGCTAATTACAATAAAACACCAACAAGTGACCAACTAAAGTCACATTTGCCGTACTCGTCAACAAGGGATCTCAGTGTTTGCTAGCCTAGTAAGAAAAATTGAGATAACGGATAAGGTGGCCATGAATGATAAATCAATTCAGAACACGGTGGGACGATCCGAAGCTGATGTCATCGACTTCCCTGCCTTGGAGCGTGAGCTGCAGGTGGCGGTGGAGTCTGAGCGCAGATACCTGCGAGAGAATGAGGCCAAACTCAGGGCAATTACCCAGCGAGTTGCCTCCTACAAGGAGTTCAGAGACCTGGTGCTGGCCTGTCACATGAAGCCTCTGGAGAAGATTGACAAAGACAGAGCTCCACAGCAAAAGAGCTGGAACCCTGTTGTGCCAGGCAACCAGTAATGTTTGTGCATTAAGGAGCACATTATCCCACTGGATTTTAACTTTTTTAACTTTGAACTTCTATGGTTTCTTTTCCATGAAAACACAAGACTCATCCGTGTTTTGAAGAAGACAGACGTGACAGCCATGTATAAATCAAGGTCAAAGGATGTGCGGTTTTCTTCAGAAATCCAACTGTGATACTTGTTCTACTTTTGGCTTCTCCCTTTCGGGGTCGCCACAGTGGATCATCCATCCATCTTCTACTGCTTTATCCTCCCCATGAGGATACATCTGGTATAACAGTTTAACAATGATAAACAGTTAACTTAAATAACCTGTAGACAATATTACAAAAGTGTGAATTAATTGAATTTAATCTCAGCAACTACTGACCAAATTTCAATAACTTAAATCCGCTTTTTATTGAATGCAGCATTTATTGTTTTCCTGAAAAGAAAAATTGAAAAATATGCATGAATTATTTTATATAGATATTGGCCTTTAGTATTTTTTGAGCTTTTTACATACATTTTCTCCAGTGCTTTTCTGAGTTGCCCTAACCAGGATCCGAGAAAGTCGCTGTTTCACAAACATTGCAGTTTTCCATGATACCATACACAAACGCAGAGCTGTTTTAGCTACTGTCCTCCCTCCCCTCTATCCCCTCTATCACTCTTCCTCTCTATCAGTGGTAGAGAGGTAGAGAAGAGCAGCCTCACAGCAGGAGTCTGCTCTTTCTATTCTTCATCATTTTAAATAAGTGGCAGAGCTTCGATGTGTATTTCTGTGTCGAGGTATGAAACCAAAGGCAGTCGTGTGGGAGCAGGTGCAGTGACTCACAAACGAAGGGAGAAACCGTTGCTAAAGTGTGTTTTGATATCGTTGCAGTGTTTGAGGAGGAGTGATGGCTCCTGTGGGTCATTGAGCCGTATGTCTAGAAATGCCAATAGAATCCTGGAGAGCAACAGTTTTCAGTCTTTACTCCACAGTTGTGTTTTAACATGTTAACAAGTTTATTTGTAGTGCCATTCTTACACAAGTCAATTAATAGTGCTTTACAGAAGCAAGTAAATACATTGGAAATGAAAACAAAATCAATTTAAAAAAGAAATAAAAATTATTTAAAACATTAAAAAAAAATTTAAATCAAGCAGACAAAGAATTTTTCATCTGTTCTGTGTTTGCCCTCCCTTTTGTCCTTGATAGTGAAAATGAAATAAGTCACAGGGCTTACACTCCCACTCTTTTCCCTGTTCTTCCCATTTCATCTTATCACCTCTGCTTCTCCTTTGCTAATACTAGCAGGGATGGTCATTTCACAATGAACACAGTGATGATCAGAAAGTGCAACAATAGTCACCATAACATCAGAAATATTTAGACCCTTGGAAATAATTAGATCCAATTGATGGCCCTTGTTGAACTGTCCAGGGTGTAGCCCGCCCATCGCCCGGGGTGCTGTGCTAAGCTAAGATTGGCACAGCACCCCCCGCGACCCTCTGGTGGAGGATAAAGCGGTAGATGATGGATGGATGGATGGAAGGTATGGCCCTTGTTATGTGTTGGATCTGTTACATGCTGTGAACGTCAACAGATATCCAAAATATTTAAGAGTTCTTTTGCACATCCATCATTCACATTATCAACATGAATGTTAAAATCACCTAGAACCAGCTAGAACCTCACAGTCAAACTCAATGCAGGTAATAGACAGTAGTTTGGAGAACTCGTCAAAAAACAGTGCATTATATTTCGGCGGCCTGTAAATGGTTAGAAACATTGCACGACAAGAGGCTCTTGACTGAACAGCAACATATTCAAGAGTTGAATTCTCTAAACAACATTTTCTTGCATTGGAAAGTTTCATTAAACAAAATGGCGACTCCACCTCCCTTCTTATCCACTCTAGCTTCACTAATGAAACTGAAGTTAGGAGGCGTTGATTCGATAAGAACTGCTGCACTATTTTCTTGGCCTAACCAAGTTTCAGTTAGGAACATAAAATCCAGGTGGTGCTGTACAATGTAATCATTAATTAAAAATGACTTGCCTGCTAGAAGCAGTATCTATACAAGTATGGGCTGACATGGAATAAATTTGACATTACCCTGTTTCTTGGCAATTTAAACATTCTTGTTCTATTACCAATCATGACACGAACTAAAGAAGCTTCCAGTATACTGGGCCCCGACTTTCGCTGGGAGTAGTCCGTAGTGACATCTTTAGAGCCTGGACCCCCAGCTTCTTAGCCTCGGCTATATCCACTTACTGTAGTGAAGGCTTGAGCTGATGGTGGGCCGCGCTCATGCGGTCATGAAAAAGCCGTAAAAAGATGAGATGAAGACATACATGTTATCTATTTAATAGTCATACAGTAGTAACAGGTGGGAATTGCTGCAAAAGTAATGTTAAATTCAAACTGGCCAACTTCTCGTTGGGTGTGGGTCATGAAACCATGAGGCTGTTTTGGGGACTTGGAGTAAACATGATGTTTTGTGCAGATTAGACAAATTAGTCAAGTAACTGAAACTTCCTCTGTCATGGTGGGAGCACCATTTGTTCAAACCTTACCACATTTGACCAGGTGGATCAGGTCAACCTAAGAGTAGCACATCAAAGGTTGTTTTTTTTCTATGCCACTAGGTGGTGCTATGACTATACATCAATGTTGATGTTCAGATGTCTTCAGGGTGGGTGTCACATCTCACTCACATGTGGTTTGGTTGTTTTTCTAATAGAAACATACAGTAGCTGGACATATCTTGTAAATGGTGGGGGTCATATTTGATGGAACACATTATTGTGTAAGTGGTGGGTGGGGCATGATGGAGGACTGGTGGCTATCAGGAGTGATTTTGACGAGATTAATGTAATGTAGCGCTTGGCAATTTGTGGAGGCAGTCGAAGAATATGTCTTGATCATATTTGTTACTAAGCAACATTGGCCGATTACTTCATTGATAGATGACTTTTTTTTCTATCTCATGGGGGTTAACACAAGGGTTGGTCACAAGAAACTTGACGAATGCTGTGAAGTCTCTAAAACTTAATTTTTTTTCCCCCCATCTAAACCTTTATTTAACAAAGTTGTATTTTGATGATCTGTTTCGTGTATTTTAATATTACCTTAACACGAGTGCACAGCAGTGCAGACACAAAATAAAGCCTGGAGAGACGGACCCTAAGTGTTATTCAATCAAGTATTTATTTTAGTTTAGCAATTTCTTGTTGAAATATTATATTTTACCAGATGGAGGAGAAAACAACAAAAACAAGCCAAACACACTGGAAAAACAACAAAACACAAAAAATCCCAATGAGAATCTGAGATGATCAACATTTACGGTTGATGATTTTATGACATCAAATTATATGACATCATATATCACATCAAAGGCTTCATGCAACATAATGGATGACTGCCATTCACAACCAACGCTTCAAGGCCTACGTGAATGTCTCAAGACACCACGGAAACCGGAGTGAGAACAAACCAGGACAGAAAAAAACCACAGGAGAACTTCCACGTTGACATATGCGCGAAAAAATGGAGGACGTGGCAGATAAGTTGCCCACGGAGGAAGACACGGTGGTGAACATGGAGGAGACTTCTTCTGCGCGTCTGTCTCCAGAGAAAGATGAGCAGATACAGCAGTTCCTCGTCTTAACAATCCACCGTATCTTCAAGATCAGCGGCGCGCTGAACATAACCAGTGACCTCACGGCTGCCACACACATAAATCGTATGGTGAAGTGTTTGCGAAACAAGTGGGATCTCGCCGAAGAGTTCACGCCGGAGGTCACCATGTACAGGTCAGTGGCAGAGGGTGTGAACACCGAGCTCAAGAAGAGGTTTATGAGGAAGAGGGCGCACATGCTGCTTTTTCCACACCTACATGTCGAGGGAATCATCAGTGACTGCATTCAGAAACAGATCAAGATTGAAATGAAGCGTACGTGCTGCACCTGCACCCGCAAATGTATCTTCGTCGCCACCTGCTTGGTTACGATTGTCCTTATCGGCGGTGCCGTGGTGGCGTTGTGCCTTTTTTTACTCCTGTAGTGAGACGTTTTTGACTTTTGTAGCTTGTATGTGTCAAGAAGTGATACGGTATAAAGTTGGAGGGTTTTCTGGATCAAGGAGCGATATGCTCTCTTCCCAGTAGCCAAAACCGACTTTGACACAGGAGTTAGGCTAACTAATGACCAAACACTGCAAACATGCAGACATGTGGATATGTCCATGTGTATGTGCAGGTGTCAAAACAAGGCTTGTTCGATAAACGGTGCCAGAGTGGAAACAGAGCACAGTCTGCGAGTGATCACAACTAAAAGACTGTAGGAAACTTTAGAGGGCCTTTTAAGGAAGTCTGTAGCGTATAATATTTAACACTCTTGCTGAAACGCCCTCTAAAAGTTGACTGATCACCGCTCACAATTGAAATTCTTTTGCCTAAAATGACTTGAATTCACCCATGAGTTATACTTGACTCGGCCTATTTCACTGAATGAAATACTTCATGCACCGGTGTTGTAAACTGTAGCTAGTAAAGTCCAATAAATACTAACAATGGAATCATGTGAAGGCTTGCATGAGAAACAGCCCCGTGAATACTGTATGTCAAGTGCATTTGTCTTTTAAATGACAAAATATGTGTACAAAAAAGAAAAATTGATCGTTTGCAAATTCTGCAAAGTCTAACTAACTTTACCTGAATTAATATGACAAGAGCTTGGGGGGATTTACAAGCATTTTGTTTAATTTGTTGCATAGCAAGAAATACAAAGCACACAGGCACTCACAGCCACCTTATTCTGTAAAAGTGATTATAAAAAAAAGAGCATATAAACGCAGGATACTGCAAAGGGGGAACTGACATGCATAAAAAAAATGGAATATTCTGTGCTACCTTTGACTGCACGATACTTGAGTCGAGGGAAGGAAAAAAGTGTCCCAAATCACCACACACCAGTCACACAGCACCTCATTCATCTCTCCATCTTTGACAGAAAGATCTTTATTGTCACCCCCAAACCCTGCACTGTACCGCGAAGCCGGGAGAAGTGCACAAAGATCACACTACTTACAAAACAGCACCTGTGAAAATAAAAAAAAAGAAAGAAAGAAAAAGACTTACACGTAGTGTCATCATTCTCTCAGTTTCGGTGACGAGGTAGCTAACACTGAGGAACCGACAGTCTTAATGTGTCTTTAATGTTGTACGTGATCGGTACAGAGTTTAAAATAACTGGATACAGACATTGGTTTCATCAAAACTGTCTTGAGAAAATACCTGAGCTGGTAAAGGCGTCATCAGCTGGATTTATTTCCTCAATAGCACCACAATGTTTTATATTCAGACATTTAAAATGAAAAAAAAGGACAAATTCATAAAAACGAGTCACTGCCGGACAACATTTGACAACGTGTCAGTGGGGGGATTCTGGGCCTATAAACAGCAGTTAAAATATTTCTTTTAGATTTTAAATTCATAAATCTTTTGTAATATTGACTTGTGAAAGAAAGAAAAAATGTTAAAGGCTAAGATCTTTGGACTAAACTAGACGGTAGTTAGTTTCAAAATGCATGAAGAGTCAAGTCAAGCATACACAAGGAGACAGAGGAATGATTCTGATGTTTAACCCTTTTTTATGTCAATTTTAAACATTCTTCTAACTTACAAATCACCGATGTCTTGAACTGGGTCGAAAGGCACAATAAATATCTTGCCACAAGGCCAGAATAGTTCTCAGTACTTGTATGTACAATGTGGCTGATCGTGTCAGCGGTCAGTTCAAAAGTCTCAGGATTGTCCTAGACGCATCCATGCTTTCGCTCTTATAAGAAGCACACAGGCCCGAGGTCGATGCCGAATTCTTGATTTGGGCCACCAATGTCAACAGGAGCAATATCCAAAATTGGAAGTCTTGCTGTTTTCTGTGTCCTGTACTCAAACACTGTCTTGCCCCAGTTGCCATTCGCTTGCTGTGGAGGGGACAGAGAGGAACTTGGTCAGTGCAATCTTATATCTGTCATCATTGAGACACAATAAAGAAAAAGAAGGAAACAATTTCATGGCTTTTGTGGATGGAACTGAACGCTGCTTCACTGCATCGGACCAAGATAAATCACACCTTGCCTTGAACAACTATTGGAACACCAGTGAGTCAGAACATTGGCCTGGCTCACTGGTGTTACCTAATTCCCATAAACACACACAATGTTGGGGTTTTAAAACCAAAACAATTTCCCCCAAAAGACACTATCCTGTTGCATTTTTGTGAAGCACCCCCATTTAATTTGATTTGAAAATGAAACTGTAACATGGGACGCTGCAGTGTGACCTATGCATCCGTTGCAAGTATTTCACAATAATAATAAAAGCATTGACGGATCTAGGGGAACCAAAAAGCTAGAACACTTTTCCTGAGGTACCGAAGACATGTTTGCGACAAATTTGACAGATGTAGGCGTTGAACTTGTGTGTTTCACTGTGAATCTCAGGAAAAATAGAGGTGGAGGTGAGGGCTATATTCTCAAGAAGAGTGTGTCTCATAGGGGCATCTATCTAGTTTGATAATGCGGTTGTCAAAATGACATTCAGTGTGGCCCAGGTCTAAGTCATTGCTAGATTTGGCAAAGCTGAGAACAGTCATATACAGTACATGGTACTTTTCTAAAAGCTACTGTATTATGGGACTTACTGAGCAGGAGTCTTCCACCACTGTGTATCTAAAGCGGTTGTTTCCCTCTGCTTTAAGCTCCAGATCATTGGAGCCTTTGAGGATCACAGCTTTCTTCAAATTGCCCGTCTTCTCGTCCTTGTAGCCCACAGAGTTCTTGCAGTGGTATGTGATGCTTTGAGATGCCTCCTTGGACAAGAGGCGGATGAAGGTCATCTGCACAGCGATGGAGTTCGCAGGCTGATCTTTGTTGCCATAAGCAAACTGGAGGAACAAATATAACAATCAATAAAGAGTCATCCACAAAGTCTTGAACGACATCTCAATCAACTACAAGCTCTCACTTGAGTTCCTCTGTTGATATCTGCTCCGAACCACACAGGCTTGTTTCTGGAGGAGCTCCACCACGATTTGCGAGGTATGTTGGGCGGGTTGGCGGAAATGCAGGTCTCCCCGGTGTCCATGTTGCAGAAGACTTTGATGGCGTCCTCAGCACTGCCTTGGTTTGGATCGACCCAGTACTCACCTACGTGACAAAACGATCAGTGGGTCGTTAGGCTTGGTAGAGCTGCTATTTTTTCCCAACATGCAGACATGTGGATATGTCAAATTAACGTTACAGGACATCGAGACAGCCGTCCTGACAAGATCCCATCTACACATTTCTCACATGTGAAGGAAGCAGTTAACATCATCATAAACAAGTGGGCTGACTGAGAGAAGAAAACTGTGATTCAAATTCATATCATACATGGGACTCAGGCATTTGCAAGTGTAGGGTTAACAGAGACTGCACACTGCTTGTGCCAAGCCTGCAGCTCATTTAGAAAATGAGAGCATGAATACATCACTCTGCCTTTTTCACCATCTTTTAGTTGATTTATGAGGTTGAGGTAGGCGGAGCCATTTGTCTGTATTTGTGAAGTCAGTGTCCACTTCAAAATCCTTAACGCACTTCTGTTCTGGCTGCTGTAGCCTAGATATATAAAAAGCTTGTTCTAAAGCAGCACATTTTTTTTTATTTCAAGTGATTATGCACATTTTACAACCTCTGAGTTTCTTGTAACAAGAAATCAGACCTTTATCACGAGTGTGACACTCTCTCCTCCCACTCTGTGATTGCCAACACTCACCACTCTTCTTCATGGGGTAGCATCGCTTCAGGTCATCACAGGTCCTGGCAGGATATTTCTTGCTGCCGTCTGGACTCTTCATGCTGCCAATCTGGCTGCTGAGAGCCTTCAGCGTGGCCTGGACGCTGGGGTCAACAACCACTGCGTTGGAGGAATTGCTGTTGGGCAGAGCCTCATCCTCACTAAACTCAGGAGGAGGCGGAGGACCAGAGTCATAATCCTGAGGGCCAAAGAGGTCATCCATGGCAGCCGTAGGAGGTCCTGCGGGACCGGGAGGACCTGCAGGACCAGGCTCTCCTGGAGGACCCTGTGGATTTAGAAATAGTTGGATGTTTGAGTTGTTGGTCCCTCTCTTTGCATGTATTACATGTAAAGCTGCAATATGCAGGATTGTCGGAAAGTATGTTGACTGCTGAGTTTTATCCGCAGGTTGCTTAAATACTCATGAATTGAGATTGACACGCTCTGTCCTGATCTCATCTCATCAGTTGAGGACAGACTGAAGCTCCTTTCATACACAATGAGGCAAACTCTCTGTTTTATTATTTCATCTATATCAACTTTCTTAAATGTCCCAAATACACTGTACCATTTTGGACAGTCCCAAACGTCCAAAAGATGACCACAGCCATGGTATTTTCTATGACCTGATTGGTCAAAGTCTCCCAATCCTACCTCTGGTCCAATTTCTCCACTGATGCCACGAGTTCCGGGAGGTCCCATGGGCCCCGGCTGTCCAACATATCCTTCCTTTCCATGAGGCCCAATAGGTCCAGGAGGTCCCTTTAGGAGTAACATATTGGTTAATACTTGTTAGCCTTATATGAGCGCCGTCATATACATCTTAACTCAGAATGCTACAAAAGATGAAATTGACCGATTTACCCTGGCACCACTTGGTCCAACAATTCCTGGAGCTCCTTGCTCACCAGTTGTACCCTAAAAGAAAGACATTTTTTTATTATTATTATTATTATCTTCCCAGCTATAAATAGAATGGTGATTCTGAAATGGGTCTGACCACATGATTTCATTACTGTGACTTACTGGAGGTCCAGGAAGACCCTGCAATCCTGTGAAACCACGATGTCCCTTCTGTCCCCTCTCTCCATGATCACCAAGGTCACCCTTATCTCCTCTTGGTCCTTGGGGTCCCTGCATAAGAAAGATTCAGCACATATTCCTTTTGGTCATGGGAAAACAACTAAAAAAAAGTCATTTACAAAAGCCCACAAAGCATATAAGGTCTTTCAGCAAAATTGTATTTTGCATCGTGTCAAGATGCTCTGATTTGGATATTGCAGACTCACCACTAATCCTCTCTTTCCGGCCGAGCCAGGTGGACCAACTGGTCCTCTTGAGCCCTGTAAATGGGTCAGATCATTATATGGCCCTCAGGGAGAACAGGCCACTGCCAGCAAAGATGAATTCCAGCTCACACATCCTTCCTGTCACTTCATATTAAAACTAGTCACGTACCAACCAGCCTCCAGAGGTTAAATCAAGTCTCCTACCAGAATGTTCTCGTTTGCATTACTCAGTTATAACTCTTTTATATCTTGACACCAACTTGGAAAATGTCCACTTACAGCCTCTCCTCGCCTTCCAGCATCACCTGATGCACCAACAGGGCCTGGAGTGCCTGGAAGTCCCTGTGGCCCAATCAATCCCTCTGGACCAGAATCTCCTCTATCTCCCTAGAGAAGTAACACTGGTTATTTGCTGCATAAAATATGCAACACACAACATGTAGCACACAATTCTTGCAGTCACTTACTCTTTGTCCAAGAACACCGTCCCTGCCTGGTGGGCCATCAGAACCTGCAGGGCCCTGAAAAGAACATGAAAACATAACACATGTGACAACTTCAGAGAAAGTCTTGAGGGAAGAATTTGAAACTTGAACTTACATCAGGACCAGGATCACCACGAGGTCCATTAGCACCAGGAGAACCAACTGGACCTGGGGGACCTTTCTCTCCAGATGATCCTGTAGAACCCTGTTTTCCTGGTGGACCCTAAGAGCAAGAAACAGGTATTTCATAATGTGGCACTTAAAAGCCCATTCCACCCACCACACACCAATCAAAAGACACATTTAATTTTGGCTGTGAAAAAAAGAAACAAATGTGCAGTTGAATCAGGATGTCAGTGATACAGACCCCTGTTCCTGGAAGACCTGGCATTCCACGCTCTCCTCTCTGACCAGGAAGACCCACAATTCCTCTCTGTCCTGTGGTTCCAGCTGGACCTGGAGGACCATCGGGACCCTATAGCAAAGATCAAAGATGTTCATTAAAACAGGATTATGGAAACCTAATGTGAATCTGTTTGGAAATAATAATAAAAATAATATTAATAATAAGAAAACTATGATATGTTGCAGATACCAGACGATTTTCTTTTCAATTTCTGTCATAAAACCTAGACTGTTTAAACAGTGCTTTCATTTTAATGAATATGTGTTTAAGAGGTATTAACATTGTCAACAGTAATGACAAAGCAGTTAAAATAAATACAGCATGCTTGGATCAATAAAAAGGCACTTTTCTTTACAGCACGCAGCAGCATGGAGTGATAAGTGGACCATCAGTTTTAATAGTCTTACAAAAATGACAGGAGGATAAATCCTTCAGTTAATTAGAGACATTTTTCTAACAATGTTCGAATATAGATATTTTAATTTGTTGTGTTGGCATTTATCAAGTTGGCTGCCTGTCATCACTTAAACATCGGTTTACCGTGGGTCCATCTTCGCCAGAGTCTCCTTTGTCCCCTGGGCTGCCTGATGGTCCTGGTGGACCATGCTCTCCTTGTCTTCCAGGGGGTCCATGGTCTCCACGAAGACCGCGAGGTCCCTCTTTTCCTGGAAGCCCGAGAGGTCCAGGTTCTCCAACTGGTCCCTGGTAGGAAAAATATCGTACTACTGTGTAAAGATGCACTCTACAGTGCAGTAAGTGACATGAATATTTATTGCTAAACTTGTGAGACTCATTTCAGTAGAATTAATATGAATGTTTATCCTTTGGCTCATAATCATAATTTAGAATTTGGGGCTTTACCTGTGTGGGTTGGAATGTGTGTAAGTGGAGTCCACAAATCACAATGCTAATGAAGAGGCCCATTGGATCTAATGTGCAACTAGAGCATGGCTAAACTCAACCTGCACCAAAGAGAGTCCAAATCAAGATAGAAAAGTTTCGCAGACGAACAGGTGCTGTCAAATGTTTGATGCTTGGAGAAATTTGATCCAAGCCTGATTTGAGATTAGCTCCTGGTGTGTGTTATAATCTTAATTCCACCTGGTTTCTTGATTGTGTTGAACGATACTTACAGTTGGGCCGGGTGGTCCCACTCTTCCTGCAGATCCAGGGAAACCAGTGGGACCCTGGAAACAGAGAAATTATACAAGGTGCTCAGACATTTTCAAGTTTTATAACAGAAAGCAATGACAGAGACTGATTGACAGGCACATCTGCACAACATGGATTAAACAATAAGGAGTGGTGTTCTAATTATTTTACCGGTGCGCCCTGTGTTCCTCTTCCGCCTTTCAGCCCAGCAACACCTACAGGTCCCTGAGAAAACAACAGCCAATTAGAGACAAATTCATCACAAACAGGTATAAATACTACTAATGACATTATGATATCATGTTATTGTTTATGTGAAAAAGTAACAAAACATGTGCAACTCACAGGAGGTCCATGAGCGCCAGACAAGCCTTGAGGTCCAGGTGATCCGGCATCTCCTTTCTGGCCTGGTTCTCCAGGCTCTCCCTTGACTCCGGGTTGACCATCAGGACCCTGTAGAGCGTAAGAGTTGGGGTAAAATTATTTCAACAAATAAATAACTGCTATAAAGCTGAGAGACATGTTTAATTACTTACAGGGGGTCCAGAAAATCCAACAGCACCAATTGGACCAGGTTCACCTCTTGATCCCTGTGGAAGAAGATTTATATGCAAGATTATACTGCACATCCTGCTGCACAATAAACAAGACCAAATAGGATTAATGACAGACCAGGTAGACTCACAGGCATTCCTCTGGATCCTGGAGGTCCAGCTGGTCCTTTGGGTCCAGGTTCACCCTGAAATGATTTCACAGGTTGACTGACAATAGTTTCTACAATCATTTATTGAGCATGTGTCATTCCATAAAGCCAGCATTTTTATGTTTCTAAGAATCAGTGCTATAGCTGACGTCATCACAAGCTGACAGATGCTTTGAGTTACTGCCAAGAAAATAAGAATGAACAGTTTAATGGGCATCCCTGGGAACTAACACTTTCCCAGTAACAACTTCACAGAAGGAGGCAGTAGAGGGAAAGGAACGAGAAGGAAAGAGAAGAGGAAGACAGTAATGCAACATTACAGATGTAAACCACCAACAACAAACAAACACATGACTAAGGTGACCAAAACTGAAGTAGAAGAGAAGTACATTAAGGAAAGAGACAAAGTAATTGATGATTTAATCCAGAAGAAGGCAGTAAGTCTCATTATGGATGGCCACTGGTGCAAAACAGCACCAACAGCTAACCAACCGTACTTCCTGTAGCCATAATCTTGAATCATTGTCAGCTGCTTTTGTGATGTGTGTAAACTACAAAAGAAAACAAACTGTACCTTCTCACCACTGGGTCCAGCAGGTCCTAGTGGGCCAACAGGACCTGGGGCCCCCTGTTGGCAGAAAAGAAACACTGTTGGAGATAGCGGCTCGTCATTGCTACCATTAACCTGTGCTGTCATGTCCGTGGATGCATTTATATGAACAAGTTGTGACAAGCCCCAGGTGAGACAGCATCATTGGAAGCCGTACAAAGGTAACTTGAATACCTGTGTTCATGTTGACTATTTGCACTGAGTGAAATAAAATGTTCTTACTCTTGCTCCATCATTTCCTGGTGTACCTTCTGATCCTTTCTCACCAATTGACCCCTATGCAGACAGAAGAAAATAAACATCCTACATTCAAGATAGCTTATGTTGTTATGATTTTACATATGCTACAGAATGAATGTTGTGAGTAAGAAATAATAATATTAGAAGATGATGCTGATGACAAACTTACCCTGTCACCTTTAGGCCCAGAAGGCCCAGAGATGCCTCTTTCTCCTGGCATTCCCTGAAGACCTGGAGGACCCACATCACCCAGTGCACCTGTAGGACCAGGGCTTCCCTTCAGTGACAAACACCAAGAGTTAGTCATTTTCATATGTCTGTCTGTGGCACAAAAACATGCTGTAGATTGTCCGATTGTAATAATACCTTTGGTCCATCTGGACCAGGTGCACCAGGAATTCCTTTAGGTCCCTGCAGACCATTTGGGCCTAAATCTCCTCTCTCTCCAGGTATCCCACGCTCCCCCTGGAGAAAAGTGATCACTTTCACAGTCAAGCAGGAAGTAAGGAGTCTTTATCAACTGTAGAGAAAATGAGATTCACTTACCCTCGGTCCAATTTGACCAACAGCACCAAGCTCTCCGGGAATTCCCTGAAGATCACAAACACAGGTATGATTTGAATTCAAACAGAGTTTACAATGTACACACAACTGATGTATTAGTGTGTAAACTTTATTTTGGCACACTCACTTGATCGCCTGGTTTTCCAGGTTCCCCTGGGGGTCCTTGATTTCCAGGCAGACCCTAAAGAACACATACATTTTGCATTGTCATACAAACACTTCAGCAGCACAGTCTCTAGACTGCTCATTTAAATTTTCACACGTTCATGCTCATGAACTGTTGAAATGCATCTATCTTTGGCATTTTGCCTTTTTTGATAGATAGGAAAGTGGAAAGAGGAAACAGTGCATGCACAGAAGGTCTATCCAGCCTCAGGTCAAACCAGTGACTAGCTGTGTTGGAGGTTAGTAAGATCAGAATCAGAATCAAAATCAGAAAAAGCTTTATTGCCAAGTACGATTTTACACATACAAGGAATTTGTTCTGGTGTCATTGGTGCATAACAAACATTCTCTAAATATAAACTATTAACAATTAAAAATATAACAATATAAGTATATATACACAGTATGTTTTTTAAAAGAAGTAAAATAGCAGTACAGCTGTGCAGTGATAGTAAGTACCAGATGTTCTACAATTTAGGTTTCCAAATACTCAGTTATTTAGTTATTTATTTACTTATCAAACCCCTGGCAGATTTCTTATCTGCCAGGGGTTTGCCAGCTAAACCTAGGTTTCTCTCATAATGTTTGGCAGGCAGTCAAGAAGTCACCTGGTGCGTTGTTACATACAGGATATCACTGTACATGTGTGTGGCAGCTCAGAGAGCAAAATGCAATCATGGACAGTGTTAATTTCATGGTAATAATCATATTGTTTTGAACTTCTTAGTGAAAAGCACAGGAATAGCACTATAAAATGCAAGTTGTGCCTGGTGAACAAGTGACTGTCAACAGTCAGGATCTCTTCTCTTGTGTTAGCTAAGGACAGGTCTACAGTGTTGGTGGTGGAGCAGGATGCTAATGTTAACTTTGCTAAAGCTGCCACTTCCGAGAAAGCAATGCTGTCACGTAAAATGTAATTTCCTATTGTTATAAGTTACTTTTAAAAGTAATATTACCCAACAGGGGCAACTAGCTGCTCATGGAAGGACTCTGACATATTTTACTACCAGTCAAAACACATTACCTACCTGGAATCCATTTACACCTGGAGGTCCTTGTTCTCCTCTGTCTCCTGCAACACCCTGTGAGAAAAGACATTAATGTCTCAGTCATTTGTAATGACAGTTCGGAGGAAAATGCAAATAATGAAAAATAAATCATAAACTTACAGATGGCCCTGGGGGACCAGCTGGGCCCACTTCACCATCTTTTCCAGGAGGTCCCTGAAAACAAAGCGTAATGTTGTAAAATGTAAGTAAAGAAAACATGCAAACAAGTACACGGTTTTTCAGTCATCAACAGTACTCACCCTTTGACCTGACACGCCTGCAGATCCTTGTTCACCTGTCTTTCCTGGGTCACCCTTTCAAAGTAAAGTGAATTTAAGTATGAGGAACTGATCACTTACTAACGGACCTTTAATACATTGACTTTGCCATCTTACGCTGAAGCCCTTGGGGCCTGGAACTCCCATAGTTCCTGCAGGACCTCTGGTTCCAATGGACCCTGCTGGACCTGGACGACCATCCTCACCTGGGGCACCCTTAATAAGAAGCAAAGCATATTAGACTCAGCCATCGAGATTATAATCAGACCACATGTTACAGTGTGTCCAATGACTTATTTGTGAATGAGCTTTGTGAACCTACCAGTGGTCCTGGCTTGCCTTCTGCCCCCTGGACTCCAGGGGTACCAGTAAGACCCTTTGAAAAATAAGAGATCGAAAGTATAGTTAACAGACATTAGAGTGAAAAAAATGAAGACAATTAAAGATGTTCAGTCTTTGAAGAAAAATATCAAGCTCTTCAGTGTTACCCTTGCACCTGGTAGACCAGGTTCTCCTGTACGACCAGGGTCTCCTAGAGAACCTTTGGGCCCTGGTGGTCCAGATGTTCCACGATCTCCTTGAGCACCCTTTACAAAAATAAAGTGTTTGATTAATTTTGCTGTTACTATTTACTACTGCAGTTTTGCTGTTATGTATACATAATGCAGTAAAGAGTAAAACAACTTCTAGAAGCTGTATGTATGAAAATTCGCTGTACCTTAGGCCCTGGAAGCCCATCAGCACCAGGGAATCCTCTGTTACCAGGAGATCCCTATGGAACACATCAACATGTTAGATTTATATACGCCTACACTGACAAAAAAGGTGGATGACAGCTGTATTTAACAGGTTCTGTAAAATAAAGATCCCATTCATTTAGGTATGTGATTTTCTCGACTCAGTTCATCACTTTGATGACCCCTGTCCCCAAAGAGCAGCTCAGTTAATGACAATTATTACAGTAAGATGCAGAATGATGACTCACTCTCTCACCAACAGGACCAGCAGGACCGACAGAGCCAGAGTCTCCACGTTGCCCTCGCTTTCCTTCCTCGCCCTGAGGTCCAAGCACACCCTGAGACCCTGACGGACCCTAGAAAGTTGACACGTAAGTCAAAATACAGTTGAAACCAAGAGTCTCTTCCTTATCTTTTATTCCCTTGTTTAAAAAGGTCTGATTAATAAAGAATTTCTGCAGATTCATATGGAGCTTACAGATTCTCCTTTGGGTCCAGCTTCTCCTTTAAATCCTGGTACACCAACATCTCCCTGGAACACAAATGTTCAGAAATCTTTTACAATGTATTTTACAAAAGATTACAGTGATAAAAAGTCATTCTAAAAGCCATATTACCAGTTGTCCTTTAATACCAGGCTGACCAGTGCTTCCCTGAGGTCCTGGCGGGCCAGGGGGTCCAATATGGCCACCTTGACCTTGTGGACCAAGATTACCCTGTGAAAAGTCAGTCATGTTATATCGTTACACTGATACACGTTAATATCAGACAGTTCTACTTTATATACAAAACTGTCTACATACCACTGGTCCCTTGGCACCAGGCCCACCATCTGTGCCCATGGGTCCCTTTAAGCACAAATATTGTGTGATTAGATCATAAAAGCAGTGCACTGGGCAGTGTTATGAGATGGACATAGCAGTCCATACAGAATCAGCCTTATGATGTTTTGTATGTGATGTGTAAGTAGAAGTAAAGTAAGAAATTGACCTGCAAGCCAAGTGGTCCAGCTCTACCCTGATGACCGGTCTCTCCTCTCTGTCCCTGTGGGCCCTCGGGACCCCTGACTCCAGTGGGACCAGCTTGTCCCTTTGGAAAACAATCACAGTACAATTAACAAATGAAATATGACTTTGACACATCTAGTTTTGAATTGGGTATTACATAAGAGTGAAGGAAGAGTGATTTATCTGTACTTGCCTTCATTCCTGGGGTTCCTGGATATCCAGCTGGGCCACTGAGACCCAGAGGACCCTGTTAAAACAAACAGCAACGATGACTTATCTGCATTTATAGAGTTGATTAAAGTTGAAGTCAGATATTTCTGTGTGGATAATGTTCCCCTGGACAAGGAAGCAAAACAGAAAGCTTCTGCCAAGGTTAGCAAATTAGCAAAACGTGCTAACCTTGGCAGAAGCTTTCTATTAATGCTCTCTCCTTCCCTCTATCTCATAGGTTCGCTGTGAATCTGCTGCTCGGAGCAGACACACTTTCACTTTTAATCTCTGCCTGTTGCTGAAGGTTCACAATGTGCTATTTTAAAACTGCATACATTTCATAAAAGTGTTCCAATGGAGTGATTCAGTAATAATTATACTGTATGGCCAATATAGCATTTCTAAAACAGCAAATCTAAGACTTCTGCACAGTACTGTTTGTCTATGAGTGTTCATTTAAATTGTCATGGTGTTATCTCACATATATTATGCACCTTTAAAACACCGAGGAAATACTGGCTCACTTACCATTGGACCAGGTTTTCCAAGATTACCAGGTGACCCACGTTTCCCCTAAAGGTAAAGAAAGAGAAAGTTAAAGAAATGTCTTTGATTCATAAAATAAGCAGTCAGACCTGTCAGAACACAAACCTGTTGTTCTTAAATGTATTCATGTTGGATTTTAAAGACATCAAGGAGAAAACCTGTTACAGTTACATAGTTTTAATCATCCTTACTGCAATACCGCCGGGTCCTGGACGTCCTCTCTCCCCTGGCATCCCAGCGGGACCCTGTGATAAACGTGCAACTCAAGATTAGAGCCATCTTTCATGAAATACTTGAATTTTCCAGAGCCTTGTCTCATTCAACATAAGAGCAAATTGTAAACTATGTAGCACTGTAGTCCATGTATATTCATACCCATAACTTACTGTTTAATCTGTAGAGGATGCCCAAACTATAAACTGGTTTCCATAAATGTGTCACAAATTTTTTAATGTGAAAGAAAATGTAATGTTGGTTTTTGATTGTGTTCCCATTTATTACAATATTTGCTTCTTGCACAAAATCTTTCTATTTATCAGCGCAGTGAAATGTGTTCTCATGAGGTATGTTTTGTAGATGCAGGTTGATTATGTTAGACTAGCTCTGTGGACACTTAAATAAAGCAGTAGAACTTTTAGAATAGTATTTACCATGGGTCCAGGTCCTCCCATTGGACCAGGGGGGCCAGTGGCACCCTAGAAAACCACAAACAAGGGATGTGTTTAGTTAGAGTGAAACAGTACTATGTTATATATATAAGATATTTGACAAGCCCTTTCAAAAGGCAGGTAATCAACTCAATCAAACATCATTAGTATTATTTAATGAACAAGCCAAACACTGAGCACACGGACTGAAAATAAATATGCTTGGTTTGTTTTATACCTTAGATCCAACAGCTCCAAATTCACCTTTTTGGCCTTGTGGTCCACCGTGGCCCTGACAAGAAAAAGATAGTGAACTAAGTGACTCTGACACATTTTCTTCATCATGTATACCAAAAGGACGGAATAATGTATTTGTTATGCCATCTGTGTATTGATAGTTAATACTTACTCTGTGACCCTTCAGTCCAGGAGGCCCGGGGGTACCAGGGAATCCTCTAGGACCCTACACAATGTGACATGGAACAGCACCATCAGTTCCATCTACTGAGGATTTAACAGGTAACTGTTAGTTTAGTTGTGTGATGCATGTGTAGAGACACTGACCGCTGATCCAGGGAATCCAATCTCTCCAGGATTTCCTGATTTGCCTGACTCTCCCTGTTTGAGGACATTAGGACATTAATTTTACTGTAAAAGTTAAATGACTGCTCATCAGAGTTATCTTCTCTGGTTTTGACTTAGTGAAGGAGTGTGTCTTCCTCATAGTACACTAGAATTGTAGACTTACCCTTACAGTGTAATGAAAACTAGAATCCTTTCATTACACTGTTGTCATGACACTGTCGCCAACATGAAGTCTTTTATTATCTCTTACTAACACGTGAAAGACAAGGGAGGAGAGGAAAATGCCTGATAACATGTTTAAATAATGTGTTTGGATTTGATGGAGACTCTTCTGTCGCTCTGGCATGGAAAAGAAAGTGTTAGCATGCAGGTCAGTGAGGGTATGCAATTACACGAGCGGTAAACTTTGACTGTGCACTGTGATTGTTAAGTAGCTCCAGGATCCTCTTCAAACAATGGGGGTGGGAAGCTAATTGGTCATTTCACATTTTTTTTACTTATCAGTGTGAGTTTTACACATCATAATCTGTCATGTGGTTTCCAGTTTGACCAATAATGTTTGAGCAACTTTGGTTGCCAAAAAAACCCCGAAATACTCAGATTCACCAAAAACTAGAAGACATCTGCCTTTGCACATTGTCTCTCAAGTTCAAGTCCATAACTGCATCGTAGAGCCTTGGGCTGTTTATCAGGTGCTTATACTGAAAGGCCGTTATCACCAGGAGCTCATTCGTTGCCAGACAATAATAGTCCTTGGGTTCCAAGATTGCACATAATCATGACAGAACCCAGTGCAATACTTACATCTTCACCTGGTTTCCCTGGAGGACCTTCAGGTCCCCTCTGGCCAGATGGACCCTAAAACACACACAACAACAACAACAACAACTTTATTCAGCCCAATCCATCTGTCATACACTATGTGTACTTTTGCACTTTGCAATAAGACTTGGAACATACACATGAAATTTACAGAGGAATAGCATTATACCATTTGTCCTGGCTCTCCAACATCTCCAGGGGCCCCTTGTTGTCCAGATTGACCCTAACAGGAGGGAGAGAAAGATTAAAGTGTTTGAATAAAGGCAGGGAGCGAATGTGCAATGAATTATTATTAGTGATTGCATGGTTGTCAGTCCCAAACATTTCGAAGATGCTGTGCGAACTTACTGGTGAGCCGTTTGGGCCAGGAGGTCCTCTTGTTCCTGCCTCACCCTACGACAAAGAGAGGGAACAATGACTTCAGTGTGATGGTGGAAATGACTTTCATCTGCTTCATCATGGACTCGGTTCAGACCTGGTGCAAACATACATCCTGTGTGATCAACACTAAGGACGAGTCTGAATGCTGCGTCTTCCAAACTGACCCCAAACGCTATATTCTGAGGTGCAATCCATACTCAGGAGGCATCACAGGTCATCCAGATCAAGTATATACCCACGTGTGTGGAAATGTAGAGTCAATTCTAGCTTAACTCTCTTTAAAGTCCCTCAAACTAGCACTAAATTCATGGACCCCTTTAAGTCTGACACATTAGGACAACCAGACTCACTGAAGGCGGAACACATTTTCATTAGACTAGCCAACAGACTGTGGTCTGCTAAATGGTTGTCTTCCTTAGATGTTTTCATTCATCTTGACTGAAACGCAAATGATAGAACTAGAAAAGTGTTTCAGCAGCTCTTTTTTCTTTTTGAGCACTGGTTAAAAACATATGCAGTAAGTATTGGCAGCCAGTACACACACATTTTAACACATCTGCATAGAGATGTCCTTATAGCTGTCAGCTTGATGCTCTCCTGCCAGAAAAAGTCAATCAGAGCTTATTTTAGAAGACATATGGGGCTTTTGTCGTCGTTGTGGATAAGCGGATTAACGGAGACACTGACACATTTGGCAGCTTTTTTTTACATTTTGCTGACACCGTCTTACCCTTGAGCCGCTCAGCATGCCTTGTGGTCCCGATTTGCCGTCAAACCCTGAAGCCATGTGGGCTCCAAGACCCTGCAGGTGAAACAAAACACCTTTTTATTTTAGATTTAGGGTGGTGATTCAGTGTGTTTTATTACTATGTTTAACATTAACCGTTCAACAGGGAGACAGACGGGGAGGTAAATGCAAAGCAAATCTGGGTCCAAGTGCTTTACAACAACAACAACAACAACATAAGGTATATAAAATAGAATTGTGCAAAACAAATCTAACTAATGAAAAGCTGTCACATACTAAAAAGCCCAGTTGGTACATGATTCACCTTTAATCCCATCATGCACAGGCTGTTGCTAATCACTATCACATTAGGGTAGTTTAGTTTAGGCTGAGGGACAACAACATCTTTGCTTTCATTCCCGCGCATGCATGTACTGTATGTACTGTATCACTCACCCCTGGGTGTGTTGGATGTCCTGGAGGCCCTGGTTCACCAGGCTGACCTGGCACACCAGGCTCTCCATCATAACCTGCAACACCGCGCAGGCCCTAGAAAGCACATAGATAGATAGATAGATAGAGAGAGAGAGGGAGAGAGAGAATCTGCTGAGTCACTAGTTTAAAATCCATTTTTAAGCTCATTCTGTCACCGAGTCATTGTTTTACAGCTAAGAAAGCACTCGGCTGCACTTTTGTGTAATTGTGCTGATTATTTTTTTTTTTAATATATCGTGAACTAAGAAAAAGTGAAACATAGACTCGCTGAATCAATCAGTGCTGCCAAGTCACTTTGAAGTACAATGGGTCCAGTTTATTTCAAATGATACAGATTAATTTCTGTGGCTGTGAAAGTGTGTGCAACGGGGAAACCATCGGTTATGTGCTAATAAATCACTCTAGAACCCGCTGCCCTCAACGGGATTGCAACTCCACCAAGAGGGCACGTTCATTCATCAAGCTGCGACGTTTTTGCTTGGTCAGCACACTGTACGTCAGCTCTCCTCATTACATTACATTTAGACTGTTGCTCTCCTACCCTTGAACTATCAGTGTTTTTATTTCATCCATTTCTTGTAGTTTGACCTCTGTAGCGACTTTGATAGATTGAGGAGTTAAAAAGTTTCTCATGACCTCAAAGAGTCTGGATGTAATGAAGCAGTTGAGCTTTAAACTGACACCACGGACATTTCGTCACGTTTATTGTAGAATTTGTTAATTAAAAAACACCAAAAAAACAGCCTCATGTCAGGCTGTATATGGAGGCTGAGAAACAGAAATGAGCTACACAGACTGAGATCTTGGCACAGGTTCATAATTGCACCATAAATGATGGCCAATAAACTTCGGGCCTCTAAAATGTTATTACGTTGTATATATGAGCATATGTGCTACAAAAAAGCCTAAAAGAAATATTGACGTATGAGAAATGTACTGAGTGAAAACAGGCAGAAGGATAATATGAGATGTGGTAACCTCAGGTGTCAGTTCTAACACTATATGTATATACATGCAGTGTTGTGGGTGTGACGTACAGGCCTTCCTTTGTTTCCACGTGGTCCTCGATCTCCTGGAGAGCCGGGAGGTCCCTGTCGCCATCGACAAAAAACACAATGCAGTCACAACACAACAAAGCACAGGACTGTCGGTCCTCAGACAGATGTAACACCATGCACATGTGTGGATGCTGCCCTTTTCAAGGTGAAGCTAAGCAGGAGGTAACTGTCCTCTTCTGCCATCTAGTGTCGATTCGGGTCGCTGAACAATCAACCCTGAAATCAACCCCACAGAAACAAGGGTTATCCTCACCATAGGTCCAGGACGGCCCACAATTCCAGTGATCTGTAGAGGAATCATAAGAAAAAAAACATTCAGATCCTGCATTTAGACTCCACCTTTGTGTGATCATGAAAAAGTCTGCGTCAAATAGTTTAGAATTGCAAACACTCACAAGTGGGACATCGCCAGGTTCACCCTTCTGACCCTGAATGAACAACCGGAAATTACAAGACCGTTAATACTGCAATCACTTGATGATAATTGAGGACAATGCAGAGTCATGAAGCTGCAGCCTACCTTATAGATCCTGTTTCCACCTACGTTGAGGAAAAGCACATGGAATAGTTACATTACATTACATTACATTACATGTCGTTTAGCAGACGCTTTTATCCTAAGTAAGTGCTTCAAATATGCCAAACTATATGCCAAGAATAGTGTCATTAAGTTGTCAGTGTGAAAGCTGGGAGATTATTGATTAAAGAGATAGTTCATAAGAATGTCTGTCTGCAGGGACAC
Organism: Solea solea; assembly: GCF_958295425.1. Classification (NCBI taxonomy): domain Eukaryota; kingdom Metazoa; phylum Chordata; class Actinopteri; order Pleuronectiformes; family Soleidae; genus Solea; species Solea solea. Next base: position 33,346,271 of record NC_081135.1, read on the forward strand.
AAACAGAAACTTAAAGCTTGACGCTTAACGCTACGATATCTTGCCTCTGTATTTCAGACGTAGTCTTCTTCTGTCCGATTGAAGAGTTGTTGCTATTTATGTTTGAAATCCACTATTCAAATTGACCTAAGTGACACAAACGTCCTGTGTCAATGTGAACTAAAAACACTGATTTCTCTCTCTCTTGTTTTTTTTTCTATAGCGACTTTGGTGCGGGATAGTGAGCAGTTTGCAAACTCATCTGTCCGGCTGCGAAAGGTCGTCTAAAGGTCAGACAAAGCAGCAAACCTACACCTACGACAAAGATCTATGTCTCACTCTGGTTCCTGGGACATCAGGTATGAACGACTCTGTCAGCACCTCATACAACCAAACACACACAAACTAAACTATCACTTTAAGATGTTGAGTGCAGCAGCCTGATAATGGCTCTCTGACAGATAAACAGATCTGATAACCTGTCAAATGATAAGATATTGTTACTCTTGACTGAAAGATTGCTTGTCTTCTTTTAGGGCTTTCAAATGTTGACCTAAATGGACACGTCACCTTAAGTGAAATCTATTCCCTCACTGAGACACGTTTACTCTCTCTGACCCACCGAAAGTGCCGCCGCCGCCACCACCGTCGCCACCGCCGCCGGTGGATGTAGCCGAACAGACAGGGCAGCACTCGCCGTCTGGGATGACTATCTTCTCACAGTTGGTCACCTCGTCGCACTGGATTTCATCGCACAGGACCTGACCGTTGTCACAAACGCAGATCCGGCATGGCTCTGGCTTCCAGATGTCCCTGTTTGTGTACACCTGGCCGTCAGCCTTGCAGTCCGCATCATCTCCTGGAACACACAGGAAGACACTGTCAGGTTTGTGCAGTTAAATACACACACACACACAAAATAATTGACCTTTTGCTCGAGTTTTTATCCTCATAAACACAGTTTACCAGGAAAAGGAAGGATATTATCACCCATCCACCTTCTATTAGTCATGTTTTCTGTAGCTGATGATACCTGCCCCAACATGTCCCCTAAAACCTCTCAACTATTCCTCCTTGGAGCAGCTGCCTCAGCAGAGGAAATATTCCACCACGTACATGCTGTGTTGGTGGTATTACTTTTACATTTGGAAAACAATATACTGTATATACATTTTTTAAATGCTAAAGCCACGACATTTATATCAACCGGTGCACTCGACTGTCCCTATTTACACAACGCCGTGCACAATGCGGCACGCAGCTGAAACAACAGCGTGTGTTTGCCATGTGTTTCAGAGTGCAGCATCCTGCACAGAGACTCAGAGAATCCCAGTCTAGAAAGTGCAGCCCTTTGTTGAAAGTCTCCAGCCGCTCTCCGGCATGAGATCACTTCACTTCCTCTTGAAGCTCAAAAACTGGACACATGTTTGTCCAAAAATGTCCCATTAATGACTTTTAAAAGAACGCAGAACTGATCGCAGAAGTGACATCAACAATCCTGGACATACAATACACAACATACAACATCTGTGATTTTTTTCTTCTTCTTCCAGAATATGCAAACAAAGGCATGGATATGTTGGAAGGTGTCCGGCTTTACTAGCACATCTGTCAAGTCTGCAGTGAGGAGGAGGCCCCTGAAACCCTTACCTGTTCCTATTACAACCAGCAGGTGGCAGCTCTGAGCTTCAAACTACAGGTAAGTCAGAGTGTAACCTGGCACCTACTGAATATAATAATAATGTATAATGGACAGATAAGTCACACAAAGGAGTTTTGGAAAGTATAACATCCCAAAGCCGGGGAGAGAGAGCACGGGCGTCATGCTCCCTCTCACAAACAGTCAGGTAAAAGTCCAGGTCTGCTTATACTGAGGCGTTTCAACAACACTACATGTTGTAACATGGTCTAACGGATACACATTTACTGTATATTTCGGTCCGAGAGGCATGGCACAGGAAGTAGCTTGGAGTGTGAATCTGAATCCTTATCTAGATTCACCAACATTTCCCCCCCCTTTGGTTTTAACCTCCATCACCAGAAAATTCCATCCACATCTGTTCTTAGCTTCTTCTTTTTTTTTTTTAGATATGCTGCACAGACAGACAGACAGACAGACAGACAGACAGACAGACAGACACAGCCACAAACATAACCTCCACGGTGGAGCTCATCGCTTTCATTTGGCTTGTTTCTGACGTCAAACTCAAAATATAAGTCCCTTCTACTCTTCTACTACACTTGTTTAGAGGCTGATTAACTACACATTGTATTAAAAACAATTAAAATAGCGAGTCATACGTGGAAAAAGTCTGTGGAAATACACCGGCACATAGCGCACACAACCCATGTTCAGTCATAAAAAAAATCACCAACAGCTCCTAAAAACGCTATTTATATCAGTTTAAATTTACTCCAGCAGATGTTCAAATTTGGCAAAAACACCATGTGTCAGACCAAAAAATATGCCCTCAACAATCCAGTGAGTCTTAAAACTCTTCGTTAAAACACGACAAAGTACCCGAAACAGACACGTTCACACACAGGGCCCGAGAAAAACACAACGAGAGACGCAAAGACTGTTGCTACAAGATCAGGCAGAGTCACTGTAAACAGAGGACGAGTGATAAACGACATCCAAAGTCGCCCTAACAAAAACATCACATGGCCGTCCTTTCATTAAGGGAAACTCGAGGCTCGGAGGTTTGTGCAGCTGCACCGTGTAATCAGCTCATTACATCTAATCTCACAAGAATGGCTGCACGTGATACTGTATTCTTTTCTTAAGTAAGTAAGAATATGGTATTTTCATATAAATAATACAGAAATGTTTATTATAGACAGCAACAGATACATGAAATCTTCCTCCTTGTATATTATCTGCCTTTGAATTCACTCACACACAGAATGAGCCTCTGATCCTTTCACATAGACAGTGTGTACTTCATCTCTGTCTGTTCTGTATCGAAAATTCGACTCTCTCTAGAAAACCACAAGTTATTCTCTCTCTGTCCCTCTGAAAAAGTATGAATCGATTTTAAAACCGCAACATATTCATTCGTTGTTGTGAGTTGTGATCTTTTAAAATTAGAAACAATTGTCCACAGAACATGAGTTCATTTCTCTTCCCTTGTGACGACATATCACTCGTGTTTTCTATAAAAACTAGCATCTGTGAGAGCACGTCCTTTGCCACTCTTCTTTCTTTTTCGGAGAACAGTTTTGAGGGATGTCAAACACTGACTTTGAAATTTACTGGAAGGGAAGAGTAGTTTTTTTTGGAGCGGCCTTTAAAAAAAAAAACACCACAAGCCTTGAGGGGGTGATGGAGGAGGAGGAGGAAGAGGAGGAGGGGGACGCTCACTTTTTCCCCTCCTCTCAGCTAATTCATTGCAGTCTCCACACTTTTCCACAGACACCAAAGAGCCACAGTCGAATCGTTACAGAAGTGAAAAGGCATTTTTTGCTTGATCTGGATTTTCCACTAGTCAGCCGAGAGGGCAGACGGTTTCCTCTCCTGGTTTTTTAAAACATGGAGTCTGCAGCTCTTCAACATGACTCATGCGTCTCGTCTATACCTCATCATCATCATCATCATCAGACACCAGCCAGATAACAAAGCATGCAAACCTCCTCTCCCGAAGTCTCGGAGAACTCGACCGTTAATGTGATGTCGTTGGCAGATGTGTAGCAAGGATGAAAAACAAAAAAAAGAGAAAGAAAAGGGGTTGGTTTATGTATTTCCCTTGGCTTATATGGAAAAACTCATAACATAGTGTGTTTGGGGAGAATCTATGGCAGCCAGAAGTCGAGAGGTTAGTAAATGACCTTATGGAAACAATGAGTCAGTTTAAACTGGAGCTCTCATTTCCTTTCGCAAAGAAAAAGAGAGAGAAAAAAAAGAATTAAAGACATGTGCGACCAAGCGAGTGCAAGCCCCACACTAATTGTACTCTTTGAGAAACGATAGCACCCACGACCACACTCGAACCCCGCGATTCGTCTTCTGAGCGACTTCTTCACAGCAGTGCGAGTCAGACGCCCCAGTTGAGATGGCTCATGCCGTGAGGAGCACACCCCGATTTCTCATCCAGATGCAGATGAGTTACAGCTGCTGCTCTAAGACCCTCAGTGTCCTGGCCAAACAAAACCTCTTTCCCCCCCCTGTAAGAGGACCTTTACCTAAACAGGACAGGTCCACTGATAATACCGTCCATAAAACCAACTGCTGCACCAGCATCACATTAAGCGTTTACCTGATCACCTCAAAGCCTTAAATAACTCATCACTGTCTTGCTTCAAAGATAATCATCTTGCGGTGTCGGGTTTTAAAATTAGGATTTTTAATATGTTGAAAATGAAGCATACTTTGTGTTCAGCGCCCCGAGGCGTGGAGGATTTGCTGCTCTAATGTCGTCGGGGCTTGAGATCTAAAAAAGAACACGCTCCAGTTTGAACACGCTCGTCGTCACAAACAAAAGCTCAGTATCTCGAGGGAGGGGCAGAACTCTCAGGCCAGGAAAGTTGAAATGAATAAGTGGCTCGCTGATTGCATGTCTAGGCCTTTCCAGCAACAGACCCCATCTCTAATGGGTCTTCCTTTAAAGAGGCAACCGCAGTTATGAGTTATTCCTGTGGTCCTGCTCAATTACAGCCCCCTACCACCACCACCACCACCACCACCCTCCACTCTCTCTGTCTCTGCCAACGAACTCTTTACTTTCCTTTGCCTTGGATTTGATACAAACCTGCAAAAATACCAACGCAAATAAGGGGACGTTGGGTCTCGCTGTAACATTTAAGTAGGTCCTCATGCTCTTTTTGGTGACTCCTCTTAGGTCAGGGCCCCAGGGAGTTGTCTGCTACGCATACCTGAAGATAAACTTCCATTAAAGGTCCAGTGAGTTACAAACAGTGAGATCTGCAGGAAACAACGGTGTGGCCTTCACACACCAGAAAGTACGTCATTAGTATTTGTCCTTTCGGGCTACTGTAGAAACATGGCGGTACAAGATGGTGGCCTCTGTAAAGCCAGGCTCTTGCCTTAAGTCCATATTAAAGGTAAAGCTATTGTTTATTTTAAAGCTCTTAAGGACCTATATGCTCAAGCATCACTGGTATTAACCTGTTTTCTATTTAAATGTATTGCAAAATTTCAAGGATATTTCCCAAAAGTTGCTTAAAATATCTTAAAATAGCAGTAGATGTGGGGGTTAGTTCAATAACATAAGCAGAATGTGGTGCAAATGCGGTCAACTTGTAAATAAAGAGCACCACTAGCTGATATTCGGTTCTTGTACTAAGTGGAGGAATACTGTATTGTGGTTTCCTCATCAGTCCACCCAAACATCCTCTTATCCACCGCGTTTCAGTCACATGATTTCTAAACGTCGCGCTTTATTCAGTAAATATGTTTAAATTCATCAATATGCAGTTTTTTTTCCACCTCCCTGAACCTTAAACCCTTTCAATTCAGTTTTTTTTTATATACATGCAAAACGAAAATGCACATAAAAAAACAGGTTCACTGAAACACGCCTAGCAACAGTAACTACAGAGGGTTCTGTGTCTTCACATCAATGGTGACACTGCAGGACAGATGGCTAAATGTTCTAAAATGTAATAATATGCTGTAACGAGAGAGCTGTTGTGTTGTTTAAATGTGTCCGGCTTTACAGTCAACATTCATCCCAACATTAATGTCAAAGGTCAGGCCCTCTTTGGCCCGGCCTGAAGCTCTCGCTGAGGTCAGGATCAGGGCAGGTTCTCTGCTCAGGCATGAATCCACAGAGATGCGGTCCACCCACGGTTTCAGCGCCGAACATGTTTCAGTGTCTTCTTGAGGATTTTTCATCTGGTTTGCGTTTTTGACTCAAATCTGTGCCTTTTTTTCAGATCATTTAGAAGCCACATAAGATATTTTGTTATATCTTTCCTTTTTTTCCCCTTTTGCTCTTCCTGTATCACATATGGTGAAGAAATATCTCTGCAAAAAGACAAGAAACGTCCCCGCTTGTGCAGTAAATGTCATCTCTATGATATTTTACAAGAATTTCACTGCATCTACGGTAAAGTACACATACTTTAAACTGTCCAAGGACTTCCACTGCAACACGTACACAGGAATTCACATGAAAACACAAACTGCAAACGGGCAGGTTTTGAAATGCACTGTTTTTTATGTGCATTTCAAAGTCTCTCAAGATATCTGTCAAACGCGTTACTGTGAACAAACAACATCACATGATGTACAAAGACAAATGGCTCACGTCAAACATTCCAGTTTACCCGAGCGGAGCGCTAATGTATACAAGCGCTCGGCGCTCCCTGGTGTTTTACATCAACTGAGCACACGGCCAGATGTGAAAGATAAACTGTGATTGTGTTCACAGACAAACTGGAGAGAGGAAACTCGTCCCCGGCACAGTGTGTTCTCGCTGCACCATCAAAACACGGCTGAGCAACATAGGTGTGTTTTATGATGTTTATCATGAAATCCCTAAGGCTGCTGTGCCATGTGATTTTATGTAAAGAGTTATACATCTGAAGGATGTTTTCCAATAGCCTAGGAATGTATTTATTTATTTATTTATTGTCTTCACTAGACGCTTGGTGTAAGCACAGTAAATGAACATAAACACAGAGGGTGATCATGCTAAAGGTGCCTCACGCATCTCACAGTGCCCTGAAAGTACACGGCCCAAAACTTAGATTTAAACAACTGATCCACCTTTTTTTTAAAAAGATGGGACGCACATGATCGTCCATTGTCATTCCTAAGGTGGGGAGGGACTCGGAGTTGTTTTATGAGGTGTCCAGTGTTGGTGAGGAGAAAAACCCCAAAGGCAAGGAGATTTATTGCCTCCACATTTTGTCTGACCTCAGCGCTGCAGCAGTTTACAGACGCTGCCTGACTCTCTCTCTCTCTTTAAAGCAGATGGCTCCCGGAGTCTCTCTCTCTCTCTCTCTCTCTCCCTCTCTCTTTCTTTCATATCATCCTGTGCTTTCTCAGATCTTCATCCAAGCTCTTCCATCCTTCACTCTTACTTTGGACTTTAGCCTCTCGCTCCTCCCTTTTCTTCTCTTTTCCTCTATATTTGTGTGTACTTCCCTCTCGACCCCCCCCCCCCTCACTTTAACACAGTCATTATGTCTGCGCCTCCATTTTGTTATGCTAAAAGCTCAGAGAAATGATGCAGCTGTGTGGCCGTGACACCAGCACATGAGGATGTTTTCCATAAACATTTACATTTTCGTTGGACTGCACACTGACACTATTTATATTTGCATTTGGTCGTCAAGAGGACTAACTACATCACATGTTTATACCACGATACACCCCCCACCCCCCTCACCCCCCTTAACTTAATCTACATTATTTCGTGAATGGTTTTAATCATTCCTCAATGTTCCCTAACCTCTTAGTGAAATGGGGTTTAAGGCGAAGTAAGTGGATAAAGGGCCTGATGCCATCACAGCCTGCAACAGTTTTCCAATGCGTAAAATTGCTCCTTGGTTCATCCAGAAACAGTTCTGGAAGACTGTCTTGTTTGAAGAGTAACATGATGGGATTTTACAGAAAATGCAATTTTCACAGCCGTCCCCGAACTCAAGCACAAAGCCAGTGTTATGGAGAGAAGCCTTTGTTAGCGGTGATTGAATCAGTTAAAGAAAACGGTGTCCAAACACTCTGAGATGTGCTCAATCTGGGACAAATCCAGTGTCATCTTTTAAATGGAAACCATGACTCAAGTCCAGGTGAACTCTATCAACTCTTCTGCTGTTATTATTAGATGCTTTATCTATTTTTACTGAGCTGAAAACACATAGTGAGTTTGCAGCGTCTCTTTCTGCAGGTACAAACAAAAAGGTAATGAGGGATTATTAATTTTTTTTGAAGACTCAGTCTCAGAGCAGAGGATCTACTGATCTGTAGCCAGTATCAGCTGTGCTTAATCCTGCTTAGATAACTGACCATAGCAAGAGAGAAAGGAGAGAGCCCAGGGAAACTGTGGGGGGCCCCATTCCTGTGGTGACATCACTCTGACTGAAGCCCCCGGGGGGGACACTCAGAATTGATCCCTTTCCCTTTGTTGCTGTATGAAGCCCCTGAAGTTTGTTGTAGCCTAAAATGCTGGCAACAGAGGTGACAAGGTCGGATGTAGTGCACTGTCGATGGATTCAGTGAAGAAATGGCCGCAGGGAACTCTTTAACAAAGGTTACTTGTTTCTGAAACTCACTGAAAATAGTTTAAAAGTTTAGAGAGGAAACTGCAGCGCAGATATACGGAGAGGATCTCCATTACATCATTTGTCCACTAGGGAGCGCTGACAATTTTATATTGGCTTTGATGTCTGGATCTCACTTTGTTTGTGTTTATGTTTTTGGAACACTGAGCTAAAGGATGAATCCATTTCATATTTGCTCAATTAAATCCCAAGATCAGTATCAGTAAAGTCCAGTCCAGGATCTAAACAACTTGGAGAGAAAAAAACTTATCACGTAAGTGACTGTGTTTACAGAGTGAAGCCAGCATACAGTAGTTATATGGTCCATAACTCAGGCACTCAGAGAGCACAGACCTTTACACGGCGGGCCAGTTTCCCACAGTATCCGTACTCCCCTTTCTCACAAGGTTCGGTTTTTTTAAATCCTTAATCTTGATCCATATTTTGATCACCACCACATTTGAATAATTTCTTTTTTGGGGCTATAACCTCTAACATCCTCCAAAATATTTCATCCAATTCAGATAGACTGACCAAAAAAAACACACTGCAATCATAAAAAAAAACCAATACCAGCACATACTGCTATTTTTATATCACTGTATTCATTAGAGTACTAGACTTAAGTGTCAATTAATCACTCATGAAATGTCCTCCCAAAAGAGACTGTTTTTTGCTATGTTGCATATAAACTCCCACACAAGGAGACTCGGCGCTGCTTCTCTGTGGCTGTTTTTATATAATTCAATTACACATTTAAAAAAAAAAAAATCTGTTTTCTCTCACAAAAAACACCCACAAAGAGAAGTTGTTTTATCAGAGAAGTGGAGCCTGGCAAATGTATACTCATATCGGCCTAACACAAACATCTGTATATCGATATTTACATAACAAAAGCAGAGAGATATACCTTGTTTAGTCTAGAAATAGTGAAATTACACAAAGACATTGTTCAGTTTCTTTGGATATGTGGCTGTACAAGGTACCAAGAGCCAGCCTGAGACTTGGAAGCCCACAGTCACTGCACTGATGGCTGCCAGCGGGCTCACAATGAAAAGCAGATGTTGAGACACTTCTAGCAATAAAAAGCTCACCCACTAAAATCTATGCCTGCTTTAAAGTCTCTGATATTGCAAGAATACGCTCTTTATCATCGTGTGAGTCAGGAAGTTTGACGTTTATAGACGGCTCACTCCCAAACCAAAGTCCATGGAGAAATACTGCGATTTTACATCAAGGCGCCCAGGAGTTGTTGATGCACTGATTCCTCCCTTAGTAAGTTCAAATGTGTCATTTTGTGACTATAATGTTTGAAATCTTTTGTAAGGAATTGCCCAAGAGACAAACATTGAGCAAACATGGCAGCAGTAGACCAGCAACTCCCATGTCCACGTGAGCTAAAAATGCGGCCTTTTTTTCTATGGACTTTGGTGCAGGAGAGTTTAGCAGTTTACACGACCTTTACTTTCCTGGATGAAAAGCAAAATAAACAGCAAATGTGTCACAGAACAACACGTACAGTATAAGCCCCAAAAGAATCCCCATATTGACAGACTATCATGACATGACTAAACTAGACTTTAACCTTGTCCAGCTCATTTTCTGGTGAAGACACTTTTTGACTGTGCATTCTCACAGTGTCATCAGCAGGGGGTGATTTCTTGGCAGGTCGGTTTCAGTTTGTTTGCTGTAGCTCCTCCCCTCTATCAGCAACAGCTGCATACTTTATTCGACATGTCATCAGCAGCTGCCTGTGCTGCGTGAGCCTCAGAAATGTCCTCCCAAAGGCAGATTCCAAAAAGAAACGGGCTTCAATTCTAGCGAGCATATGAAATCAACAACAGATGACCCAATTCCCATCCTTGCAAAAACCAAAAAGCAAAGTGAACAAGTTTCTATATTTTGTACACAAAGAGCTGTCACTGCCGGGACTCTGGGAACAGCACATACTTCTTTTTATTTTAGTCTAGAACACTATTTTATTCGTTGATGGCTGCAGGAAAAGCAACAGGAAGTCATATGTTATTTAAATGTTGTGTGTGATCGCTCTTCTGTCTGATCATTTGACGAAAGCAACCAGAGCTAAAACATGTCGACTTTCAGGGGAAATTCCTGCTCCACATGACTTCCTGTGCTGGATTGGGACCAATCTGTTGTCATTTACAGACTCAGAGGTGCTTTCCCCCTTACAGCCCTCTGGGCTTCCCTCATCTCTGCTTTTTCCACACCCGGTGACACTGTCACCACTCAGTTTAACCCACGTTGCAGATTCCAGCTCTTATCCACTGTTCCTGCCTGGACTCCTCTCTGTCCTTCTCCTCCTCCTTTCTCTCACATCCCTGTGTTCCTCTTTCTCTGATGAATCTATCATGTCTTTCATGACTCAAATCAATCAGATTACACTTTTGGAAGAACTGAGCCGTGACCATTCATTCGAAATCAAGAGTCGAAGCCTGCGCTCAGAGCTCCGTCTTAGCCCAACACAACACGACAAAAATGTCTATACACCACAGAAGTGCAAGGTTGCTTTCTTGTGGCTTCGCTTTCATTTGTGTATATTGACATATAAGTTCAAAGTGCCAGTATTTGAAGTTGAGTAAAGGCTTCCATCGACTTCCATTTATTCCAAACTAAATCATCCGAGGTGCCGCTTGTCTTGAACGCTGCTCCGCGGTAGCAGTTTCACCCATTTGGTGAAATCATGGCGGTTGAATGGTAGCTATTAATCACCGGCTACAAGCAGACATTTCCACATCTCCTCGGTCTGACTCAATGTGAGGAGCGTCTGTTCGGGGACAGGGCGGCGGACACTGCAGTCAGCGGGTAGACAGGGCAGCACAGACTCACATTGTGTTCCAATAATGCATCCTTCTTTGTGCTCGATGACTCTCTCTTCCTATACTAGACGTGTTTAAAATGTGTCACATGGAAACCACAACGAGCCATGGCATTCTGATGCAACAGACTTTAAAGGTCTAGTGTGTATAATTTATTAACAGAAAATGATGCAATTTTAACCTTATAATTAAGAATTGTTGTGTTTTCTTTGCCATAAAATGAACCCTCCATCATGTTTACACGGTAACCTAGATGGACAAATCAAACCCTGGCTCTCGGGGAGATTTTCATCTGTTTATGCAACACGACAGTAGTATAGCTCTACTTTTTTCCCCCAGTTCTTCTCGTCCCTGCTGATTTATTGCTCTTTGACACAAGTGCACGTATCTGCACACATCCACTGTGATTGTAAACGACATTTCAAGAGACATCACCGCCTCTGATGAGATCTGGCAGCGTTGCACTCCAAAGATGCCAGTACTGTGTGTCCCGCTGGATCGCTACACAGCGCAATATTTTCCCCCTCTGAACACGAGTCTCCTAGTAAATATCCATGTTTGTACAGAGGTACATGACTCATTTTGTCACTTCTTTAATACTTTTTTTTATTTTGTTTCTTGTATTTGTACAAGAGCATCACAAGTAACTACTGCAAAACTTCCTCCAGGCAACTTTAAATGAGGCATTTCACTGTTAAGTCCATCAGCTGTCCAACAAGTTGTTAAGGGCCTAAACATATCTTGGACCACATTGCTAACCCTCGTCACCCACCAACACCCGTGTAGCTCATGTTGTACATATACGACCCAGCTGCAACGTAGAATTTAGGCTGGACCGCAACCTGCAATTATGGCCGACAGTCACCATTATGTGGTACTTGAACGTAAGCGTGAGGAGGAGTGTTTGAATATCTGACTGACAGTATTATCCCGTTTGTTAACCGAAGCTTTTTATGAGGTAATATGACCCCTCAGAATGCTAAATTTAATTGGGAAATTCAAAGCTGCGGTCAGATTGCTCTATATTGTTAGAGTGGGACTTCATTTTAGTGTTAGATGGGCAGAAGTGGACACCAACATCTTCATCTCTTTGTCAGTTGCGTAAATGAAATTCCTTCTCCTACACCGGCACACGCTGATTGATACATAGCTGACATGCTTGTCTGGACACAGATCAGAAAGTGCTGTTTTCAAATAAAAACCTTGTGGTATGGATGTGGCCTCAGTCTCGGGATTTTGACAATAAATCTAGGTGAAAGTTTTCCAGCGTCCCACAACACTTTGTTCCTATGTGAAGCCAGAACTCCTCAAACCTCTTAGGCTGTTTGACAGTGAATAAATACCAAATACGTTCATGAGGTGATGTATGGAGGAGGGAGGGGAACGCTAAAGACTTGCGCACACATAATCTCCTATTATGACAATCGCATATAATTACTGACAATGAATCTAATTTACTAAACCATTACCTGACCTAAAACACTTCGCCGCAGGTAGAAAACGGTTTCCAGATGGGACGTTTTACTCCTCGTAAAACTGGAAGATTGAAAGGAATCGTAGCACTCTTTGAAATTGTCACCAGGGGAGAGACAGAACATGGACGAGGGGAGTGCCGTATTACACTCAGACCTGCCAACCTGCGGAGAGCTGCCGAGGGCAAAAGTCATCCAGATCTCCTGGAACAACCACAGGCAGCTGTTCAAACACTTACTGCTGAGGCGAACTTCACTGCGCGAGCGAGGGCTTACTTCTCAGAAACAGTGACATGACAGTCATGGATGTTTTCCTGGCATCCAGGGATGGAAAATATGACTTTTTTTTTCTTAATTGTCAAGTGTTATAGTGTATGTCTGCATCACATAACTACGAGCTATCATTAGCGTAATGGACGGTTTGATTTCAGCAATTCGATACTGTGGTGTAGAGTCCCTTCAACAGAGAGGGGTCAAAGGTGAGGGTACAGATTAGGAGTCAGTCAAGCTTAAAAAAACACTGGTGGATCCTACATTTCCCATAATACACAACTACAAATAGCACCACTAGCCCTCCAACATCTTTTTTAGCCACCTTGACGAGGGAAGTCTGATGGAGAAAAAAATAGTGATCTAGTGTTCAACCAGATCAGTGTTTCACACAAATATGGCTTCTCTTCCATTTACGACACGCAGTTAGCAATGTAGCTTCATCCATGCTACGCTGCATTGTTTACATCCCACCTTCCACTGACCTGGCAACCCAGTAGGCTGACTAGCTCCTCAGCTTCATTCAATCCCAGCCAGTCATGCTACTGCAATTAACCTCATCTATCTGATGATATCATGTCACATGGGGACACTAACAGCACTCTGAAAAGCTTTCTGTGTTTACGTCGCCCTGTCATCCTCCCACATGGACAGGATGAGAGAATCACAGGGGAGACTGGTGACTAGGTGCCAATCAGGCAGTGGGAAAACCTTACAGGAGGAGCCATAATTGCATGGCTTTTGAACAAATAGTTACTTTAACTTGAACCTGTGGAGGTGTTCGGTCCAAAGACAAAGCCGCTCACGCGCGCTGTTTAGGTAAAGCACGATCTACCCACGACCCAGTCACGTTAAAGTCATATGGACAGGTTCTGTCTTACATCGGCCATTCTACCCTTCCAATTATCTGTAACGCTAACACCATTTTTTTATTTTTTTTTTTGAGAAAAGAATATTTTCCAAATACTGCCAAAGCAACTATTTTAACATCTGGAAGTGATCCCCTCATCCCACGCCTCCATTTGCTGACTGCAATAAATTGGTTTATAAGGAGTTCCCATGGAGCTCACAAGCACAAGCTGCTCCAAACTTCTATCAGCTCCAAACTCTGTGCCACACTCACACACACACACACACACTCTATACCCGATCGGACAAATGATAAAACATAGTCATCCTCCATTTTGAGACGACGTACAATCTCCACAGCGCAGCCCTCTAAACTGTGGAAGAAAAGAGGCGTGTAATCAAGTCATAGCTCAAAAATGCAGCATGTGTTTCCACTCAAAGCCATCTGTGGACCTGGTTGAATTCACATGTTTGTACATCTCAGCTTTGCTAGAAAACAGCACTTTATGCAGTGTGAGTGATGTGGCAACAACAACTGGAAGCAATTTGGAGGAGAGAGTGACCTAATGTAGATTTGGAGTTGATTTGGAATAGGAGATTTCTTTTGTTTCTCCCGAGTTGTTGAACAGCTTGGCCGTGCTGGCGATCACAAAACCCGGGGAACACTGGTTTCACAAAGACGGGGTGTTTAGTCTCTTTCATATAAGGCGCTAAGTGGCATCTTTGAAGATGTTTTATGGCTATGTCAGCATCTGGGAGGAAAAGCGCTTAAACTCCCTCTCTCTCACACACACACACACACACACACACACACACACAGACTAAGCTCTAGGCACCCTGCCCCTTTTTCTGTTATTCGAGTCTGTTGCTGTTTCTTTTCCATGTTCATATCCCTAAAATCCGTACCGCAAACGTACTTTGAACACCTCTGCTACTCCTAACACACTCCAGGTTGCACGTTGTATGAGGTCATTTTTTTTTATCCCGTAATCTGTGGCGGCGTCACAGTTTCCATTTAAGTCTGCTCCACTCCTTGATCTCACTGTCCAACGCTCTCTTCTGCAAAAGCAAAGTCGCTGCACATGTGCGCAGACATATGGCTTTCATCGGGCGCGCCGTAAAAAGTGCATCGAGCCGAATGTGCAGCATTTACTTTAAACATGTTTTCGGTCTTAAGGCCGCATATTTGCCCCCCCCCCAACTGCTTTGAAAATCTTTCCAAAATACTTTTGTGATTTCTGAACAGGATGAAACAATTCTTCCAAGCAATACTCAATCTGAGGTTGCACATTTCTGTATAAAACTAGTAATGAATGAGGCTAATACTGGCTCCTCTTACTGCATCCTATATCAACAAGCACAGCTACACTAATTGTTAGAACAAACACTGTGACAAATAAAAGATTTCTTGGTCAAAAACCGCACAGTCCGACTCCTGCACATCAAAAACCGTTCCATGCGAACGTGACTGCACCCACACACACACACACACACATGTGCATTGTCTTTGAAAGGCTGGTGAACCACATTTTCCCCTCAGCTACAAAAACCCACCAACTTTCCACAGTTTTTATTTGGTCGAAATGAATTCACTTCAACCGCCGCTGTTCCTTGGAAAGAAGCCTGCGCTGTTTCACGTGAACAAATATGGACAGAGAGAGAGAGGGAGAGACAGAGAGAGATAGAGAGAGAGTAGAGGAACTCTCCCTCTACTGCTGCTCTACTTCAAACAAACGGATTCACAGCCTTCCACTCTGGTCGTGTCAGAACAGAACAAAGGTACATACATAGATTGTGGTATCATGTTTCACGGTCTTGTGCTTCCCGACTCCTTTAATGGCAATATTGGTGTTAAGTGATGTATATTCAGCGCAGTTTAAGTGTGTATTAAGAGTGTGAGACATGTTTTGGGCCCTGTGCTTCACTCACCAGAGGGTGGTGCTATATCTGGCCCCTGTACAAATGTCTGTATATTGAGGAATTGAACGTTAATGATTTAATTAAAGAATAAGAAGAAAAATGAAACTATCCAGGGGGAATGACGCGGCTTAAAGTAATAAACAAGACTGTCTGTGCTGCAGTGCCTGAATGCCAGACTGCATCAGGGGCCCCATCAAATGAACTTTCCAGTGCTCAGTGAGGTCCATTACTTCATACATTAGAAGAGAAAAAAAACACAGGGCATGACATGTTGGAAAAAGAATGACGGAGGAAGCACAGTGCAAGTAAAACAAGAGCGCTCAGGTGTTCCAGCTGTCGGAGTTTCCACCTTAAGACACGAACAGAGACAGCATCTCTGCTTCTCGCGTCGCCTCACATTTGCCATGAATTAACATGCAGTCTGTGTTCCCTCAGTGGCGCGTGAGGCCAGCGCTGGAATGATTTTTGCAGATGTACAATGTAGTCGAAATGGAGGGGGAGGTGGGGGCTCTTTGGTAACGCTTAATGAAAGTGGTGAAGTGATGCTGGGGTGGATGTGAGACCGCAGTACGGTGTTCGGTTCCCTTCCTCCGCACATTTCCAGTGCCTGATGGTGACATCACTTGTGCCATCACTGACATGACAGATCTCCCAACACACAACCAATAACAGATAATCCACAGTAAATCTGTGCTCGTCTCTTTTGAATGTTCTCTGTGCTCCACAGATGTCTGTGCTCAAACATCACCAACAGTGATGTCACTGGACATGATCCACACTGATATAAACCAGCAAATTCAAGCCAGGTACAGGGAAAACTCACTTTGGAAAAGAACTTCATCTGATGTATCTAAGGAAACCTCTTCTCAGAGAGGAGCACGTTTGTTAAAAGACTCCAAATGACTTTAAAACAGCAGGAGGAAACAAAGTAAATCATGCAGCAAAGTCCGACGTCTTCACAGTTTGCACAGTCGCTGATAAAAAAAAAAAGTTATGTTTGAAAAGTTTCAAGGTCAGCCAACGCAAGACAAGACAAAAGAAGAAGAAGATCTGATCACTTACCACCAGTCGCGTCTTGACATGTTACAATCAAAACCTGAGCCACGGACACCACCAGAAAAAGGAAAGTCCTTAAATGCACAAAGCTCATCATGTCTATAAGAAAGACATGGGCTTTCCCTGTGTGCAAAGAAAAAAGAAAAGGGGGGAAAAAATAATGCCAAGGTTATCACTGCACCACCATGAATGCAAGAGTGCCTCTCCTTGTAAGCAGCAAGCAAACCCAGCCCAGACTGCGTGAGTGCTCCTTTTTTTTGGTGTAGTTACAGCTTTAAATGAGAAGAATGCTGGCGGGCCTAATTTTCCTCCCCCTTTTGTCAGCCCTCTCCCTTAACCATCCTCTCACAGGCTTTTGTGGCTGTGGGAGAACTACACCCATGTTCACAAGTCCGCATACTTTCCAGTGATTCTTCCTGTCTCGTGCAGCCATACCTCAGAGTGATCACGTTATCTCCGATCCGCAGGAAAACGATGCCAAGTGAAGAGATAGGGAATAAAGAGTTGGAGTCTTTGTCTTTAGAAGTGGTCGCTAAGCAAGATCATAAAAGCAGCTGTTTAATTGCCGTCTGTGGGACACCAGGCAAGACACACAGTGAGCTGAGAAGTCCCTTTTTTTTTTTTACTAGGTAATTAAAAGCAAGAATAGAGTTTTATAACTTGATTGTTTTTTCTGATGAGAAATCCCAGTGGAGGGTTTGCTTGTCAACTCGTTTGCCGGTGGAGAGAAAAGAAGTGAACTGAAACTGTGTGTGACAGCCACTCTGGGTGGTCTTGAATGTAGGTGGTCATCCCAGAGTGTCCACGGTGTAAATTTAGAGCGATATCTGAGGTCAATGCCTCTTGACTTCTGGCGAGAACGAGGAATTCCCTGCCGTGTAGCACAGATGCAGCTTTAAAGCCCCTCACAGTGACCCCAACTCACGCTACCAACATAACATAATCTAATATTTTCCCTGTCATATTCCTGACACATCCGATTGACGTGATTGTGATACCGACACAAAATAAGTACTCGTTAGTAGTTATTATCCGAAAATAGACCTAGAATGTCTAGAATTTCCTTTGACTGCTGCATGTTTTTGGATTGTGGGAGTACCTGGAGAGCGGGTCGCAAACCTGGTTCTTTTGCCGCAATGCAACTCTACTAGCCACTGTTCTGCCGCGTGGCCGTGTATAACTCACGATAAGATATGCAATACATGGCTGAAGTTAATGATAATGTCGTGACGCAATGATTCTGGGCTAATCACAGTGTCCCATTGATGCATTGCAAGACAATCGTGTGATGATAATTCAAGAAGTTGGAACATGAATTGTACTTCTGCTAACGTCATTGCTGTTGTGATAACTGACGGCGAGGACTGAGGAGTCACAATCTTACGCTTTTTACATGAAAAAAGTCCATATTTGGCACCAGTCATCTGTAACCAAACTAATTTTAACGTCTATACAAGCCAGATACATGCTGGATGCTGCAAGATCCAACGCCAAAATTCACCCGACGCAACTCTCCGAGCCAGAGGAATCGCTGTATATCACAAAAACACATGTAGTCATGGCTGCAGGTCCACTGCAGTGCTGTCTGTGATCTTTGCCATGTTTGTGGATGTTGACGTTCTCTTTTTTTTCCTTCCCGCTCTGATAAACCGCTGTTGTTTTCCTGATCGGCTTTCAGCCGCTGTCGCCCCGTCCTGGCCTCTGATTGGCTGCGGCGACTTCAAATCTCCAAGCCTTTTGGGGACGAGATAGGAGTCTGCGACATGTCACAGAGGCATTCCACTGAACTGTTTCCACTTCCTGATGTCCGATCACAAGCCGATCGGGGGTATTTAGCTGCGGCGTGCAAAAGTGGTATAGGTGAGTGTGTTATCGGTGTGAACATCGTGTTGCGTAAACTAGGCTTAAAGCGAACCACCTGGGACGATGGGCTGTTTCTTTCCACTGTAAAAGTGTCTGTTTTACTTTAGCTCTGTGAGGCGCTGAAATGACTCGTGAAAAATCCACACTGGTTCATCCCCTCGTGTCTCACATCGAGAGACACGAGGGGATGAATCAGTGTGAATTTTTCACGAGTGAAAAGAGGGAAGAGGGAAGAGGGAAAAGTAGCGGAGTGGAAGGATTCTCACCGGGTCATCGTGGTGAATCTTGAGTGGAACAAAAGGTGCCCTGTCTCTGATTTGAATTTCCAAAAGAGAGCCACACTAACGAAGTTGATGTCATTATTAAAATGATATCAAGTACATTTATCCACAAGTAATTAATATGACGGGCTTTGCCGGCCGCACACTCTGCACTGTTTAAGAGGAAACAGCTGTGTGTCATGTTCACAAGGTGCTAAAAGCATCAGGTGTTTGTGTGTGTGTGTGTGTGTGTGTGTGTGAACGAGAGTGGGGGGTGGGGTTGGAGGTGCAGCGCTAATGAGAAAGACAGCTGTTTTGTTGTCGGCCCTGCCCACAAACCAGGTCGGCCTCATCATCAGAGTCCCTCTGCTGCAGCGCTCACAGGAAGCCTCGGTTGTATTTTCTCTCCAAAGTGATGGATAAAGGAAACTGAAGGCCGGTGTTAACGCTGCCAGTTGCAGCCTGTTTTCCACCGATTTCATCACGATACGGAGACTGTCTCCAAACAAGTGTAGGTGCGCCAGGAATCAGTCTGGTTTGTCCACTGTGACCTTAGTAAAAGTCTACTTTTACAGGCGATTTCTTCGTAAATAAACAACCTGAGCTGCGTTCGGATCGGCGTGCCTCACTTCTGTGTTTGTGCCACAGAATCTTTACATTATTTACAATCTAAAGGCCTTTCCATATCACTATGGGGGAAGTTCCCAAAGTTTGTTTGTAAACCGTCCCAACTGTGGTCTTTTGTTTTGTTATGTTAATGTCATGTGATTGAAAACACACTTTCTAGTTGGTTACATGTGTAGTGAAACTGAAACTCATGTCTGCGTACAAACTCTACCCATGACTCTAGTATAACTGTAGAAATAGATCTGTAATTAAATATCCGTCTTCATTTAAGCAGTTTATGAGTTCAAGGATAATAATTCCGTTTTTATGAGGTACTGACTGTGCCAACGGGGCTGAGAACACCAACAGATTCAAGCCAAACAAAATACTTCACATGGCAATGATATTCCAAAAATATTTGCCATTTTATCTTACAAAAAATATCACAACAGCCTTTTCCCACCTGGAAACTCCATCACACCACACAGGCTCCATCATTGTGTGACTTTGATGTTTGAGATCCTGCATTTAGATTTATTTAAATTTATTTAAGTGACACAAACTTACCAAACGAGGCAGCAGGGGTCCCCAACAGCTAAACAACAGCTAAACAACAGCTAAACAAACCCCAAAAATGGTCAATAGTCTTTGGTGCTGGAGACTAAGTGGTTTACAAACCATGTTGTCCGTGATGGCTCCCTTCTGTCTCAGGCAGGTTCTTGCAGGGGACACGATGTAGCGGTATGTCACCACCAAGCACACTTTAAAAAAAAAGAAAAAAACTGTTTACAATCCTAACATAGATATGGACATGATGGCATGATGTAGTTGAAGTAAAAATGCAAATTATATAAACTGCAAGATGGAGTATCATTGGCTTTGTCTTTTGTTGATTTTGACATATATATAGATATACATATATATATCTATATGTATATATAGATATATATGTATATATATCAAGGTTTAACATACATAATGTCTTCTTGTGTGATCCTTTCATCCACCAGGCACAAAGGCACAAAGTCAGGGGCAAATGTCCGTTGCTGTCATTACTCTGTCATCGCTAACAGTGACATAATAAGACGAAGGATTATTACAATTTCAAATTTCAGTCGTCTTGGAGATTGTTATCAAACTCCACTTCCTGACTTGCCTTTCTTCTGTCGGGGCCTGAGTGAAGTGAAGCAGGCTGGGTTAGTCGCAGGGCGTCCGATCAAGGTTACACGGCAGTCTTTGGTGTAACAATATACTGTATTTATATATTATATTATTTATTATATACTATGATCTTTCAGTGTAGCTTTTGGTGGGGGCACACCAAACTAATAGGAAAGTGTTGTTGACGATGTGACATGTATGTCTCTGACATTATTTAGTCAGTTGCTTTGTTTGTTAGACTGAGTTTTTTTTTTTTTTTAATTGGCTGTTGCGTGTGCAGCATTTGATTATTATTATCCAGGGACATTTATTTTGATAAGACTGCTGTAGAAGGAAGTAGTTAAAGAAAAACTGGCTCCGTCCTCCATTTCCCCTCGACTGTCTCCTCCCAGATTATTAAACTCCTCCTCCTTACAAAGACTTTTATGTCTTTGTAAAGCAGCGTGAAGAGTGAAATGAGATCCTATGTCTGGCAGCCAAAGAGCCCAGTGTTGTGTTATTGTGCCTAAACAGCTTCACCACCGTATTCATTTGTCTCTTGAGCCAAAGTTGATGACTGTAACAGCGATGATAGCGATGCTGAGTACGCAGTTAATCCTCAAGACTCTTTTAAAAGTGCATTCCATCAGGCTGATTTCACAAAGCACCAAAAAACGAGCAGCAACTGTGATTGGCTTTGTAATGATTGTGTTACTTTTCCTAGAAGAACACAGATCACATGGTACTGACAAGACAGAAGAGGAGGGGCCAATTTGACACACGTTTAAAATCACCTGGAAGTAACTAAGCAATATCACGTCACTAAAGGCTGCACTCGCCAAAATATTAGATTAAACAGACTCTGCGGGCAGACCTCACACACACAACCAGAAAGCTTACTGTTCTTTGTAAAGTAGCTGCTGTCATGTCAACCTAGGGATTAAAAACAACAACAACGACAACACACACACGTTTTAATCCACAAGGCAGGATTCCTTTCACTCCTGTTGCTGTAAACTTAGCTTTTAGACCAGACAGGAAGACATTTTGGAGCAGCTGGAACGCACATGCTGCCTATTGTAAAATGCAGACCTCCATGTTGTTCTTCAGAATAAATGATCATGTCAAACAATCGAGCGGAGATGAAAAAGGAAAAAAAACCTCTGGAGGACGTCGGTTTGCGTCAACGTCTGACACAGCTGGCGGCGTAAATCACACGTACACAAATAGGAGGACAAGATGGAGGATTAGTGGACGGCAAAATATGTAAAAACATAAAAATAAAAGACATTTTATTGAGTTTGGTTTTAAAGGAGTGGGAGAAAAACAAACACAAGGGGGGGGGGATCTCTCTGTCAGACAACAGTGTCAATAAAACAAAACCCTGAACTGATTTATGAGCAGTAACTAATAAGCACTGGAAGCCCCGTCAGAACTTCTTGTCGAAAGGGTCCAAAATGCCTCGGGAACGGAGGCTGCATGGGGAAGGAGGCTGCGTCTAGTTATTTCTGCAACTTCCCAAAAAAAACACACCCACATCACACCATGACTGGTCAGTTGTGTGGTTCGTGGAGAGGATTCAGTCATGAGAGACTGCCCAAAATTGTTTGCTCTTATCCCTTTATGGAAACAACACCCCCAGTCCCACTCCCACTCCCACCCAACCCTGATGATGACAAACTTTTCACCCCACCTTCATGTGTCCTCGTTGCTTGCACACTGTAAGACCCAGCTCTTTTACGATAGCCATACTTTGGTGTCCAACCAGGGACCAAATGTCATTCCACGTTCCTTATTTCCTGTCATCTCTCTACTCTCATCCACCTCATAAACACTTAAATGTCCCTGTTCATAAGACACTGAACTGAGTGTGAGAGTGTTGCACAAGGAGTGTTCGAGAAGTTCAAGAAGGAACGTACTGGCAAGCTAAAGTCTACATTCCTGAAGTATAAAATGTCCAAAATGTAGGTTGGAGCCGAGCCATTAACCTCTGTACGTGTGATTCTTCTAAAATCTTGTAAAAAAAAAAATCAGTTCCAAATTCAGTTGGAAAGTTGTCTGTCTTGCTGACTGGCTGCTAAGGTTTTGGGGCCCAGTTGTAAACAATGTAATGCGAGTGTAAACAGAGCCGAGGCAGTTGCAACTGAGATAAAGGCACAAAATTACCTACTTTTGTTTGTAAAAACCGAGCTGAATTGTGGATACACTGCATTATCATGAATGTGCATGTGCATTTTGATCTGGAGTTTTGTTTTATTGGGTCCAGATGATGCTATTTTTTGCACAGAATCACACAAAACCTGTTCAGAAGGAAAAACGACAAGAGCGGAAAGAAGGTTGCAGCGAGCTCTGACACAATTCTCCAAGGCAATGTAAGATGTTCGTGGTCTTCCTACGCTGGAAAATCCTCCCCTGTGATATCTCCGACTTGTACTGAAACTAAACCTAAGTCTGTTGCTGCCAAGGCTGCGATGACTCCCCCCACCCCCCCTCTCCTCCAAACATGAAGTTTCACAGTCCATGCTCATCTGCAAAAGTCATCTTGCCCCAACCCCCAATCCTCGCTTTACCCACAAGACATTTGAGGCCAGCAGAAGAGAAATAATAACAGGAGGGAACTTGACGAAAGAAAAATCTGATTTTCTGAGCTCATCCAAGGCAGTAAAGCACAGTTTCTGTTTGAATGTGATTTAAAAGTTACTAAACTTAAACTGGTGTCACTGCGTTAGAGTTTCAAAATGTTCACCCCCGCCTGGTTTTGGCCTTCCGTGTGTGAGGATTGAATGATTCTCGCTCTAATTAGCTCCTTTGATCGTGTAATCCAAGAGTCGTGAAGCTCGCGGGGGTATGTTGTTCTTAGAATGAAGCACATTTCCGTCAAACATAAGCACAGGAAACTTAGCGACCTCAACCAGGGGGCCCACTCCTCGGTGCCCACACATGAACACCGCGCGCTGCAGTCGACCTCGGGTCAACGTTCTTTACCCCAAAGAGAAATGAATTGTTTCCTGAGGCTTCCTGTTAAAGATGTCGACGTGAGAGCGTAGCGCCCCGAAGAATCCAGGCTAAGGGATTCTTAAGTAATCGGAGATTCTTAAGAATTCCCTGTATTCAGCCAGCAGTGGTGCAACAATGCAGCAAAAAGATGTTTTTGACTCCCTTGTGATGTCATCATAGTGTTCTCAATCATTGTATCGTACATTTTGATTTCATAGTATTGAAAATTATAGTCTACTCAATTTTTATAACACAGGTTAATACTCTACAACATCATAGCGACATAGTATTGTACATTAGATGAATGTATGATCATAACAGTGGTCGTGTTCCATCACTGGCTCCTCCTTCTTTTTCCTTCTTCTTCTTTGCACACTTAAGCTATCAGAGTTTGAAGCTACTATGATGTATTCATAAATATTGGGACACCCTGTTTTTCTCTGCGCTTTAATGCAGAGCACGTTATTTATAGCCACAGATAAGGGAAGCATTTTAGAGAGATTCTCTACTTTCAGACACTTTAAACTTTCTAATATAAACATACGTTAGAAGCGACATTATCGATTGTCAGTCAACAAGCATACTGTACAACACCCAGATCAGCAAATACAAACATATTGAAATGGTGCAGACTGGATTACCGGTTAGCCTTGATATTAATCACCGGCAGTTTTACAGTTTTCATTTCCTCCACTTTGAATTCTGAGGACAGCGTCTGCTTTTCATTTTTCATCACTGTTGCATCATTCAAGTGGTTTTCCACCAAGTGCAGCTGTGGATCAGGCTGACACTAAATTTTACAATCAAGTTCATCGTTGTCCGTCCAGTAGCTTTACCGTTCATTATCAGTTGTGTTTCTGGTCCCATTCACTGTGTTTTTGCCTCCGTTTTGGTCTCAATCAACACACAGGAAATTGCTTTACCTTGCTTAAGAGATTTTTTCATTGGATCTGCTGCCATTTTGGTTCGGGATGGGAGTAACAACACATAAGGGTGATAATTCTTTCCTTTCTGTAAGTGGCACCTTCCACATGAACCGTAGCTGACTGGCGGTGTGTTAATGAAAGCATTATGATGGGCGGAGCTCCAGGAGATTGGCCCAGCAGTGCATAGCAGCTGTGAAGATTTTGTGAACTGGCCGTGTGTCTTTGAAAGCTTTCACTGCTCAATTTCTCATGACAACAGCTGTGCTGATAATGATGATAAATGCTTTTAAAGGGATTGTCCAGGAGCTATCGGAACAAGTCCACACAAATCTCTCCAACAAAGCAAGGAATGCTGGGTGACAAATGAAGGAAACCATAACAAAACACAAGCTCCTTCAGGCTCAGTCATTTCTCAGTAATATGGCAAAGACTGAAATGACAGGTGAGTGGAGATCTTATTCATGGCACAAAAAATAAAATCTAACTTGATTTGCTGTAGATCGTGAACGTAAAAGCATAGTTTATATGTTACATTTAGAGAGAGTGAATAAAACATCTCCTTTAAATGAGGGCTGTTCGTTCTTATGTTGACTGCTTCCACGCTCACACATGGCTGGGACTGTAGAAAAAAAAACCACTTAAAATCTACACCAACACCAAATGTAGGCTGTTTAAGGAGTATATAAACTTTTTTTATCTCGCTATTAGACAGACTTTTCCAACAGGAAAGTGAGATTTGTGTCACTTTCACATCACAGCACATCAGAGGTTGTTGATCCACTGCTTCCTTATCCACCGTTGAATTATGATATTTTGTGACTTTTGACTTTTAAAATCCGTTGTTCTCGTTCACCAAAGTGACACAAACTTACCAAACATGTCGACATGAGCTAAAAATTGTTGATTTTCGGACTTCAGTTTGGTGCGAGATGGTGAGCGCTTGACAAAGCAACACAAACTTCAACATCATCAACATACAGTATGTGTGTAGCTTTAATTAAGTGAGCTATTTTCCCATGGGTGAACTTGCTGGTACCTCAGACGAAAGAGCTATCCATCCATCCATCCATACATCCGTCCGTCCATCCATCCATCCGTCCATCCATCCATCCATCTATCCATCCATCTTCTACCACTTATCCAAGGTCAGGGGTCATGGGAGCAGCAGCTTCTGGGGGAATCCTGAGGTATTTTCAGGCCAGCCAGGAGACATAGTCTCTCCAGCGAGTCCTGGATCTTCCCTTGGGCCTCCTACCAGAGGGACTTGCCCGGAACACCTCACCAGGGAGGCTCCTCTTGATGCGGAGGAGAAGCGGTTCTCCTCTGAGCCCCTCCTGGATGACCGAGCTTCTCACCCTACCTCTGAGGGAGAGGCCCAGACGCCCTGCAGAGGAAACCCATTTTGTATCTCGTTCTTTCGGTCACTACCCACAGCTTGTGACCACAGGGGAGCGTAGGAACGTAGATCGACCGGTAAATTGAGCTCTTCACCTTTAGTCTCAGCTCCTTCTTCACCATGACAGACTAAATCTACTGTAGTGAATTTGAAAAGAAGGATATTTTGGCTGTAGTCTGTGGTGGACTCAAAGTACACTCCAGGCGTTTCAGTTTACTTATCTCTAATTCTGTTTAAAGCTATAGGAGGAGACATTGCAAACATGCAGGGGGGGGGGGCTTCAGCTATTCAATGCATTGTTTCTTTAAATTAGCATGAGCAGCTAGGGAAGTGGAACAGCCAACGCAAATAAGAAGTGGTGTAACGTTTTTCACAGGGGCCTCACATTTAACCACATGTACATTCATGGTTTTTACATGGTTGTGGGGAAATTATTTGCACCTTGTGGAAAATGTGAGGAGGACTGAGGCTACCGAGCATGAGTCACTGGGTAGTTATCTCAGAAGGGGGATGGAAGTCCTGCGTTTGAGTGCCGGACTCAGACTTTTGTTTACTTTCCAGACAGAAGAGTTGAGAGGCACAAGAGGGGGGAAAATGGTGGGGAGATTTGTAACTTAACACATTTCTCTGTTACACTACAGTCCTACAGTATACGCTCTGATGTTGTGGGACCGTATAAGGGCTTCCTTTGACTGAGCACAATGATTCAAAAGGAGCTCAAATTCACTGTACATGATAACCATCAGGATTGACAGAATCTTAAGTTAATATTTCAGGGGGAACAAATTCATGCAAGCATTGATTTTCCATTTCTAACAAGATCACAGTGCTGGGCAGCTCTCAGAAGGATTTAGAGGTTTGAAAACAGTGCGGTTTGCCTCGGGGGATGGAGTGATGCAAGTGATGGGGGAAATTATGACTCCCTCTCAGTAACTCTTCCAAGTCTTTGGTGAGATGTGTGGACTGCAGCGAGTTTCTAAAGGATACAAGTCTCTTTAATGTCATTTATTAAATTATTAGTCTCCAAAAGGATTTACTTTCTTTTTTTCACTACGCTAAAGCCCCATTTCCAGCCAGTTTGGTTCAGTTCAGAATGTTATATTTGTGTTTCCACTGTCAAACACTGGGAGGAGTAACAAAATAACCTGTCTGTACCAGTGTAGTTTTTGGCACGATCACCATCCAGCCCACAGTGGCCAGAGCCAAACTGCAGGCCCAACACATACAGTATCTTAACAAGATTTTATTATAACCTTTCCCATTAATTAAGACCCGTCTTTTCTTAATTCTGCTTTTGTTTTCATGA
This sequence comes from Solea solea, assembly GCF_958295425.1. Taxonomy (NCBI): domain Eukaryota; kingdom Metazoa; phylum Chordata; class Actinopteri; order Pleuronectiformes; family Soleidae; genus Solea; species Solea solea. Next base: position 33,373,377 of record NC_081135.1, read on the forward strand.
TCTCCCAATCTCAGAAATATCAAAAACTGTATTAAAAATGACACGGCCTTGACTTTTCCAACCATCTCATTTAAAGCCTTTCACATGGAACAGGACTGAGCGTGAATGTTCATGAGCACACCAGAGGCTTTGTGTAGTCTTAAAGCACTTTGCATGGCTTTGGGGGGAGTTTGCTCTTTTGTCAGAAAGTTTGGAAGATGGCAGGAACTTGGCTGGATGTTCAGCGTGTGCTGATGTCTGATGGGGGCTCAGCTTTGACTCGAGGGGATGAAGAAGCACTCGGCACTTTTCAGCTCAAACTGACACACGTTATCCCAGAGGCACTGAGGCGTCATCCACGCACTGAGAGTTTCCACAATGACACTGGGAAACCAGCAGATTAGGGGAAAGTCTGTGACTTCACCCTGCAACAAAGACGTTCTTGAAATTGCTGTTGTCAGGTTAATGGTCGCCCTTTCAGTTGTGCTCATAAAGCCTTTTTTTTTGTTGCTTTGCTGTCATATGTTCTGCACATTCTACTGCAGTGGCTGAAACTCTAGTTTTAATGTCCAACCATCACCTCGTTGAGGAAACAAGTCGAAAACAAGACAAGGTTGGACAGCAGTGTGCATATTCAGGAGAAATGTAAAGCTGCCATGAGTGATGTTGCTGTTAGACTTACCTTGAGATTACCTCAGCCTAATCCCAGTTCTCATTTACACCACCAGCCTTACTCTTTACCCAAGACAGTGGTCCTTGAAACAGAGTGACAAGGAAAAGTGGTTGAAATCCCTCTGAGAAGTTGTTGCGGGCTTTTACTTGAAGCCTCACATGCGTGCACGATGTTAACGCTTTCATTGTGCGATTGCTTATCATTTTTTAACAGAATATCTTGTCAGCGGCCTTTTACGATGCATACATTATTGCCACACGGCGCTACAGCATTCAGTGCTCTTGTGTTAGTGCAGCGTAGCAGGATAACACATTCCTCGTCGCATCAACACAATACAGCTGTATTTTATGAGCAAGTTTCTCAAAGAAAGCATTCAAGGAATCCTGATAAATCTTCACTGGCATGCAGCACTTCATTTTGCCCCATATCTCCACCCCAAAAGAGAATCCAGACATCCCCTAAGTAGGGAAAAATTACTTATGAGCCATTGAAATTGCCCTCCATGAACATGTCACCTCATGAGCAGAGGGGACCACCTCTATGTTGAGTTCTGGCTCCTGATTGGGTGAAGTGATTTTAGGATGCTGCAAAAAAACATTTCTCCTGGATTTGCTGTCAGAGCTGGAGACTGCGAGAACCAAACACTCCAGCTCAGTGAGAGCTGTCAGAATATGGAGCCATTTAAAAATGAATTCTCGTGTAAGTGTATCACTGACAGCAGCTTTAAACAGACGACTAATTCGATTTTGGTGGTTAAACATCAAAGGTCAAGGTCACAGTGGGCTCACAGCTGATAGACGTTGCAAGATGCACTTAAAAATGAATAAATACTGTAGAGGTCAGCTGTGAGCCCATTATGACCTTGACCTTTGACCACTTAAAAATCCAAATGAATATTTTTGCCAAATATGAAAGGATTTTCTTGAGACGCTTAAAGGTAAAGGTAAAAAAAAAAAAAGGGTTTGTGAGGTCACAGCCACCTTTGATGTTTGACCACCAACATCTCATTAGTCCATGCAGTTCACAAGAATGGGATGGATGGACAGATGCCTTCAGCGTCTATCGCCCTCTAACCTTCCCATCCCAGACACATGAGATATTCAGACTTACCCTCTCTACCACGAGAACTGATTTTCAACCAAATCATACATTCCATTTCATTTCAGCAACAGAAGCTACTTGAACCTTTCCCTTCCATTTAAACCATAGTTTGCACAGAGCACTGGTCCAATTAGAAGAATTGGATGGAATAGCAAAAGCAGTATTCTTCCCCAGCCCGCGTGACCACAGGCTGGGGAGCGATTCTGCAAACGGAGGCAGAAAACCTCCAGGCTTTTGAGCGATTTGGTGATGAAGGGCCGTCTCTTCTTACACTGACTGCACGGATGATGAGGTCAAATGAACTCCATGGTCTCCATGAATATGGGAATATGAGAGATCGTCACCTTGAGCTACAATTATGAATTTGACTTCAACTCTCCTCCATCTCTAGGGGACAACTATAAGTTTGTTATTCTTTGCGATACGCTCACTAACATTCAAGACAAATTAAAAAAAAGGTTTGACGTAGGCGAAGGAAAGAAAGTGGAGCCTATTTTCTAATAAGAAAGTTATAGTCCACAACAAAGAGATAATGACTAGGTATATAAAACAAATGCGTGCACTCTGGTGATGTCACACTTTTATTAGGGTGGTGTGAGTGAGCGGTGGGGGGGTGGGGTGGTAAGGTTTTTGGCCCTCATATTATTCCAGTTCCTTCTACTGATGGGTTAACCATCCATGTATGTGTGTGTGGCTGGAGAGTGGGGGTCTCCTCCAGCCCAAAGTGGAATGTACCAGAGTCATTTATCACTCTGAGGTCTGTGAGTCATGAGGGGAAAAGAAGTATACTATAATTCCCTTTTGGGGAAGAAAAAAAAAAATGGTTATGGAAATTTATTGGAAACATTTTTACAATGAAAGGTTTAAAAGCAAACTATGTTTAACAAAAATCACAAGTTACAGGCAACAAATGTGAAGAGTTCCAAACAGAAGAGAGTAAAATGGAAACCTCTCGGCCTCGCCCTGTTTGGAAATCATGGCTGTAAAAAGAAAGTGAGAGATTCCAAATAGCAGGGATAGAGAAGTTATCACCTCAGCCTCCCTGGACTCCTGTAACAACAGTGTCTGTTTGCCTTCCACTGTTCCTCCGGCTGCATGCCTGTGCAGAAACCCCCCTGAATGTGTTCAGAGGCCTGAAAGCAGACACGCTCACCGTCGCCGCGCAGCGCAACAGAGTGATGGAGCAGCCAGGCTGACCTCAGGCAGGTACTGTTACAAATAGCTGATGGGTGAGTCATGGCAGCTCTTCAGAGAAAGTTATTTATTCGTCCATGTTGGGCTGCAGTTGCTGCAGGTATAATATTGTGTTTGCAGTTTGCAGCCTTCCCTGCTTCACTCGTCTTTTTTTCAGCTGTCAGGGACTGATGATGTGTTTTTAGTTTCCTTGCCAATAATTCACAGAGTACACCTTCCTCGTCTTGTAGTGACTTGTAAAGGTACAGAAATATGAGAAGCTAAGCAAGCAGTTTTATGTTGTATGCAGATAAATCAGATTTATATGTTTGACTGCGAGTGTTTGCTTCCTGTTTGGCTACATTTTCCTCTTTTAAGTGAGAGTCACGCATATATTTTACTCTTAAAAAAAGGTTTCAGAAAACCATGGGAACATTTTCGATGGATAAAATACGTGAGTGTCGTCAGGATTTTTGAACCCAAGTGAACATGCTGAAAAAAAGGCTTTGCCAGTGTTTGTTCTTCTCTCTTTCAATCTTAACGTTGAATCCAGTTTGCTTCTTTAAACGAGTTTGATGTGTGTGTCTCATTATATCTGAAGGCAGTTTTTTTTCCCCTTTTAGAAATCCTGTAATCCTATTAGATGGTAAGCCGAGGGCATCTTCTTGGGCCTGGACATGTGAAGTATTATTCCCATCAGGAGTCATTTTTCGGTATGTCATTAAATCCATTTATAAATTAAATGAACTTTCGCCCTTAAACACTTCTTATTTCATGCAGGAGCTGTGTTGTGTTACAGCCTCCCCGCAGACTCCATTGTGTTTCAGTTCTCTCAAAACCCGCCAAAATTCACATTTTTCTTGTGTAAAACAAACATTTTCATTTAAATGATTGCACTGTTGCAAGAGTGAGAGGCTGTCTTTATTGAAAAGTTTTGGATCATATTTCAACTAATGCAGCCATGTTTTTCTTTTCTTTTCTTGTTAATAAACTGAATTTAAAAAAGAGAAGTCTCACACACACACACACACACACAGGAGGAGAGGGAGGGATCCAAAGAGAGCGAGAGACGAGGAAAAACCTCCCCATCTGATATGACTGCATGAGGATGACCTCAGTGCTCAGATGCCTTCGCCACATTAGTCTGGAAAGGTTGAGTAAATTATGCTTGTTTCCTGGAGATGCCAAGGTCTGGGTGTGAGTGCCCCCACAGTCTGGTTGAAGGTTGAATCAGCTCCCCCCCCCCCCCCCCCCAAAGTGGAATTTAACTGCTTAGTCACATTCCCAAGAGGTTGGAAATGGCACAAAGGCACAGCGGACACAAATGTAGCAGTACAACATGTGCTGTCGGAATGTTTGAGGCCGGTTGCATGTGTGCTGCATGTGCAGGACGCAGTAAAAAAGTCAAGCAAATGGCGAGCGGCAGGCTCCTGCACTTCCTGCGTGTGAACGCGACCCACGAGCAGCATCACATGTCTGTCATTCTGCAGTGTGTTTTTTGTGGACGCCAGACAGGCTTGTAATTCAAGCCCTTGTTTACACAGTTTCTCGCAGACAGCGAACTGTGTTCGGTGTAGATGTGTGTTTATGCTGGAGTTTGAATTTATGCTGCCGTCCAAATAAAAACACGAGGCACAAACGTGGGCAAAAAAGGAAAGAAAAAGAAAGAGTTGGCTTCAAGGTGACATTTAGCATGCCCTGAAATTTGGGTCAATCGTAAAATATACAAATGTCGCCAAATGTTTCTTTCTGGAGTGACTTAAAGACACTCTTTAAAGATACAGTTTGTAATTTAAAGGACAGTTTTAACACACAATGTGTCAGTTCTGCCACTATAGGGATATCTTAATCAAAACGATAACAACATATGTTGTTTATTGACATCAAGAAGCAGTGAGGGATCATGGGAGTTGTGGTTTTCCTGTGTGTTTGCACTTCACAGGGACAGCTTCAGTCAAAATGAGTCGTCATGATCCATTAGTGACAAATACTCATGATAAAATGAAAAAACAAGAGATATGTAACCCAGATTAAAAACAAAACAAAAATTTAATAAAGAAGATACTTTACCTTAAAATTTAAGATACTTCCGGGTCAAGTGAGGTCACTTCCTGTATACCTGTGTCCCAGTCACCCATGTCACTTCCTCTTTCCACTCTTCCACCTGTGAGCCCAGCGAGAGAAACACTTATCTAATTCAAACCCAGACTCAGCTCACAAACAGAACCAGAACTTCATGCACAACAGAATTTCCCCTCAGTCAACAGTGAGTTTGTTTGTATTTGCTTTGATTTTGACGCGGGTCGACTTTTAACTTGACTGTCTGAACATTGTTGTGCTGGATTAATCATGGACCAATGTAACTGAAAAATGTGGTGACCCATCATGGGTCAAGGTTTTTTTCTTTTTAAAGGAGCACTATGATGGCGAGCTACCACGACGAACAAGGAGAAAAGGAGCATGCCTTCCACAGACTGTGGTAGGACCTTCAACTCTTTTTAATCTTTGGAATTAAATCTGAAAAAAGCCAATAAACCAGAACTAAAAAAAAATAATTGCAGCTAAAGGAACTAGAACTAAAGCAATTATTTAAAACTGGAAACACTTTAGTTTGTTAAAGCTGATTGCTTTGTGTTTGGTTTATCTATGCAACATTATTTAAACTGCATTTTGTGTTTTGGGATTAGGCTCATGTGACCCTCATGTGTAGGATAAAGAATTTGTACATCGGGCTCCCATACACATCTACACTTCCGTTTTAGTCAGTAATTGATCAACCTATGTAGTCATTCAAATTGAAATTAAACTTTTTAGGTTGTGGCCTTCACATACTAGTAAAAGATCTTCTTAATTTACATAGCTTTAAAATGCAAACACAGGCTGTGGCTTGTTTGTCCATTCAGGCTTCTGTAGAAACATGGTGATGTAAGATGGTGGCCTCTGTAAAGCAAGGCTATACTCGCTTAAGTGACTTAGTTAAAAATTATTCAATCTAATAAATCCTCCTAAATGTTACACATTGGACCTTTAATCATATACGATGGCGTGTGAAAATAAATCTTTAAAACCTTTCCTTTAACATCCAAAAAGATAGATTCTCAATAGTTTGTATCTGTTCAGTTTGCTCTTTATTTTTGTAAACATTCCATCGTCTGTGTGTCGTGTCCTTCAGTGAGTCAAAGTGAGAAAAAAAAACCCTTAAGGGTTCCGTCAAGTGAGAAAATGTCATTAATATCCTCACTGACAACTTAACAAGTACACCAACTGAAATACACGGCGGACGAGTTGTAACGCGTTTGTATCCGACACTTTGACCACAGAGATGGTGGAAGACGCAGAAGTTTGTTGATGTATGTATGAATAATTCTTCTCCAGTTTTATAAAACACCAGGAGACATCTTTTCTGCTTGTCAGTATACCTTTGTGGTTTCTACACTTTGTTGATATTGGCACCCATGTTGTCTTTGCCCAGCAGTGTTCTCACAAATAAAAGAAACAGACAAATTAGTTAAAAGAGGTTGTAATTTAGTTTGTGTGGTGCCCTGGGCAGACACATGTGAGTCTTGTAGATATTACATCAGGTAAAGTTATTTAAAGTACAGAGAAATTCTGTCTTCTGCCACCAGATTTTGTACAAACACTGGTGAACAGCAATGTTACTTTGCTTTGGTCCCCACTAAAACCTGTATGAAATGTATTTGTTATCTCTTTAGGACGTTTTCTGGCATAAATATTGAACTTATCAGGACAAGCAGTCCTCCTGGAGACCAAAACCTGGAAATGAGGCACGCACAATGTTGTGGTTAGGTTGAGGTTAAGGTTAGGGATAAAGTTTAGTTTATGCTGTCCAGATGAATAGAGGCCAATGCAATACCTTAAGAAGAAATGTGTCCACTGAGAGGAAAGGTTCAGGAAAAAAAGGTGTAAAAAAGTTACTATTCTCAGTCCAAACTCAAGCCTGACCCTGGGCTATACCATTCCAAACTATACCATACTGTATCCAAACGAACCGTACCATGATGGAAACACAGCATTAGCTTCCCCCAGCGTTTCAGAGCAAAGACTTGTGCCAAAATTTGAATGATTTGAGACCTATTTTTGAACCCTTTTTTAATCATTTAAATGTGGTAAGGTGGTTGGTAACACATTACGGTTGACAAAGGATCTCATAGGAGATATTTCTTTTATGACATTCAAACTGTTAGTTGGCTATCTTCATTAGCGTTGGCTGACAAGCTAAAATACAGCATAATAGCTGTAAAAGGGGAAAATAATTGCTCATCGCACATGAAAACATGATATATATATATAAGTGACATGCAAAGTGACATTAAAGTGACAAAGTGATTTTAAACATACAATGAAGGAAGTAGTTGCTACTGTTTTAACTACTGATAAAAGGGTGCCTCGTATTTATTGATGCCTTGTTCTTTGCTCTTCGTTTTTTATGCAAATTATTTTCTGATGTTGTATTTGTTGTTGTCAATATGATGTCTCCCAGAGATAAAAGAAAACCAGATTTTAATGTAGATGTAACTTTAATGTACAAAACTTGGACTGCCTATAGAATTGGACAAGACCCAGTTGTTCAGTTACACTGCTAAAAATCCTCTGGGTCTTTGTGGGAGCTGAGGCGAAACAGATGTAAGCGGTTTTACATTTCTTCTACTGTTTTAGCCTCACATTGTTTGGCGCACCGCACCATTTCTCTCCGCTTCGCACATCTGTCTGCTGTGGGTTGTCTCCTTTTTTCCCCCTCCTTTCTTTTTACACTGTTTTCTCTGATTACAATTCTAGTTTTAGAGTCTTTTTTTGAGCTTCAAGATTCACTCTTCAGTACTTCTCAAACAAGGTTCTTTAGACTTGTAGTTCATCTTAACTGTTGGACTGTTTCTTTAAGATGTTTGGCTCTGTTGAGGAAGGCTCCCAAGGGGCATGCTTTTCATCATCTGCACTGTTGTGTTCTCCGTCCTGCCAACTTCCTTTCAAAATGTCTGCTTTGGCTTCAGTGGACGCCATTTTCCAGCACATGCATCTACAAGCGAACCTCATGTAAGAAATAAAAAGAGGCAAAGTCTAGAACCATGTTACTGAGAAATCAATAGCTTCATTAAAAGAAAATACAGATAATGCTACAACTCAAACTTTTAAACACTGCAAATGGACTGTGATTCAGGTGAGGGAATACAGTGTGGACACATTGGCCTGGTTGTGCTCTAAGCTCACTGTGACAGATGAAGCGTGAAGACAAGTGAAGATGCAGTTTGGCACAGAGGGGAAGTGGCGGTGCAGGCGCTGACTTGCTCACCTGGCAAGGAATCTGTGCACAAAATAAATGAATAACCCCCATCGAATTCCACAGGAAGTGGGGAAGCCTGAGCTGCTGAAGAAAGGGTTTACCTGCTATTTGCAGAGCTGTCTTTTTTTTGGGGGGGGGAGACTTCCACCAATCTCTGCCATGCTAACAAGCTCCCATAGGCTCTGTTTTCAGCCTTGGGAAACTCCGGCCTGTTACATGGAAACTTTTAACCAATCACCGGACAAATGCAGAGAGAGAACATGCTCCTATAAAAATGGATGTCATCTTTGAAGCCTCAAGAATCGGGATTTGGCACCATGTCGGTTTTTGAAAATCACCTGCAACCAGGCTCCAGTTGGAAGATACGAGCTGTCAATCACACGTGTGTCCACTCATAATGTGTCCTGCTAAAGATGACCTGAAAACTACAGACGGAGACTATTAACTCCTCAGGGAAATGTTTACTTCTGCAACCAGTGGAATTCCAACTATCCAATTATCATCAATAGTCCAATTATCAGATGAATCATTAGCTCCTTCGATTGCTATGAAAATGCTATGCTGCCATGAATAACTAATTGACTTCACTGGTTGAACAGTTAACTTACATATACAGTATATTGTTGTTAAACTACTGTTGTAGAAAAAGTGTTTGATTTTTCTACAAATTCTAACCCTTTATTGTTCCAAATCAGAAATCTGTGCAGAGATAAGTTTCCCTTGTACATCATATTCCAGGTTGGTCGCATTTTCTCATGGAATGAAGAGATTTAAGCGGAAATATTTTCCTTGTCCATGTTTGTCTGAGCCTGAGGTTGACAAGGAGATAAACCAGCACTCTGTGTGATTCAACCTCTAGATGTGCAGCCCTCTGGACTTTATTAGGAGATGAAGAAGGGTAATTGGTGAGTTTTGTGGGCGAGACGTGTCATTTCTCACAGCGTCTGGCTCCTCCTGAGTGTGAGGAGATGGAGTCATCATAGCTTATATCCATCTGTATATACAGTCAATGGCTGTTGCATGTAGCTGCTCTGCATACACGTCCCTTCATTGGAAAGGTTGTAAATGTAATAAAGCATGTTTCAGTCAGTATAAGCTGAGTTTAATTGAGTTCAAGAGATGATTTTTGCCTTTGGTCAGAGGGCAGTGATGCAATAACCTGCAGATGAAACTCAACAGCTATTCTAGCAATTGTCTACTGCAGCTTTAAGGAACAACTGATGTCCATTTCAACTTCTCTTCCTTCCATGCCTCTCAAATCCCACCCCCTGCTCTCCTTTCTTATTCTGTAACAATCCACAGATGTTGGCGATCATCTTGTTTTACTGGTGTTGTGGAGAGAAGTAGAGGGAGGGGGAGAGAAATTAATGAACCTTCCTCACCTGAACAGTAATCTGAGACACACAGATCCCTGCCCCCGATGAGTGCAGAACATTTGAGGTTTATTTTATTTATTTTTTTTGCTTTAGTAAACAATGAGAGTGGAAACTGTTCCATCTGGGTGATCCTCCAGCTGTGAGACGCCTGAAACATCTTTCGTCTTTAAACATTTACAGGGTTTCCTGCCACCTGTTTGAAATCTCCCATCTAAAGTCTTTTTTTCCTATCTTGAGGGTATTGTGTTACAAGCGCTTGCCATGGACGTATCTGAAGAATTATGCAACATGTGTTCATTCAACCGAGTGGATTTAATGCAGAAATGCATTAAAGCTTGCGTTTTATAAAATTGTCTGTATTTATGCAGCACTTTTCTCATCTTGATGAAGTTTTTCTATCACAAAATCTTTTATATCCATTCACACAGTCATCAGGAGCAGGGGCATGTAGACTTGTGGAGTTGGGAATCAAACCCTTGACCTTATCATTGAATAGTCCTCCTCCTCTTCCTAGTCCCACAGAAACTGCCGTGGTGTTTCCTATTGTTTCTAAAACACAATTCCCTTTTATTCATGTTTTAATCCTGTTGAGAAATGCTCCATCATACATAGACTATGTAATGCTTTTTTTATCTTTAAAGTTAGGGCTCCCTCTTGTGGTTTGAATCTGCGGCACACATACGTACATGGATTTTGGTCGTTCATCATTTCAGTGTTCTGCTCCATATGACTGGAATCATCTGCAACAGACACTAAAAATCAGCCCATTCATTCCACTTTCCTCTTTTAAAAATGTAGTGAGGGTAACAATATGTGACTGTTACACCTGCTTTTAACCATTTTTGTAATATTGTTTGTTGTTGATGTTTCTCCTCTTGTGTGTGTGTGCCCTGTTTTTTGTGCTGCCTCTTGCCCAGGTCATCATTTTAAATGAGAATTGGTTCTCAACTGAATTATCTGGTTAAATAAGGGTAGAATAAATGAATACAAGACTGAGATACAAGATCTCTTCTTCCAGGGAGTCCTGGTCAAGATAGCAGCGCAAATAGTTAGAAACAAAACAATTTCAGATGTAAAACTCCCAACAGAATATCAAAGCTAAAATGGAAGTAATTAAAGGAGATTAAAGTAAAGTGCAGAAGTATACAGGCCATCCAAACAAGATCTTCAATCTGAACCCTTCAAAAAGTTTTTAAAGCATGTTTCTTTCATGACGGTCCATTACTTGTGTTTTCTGTAGTATTTATTTATTTATTTTTATTCATATTTGTTTATTCTACAGCTTATTCAGTTTCTTTTTTAACTAATTATATTGGGATTTAGTAGATTATGTGAAATTATTGTTGATTAAGTTAGTGCGCCCTCTGGTGGCCTAATTCCATATTGCGTATTGGCAAAAGCAACATTCATATAAAGAACATCATCCAAACACAGAGGCCGTGAACAAAGATGGAGAGCATTTTTGGGTCGGCATCTGGAAAAGTCGACGTGGACGCGCAGACTTTCCTCAGACAGTGAACCGACACACACGGTTGATGATCTGCCGCTGAGAGATGTCCCAGCGTTACCTCAGCCATGCTTTAATATCGTCTGCTGTCCGTTTTATAAATCAGCATTAAAGCATCTAAAAAAAAAAAAGAAACCCAACAATGATGTCACTCTCAAACATTATGTCATCCGTTTAAATGAGACTGTGACTGTGGCAACCACGGAATAAACACTGAAGTGAATTGGGAATAATGGTTGCAGGCTGCAGTTGACAGAGTGGAACCATCACAGATTGATCCAGTTAATGACACAAATATCCCATCAGTCAGTGATGTTTCACTGTAGATATGACTTATGTATCACATGGGAGGTCTGAGATTGCACACTCGGTGAGCACTTTATTAGATACGCCTCTAAACCTGCTTATTTGTACAATATTAAGCATCGAGTTGATCATGTCACAGTAGCTATACAGAAGCGTGTATGACATCACGCTAAAAGGAGGTCAGTAGCTTCAGTTTATGGCCATAATAAAACAAGAGAACGAGGGGGAAATGTGACATCAGTGGCTACAGTTCACGGTGTGCTTTCATGGAACATGTCAGGGCCCGGATGTGAATCCAGTACAGAGCCTTTGTGGGTGTGATATAAAAGAGAGGGAGACAGATTGTCAACAAGAGAGAAGAATCTTTAAAGGAAGATTCCAACATTTTAGGGAATCAAAGCCAAGACCTGAGGCTGAATGGAGAACAAAGAGAGACTCCCACACATGATGTGAATATAGTTCTTTTAATGAGGTGCTCAGTTAGTGCCTATAACATAACATTCTCTCTTTATCATCACTGCTTATTCTGTCTGGTCTGTCAGAATGCCAACCTTCATCATAACGGTGTCCAAAAATGAGGAAAGAAACTGGACACGGTTCACTTCCTTTATGAAGTATGACGTCACGTTCATTTTCAATTTAGTATTCAATTACTAACTGATTAATAATTATTACAGCATATCTAATGCTCACACCTTTCTCTTCAAATTAAAGGGATAGTTCACACTCTGCACAGTCACCATCACTAAACAAAGGGCTAATTTAACTAAATGCATGCCTGCAGAGGGTACCTTGCTCAGAGGTAACCCAGTTCTCCTCTCAGGGTTCGAACCGACAACCCTTCAGTTACCATTGTTTGTTTATTTATTTATTTATGTTGTATATTCGCTGTAACACCAGTGGTGGTGGTGTTGCATCTGTGTGGGAAGCATGATGTTGTTGTTGTTGTTGTCCATCCATCAGTGACTTGGGCGATGGGCAGGTTGTCCTCCAGAAAGTCACGTGGTCACGCCGAGCATCCTTTGCAGACCCAGCAGCATCGGAGCTGCATCAGCTCAGCTGCGCGGCGTTGCATCCTCCTCACCAGGTCATGCTTGACATGGATCATCTCTCCCTCCTCCTCCTCCTCCTCCTCATCCTCCTCGTCGCGTGGTAGCCTCCCGCAGCCTCTCTCTCTCTCTCTCTTTCTCTCGCTTGCAGATTTTTTTTCCTCCGCCCGCTGGACCGCTCTCCTAAATCGCAGGTGAGTCTCAGCAGCCGCGTGTAGATAAATAACTGGTGACACAATGTGGAAACAATGATCGTCCACGCGAGTCGCTGTCTGTCCGTGGGTTAGTTGAGACGCAACAAAGAGCGTGCATGTGCCTGAGCGGAGAAAACGACTGCGCGGTGTGACAGAGATGAAGTTAGTGTTTTTTGTGACTCTATCTGAGTGTGTGCGTAATTGTGAGTGTGGATGTGGAGATGCACAGTCATGACGGCCAGAGATGGTTGTATTGTGCGCAGATGGAGCGTCACTGCTCTGGAAGCGGTGGTTCCTGGTTTTTTTATGATGTTGTTGATGATGGTTCGTTGCTTGTGTCGCCTCCTCCACTACGGGGTCACCTGTGATTCCAAGTCCAAAATCCAATCATGCACTCTGTAGCTGAGGTGAATAAAAGGTCATACACATAACAATGACTCAGCAGTCACCACCAATCTGCTGAGGTGGAGAATAATAATAATTATAATTTAAAAAAAAAAAGAAGGTGCTTCCCAAGCAGCTGGCTCGTTTTGTTTCTGTGGAAACCAGATGGCTGTGGTAACGTGACACCCTCCTATTTCAGCCACAATTATTTTTTATAAATAAAGAATTTACAGAGAGGAGTGCATGTATTGATCACTGGACTACTTGGGTCTGACCAAGAGTCAGCAGGGCATGGGATTTCGAAATTTCCAACAGTCCTAGACGACTGCATACTGTAAATGATTATGTCTTTACCACACTATTCTGTTATATGTTGTATACATTATAGTGTAAGCATCTGTGTTAGGCTGTTTGAATACATTATTGCACTCAATTAAGTATGGTACCAAAATAACCAGCCCCAACAGTTCCATTCTTTGGCATCCTTTCCTTTGGGTTCCAGAGTAAATGTCGTTGCACCGGTGCATCGTCCTGGTACGCGGCTATCGGGCACAGCCCACAGCCCGTCTACCAAGTAAATGTACTGCTCTCAGTTGAAACACAAGCCTGAACCAGGGCTTTACCATGCCACACTGTACCAAACTGAACTGTACCATGATGGAAACACAGCATAAGTATCCCTTTAAAGCTGAAATGAAAAGCAACTTTTTGGCCTAAAATTGTCTTTTCGAGAGATAAAGCTCCAGTGCGGAACCTCTCTCACCCCCCTGTGGATTTCTGTCTTTAAGCGTAGAGATACTTGTCCAGACTGCATCCAGGAACCTTAATTGGAGCTGCGTGATAAAGGAAACAGCAGCAGACGTGACTGGCACATGCAGGCACATAATTAGGCAGCTGTTCTGGGAGCGCTCGATTGCCGCTGGTGATGAATGACAACCCTTTTGATCTCCTGACCAGTAGGACCTTGCTAAAATATTTATTTGGCAGAATATGGTGAGGTAAACCTTTCCAATTTGTATGTAAATTCAGGTTTTGCTGAATCGATGTGGCAGCAAATGCTGTGATGATGGTAGTCTTGAGACAAACGTGATCTCAGAGGCAGTGCTGAATAAAGCCAGTGGGCAGTAGAGGTCAGTAAACATGATACAGTACATATGTCAAATGTGTCCATTGCCCTTGGTCTTGTTCAGTATAGTCATTACTCAAGATAACAGTGTACTCTATGTATCATATTATGGCCTCTATATATCATAAGGTTGAAGGAACTATCAGCAGAGGTACGCCGTTGCCTGCTGGTTTTAGCTGTGTTACAGCCTGGCTTGTGGTTTGCATTAGAGCTCACACTCTCCCTCTGCACTGTGATTGAAATCAAAAGTTTGTCAGAATGTGCTGTGAAACGCTGCAAGATGTCTGTGAAGCTGATGCCAAGATGAATTGTTCTTCATTGTTTGACCAAAAGTTCTCTGGTTTCTTTGATACATTTATAGCTATTACATAATACCATGGGTAACAGTGATGATCAATCATAACAATACCAATTGAGTTTGCATGAAAATGAACTTGCTGTGAAGTGCAATCAGATTTTTTTTTGGAAGGTAATTTCAGTGTGGAGTGGTGAATAACTTTAATGGCAAAGGTTTAAAGGGTAAGAGTAGTGGCTAACACTGTTGCCTCACTGCAAGAAGGTCACCAGTTTGAGTCTTGGCCATTTCTATGTGGAGTTTGCATGTTTTCCCCGTGTGTGCATGCGTTTTCTCCAGGTACTTCGCTTTCCTCCTACAGTTCAAAAATATGCAGAGGTTAATTGGACACTTTAAACTGACCGTGCGTGTGAATGTGCAAGTGAATGGTTGTTCATCTGTGTGTTGGCCTTGAGCAACTTGTGTCAGCTGGGATTAGCTCCAGCTCCCCTTGCGACCCTCATGTGGAGGATGAAGCTGTAAACAATGAGAGTGCATATTATAATCTCAATTACCTTTGTTTTTTACACACAGTAGCAGCTTTTTATTGACACCATCCTATTTTTTAAACACACACACACACACACACACACACACGAGTGCTCGCCATTCTACCCCCGGTTTTCAATGAGCAAGTTTGTTATGTTATGCTGGCTGTTCACCAGGGACAACTGTGGGATGACACTGTCAACGTTTGATAGAACTGCTTTTCCAGTAAATGGACAGAGCCTGTCGTGAACATCACATGAACACCAGGCAGGTGTGTGTGTGTGTGTGTGTTGGCCTGTATGGCAGGTGTGTGAGTCACAAAAACTCCAGCTGATGCAAAAAATGAGAATGACCTGAAATAATAAAATACACAAAGGTAAGTGGAACAGCCAAATTAAAACAACCTGGAGCATTTAGCCATCATTCCATATATAACATTCATGAAACAAAAGTTTTCTGTCCTGCATACTCCTCGTAAGCACATTCGTTTGCGTGGTGCCTTGTGCATAGTGTGAGCTGTTAGACAGCTGTACATTTCTCCGAGGGAACAATGAGTCAGCACAATGAAATGGACAGATGTCGAGCCTCTTTTTTGTGATGGTGGGAAAACGGCCGGTCCAAGTAGAATGGGTCGTTTGGGTTTTATCAGCTTAATTCCATCAAGTCCCCTAACTTCTTTATGTGCAGAATGCCAAGTGCTTAATTCTACGCTGACAACGTTTACTCGATTAGTAAGAACTACTAAAGTACCCACTATTTTGCCAATCAATGTACTAGTTTTAGTGTTATATAAAAACAAATTCTCTGATTTAGCTCACAGGAGTTCCTGCTTGCTTGCTGTTATGCAGCAGCAGCAGCAGCAAGACACTAGTAAGAATACAGATGCGTTTCTCAGAGCCAGTGTTGCTGCGTCGTATTAAACACCCCAGTGTGAAAAACACAGTAGTTCCCAGGTGAATGCTATTCCTTGCAGACTTTTGGATAGGGAGTAATCCTGTTGCTTTGTGCCATCTCTGTGACTCTCCTGGTGGCAAGGAGAAAAACAATGATGGTAATTATATCGGATCAAAGATGTATTTTTCTATCCCCATTACTATTAGTTTAACGTCATAATGAAACAAAAAATTTATTTATACCAGCTTTAAATGTCTATACATAATCTGTTAGTGAATATCTGAGGACGTTTTGAGGATAAGGAAACAGCAACTCATTTATTAAAAGAGAAATTAATCAACATATTTATAAGTAATGAAAATAATTGTAAGTTGTACATTTATTTGCCATATTCCATCCTGTACTGTCTTTTAAAGACCTTGGTCAAACACTGAAATTAAACTACTCTTCTTAAACACACAGTCACTTAACGATTTAATTAACAGAACCATTCAAGAGCATGGGGCAATCGAGTTACAGGAAAAGGATTATAGGATCCCTTTCTCTAAGATCGTACTTGTGTAAATGGTTGTGTTTCTGCTGCCTTCTTTCCACTCTCCTACACTGCCCAGAATAATTACAGTCCAACAGTTCCTGGCATGTTAACATGACACATTAAAAAAAAAACCAGAATAATCAGCCGCGTCTATTTTGGCATCATCGGAATAATGAAGCAGTCCCAAGGTGCCCTTGCTTGTTTGTTTTATGTGCATGTGTGCTTAGTGGCTTTCAAATTAGACTAACAAGTGAAAATTAAGATGAGCCGAGTACTGTCGGGTAGCGAGATGTGTTGCTGCGGGACAAGGTTAATTAAAGACATAATATTTGATGAGCCACAAGATTCAATCTGTAAGGATTTATAATGAATGAGTCTGGCTAAATACTGTTTGACTAAGTCAATGGAGATAAGAAAATTGGTACCACAATGCTTATTTAGCTAGTATGTAGCTATAGCCGCCAGGTTACTATCCACACAAGATGTACCATAGAAAGAGAAGAAGGTGGCAGTAATGCAACACTAATGGATGGAAACTCTTAAATGTCTCCTTCATAGACGAGATGAGTTGAAACTGTACTGAGAACAAACAGTATATGTTCATTTCACTGTATATTAGCTGTCATTTATGCTAACGAGTGACATTAGCTAACAAACATAGCGGTTACAGCTTAGGTTAGCGGTTTAGTTCAATATAAATGCTATCTGTCACTGCCATTTATGTATTTTATTTGCTTTGTTGTGTTGTAATATACAGTATTTGCACTATTTATTATATATATATATATATATATATATATATTATATAGTATTTACCGACTTCTCTGGTTCCTTTGCCGTTACTTGCCATTTTAAAATGCCCGGCAAAGCATGCGAGCACACACAGTGGTGAACACTTCATCCCATGCTGAGGACACACACAACGCATCCTTGTACAGTATATTCTATGCAAAGGACACAGTCGTTTGTAGAATTTGAAGGCTCCTATGCATAGTGACAGTTATTCAGCAAGGTCTGATGGCACAACATCCTTGGAATGTAGCACAGGGATGCTTCCTTGACTCTATGATGCACCTGTAGTCTTCAATTTTCAAAAACTGTAACTGAATCACATCCACTTGTTTCACAGTAATTGCTTTTACTCGAAACAGTACACTCGCCCGCCACCTTATTAGGTATAAATTAAGTGGTAGGAGTGGCACCTTGTGTGATGTTCTGCTGCTGTAGCCCGTGTGTTTCATGGTTGAACATACTGGCCTTCTACACACGGTAATAAGGGGTTATTTGATTAACTGTTGCCTTTCTGTCATTTTTCGAGCCAGTTTGGCTATTGTCCTCTCAACTCAGGCATCAACAAGGCATTTTCTGCTGGGAAAACAGTCACTCACTGGATATTTTGTTAAATATCTGAGATATCTGAGTTTCTGAGATTCTGTTAATCTCAGAAAGAGGGGAGGTTCTTAATACCAGATTTGAATTCTACCACATAGTGAGGATTTCCAGTTCTTCCAGTGCTTGCCAATGTAGCTCGTAATTACATGGTAGTAATTCAGTCTTTCTTTTTTATCCTGCAGGTTATGCCACCCCAAAGGCTTCCTGGATCCCCAGCCGTGAAAGAGAAGGGCTGAGCTCCATTTCCCCACCGTTCCTGCTGCTTTGCAGCCCACCTTCCTCTTCCTCCCTCTGATGAGTATTCCCCCCTCCCTACCTCACTAGCCCCCTCCCTGCTCCTGCTCCCACACCTGACCCCCTGCCACCCCATCATCCTGTACCTCTTGGACTTTTTGTCCACTCACATCATCTCCCCAGCACCAAAACCAAGTTTTAGCCCTCAGCCTCCTGTCCTCTTCAGAGCGCTCTTCTTCATCTGCTGGCTGAACGCCAGGCCTCATGGCTACAGGAGGTCATGCCCCTGAGATAGATGTGTTGATCAACCTACAGCAGGTAAGAGTTATTTTTTTATCGGTTTCCTAATCTTACTTTACTATAACAGTTATATAAAACATACATAAAACAATGTTTTTTATATGGTTTGGTGCTTCATGCAGAGTGTCTAAATTAATAATGGGAATTTTAGTCCTTCAAAAGTCTTAAATATGCAAAAAAAAAAAACTTCATATAGCAGCAGGTAAGAATTGGACAATCGTGCATAGAGTATCGTGCATCACTGTAAAAAAAGCACAAACAGGAATTAGATTTTTGTAGAATTTCATAGTTGGATAATCGTGAAGAGGGAAAATCATTAATATTTCATGTGAGAGCTCAGCTACATACAGTCTTAGTGACTTATTTTGAAATCCCACAAGAGGGATTCCCCTTTTTTTAACTTCAGATTGTTTGTTAAAAAAAATAAATAAATATATATGTATATATATATATATATATATATATATATATATATATATATATATATATATATATATATATATCCTTTGCAACATGTTTTTCTAATGTAATAATGTTTTATTAACATGTATCTGCAACATTACAACATCTTAATGTAATATTTTTGCATAATGTAAGTATTGGGGTTTTTTTTGTAACATTTTAAACATTAATCCATCTGTTTGCTCCATATCTGCAAGCTTTCAGAAGATCTGCTGAAATAATACAAATACTTCTTGTTGTGCCGATTTTGCAAAATATGATCAATTCCTTATGAAAGTGATGCAAAATAAGTGCAATACTTCCCTTCATTCATTCATTCGTTCATACATTGTCTACCACTATCCTCCACATGAGGGTCACAGGGGCTGCTGGAGCCAATCCCAGCTGACATTGGGCCAAAAGTGGGTTACACCTGGACAGGAGGCAAACGTATAGAGACGAACAACCATTCACTCTCACACCTATGGTTAATTTAGAGTGTCCAATTATCCTCTGCATGTTTTTTTGGATTGTGGGAGGAAACTGGAGAACCTGGGGAGACACGGGGAGAACGTGGCTCAAATGTAATACTATAAAATGTTATTTTGGCTTTAATGAAAACTGGGAAAATGTGGGAGGGAAAATAGAAAACTGGGACATTTTACTACATTAGATGTAGATATTTGTTACATATTTGAATGTAGACAGATTTCTTTCAGCCATCTGAGAGAATTCACACAGCAGAATGTACATAGAAAACCATAAAATGTTGGTGTAGCGTGCACAGATTTCATGGCACTGACATGTCTTCAAGACTAAATGGTTTCCCTCCAGTTTCACAGACACAGGCATGACTCATGTGTGAATCTGTGAAAATGTGTCTCTAGCTGTTATTCAAGTGACACCGATTAGCCTGTGCATTCTGGGATAACGAGCACCACCAGTTGATTTGCTGATGTGTCATTATGAGCAGCGGGGACCATCATGTCATCCATAGTGTGCCCAGCATATTGTGCCAGTGGTTTGAAGGCTTGAATGCTACTTAAGTGGACCTTTCCATTTCCTATACCGTCGATTGCAGAAAAAAAACATGCCTTCAACACAACCATACAGAGAACATCTTTATACTAAAGCTCTTTATGCTAAAGCTTAATGATGCCACTCAGGGATATGACATTTCTCAGAACAAGCCATCATGAACAAAATAGTTTTTCTGTTCAGAGGACATTAACTGAATGTAAGGAATTGTTTGTATTGAGTCATAAAATGGCCATAATATATAATCACAGATTAAGGAAGTTTTGGCCAGTTCTGCTCCCCAGCACTTTGACATCCATGTTTCCAGATTTGTTAGACAAACACAGAGTCCGAGCAAGTGGATCAAAATGTCCTAACCTTACTGAACCTAAAAGACCTAGTTTTCCTCCTCATGTCTTGACAAACACTAAAAGCAGGGCATTTGATCACAGACCTCCTCCACAATATTAGGCAGCCACTCATTTGAATGCATCCGTCTTGCTTAGCAACATAGTGGAAATGAAATATTAATGTTATAGTACTCACAGTAGTATGTTTTTAACTCAAGTGCCGTTTGACTCGGTCTGTTTTTAATTGCTCACAATCAGTTGGAGGTGGCCAAAGCAGTCACAGTAAACAGGCTGCCATTCATCGGGGACAAATATTAATATTAAATATTAATATTAGGAGCTGGTAATCTCACTGATTTCAACACTGTAGAACATAAAAAATGGGTTCTGTTGACCATGATCATTTGCTCACAGTCATTTAAGCTGCTTTAAGAGCTGTGTAAGAAAGCAAAGGTCTGCAAAAGCTTGGTCTGATTTTCTGAAGTGTCTCCGATTTCAGATTTCAAGTGTAAGAAGCTCTTGATAATTTGATTCCCCTGCCTCCTGCATGCTCGAGCCAGGTGCCACCCCTCACCTGGATGTTCCCAACATTCTCCTGTTGTAGTAAACAGAGTACATGTGAAGTATAATCTCTTTTTTGAAATGAATACTTCGATCCCATCTGTGGCGAGAGTGGTGTTTAGTAGCAGGGGTGACGATGAGCTTTGCGAAAAAGGGGGTTTCCTCGTAGTTCATCCCTCACCTGGGCTGGGTTTACCTCCCTCCCGCGTCACTCCATCTGAAACAGACTTCAAAGCTGACATGAAAGAGTCATCTGTCGTTTGCTTCAGTGGAGTCGGAGAAAAGCAAAAGCAGGTTTAGAGGAGTAATGGCTGTATGTGATGGGAGTATAATTCCCCTCCCATCATTACGTCAACACTCTTAACGTCGGGGTCTGACGCTGAAAGGAACCGAGGTCAGGATGGGAGACAAGAGGTTGAGAATTGGTTTGATTTTCTTGGAAAACAAAGCTCCTTAAATGATGAATGAAATTAAACTGGCCACTGTGGCAGCTGATGTGGAACTCTCCTTTTATATTTTGTGTGGCTTACCCTGCCTTGGTGTTGGGTAGATAGAGAAGGTAGCTCGGATCATTAAACATATCCTGTCCCCTCAACCCACTGGTAATTAGGCAGTAATGGAGCTCTGGCACAGAGAAATATGAGACCACAGAACTGTAGCCAGACTGCTCACCGTGCCAGCACCAATGTGAGGCAGAAGAAGCAGCCTGTCCCAGTGATCGGACCTATCAGAGCCACTGAATGACTTTGGCAGGACACTCCCTTCAGTCTCTGTCTCCGGGGGCTGTCTAGTGCATTAGCTGCTCTCTGCTTAGCACTTTGTTGTATTGATTTGACGGCCATCCTACGTGAAGTGGAGGAAATATGGACACCGCGTGTCTATTGTACTGTTAATGAATAATCTTACATACAGTACTGTATGTCTTGAATACAATGTAAGGCTTTAATATGAAGCAAAAGTCTAGTTTTCACTTCAATGTTGGAGGAAATAATAAGAAAATGTTATGTCATGATTAGTCTGACCATTTTTTTTTCTGATTGGGCAAAGCATTCCTCCTTCATTTTGTTTAAGCGTCCACACCAAGTACATAGAAAATGCTAATTGTAAGACTGTGGAAACCAAAACAACTTTTATTGCAACGTGGTTTTACACTTAGTACAAACATACATATGTGTAGCATATTCAATTTTCTGCCATTAAATCCTCCTAAATGTTACACACTGGACCATTGAAACACAATACCTTACAAGTACTTTCCTAGTAGTAGTGAAAAGCAAGAATTTAAAATCAAATAATTAGGTCCTGCTATATCTTACCCTCGTGAAACCTCACTAGGACTGTATGTTGGTGGGCTAGACATCATATTGAATACGCTCCCATTTGCGATTATTCTGATAATGAAAATTCCCCACAATAAACCAACTGTACCAGCTTAATTAAATCTTCATCTGTCATTTTACTTTCGTTTAGCAGGAATCTTCCCCTCAAAAGGATTGACCACTGATCGTTTTCTTTCTGTCTGCTCCTCTTCAGGTGAAGGTGGAGGAAGAAGATGAGGGAGGATCTCCTGAGGAGGCAGAAGAGGAGGAAGAGGAGGAGGAGGAGGAGGATTTGGAGAAAGCACTGTCTGTGGCACGTTTTGGGGACATTATCAGTGATTCTGGACCTACCAGTGCAGACCGGATGGGCCGACACTACACGGAGAAAGACTTTGAATGTAAGAAAACTCAAAATTCTACTTTTCTTAGTTCTAACATGTATCAATACCTGTGCAGCACACATGCTAGTACATGCAACACTACTGCTACTACAACTACTACTACTACTGCTACTACTGCTACTACTACTGCTACTACTGCTACTACTGCTACTGCTACTGCTACTACTGCTACTGCTACTACTACTGCTACTACTGCTACTGCTACTACTACTGCTACTAATGCTACTGCTACTACTACTGCTACTACTGCTACTGCTACTACTACTACTAATATTACTACTACTCCTACTACTACTGCTGCTGCTGCTGCTGCTACTACTGCTACTACTACTGCTGGTACTACTACTGCTGGTACTACTACTGCTACTGCTACTACTACTACTATTACTACTGCTCCTATTACTACTGCTCCGACTACTACTGCTACTACTGGTGCTGCTGCTGCTACTACTGCTACTGCTACTACTACTACTATTACTACTGCTCCTACTACTACTGCTACTACTGCTGCTGCTGCTGCTACTACTGCTACTACTAATAGTAATAATAATAATAATAGTACTACACATATATAAGTATTGGGCAATTGCTCTCTTGATTAAATATCTAGTTTAGTACAGGGCACCAAAAGTTTTTTATCCTTAGTATATTGGAAGATAATTCTTGAAGACATTAGCATATGTTTATTAAACAGTGCTGTTATGCAATATTTCATGTTAATTAAAATCTGAAGCTTTCATTTTACGAGGGGATTAGTAGGAGAGGGACTAATCCGTCTGAGGAGAAGATGTTTCTCCCCCTTGCATGTTTTCATTAAAGGAATCAAAAGACCATGACTAAGGAAAAATAAAATCTGATCCTCTGAAACTCTGTGTTCTGAAAATATAGTTGGTGTGTAGTGAGGCTGGAAACAAAGTGAAACAACACTTTTTTTTGGTCCTTTTTTTTGTTCCTTTTTTGTTTACTAGAAAACTACACATGTGTGTACACTCAACAGCCATTTTATTAGGTACACAGGACACCTCCATTAGTAGCATACTGGTATGAAGAAGACCATTCAGAGATGGTCTTCTTCATACCTTGGTTGTAACCAAGTGGTCATTTAAGTTGCTGTTCATTTCAAACCAGTCATTCTCCGCTGACCTCTGACCTCAACAAGGAATTTTCGCTCATAGAACTGCAGCTCACTGGATATTTTTGTGGCCATTCTTTTTAAACTGTAGACATGGTTGTTTGTGAAAATCTCAGTGGATCAGCAGGTCTTGTAATACCACATTCAAAGTTACTAAAATCAACTTTCTTTCTCATTCTGATGCTCAGTTTGATCTTTAGCGATACGTCTTATAATAAAATGTAAATCTATGTGTGTAAATCTGTCCTGACAATGATGCTGTAATCGTGAGACAACCTGCTGCCTTGACATTTACAGAATTGATTTAGTTTTGTGTCTGTTATATGAATTTGTTCACTGAAGTATCAGTTCCCTCATATTTTGCTGACATAACCTCTGGACATCAGCACATGTCTGAAAGCAGCCTATGACAGCACTTACAGTATGTGGCCATTACACTTTTATTTAACATATGGACCGTGTGTGTTCCAGTTCAGGAAATAAACTTGAGTTGCTCAGCTATACTCACTGCTGCCCTACTTTACTTTAGTATCAGCCCCAATGCATCAAAGATGCACAGTCAGTCGCAAAATCAGACTTTAAAAAAACTAAATTAAACACGAGCCGTCGGACAGAATTAGGATGAACTTGTATTTTTGCCTCTGTCGTTGACACAGATCACAGACACACGTTTCACCACACGCACCACCCCCTGTCCACCCACCTGCCCCTGCCCCAGCGCTTGCGCAAGAGGGTGCACAGCTCGGACAGAAGGCGCAAAAAGAAACGGAAGAAAAAAAAGACCTCGCTGCCGCCCTCCAACGTCACACCCACTATCCACGAGGTAGACGAGGAAGAGGTGGAGTCTGAGACGGATGCACTTGGGGCGTCTGCCACACCCACGGAGCCGCCTGACGTCCAACCACAGGTAAAATACAACTGAAGAGTCATAGGATGGTCAATAGGGCTTCAGATCTGTGCCTCGTTAGACGAGTGGCATGAGCCTGTGTACGAAATGCCGTTATTATTTCAAGTAAGCCCCTTCTGTTCTTCTCACTGATCTTCCTTTTCCTCTCAGTTTAGTTTGGGGAGCCAAGAGGACTTGGAAGAGCCCCTTCCTCTCGCTGCCTTCCACACGGAAAATGAAGACCAGTCGAGTCCGAGGAAGGCTGCGCTCGCGTTGATAAAGGGGGAAGCTCAGAATGGGGGCGTCGCCGTTCTTGGCGAGAATGAGAAGGTGGACGTGGAGGAAGCAGACTGCAGGTTGAGTGTCAAACATTTCAGGTTCTTCAGTTTTTACCTTGTCTCTGCTGTCGTGTGCCTCGTACAGCTGACATAGAGAGGACACTCATCAACCATCACGGCATCACAATCACACCTCACACTGAGATGCTCCACAAAATAGAATATTTTCAATAGGATCATAAGCCACTGGAGTATTAATATTGATGTGGCTGTATATTACTTAAAAAAACAATATTCAAACATGTTTAGCCAGATTTCTTTTTTGTGTTTTCAAATATAAAACGCTTTTAATACAATTGCTTGTCGGAATACTTGATGATTGATCTGTTTGTCCACTTAATCAACATTTTAAAGGAATAACTTTTAGCATTTAGCTTATATTTGCTAGAATCGTATTTTAGTAGTATTTTTGAAAAATGTTGCTTCCTAACCTCAGTTTCCCCTATGTCGAGAAATATCTTCATTCTTTTCTTTGTTACGTGCCCACCAGTGACACTTTTAGGGGGACGGGACCTCATTCCCAGAATGTAAACAGTGTCCGCCATCTTTGCTAACAGTTACGCTAACAAGTGTCACTGGTGGGCACAGATGCTAAGTGTCAATGGAGGAAGTTAGCTCCCTAGTTAGCCATGAAGTGTCAATTTAAATTCAGATTATAGAATTAAACGATATACACTGCAGTGTTTTTTGTAGTTTGGTGCTTAAAGGTGGTTGGGACAAGGTTGTAAGCAAGTTGGGCACAAAGAAAATAATTAAGATATTTCTCAACTTAGGGGAAACTGAGGTTGGAAAGCAAAATTTTTCAAAAATACTACCCCTATTTTAGCAATACAAAGCTAAAAGCAAATCGGTGAAGTATTCCTTTAAGTATATTAAGGTTTAAGCCACAGCTGTTGATCAGTATTTGATTTGACTTGTAACTGATCCTCAGCTGAGAGACAAGATAATGATTATCGTGTTTCGCAAATTGATGTCCTCGTCCTGGCTGTTTAATTTTGTGCGAGTGCACACAAACCCATTGTCACACGCTAGGTGATGAGCAGTTGTATTTCACTCTCACTGTTGTTGTCAGGCACAAAGTCACAGAACACAGATCAGGACGTGGCTGGCACGAAACACACACATGCATGCACACATTCTCTCTCACCACCAAGAGAAATACTGACCAGCACAAAACTCAGCTCAATACCCAGAGCTGGGAACGAGAGGCAGAGAGTCAACTAAATAATAATTGTTTGAAATGCAACGTATTTTTATTTATAGATGGATCATTTCTGTAATTTGCATACAAAGTAGGTTTATTCAACCAGCATACTGAATAGCCTGAATGCTTCAGTAGCAGCTACGTTGTGAAGGAAACCTGCAGACAGACCTGGCAACCCTCTGTAGGTTCATCACTTTCAAATATCATACTTTATTCCTTTAATATTAAAGATTTTTATTAAGAGTTTTGTTTCACCAGCAAGAGTTCATGCAAGTGGCCCTGAAACTGAGCTATGTTGCCGTGGTTACCTACAGTTTAATATGACTTGTGATGGTCTGGTCTACTGCAGACCCATTGTTTTTCTGTTTTGTTGCCACGTCTCCGCTCGCCAGGTATATTTGTCAAATTGCTCTTGGTAATTTTGTGTACGACTCACACTTGAGATGCCTTTATGACATATTCATCCAGATTCAAAGGGTTATTTTGCCTTAAAATTTGTAATTGACCCTCGTATTTGGAGCAGCCAAAGGTAACAGAACGGACAAGAGAGCAAGCAGTTATAGCTGTTCTTATACTGTTAGAGCCACATCCTGTTCCTTTTAGATATACTTTATGTGAACTTTACATTAGCGACTCAAGTGTTTCACTGTAAACAGGAACAACATCAAACAAATAATCAATATGTACAGGTTTGAAGGTACTTATGGCCCACTAATGGCCAGCTGAATCCCATATATCAGGAGACCCGTGTGGCCGGCAAACATGCAGAACCATCACAATATGAATTATTTGGTGGTGCTTTGAATTATGTATTGAATTTGCTGCTGGGAGGTCAGGGTCTCCATGGAGATTCAGGTATTTGGCTCTGCTAATGCCTGGTTGATTAAGAAAAAAAGAAAATGAGTGTGCTGTGTTACATAGTCAGTGATGACTCAGATGTTGGACTTTGAGGCCCCCTGCTGGTACAGTGATTGACTTACAACCAGGAGGCTTAATGTCATGTGGAGCTCATCATGTTTACATTTTATCATCTTTCAAATGTTTCTCATCAACAAAAACCTTCTCTTTGCTCCTTGCCAGTGTTTCGCCGGGATCGGATCCCTCAGGCTCAACCGCAGCCTGCGGCTGGTTCCGTAGGAAGCCCGTCCACCACCGTCTGGCGGGCAGCACCCAGAGGAGCAACTATGACCTGCGGGAGCGGATCTGCATCGGCAGCATGACTGCTCTGGAGATGGCCGTCTATCAGCAGGTGCCCACTGATGAGGCCGAGGCCCAGATGCTGGCCAGTGCTGATCTGGATGACATGAAAAGTAAGGAAGGCACTCAGTGATGAGGTATCTTCAGTATCTCCACCATGTTGGAGATGTCTATAAAGATCTATATGACTAGACTTACTTAGTTTTACTTTTCTTACACTTCAGTTTTAATTTAGAGGATCTATGTGAGCTCACTTGTTATAAACAGTGTGAACCATCAGATAAAACTGCCACACATCCATCATCATATTTATGGAATGGAATTATGGAACGATGCCTGGGTCTCTGATCCCTGGGTCTGTGAAAAGTTTCCTCATTCATCAGTTGCATGAAATTGATGTAGGCCGATATTTTATTTCTTTTGTTTTCCAAGAAGGCTTCACAGTTCACTTAAAAATAAAGAATACTATGTATTGTACCTCTGATTTTGACATTATTTAGATATTATTTTTCATGAAAAAACACAAAACACTCTGTGACTGAACACTGTGTATCCAGACTATTTTTGTGTTTGTTCTGGTATTGTGTAAAAAAAAGTTAAGTTCCCTCTACTGGTAATGAAAGGTATCACCATTCATTTGATGTGTGCCTGTTCAGCAATGTCAATATCCACTTAGAACATTTAGAAAAAAATGTGTGCTATCTGCTTTGTAAAAGTTATTTTCAATGCTCTTCAGTAAAGGGACCTTGGTTATGCAGTGTGTATTAAGAGATCGCATTAGGACACAAATACTTTTTCTTTAACGGACACATTTGTAGACAATATGGTTGCCCTCTAAATAAGCAGCTGCTTGAGCCTTGAACAGCAATAACTATCTCTTCAATTCAAACTCAGTCACTATTAGATTTGACAGAGAGCTAAGTGAAAGATAGATATGTTGTCAGCTTAATAATATCAACAGAAAAACCTTTTTTTGGGCAGAAATATGTCTAATCATAGAAATACAAAAGAGATGCAGCAGAACTGGAATAATAATAATAATAATGATTATTTGTATAGCACCTTTCATACAATAATTGCAGCGCTAATTAGCAAATACAACAATAAAACGCAACACAAATGAAAATTTTAGATAAAATCCAGTTTTAACCAAAATAAACTAAACTTGCAAATAAAACAGCACAGGGTGGGATAAAAAGGAGCTAGTTGAAGACTAGAGTAAAACGATACGTTTTAAGGCTTCTAAGGGTAATGTGTTATATAGTATAATAGTGTGAATAATGAATAATAAAGCCACAAATAAGAAAGTTTTCCCCCAAAGCGTCCTTATGCTACGCATCAAATGCATCAAAACAGTTTATTACCACACATTAAGGTCCACTGCAGTCGGATGTTAATGAGGCAATTAGTAGCACAATTAGGGCAGTCAGTCAAAATCATGTACATTTAGTCCGTCCTGTCCTCATCTCCTCTTAAGTTAATAAATGTGATTCTCAGTGTATATTGCTGTTATATTAACTGACTTTACGGTATCTGCATGAAGAGGAATCATATTAGAAGGTTGGTACCGTAGCTGTTGACACAGGAATAAAGGATCAAAGCGGAATGAGTAAAATCCGACAAAAAACTGAGGTGAGGAGTGAAAATCTCTGTGTCCAGGCATTCGGGGGCTTTAATTAACAGAGGCTGTGATTGATTCCCCTTCAGTGGCGACCCTGCCCCCGGGCCTTTCCTGCTTTAGCCGAGCAGCAGAGAGCTGATCATTGACTGCATAGGATCTGGAAACACAAAAAAGGGCACAAACAGAGTGACAGAGTCCCTCACAACAACCTATTGGATTTGTAGAGAGCGGACATTGACGTGCTACGTATATCTTCCCACTGCATCTCCCTCTGTTCTAGTCTGCTTGTTTGGTTTTTTAAATATGTATGTGCTATTACTGATTGACTAAATGTTGCTCTTTGAGTTTTATAAGAGCTTTTGTGTGTGGGATTGTTGGTTGAGCCATTAAAACAAGAGGAATTTGTCAAATCACAAAGGCTACATTTTCACTAAACATGTTCATTTTGAGCCTGATGTTAAAGCGGGCCAATGCTTATGTGGCTCAAAGCAAATGTTATATGAAATAGATTAGTTATTAATATTGTTTTACTCAATGGAATTATACAAGTCAGTGTATGGATAATAGTTCAGACTAAATGTCAATAGTCTGAATGGTGTAGATTCCTTTAATGGAGATTACTTTTATGCAATGTGTCAAGAAACATTGTTGGCATTTAGGTACCAGAAAGGACGTCATCTTCGTTTGCTATGTAAGCTTTAAAATGTAAAATGCTACCCTTGCTCAAAGACATATTCTAAGGCTACAAACACATTACAGTTTTGGTTGTAAAGTGATTATACAAACATATTTATGGGTTATGCATTTAGTTTCACCTGATAAACCCTCATTTGTGCCCTGTTTATCCTTGTACTATTCATTCATACACACGCACACAGATAGTGTAGCACACAAAAGTCAAATCCTTTTAAAGAGGGTCCTCTTTGGCACCTCAGGCCACAGATGGTTTCCATGGAGACGCAGGGACAGGAGTGGTGAAGCCCTCTGTGATAATTATTACCAACGTGATATCTCACTCTGGCGAGTGCGAGCGCTGATGTTATCATTTGATTCTCTTAAGATTTCAGTTGCAGCTCATGTCTTCAGTAAATTTCATCATTTGTGTTCTCCTGCCAACATTTGGGACCCGGCGTCAACTCCCCCTTTGTGTCGCATGATTGGAAGTCATGGTGGTGATGGTGTTACAGTGAAAAGGGGAAGGCATCAATTGTTTCGCTCTGACACTCTAAAGCCCAGAGGAATCAATGGTCTGTGGACATCGATAAAAATGGGCGGCGTTTCCACTCGGCTGCCAGGGCTGTTCCACAAAGCAGACCATCCCTGCTCAATACTTAGCTTTTGGAGTTGCAGCTAAAGTTAAGCTTGAGGCTGTGGCTTTAAGGTTTTTGGTGATCTTTTGTTATTTTTTTGGATTAAACTAGTGAATGTTTTTGACGGTGGTTTTGCCAGTTTTCACATGATTGAACATTGAGAAGTGCAAGTCTCGAGCCACAAGTGTTTTTATTATTTTTTCTGGTTGGCCAGGGTTATTTTGGACAGGCATTTTTGTCTCTTTTCTCTGGCAGCCAGTACAAAGAGGCAGGACAGGGTGGTGAACCCGGGTGTTCTTGGAACAGTGACTCGGGGTGAGCCACGGCGTTCAGCATTTGGAGGCCCTGGATGAGCAGTGTGTCCGTTCAAAGAGCGGAGGATAGAGGGAGGTACCGACTGTGGAGATGACAGATATTACAGAGGGACAGGTTAACCAGGGGCATGAGGCCTCTGCTGATCAGCAGCGCGTCGCTGACCACCGAGGACCCGATCGTCGGTGCAGTGTCCAAAAAGGCTTGGGGACCCCGAAGCACCACCAACGTGAACAACACAGCTCTCTGTCCAATATGGAAGGGTGTGAGGACTTTGAAGAGTTTGTCTTGGACTTTGACGATTATGACTTGCTTGAGTCAATCCACTCTCAGCTGGGGTCACCACTCGAGCCCATACGTAAGTTCTGTGTGCTTGAACCCCTCTCAGTCAGTGAAAACATTGAAATCACGCACATCTAAAAGTAGTGAAAGTCACATCACACTTCCAAGATTGTGATGCAAATCATAAAACTTCAAATTTCCACTTTGCCATTCTAGTTTAACATGCGTAATCAATGGATTAGGGACTGCGTGTGTTTTTTATTGATTGTACCCTGCTGATAGCTTAATTAATGGCAATGTGAGATTCCAGTGGCTACAAACAGAACGAGGATGTCCACAGCATTGACCGAATTGATACAACACTCAACTGCCAGTTTCCTGCTTCCCTATTGATCCAGTAGCACCCATTCAGCTGGAGCCGAGAGACATTTCATTGACAAACTGCGCGTTGTTCTGCTATTCATATCTCTATTTGGAAACATGGCTGGGAAACATGAAGTTAGGCTTAGAAATTCAGTGATCACTCTACATTTAATTAGTAACTGATGCTGAAACAGTTCGCAACTGATGGGGCAAGAGGAATTATTATATTGGACCTCTGGCATTGACTTTAGTATGATCATTATGTTCATAATTATGACCTTGATCTTCAATTTTGGCAAATGGATTGGCACCAAAAAAGGGTGCAAAAAAAGACTCATGATTCATCCTCATTGTAAACTAATGCCTCTAGCGATGAGGTTCATATGTACTGTATGTCCAGTATTTTCCGCTAACTGTTTGAAATTAGGTTCACGCTGTAAAATTCAGCAAAACTCTCTGCTTTGAAACGCTGTGTGTGCTGGAAGAGTTCTGTCCTCACTCACACACACACACACACACACACACATACATGCTTTAGTGGGGAGCAGGTGAATGTTGCTGTTCATCAGTGTGTGTACAGAATATAAACTCAAAACACTCCAGTATCAATCCACCTGTTGAATCCTCATGTAGAGAAATGATGTTCGCCTACTTTTTGTCCCCAATAGAGGAGCTCTATCCTCTCTTCTTGGTAACTGCATCACACACACGCTTTGGTGGGGACCAAAGCAGGTGAACACTGCTGTTTGGTAGTGGTTTTGTTTTGGACATTTTGCTGTTTGGTTGGTGGTTGGCACAAACAAATGTTTGAAGCCAAACCAAGGGCCTTTAAGGCGTTCAGACTGTGCTACAATGGCATTATTATCAGCGTATTGAAGCTCCATGATGTCGGTACTCCTGACTTTT
This sequence comes from Solea solea, assembly GCF_958295425.1. Lineage (NCBI taxonomy): Eukaryota > Metazoa > Chordata > Actinopteri > Pleuronectiformes > Soleidae > Solea > Solea solea. The sequence continues at coordinate 33,405,362 of NC_081135.1, forward strand.
TACTCTTGGCTTTGAACCTGTTCCTAAAAGGTTGAAGAGCCTACCATCGGTTCTGTAAAGGTTTGGGATCTTTGTGGTAGCTCTTGACCGATATGGTTGACTGAATATGGCTGCAATGAAGATGCCAAACAGGCTGGGTGCAATGATTCATCGCAGCTTGACCCCAAATAAAATGGCTCAGATTCAGACCCGCTGTTGCTGAGGACTGCCATCGTGCAGTAGCCTCAGTTTACAAAATGCCACAATGATTTAGTCACAAATGTCTTTTTATATAAACAAAAAAAATTGGTTTGAGTTCTGGGGAATACCCAACTTTGCTTTTTAAAGGCTGCATCTGCATCTTTGTCCTTTTCACCCGCAGTTACTCACCCCGTCATTGCCTGTGGTGGGAAAAAAGATGCAGGTTGTTCAAATCAGCCAAAGTTCATACAAGGGCAGTCCTTCAAGCTTTTTTCCCCCAGGAGTTTTTATGAAACAAAACGCAGTCTAATTTAATCTCCATTTCCATTTCGCTCTCCCTGAGGAAGGCATGATGCAGCATTATGTCACACACAAACACAGTCTGACTTGTTGGCAGCAGCGCCACACTGAACAAACGTTACAGTCTAAGCTATTCCCACGTCTTATCTCTGAACTTACATGGAAAGAATGTCTCACATATAGCCCTTTTAAATGAATACCAACACGATATTTAAATATTACATTGTATCTCGCATTTGTTTTCCGTTTTTCAGACTTTTTGGATATTTTTACAAGGGATTAGCTGTGATTGGCTCCACCTCCTCTCAGAGAAGCAGTAGAAAATGGACGGCTGGGTGCATGGATTCTTAAATGTCACCAAATGTGTCCTCTCCATGTAAAAACATAGGACTTAACTTTGGCAATGTATGATCATCACTCAAAGTCACTCTTGAAACACATTTCCAGACGTCTTCGTCTACGTTGCTGCTTACAGTTACGACAGATTTCCTCATTATGTTCAACTCAATAAAATGTGATTTGCATGTCAAGGAAATTAAGAATGAAATTTGTCTCAATGACCTGACAAATGTCTGGTGGTGAAACCACCTCTGTAACAGTTTCCCACTGTGCATATTGATTCACACTCATCCAGGAAGCTCTAGTTGTGTGTCACCGGGTGGATGATTCTGTCAGCTGGAAACCTGGACAGACTTGGCAAATGGATGATTTCCGATTTTCCAGTTTCCAAATGGATTTAGGAAATGGAGCACATTTCCTGACTTAGAAAGCTGGTTGCAGTAAAAAGATAATTTCATGCCCATAAATCTTTCCCCTGGTAGGTTGGTCTTCTGAGTGACTCACAATATGTAGACATCATCACTGAGCAATGTTGACCTTTTGTTCCACAGGTCACAGATTCGAGGACAACCCCGGGGTGAGACGCCACCTGGTGAAGAAGTCATCGAGATGTCAGCTGACTCGGGCCAACAGCACCGTGCCGCTATCCAGTCTGAAGAAGAGGAAGAGAGCTGCCGAAAAGAAAACACACGAGGTTTGCAGCGCAGTCGCGCGATTCATATTTTCCACCGCCTGCGTCGGTCCACATATCGACCACTGGATTGAACATCGCAATATGCAGTAAACGTACCTGCTAGCGCTAAAAGTATCTGTTTTACGGCTACTTTTGTTAGGTCAAACTCCTTAATATTAAGTATTTATTATAGATCTTTAATGTTTTTTTTTATCATTTTCTCCCCTTAACACTTTGCTTAAATCCCCAAATCATACTATAGGACACTCATACACTCAACCACACAGAGAAATGAGAAGAGAACTGGTTGCAATAAGAGACACAACTACAAAACACATGGGATGTTAAAAATACTCACATGTTAACACTGGTAGCCCCAAAAGTAACCATATGCTATATGAAGTCACATCCCTTCTGTTCTAGCGCTCACTTTTGTGTCCTGCTTCTTCCTCTTCAGTTGTTCGTGGAGCTGAACGAGCTGATCGTGGACAAGGATCATGAGATGCGTTGGAAGGAGCGCGCTCGCTGGATCAAGTTTGAGGAGGATGTGGAGGAGGAGACTGACCGCTGGGGCAAACCTCATGTGGCCTCGCTATCCTTCCGCAGCCTGCTGGAGCTTCGGCGCACCATCACACACGGTGAGTAGGTCCTGCATGAACGCAGAAATGCCGCAACCTACACATCTCAACGTCTTTGCATGACAAGCCTAGTCTGACTTGAAATGAAATGGCATTTTCATTCCCCATGCTGCTCTGCCATAGGTGCCGTCCTGCTGGACCTCGAGCAGAACTCTCTGCCTGGCATCGCTCACCTGGTGGTGGAGACGATGATCATCTCTGATCAGATCAGAGCGGAGGACAGACCCGGCGTTCTGCGGGCTCTGCTGCTCAAACACAGGTCAGCAGTCAGCCTCCGACGAAACATAATTGTTGAGGTCTAATTTCATGCTTTTCTGCCCAAAGAACATTTTGTCCTGATTTCCCCTGGACGAGAAATATGAAGATTTAAAAAGCCAAATCTGTTGGCTGAGTCTTTAGGAACAGGTGGAAAACAACACTTTGTCCTGAGAATTGAAAACACAGTCCTCCTTTTATTGCTGGTTTAAAAAATTGCAATTGTTATCAGTTTGTAACCGCAAATGATGCCATCTTATCAAGCCAGTAGCATAATAAGGAAAAGCCAATTAAATGCTGCCATATAAAATGCATGGAGTTGGTCCAAGTCATAAAATAATGGAACATGAATGCATTTAAGAGCTAATACTCAGCCGACATGGAATTCTAATAATAATCAGTTTTAGCCCTATAAATATGCAGCACTACATTTTAATGAATAATAAAATGGGTTTTCTGCAGTCTTTTAAAAGTCCTATTTTATAGCAGATATGTCCATTTTTTATTTCTGATGATAAAAATTCAGTTTACTATGTATTAACTTATGGGTATAAAAGTGTGGAAAGTGGTGCAAATACATTCTAAACACGGCAGAAACTGCCATAATACTTTGTCGTCATGCTGCCTTGTGTCACCTCATGTCTATTCTGACACGATGCTTGTCATTAGTGTCAGATGTGGTCACATGACGAACCGTTTTTAGCCTGGATGTCCTTCCATCGCGGTTTTATTTCAGTTCTGAACTTTTACCCCAGTAAACGGGCTAATAATTTCGTGATTTGTTACCAACTTTTCAAACCTCAGGCTTATTATGTCCTGAAGTTTGTAATAAAGCAGATGCAAAAAGTATCACCCTCCACCCCAGAAGTAACATTTGGCCAACGTTAAGTTTTTCTTTGGTCATTTCTGCTGGAGCAGGTTCTTGTCAGCCAACATCGGTGGTGTTCAGAGGTTTTAGACTGTCACACAGACACAGTTTTTCCAGGATCGAGCCAGAGGGAATAGTTGCATCAGATCCTGTGCACTGCGGAGTATACAGCGCATCAGTACGCTCTCAAAACGTATTGATTGGCACTTGTATTGACACACCAGCTGAACTGACCATGGGATAGAATGGAATAGTGTGCTACACATCCAACATTATGGATTTTTGGGGGGTTACTTAATGAAAACTAAATGTCACCTGTCAGACTGAATCAAGGGGAGAGATAAACCATGCGTGGCAAAAAAAAACTCACTGAAAGTTGCCTTCACTCTCACTCATGTTCCTCTATTTTTCCCTTCAAGGAAAACTCAAAATCTTATGGGAGTCAGTGTGTCGAGACAAAATTTTCAGATGTATGATTTGCAGTGCATGGCCATATTATTAAAGATTAGGTCCATAAAGTTTGAGTTTGTAAGTTCTTTTCTGGGACACCTTTTAATGTTATTTGTTGAAATCATCTTCAGGTCCAGACAGCCATCGATAAATTAAAATTCAGGTCTACAACGAGTCTGGAAAACCTTTAGGCTACACTGCATCCGATGCAACTATAATACATCCACCCTACTTCCATCTCGTTAAAGATGTAGTTCTTTTTGTTGTTGTTGTTGATATTATTCTGCCTCTGTCTGGTCTTCTTGAACAGAAATCATGTAATATTATGTGTATGCTGTGTCCTTTCATTTGTCAAGCAATGGACCCTTTGCACAGCAGCCAATCTGAAAGGTCACGGTAGGAAAATAGCAGGTGTAAATAATCAAATAATGACGGCTGAGTTCTATTTAACGCTAACAGAGCTATTGTTAATGTGATACGTAACACCTGTTATTTCACTGCCAAAACATGTCCAAATACATACTATCAGACCTGACTGAGGGAGCATTTTGTGTGTGTACAACAGCAGCGCACGGGCAAGATGCATTTATTCTGTCAAACTGTGGAACAACCAGGTTTTTTGAGCTGTAGAATTCACTTCTTACACTTTCCACGGGCACTTCTTTGTGTTTCCAGTCGTTCTCCAACCTCTTTGCAGCCATCTCGCTTTACGAGCGCAATGTTGCATTCGGTTATTTATTTTTTTAAACGACAGACAGACAAACACAGCCAAAAAAACATAACCTCCATGGAGGAGGTGAAGAACTGAGACAGCAAATCAATCTGGGTAAATATATACTCACAAAGCAACCCAACAGATGCTCCTGAGATAAGCTTTTCAGCAGCATAGCAGCGGGCCATCATACAGCCACTCCATCATTCACATCCTTTCCACGCGTAGACTCCCAGCATGTCACCGGCTGCCTGTGTTGGAAAAAAAAAAAAAAAAAAAACACACTCATCACCAGTTGGTGATATCAGATTTACGTGGTGGAAAGACACACACGGAGCTGCTGCTTAAATTTAGCTCATTGCTTTTTCAGACCACCATAAAGATCCTCTGGAAACAAACTCCAGCACAATTCACTTTGGCGTCACACCTTGTTCTTTTGTCTCATGGCCGGTGTCACTTCCAATTTGGTCACCCACCTTATTGCACCGCGTGGGCTTAGTGAATCAGGTGATGTCATCATGTCATAATGAGGCTTCGTGAGACACGGAATACTTCTCACCAAGAGGGAGAAACAAGCTTACCTTCTCAGTCACAAAAGCACTTAGTCACTTCTTTAGTGCCACCTGTTGACACCGTTTCAACTTGTGTGGACAATGAGTGCATTCATTCATGTTCTCCTCGGGGCGATTGCAAACCATTAAATCTTGAGCTGGTATCACCAGGATAAACCTTTATTTGTACCTTTTACAACTTCCATTCAAAGACTATTACATCATCCTCAGCTGTGTCCACCAAGTGCCAAATATTCCAATCAAGCACTAAACATTTATTCATTGAAACTATCGTCATGCACATGTTGGACTATTAGAAATTAACATTAAGCTCCCTACAAAGTTGCTAGCATGACTTTTTAATGCTTTACTTATGTTTTACACCCCTCCACCCCACAGCCACCCGAGTGATTTCAAACACCGCTTCCACCGCCACCACTCGTCCAGCAGTCTTCACGGCAGCTTCATTCACAACCACGTACATGACACCAGTCTGCCACTGGTGGCCGAAGAGCCCGATGAACACCAAGATAACAAAGGGCCCCAGTATGATCCCAAACAAGACGTGTTTGTCAGCCTGTTTGTAAGTTTCCTTGTTTCTCTTTTGCATCATTATTATTTTAGGTTACGGTTAACACATGTACACCAATGCAGGGAATGATTATCACCTTTCAGGGTGAATGTGAATGTGTATCATCTCCGCCATCTTCTGCATTCGCCTATGAGCCATAAACAGCTATTTCTAGAACATAACAGCATACATGTGCTCACTCATGTCTTGGTCACATGACAGTGGAGGCATACATCTCTCTTAAACAGCACGTGCCCTGTGCTTAGTGAAGCATTTATGTGATATTAAGGGTTTAGGGATCATATTTAGGGATTTAACTTCTTTCTTTTTCCAATATCCCATCTCAGTACAGACCAACACCAATAGTTAGTTTGGGATTAAACTGATACTGAGTATTGGACCAATAACTATACCCAATGACAGACAAATGGGGGTTAACCAATTGCCTTGGCTGGGGCTCCCCAGTTCATAGCAATGACACTTTTGTGAGAACCTCTTTAAATTCTATAATTAGCTACTGTACGTGCAAAAGGCTAACACGATCTCATGGTGCAACTTAAGGTTGCAACTTGCCAGTTAACACTCACAAAAGCCCAGGCTGAGGATTTACCTCAACACACACCCTCCCCTTCCCATAATATTTCAGTTTGGTGTCAATATAAGGGGCAAGTGATGAAAATGTGAAAGATATTAAATCAGGAAATGCAACCTTTCAAATTCACAGCAAGGGATCAGCTAGCACAGACGCAAGTTAGCTATTTAGCTAACTGTGGTATTCTTTACATGTCCCTGTCAACTAAACTAATACACTAGTTTTGACAAGAGCCCTCTTGGACAATAAAACTCTTAAGAATTGGGCCATAAACCATGAAGCATGACTACACTAAAGTCCTTATATAAGACCTGTGGCTCTCACATTGTTCTTTGTAACACCTTCCATGAAGTCAGAAGTGGCGTCGCTAGTTCTTGAAGTCGGGAGAAAACAAGTCTCCCTGGGTCACATGTGTTGACTTGTTTTCAGTCCGTTTACAGGTGTTTCCAGTTACAGTAAAGCTTCTTGATGCGTTTACCGTGAAAACTTAATGCCCCCCCCCCCATGGTTTCAAATATTGCCAAATTTAAAACAGCATATCAACAAACATAAAGAAGCAAGTTATGTGGCTTTGCGGGCGCAAAATGAATTGCATTAATATCTCTTTTTTTTTTTCATTCATACATACTAAACATTGCTATTCCCACAATAATTTCACTTAAGTGGTCCCATGTAGACATTATGATGTCCCAGCACACTGGTTGGAAGAATTATGTGGATAATCTTTGTACTGGTGTTCCTCCAAGAAATCCCTCCACCCTCTGCCTCCTGAGAGCAATCCAGCTGCAGCCAGATCCCTGAAACTGCTCGCCAAGATTCCCAAAGATGCCGAAGCTGTCATCGTTTTGGTTGGTAAGCTCTGGGATGTTTGACAAAGTAGACTGGTTAAAGGAATTCTTTCTTTTTTTCTTTTTTTTTCTCATTTGTTTTTGTAATCTGTTCAGAGACGAGATGAAGCTGCTTTTGTGCATTCATAATTAGTTTGAATCAAAGATATAAAATAGTAAATCAGAGTAACACAAGAACCATTTTTTTTTTTGCCACGAATGGTATCCTGGTATGCTTTGTACTGTTTTCAGCTGTAGTTTGTAGTGTTTTACTGTTGCTATTGTAAATCAACACTTTGCAGCTGTTTCGCTGTGTTCCCTAAGGACACAGAAAACTCTTAAACTGTGAAGCTGCAGGATGACTTGATGTGGCATTAACGGCAAATTAACGCTACAAAGTATGCCAAAATGCTGCAAATTTATTCCTCTTGTGAAAACGTGAGAATGAAATGTTGATGAATGCACTTTTAGCCAAAGTGCAATCACATTTTGTGCTCCCAATGCGGAGTTGTGGAAAACCACTAATAGCTAAGCATCTTGTGTTCCCTTTTTTTTCCATTTCTTCCTCTCAGGCTGTGTTGAGTTTCTGGAGCAGCCAGCCATGGCCTTTGTCAGGCTGAACGAAGCTGTGCTGCTGGAGTCGGTGCTGGAGGTCCCTGTCCCCGTTCGCTTCCTTTTTGTCTTACTCGGTCCCAGTCAGGCCAGCATGGACTACCACGAGATCGGCCGTTCCTTCTCCACTCTAATGTCTGACAAGGTAAAATGTCCACCTTCCTCTCAGAGGAAACAACACTGAACTGGAGAGTGTCTGACCTGCCCTGTCTGTATACTAGGGCAGAATGGGAAAGTCAAGTCTATGTAGGGCTTTTAGGTTTTTATGTTACCTGAAGGCCACCATAGTTTCCTAAATACACTTGGATTGAGAGAATGAGGGAAAAAAAAGTAGGTTGTAGTATGCGACTTCACCCCTAGATGCCATATTGGTCCTTGAAAAGCTGCTGTCGGTGAATATCTTTGATTAAAACACTATGAACCACCAAGCTATATTTCAAAAACATAAGGCTTCAATGGTGTGTTCAATGTTCTGCTCCCACCAAGAACAGATTTTACATTTGTCTTTGTCTGATATATAATCCAATGATTTAAAAAAGGGTTAGACCAATACTGATGCTGAGTATCCCTATAAAATAAACTCTATAAAATTCTGAGTGTTTAACATGGGTCTGACAGTAAATCTCAGGAACTTTTCCAGTATCCCACAGTGCTTAAACCAATCAGGAGCCAGAACTCCGCTAAGAGGCGGTCCTCTCTGCTAGTAATTTTAGGCTGTTTGTTGGTGACTAAAATCCCCCCCAACTCGCCTAATGTGTTCATGATGTGACATCATCTTTAACTATTGCACTCTTGTCCTCGTGCCATTTTATCACATACATTCTGAGGCTGATGTGTCCATATATATAACTTGTCGTAGAACTTCCACGAGGTGGCGTACTTTGCGGACGACCGGCAGGACCTCCTGAACGGTATCAACGAGTTTCTGGACTACAGCATAGTCATCCCGCCCTCGGACATCGAGGGGAAGGACCTCCTGAAAACCGTGGCCGACTTCCAGAAGCAGATGCTGCGCAAGAGGAGAGACCGAGAGCTCAAGAAGCAGCACTCGTCGTGCGGAATGGTGCAAGACAACAAAGGTGTGCTGTTAATTCTCTCCACGCCCGACGCCTTCCGTCTTGATTCTGCATTAGTCCAACAAAGTACGAATGTACCTTCTGCAAAGTGATGCAGTGATGTCAGTGCTGTAAACACTGGTGTAAGGAGGAACCAGTTAGTCATGTACTCACTGCTCTAAGCTTCTTTTGCCTGGGATTTGTAGAATAGGAAAAATCCAGTCAGTTAGTTGGTTAGGTGGTAAGTTACTCAGTATTTATTTGTGTGTCATGCATTCTGGCCCGTCCCACATAACAGCTGCTAGAGCACCAAAATAAGACACCACGTAAAAAAACATGTCCTTGGTTCTCTCAAGGTAAAAATATAAATAAAATAATAAAAAAAAAAGCATCTCTCTTTGTTTGCATGATGGTGCAGTCTCACCTTTTTTGACACATTGTGCTTTAACCATTCACTGCCACTTCTACTTCTACAACTGATAACTGATGAAATATACTTTATGTAATAAAGTCTGTAACAAATCTCCTAGAGGTGAGTCCGGAGGAGGAGGCGGACGGAGACCAGGAGGTGGACCCGCTGAAGCGCTCCGGGATCCCGTTCGGAGGCCTGATCCACGACATCCACCGCCGCTACCCACATTACGTCAGTGATTTAAAAGATGCCGTGGACATGCAGTGCTTTGCTGCCGTCATCTTCATCTACTTTGCGGCCCTGTCACCCACCATAACCTTTGGCGGCTTGCTGGGTAAACTGAAACTGCGGTCGAGTCAACATGAGGAGAATTAGATTTGTCAGTTTTGTAAATAAAGCTGCGTGTGTGTGTTTTTCTTTTTGCTCTCAGGAGAGAAAACGGAGGGAATGATGGGAGTGACTGAGCTCATCGTTTCGACTGCCACTCTTGGAGTTATATTCTCGCTGCTCGCTGGTCAGCCACTCCTCATCATTGGCTTCTCAGGACCGTTACTGGTGTTTGAAGAAGCCTACTACAAGGTGTCTAATCTGTGTCATGTTACAGTAATATTGCACACTGCAGTTGTTGTGGTACATAATGGAACAACTGTGTGCGTCTTCTCACACTTCTCGCAGTTCTGTCAGGCTCAAAACTTTGAGTATCTGACTGGTCGGGTGTGGATCGGTTTCTGGCTCATCATCATTGTCCTGGTGATCGTGGCAGCAGAGGGCAGCTTCCTTGTCCGCTACATCTCACCCTTCACCCAAGAGATCTTCGCTTTCCTCATCTCCCTCATCTTCATCTACGAGACCTTCTCCAAGCTCATCAAGGTTGACTCTAGATCACACACTTCACTCCTATCTTACGATTACTATTAATCATATTATGTTGTTTATCATTTTAAGATTTAACCACTTCATGGCCCTGCATGTTAAAGGTCAGTTCCTGGAAGAGTCATTTTGACTCCTGTCTTTTTTCCTAGGTGTTTAGGGAGCATCCGCTGTTAACAATGTACCCCACTGAGTTCACTCCAGCTACTGGGCTCCAAGAATTGGATGTCCCAATCTTCAACCAGCCCAACACAGCTCTTCTCTCGCTGGTTCTTATGATGGGCACTTTCTTTGTCGCGTTCTTCCTCAGGAAGTTCAGAAACAGTCGATTCTTGGGTGGCAAGGTAAGTCTTTACAAATCTCTTACTAGTTGAGACACTCGATATCTCAGACCCTTGTAACATCTTTATTTCTCTTTGTTTTCCTCAATGTCCCCAGGCCAGAAGAATTATTGGTGACTTTGGAATCCCTATCTCAATTTTGGTTTCAGTTTTGCTGGATTACTCCATTACTGATACTTACACACAGGTAACACTGTGTATTACAACTGTTGTATTATTGTCTGCAATCTCTTTTCTGGCCACTTCAAAAAGATAATGTTTTTTCTGATTTCTAGAAACTCAATGTGCCGTCGGGCTTCTCAGTCACGTCCCCTGACAAGAGAGGTTGGTTCATCAGTCCGTTTGGTGATAAACAGCCTTTTCCAACCTGGATGATGGGAGCAAGTATTGTACCTGCACTCCTCGTCTTCATCCTCATCTTCATGGAAACTCAGATCACTTCGTACGTTCAGTATCATTGTCTTCCCTGGTCATACTGCGTGAAATTTCCTCCCTCCTTAATATTTTGTCCTGTCATTCTCTCTCAGTTTGATAGTCAGTAAGAAGGAACGTCGGCTGGTTAAAGGCTCAGGTTTCCACTTGGATCTGCTGCTTATCGTCATCCTGGGTGCCATCTGTCCCCTTTTCGGCCTGCCGTGGCTCACCGCGGCCACCGTTCGCTCAGTCACTCACGTCAACGCGCTCACGGTCATGAGCAAGGCCACGGCACCTGGTGAAAAACCCATGATCCAGGAGGTGAAAGAGCAGAGGCTGACGGGGCTCCTCGTGTCCGTGCTTGTTGGTGAGAGAAAAGGACGGGGATAGAGAGGGGATGGGGGCGACCAGTTATTGACTATAAAATTACCAATTATAGCATAGCACACAGACCTTAAGCTCATGCTGAGTCTACATCTTCAATGCACTTTGTTTGTTTTTTTATAAAACTAGTATTAAAAGGAAATGAGTCAAGCGTGCCGGTTTCAGTCCACCCCGACCATGTGACAAAAAAGCTACACACTCAACACAGCGCACGGGTTGCCAGACCACCAGCGCAATTGCCTACAAACACAGTGCATAATTACTTCTCTCATGAAAATGACCAACCTTTCTATTTGCAGAAACAAATTTCTCGAGTGCAAGTTCTGGCAAACAACGGCGTCGATACGTATCATTGTGCATTTTTAATTATACATAAGTACCTGCATATCCCATAGACTACACCACTGGGTCAGGGGTTTGTTATGATGAATGACATTTGTATGTCATGGTCATTAAACCCAATTTTATTCATCATCATCAGGTAACGAGGAGCCTTTCTCGTGGTTCTCCCTCCCAAAGAATCAGCTGGAGATATGGGTCTTCAGTAAGCATCAGGTTATCGGAAAACTGTGCCAGAATCTGTTATTTCTGGCACGCTTTTAAGCCTCAACAGTTCCTGGCTGTAAATTGTTAGGATACACTGCTGTACACTGAGGCCGGGGGAACCATTGTTTCAACAAATACTGTAATTACTTGAGTGCTAAATGGTGTGCAACAGCAGAAAGCTGTTCAAGCAAAGAAGCAATAGCAAAAGATTGTGGCTTAAAAAAACGGTTGATTAAGTGGTTCAATGTTGCTCTCGAGGTCCTTATATTCCCCCAACACATGTGCCTTCAATCACATCACAAAAACTGAGATAGACAAAGTTTAAACTGGCTGACTGATGTCGGAATATGACTCAATTTTGTTGTTATTTGAATTCTAATGGAAATATTATATGACAATGTGCCTCATGTGGTGAGTATATCCCCGTGCGTACGGGTCAGTTTCTGTTAACAGATCCTAATGCAGTATCTGACACTGATATTGTTACAGTCCACTGACTTATATCTTGTTTCCATTAAGTTTTATAAATCTTGGCCACGGTTTGTTTTTCCATCGCTAATGAGTCATGACAACTGTTGATCTTGAATTTGACTGAAGCAAATGTTTGAGGATTCGGTTTCAAAACTTGCGTGAACCGCGGATGCATGTCGGATAAACGGCAGCGACGGCGCGTTGTGTCATGAGATGGAATCACTGCACACGACGTGTGACGTTTTACCTTCAACCCGTCTCCGTCCGTTCCAGGTATGTCCATGGTGATGACCGATGTGCTCCGCCTCATCCCCTTGGCTGTGCTCTTTGGTATCTTCCTGTACATGGGCGTCACATCTCTGACTGGCATCCAGCTGTATGAGCGCATCACTCTCATGGTCACGCCTGCCAAGCATCACCCCGACCACATCTACGTCACTAAGGTAACCTAAGCAGCGTCGAGAGTTTACGTTACCCTCGTGTCATGAGATTCATGACCGTTGACAACTACGATGCTCATCGCTGCGTGCTGTGTAAAAACAGTTGTTTGGCCCACTCTGACAGAGAGAGAGATGAAATAATCACTGGCATCTGTTTATTTTTAAAGCTCTTAGTGGAAAATTACATCCTTTTGTTACACAGAAACTCTGGTGCTCCTTCAACTCCATCTAATGACTTGTTAGTCCTTCATGTTCCTGGTGCCAGGACTAAACTTGAGTGTTATTAGTGCAACAATATTTTGGAATCTCCCGCAGCATGACACTGTATGATGTCTTTTGCATGTGTTGTTTTGTATCACTGTGTTTGCTCGATGTCTTCGTTCATCCTTGGCGTGTCGACCTCTGATGATTCCTGTTTTTTCAGTTAATGGGTTAATCCATAATGCCAATATCTGAGAATATATTTGAAATCCAATATCTGCCGACACCGATATTATTGATAAGCAGATGATGCATTTGCTGGATTTTTACAAAATTCGATTAAAGCAGTCAGAGTCAGGGATTGAACCACTGACCTCCCTGTGGGAGAACTCCATCTAGTAGTCACTTCTCTTTAGAATTGACCACTAGATGGAGCCAGAAACCAGGGGAAGAGATTGTCAGTGAGCGTGCTGCATGTGTCTTTGAGAATCACTGTTCGTGACTGCACTGTGGTCTGCACTGTGGTCTATGGTCTTTCGGTTTTTCTACCCATTAACCGACCACATGTGTCGCCTCAGGTGAAGACATGGCGGATGAACATGTTCACCATCATCCAGCTGGCGTGCATCGTGGCTCTGTGGGTAGTGAAGTCCACCGTGGCCTCCCTGGCGTTCCCCTTTGTCCTCATCATGACGGTGCCGCTGCGGCGCCTCGTCCTCTCCAGGATCTTTCAGGAGCGTGAGCTCCAGGCGGTGAGTTGGCCAGCGGAGGCCTTCCATGGCCGCTTGAGCCGGTGCCACGATCATGTGATCCCGCAAACTCTCAATGAACTCACTTTACGAGCACATTTAATATTAGATGGATGCTGGCGTGTTTTTGTAGCTGCCTAACACTAACATTTCTTCGAGAAAATCCAGAAGTGAACTTGACTTTTGACATTCCTCGTGATTTTCTGTGTGATCATGGACAGCTTCCCTCGTCCAAATACTTTTTAAAATCATATTCAAATATTACTTTTGCCGTGGGATCTAAGCAGAAGATGATGAAGCCGATTCATGTTTTTTCGTTTAATCCGTTTAAACCCACACGTGTCATCGCCGTTCTATTTCCAAAATGTTCAGTTTTTCAGGAGCTAGAATAAACAGCCCCGCTGTCAGCTTGACCACCGTGTGCCGTGTGTTCATCCAAAGGTCAAAGCACAGCGGAATTGCCTTCAAATGAAATCAAACTGGAACGTTCCTGAAGTTGGAACACTGTGATGTCAGATCCGTGAACCATTTGACCCTCACTCTGAAGCAAACAAGTTAACCCATGTTAAGTTGCAAACACGGTTGTGTTTTAATTCCTTCCCTCTCACGTTGACACACAAAATAGTCACGTGGATTGACAAGAAAAAACATCAGTGCTGTAAAGTGTCACAGATGCTTGAAAAGTTAAAAACACCTTTTATTTTTCAAGCTTAAATCATTAAAAAAAAAAAACACCCAAATGCATTCTAGCTCATGCCTTCCTCTGAGTGCAGAGAGGTCAAAGAGTGATCAGATTATAAGCCTCCACAGGTGTGGAGCTCTGAGAAGCATAATTGCATGCAGTATAATCCTTGGCCTCTAGGGGCAGCAATTCACAAATGTGGGGGAAAAAAAACTATCTACAGCACAATAAGCTAAAGAAACAGACATCATATCCAATGTAGAAAAAAAAACAATAACAAAAAACACATGAACGTTGAAATGTAATTATTGAAAATATGTTCAGTCATCAAATCAATACTTAATCTCTTCATTTGGGTACAAGTCAAGATCCACCCTGGAATATTTCAGGATCAGTTCTTCAGAAAGATCCAACATTTTTTATAAAAAATGTAGTCGAGAGACAGAATGACGGATCAAAGGCAGGGCTGGGTATCTGGTGGCCTTCAGGGCATGGATCTGGCCTCTCTTGTGTCTTAACTGGTTTATCTTTGATTGTGAGGGCCCTCGTGAAACTGATCCCCGCGGGTTCAGTGAAAATCTTCTGCAAACTGAACTTTGGACCGCGATAAAGTAGATTTTTTTTGTTGTTGTTGCTTTTGTTTCGGGCTGAGTGGCTCTCTCTGGGCCTCAGTGAGTTTTATTTTCATGTCAAACAGAAGTTGAGCTCTTTAATGACACGTTTTGGAATGTTTTGACTCTTTAGATCAAACTAATTAAAGATCATTTGTCTTTTTTTTTTTTATTTTTTTTTTTTTACAGCTCGACTGTGACGAGGATTCTCCCAACTTCAACGAGGACGGCCGGGATGAGTACAACGAGATCCACATGCTTGTATGAATTTCAAATGGATGCAACAAGCGGGCGCTCTCCATGCCCGAGCTTTGACCAGAGAGAACAGTGGAGTTACCAAAATGGTGTTTGTAACATAGATGAAATTGTTTATTCCACTCTGACTACGCCTGATGTTAGATGTACTGTAGGTGGCCGCGTTGAGTTAGCCTCTGAAGTGAAAGATGGGAAAACACCAAACTCACACAAACACTTAGTCCCACTTTGTGTCCTGTCTATCCCTTTAACTTACTGTGCAGGTTCTGGGCATATGTGCAATGATGATGGTGACCTTTGAACCACAACGCGGCTGAACGAGCCACTGAATGTTAGCACTGAAAGTGGGATATGTAGTCAGTTTCCTCACTTATTGTCAATTCCACTGCCACTGCTCCTTCTGAACAAGAAGTTCAATATTTCTATATGTACAGGCATCGAGTAATAAGCACTTTGGCTTTCATTTCATCTCTAGAGGTCTCGTCGTTCTCTCTGTGTTCCGTGTCGGCAGAGAGTTGTGAGTGCACGTTCTGGCCTGCAGGTCCATTCATAATAACACGAGGCTCGGCGCCAGTTTTGCATTCTACAAACGGACATGTGATACGTACAGAGTTCAGGTTGCTCTTTTATGCTTGGATGACAACATTTTTCGTCAAGTGGACCACAGCGGATTGGCAGATACTTGTCTCCTCCTGAGAGCAGAACCTCGACAGAGACTTTGTTAGGTGTTAGATTCCCAACATACCAGTCCACTGCCCTTAATAGTATGACCTTGGATGTAAAACTACATAGCGAACCTTATTTTTCTACTCTGTCCTACAATATTTATTTCACGCCTATTAGACTAAACGCCGCTGCACCGAATCCTCAGCAATGTTAGGCTACGGATCACTGAATGGGATAATTCCGGTGTTCTGATGTGTGTGTGTGTGTGTGTGTCAGGTATTGATTGACCCACCCCAAAGGCGGACACTTGCTCTCACTGATGACACGACTGTCAGTCAGAGACAGAAGGAGAAATGGGTGTTATCTGATTTAATCTGACTTTAATCTTTGAATTCAAGCCTGTTTTCGATCTACAATTTCTTTAGAATACTTCTCAATCTGTAAACTGCTCACTCTCCTGCACCAAAGAGCCTATAGAGAATCAGCAATTTAGGTATGTGAATCCACTGCTGCCATCTTCAGTGAGTTCAAAGACATCATCTTGTGACTTCTGTTTTTCAAATCCTCCCCCACGAGCAAAAAATGCTAGTTTTAGTGCGAGTGAGTGTCCGGCTCTGGACAAGTCCTCCAGAACTATCCCTTTTAAAGATGCAGTGTGTGGAATTTAGTGGGGTCTATCAATAGAAAATGAATAAATAAGTAAATAAACATATTTATTTAGTGTCCGAACATGCCTTTATATTACACAGGGAGTGAGTCCACTCTAAAGTGACCCCTAGGTGTCACTAAAAACCACACACTGGTCATTTTTTTTAGCTCACAGTGTATTAAGCTCAAATAGAAATAACACTGTGTAGGGTCACGCACTCAAACGAATGAAAATAGTGCTAATTTGTGCATTCTTTGGTCTTTTCTGCGAGACGTTTCTCAGTGATGTGCGCATTTCGGAATAACACAGTTCACAGGAAAAGCATAGAAACTAAGCAAACATAGACATACTAAAATTGCTGGGGAACAGTTGAGTGTTGGCAGAATGTATGAATGACGCATTGTACAGTGAGACTGTGAACTTGGAATTATAATGTACCATCTGTGCTCTGAGGTGTTTTTTTGAAATACCATGAGATAGTTTTCACCTCCTATACTGCGAAGCCATTACAGGACTGAAGCGGTTCTCAGAAACCTCACTCCTGCTGCACAGAAAACATGTTTTGTTAAAAAAGAGCTACTTTGGATTCAGAATGGCTCAAATGTTCATAAGACAGAGACATGGATCTGGTTTTACTGGGACTCTGCTTGATATTGGGTTGATCTGGTGATGTGATGTCCGCCATTGTTGGTTGCACTTTGTCCGACAAAAACATCGGTGGAGAATGACCTTGTCTGGGAGCATCTGCTTGGGCTATAATAATAAAAGTGTTAAAGCTGAATGTCTAAACGTGGGGATATTTCACACTTGGACAGATTAATCAATTAATAAAATAGTTACCGATTAATTACGACTGTTTACACCAACATGAGCGTGGGCATTTACAGGTCGTTTAGTAGTAGAAAGGAGACATATTTCCTCTGATATGGAGCTGAAACACAACAAGAACATTGTAGTATAGATTCTACGGAAGAGAGTTAGGGCCACATGAAAATACAATTTTGGAAACAAAAAAAGTCTCCAAACTTCTGACTTTTGGTATTCTGAGAGAAAATGGGAGAAAAGATTGTCAGAAAAACGTCAGAATTCTGAGATTAAAACCAGATTTTTTTCTTTTTTCTCAGAAATAAAAGTCACAATTCTGACTTTAATCTCAGAATTCAATGTTTTTTTTCAATTTAGTTTCCAATATTTTATAATTCTTAGATTAAAGTCAAACTGTTAGTTAAGTCAGAATTCTGAGAAAAAAACTGGCGAAAAGGTCAAAATTCTGATTTTAATCTGACTTTAATATCAGAGTTCAAGCTGTTTTATATATATATTTTTTTGTTTCCAATATTTTTTAATTCTAAGATTAAAGTCAAACTGTCATTGAAGTCAGTGTTCAGACTTTTTTCGAAGAATTATGTGATTAAAATTCTGAGGGAAAAACCAGCATTTTGAATGTAATCTGATTTTTAATCTGAAAATTTCATAATCCTAGAATTCTGACCTTTTTTAAAATGGATTTTATTTTATTTTTAACATTTTCACGTGTGGCCCTAATCCTCTTCCACAAAGAAAAGATGACAGTATGCTAAAATATCCTCAGTGTTTTATCCCCTTTAATTTCACACATGTATTATTGCATCTGCAGTAGCCAGAAGTGTAAAATCAGTCAGTGAGGAGAAACTGTGTGGCAGCGGAAGTGGTTTCTGTAGATAGTACACAAATAGTTTTCTTTTTTCCTCCATTTAGATGATTTTGTTGATGCTGGCGCGCGACCAAGTGCTTGAAAATAAAGAACAAACTTTGACATTCTAAAAATAAAAGTGTCAGCAGTGTGTTAGGATGTATACAGTTTGTACAGTACAGTGTGTACAGTACAGTATGCCAACCTTGAGATTTATTTTATTTTACATAACCATGTCCTAGATTACAAGCCATACAAGACTTCTGTCTCAGGGGAAACTGACCTTGGATCTGTAAATATTACTTACCAACCCTTTAGTTTGTTGTTTTTTTGTTTTGTTTTCCTGTGTGCGCGTGTGTGTGTGTGTGTGTGTGTGTGTGTGTACATAAAGCGGTCAAGGCAATCCAACACTTGCTGTGTATCATAAAATATGTGGCAGACATTCCTGGTTGTAGAAAAGAAAAAAAGAATAATGTGTTTACTCTAGTGAAGTGACATGGAATTTAAACTGACCGAGCCCCGCCCCCCTCCCCTTCAGGCGTCCACTTGAAGCTTGACTTTGATGTGAA
This sequence comes from Solea solea, assembly GCF_958295425.1. Lineage (NCBI taxonomy): Eukaryota > Metazoa > Chordata > Actinopteri > Pleuronectiformes > Soleidae > Solea > Solea solea. Next base: position 33,423,917 of record NC_081135.1, read on the forward strand.
GCATACACCTGCCGGAGTCTGCGTCTCGTTCTGGCGGCGCGGGGCAGTAACGAGTCGCCGAATGTGCTTCGCATTAGTGGCCGCGAAGCACTTTCATTTGAAAACAGCCTGCGTTGTTAATGGACCTTTTCAACCACGCGTTTATGTGTCCGGTTTTTCCAAAGAGCGGAGGGTGGGGGGGGATTTTTCCTCCATTATATTTGGGCCCCCACTGTGTTCGTGACATTTTAAAGGCACGTGCACTTTCCCCGTCAGATTCGGCAAAGCTGATTCCAATTTATGGAAAGCTACTATAAGTGACCACCAACAATTTTAATTGACCACTTAGGATTTGGATGCTGTGAGTGCTCGTGACGGATCATGTGTAGATGTACAGGAAGTGCACAGGGCCCTTCGTCGGGACTTTAATAAACTGAGGTTTAGGTTTTTATAACGTGAACATTTATTAATTTAGAACATTTCTGTGTCATAGTCTCCCGACCTTGTTTCAAATTTATATTTCACCTCAAACAGGAATTAAGTTTTCTAAAAAAGAATTGTTATTAGCCTTTAAAATCTCACTATGCAGCGTGTAACTATTTGGAAAACCACGTGCTTAGACAAACCTCCAAGAGACATGGACCTGCAAGACATGACCTGTATTTTGGGTAGTTTCTAAAGCCCTTTGTACATGTTTTTGTGCGTAATTTTGAGCCGTTTATTCGCATCACAGTTGACGTACAAAGGACCGAAGGTTTAATAACAATGCACAGTTCTGTTGTGAATTACCATCCATGGAAAAGTAGCACGACATGAATAAAAACATCCAATGTTAAGATAAATAAAAATATGACGGAAAGCTACTGGAAACTATCATAACATTTTGTTATATGATACAAAATTAGCCAGAGGAGTTGCGGCTCGGCATCTGCCATGTAACTCCAGTGGATGGATTTGCCGAGATAAAGGGGTCACAAGGGCCTGATGGGTTTGAATCCAGATGTTTTCAGAGAACACTAGTCTGGTTAAAGCTGTTCAACATGTCCACGTGCTTCTGTTTTCACAAGGATCGGCGTGTTGGAGTAGGCCATAACCCAGACGGAGCTGGCCAGCGTATACATAGCAAAACATCCTTTCAGTATTTCCATTTGTTATTTGACATAATAAAAGGTGCGCTGTGCAGATGCTCGGCCCCGTCTGAAACGCCGGATGTCGGAACACGCGAGGCGAAGAGGGGGGAAAAGCTGTTTTTCTGACCCTCGAAATGTTCTGACTGATGATCTAACGTTTTTTGTCGCCTTTCGGTAGCGGGTCGGACCACCCACTCAATCGGAGGTTCTGTTGTTTTTCAACCTCCCCCTAATTCAGCGTCACCGCTTTGAGCCAAGAAAAATGAAACCTTTAGAGTTTTCTTATATGGAAAATTGCCTAAGGTTTTTTCCACTGTTTAACGAGCCAGATAAAAGGCTTATATTTTCAACATCATGACAATAATGGCTGTATAACTCCATTGTTTCCTATAGCTTTGGTCAACACGTGTACTTTACTGTAAATAAAATACTGCCCTTATAAATGTTATATATTTTATATTATTGTTAATCTGTGACAAATTATGAGGATGCCACAAGTGTTTTTTTATTGTAAGTTTCATACTCATTTAAAAGCACAGTAGGCAAGATTGCTGGGAAAATAACTGATTATTGAATTTCATCTGCAGGTTATTAAATTATTCATGTTTTGAGCTCACGGCCAACATGGACCCCTTTGTTTTTTATGATTCTGTTTACTGTTTTTTTTTTCTTTTAGGTTTCTTTGTGGCTTAAAATGATGTTGCCACTTCAGGAGTAACAATCACTCTACTAAGAGGAGATTGGAAAAAAAATGGGAAAATCCTGCTTATTGTATCCATGAAGCTAAAGTAAGTAAAAATGTCAATATTCATATGGTAAAGCTGCACTTGCCATGATTTGAAACCTCTTTAAAAGCACAGACGGCCATTCTTAAGTCTTGATATGCCATTTAAATGAGTTGTCAGAAACTGTTCAAAGAACTGTAAAATGTTGTCGTTTTTTTTGTCTGGAATAAATATTTATCATGTGTTTGTAAGAACAAACAGAATCCTAATCCTTCAGAATCATTGTTAGTTCTTATAGTGTTCCTTACAAGTGTGTCACGTACACGTCTGTGACGCTGGTGTAAAACAGTGAAGTCAATCGTTAAGGTGGGAGAACAAAAATGTGTTCCAGAGAGTTTAGAAATGTGCCTCAAAGAACTCAGACAGTCAAATGTGATTTTCTGTTTACAGAGTACACAAAGTTTGACATTCAAAAAAGAAGAAACACAAAATGATCAAATGGAAATCAGGTAAACAAATTAGCAATATTGCAGATGAATGGGTGCCACGATATTAGTGAGTTATACTGTACTGTGCTGTACTGTGCTGGTCTATGACTCCATGTAGACCCGGAAATCAACATCCATCCTGAGTGATCTGCTCACAAGTGGACAGTTTAAAAAGTACATTTAAAAAGCTTTGTATTACAAGAATAGGGCTAGTATTTTTGAAAATATTGTGCTTCTCAACCTCAGTTTCCCCTGAGTCGAGAACAATCTTCATTGTTTTCTTTATCACGTGCCCACCAGTGACACTTGGTACTGTTAGCATAACTGTTAGCAAAGATGGCGGACACTGTTTACATTCTGGGAATGAGGTCCCGCCCCCTTACTAGTGCCACAATTTTTCAAAAATACTACCACATTTTACAAACATAGCCACGGACTGTTAAAATGTTCATAGTCTTCCCGTTTGGAAAGTGAAGCCCAGGAAGTTGTTCCAAAGTAACAGTTAGCCACCAGGGGGCAACGCCACTGGTTGCAAAAAGACAACCCCTTAGACATTCAATGGATGTCTAAGGGAAACATTCAATGGATGTCTAAGGGAAAGGAACTCGGTAAAAAATTTCATGAGTAGTTAACGGTCTCCGTGGCTAGTTTCAGGTGTTCTTCAGTAGAACACAATGCCGATTTTGTCGAGACCTCTTTTGCAACCAGAACATTTACATGCATGTACAGTCCATTTGTGGTCGGGTGGATGTTAAATAGCAGGTTTAACGTGGGTTTGCATGCATGTAGTTATAATTTAAAGACAAACACAGAACCTTTTCAACTTTCTGAAAGCAAAATACCACAGTGTCAACAACAATTTCTAGCTGTAGTTGACAAAAACACAGAAGAAAGGCATGCAGAGCGTGACAATAATACAAGGTGCTATTAACATGATGGCAGTCATGAGTGGGGGGTCACGGAGCTGTCCACAGAGATAGAAGTACGTCTGATGCACCGGCAGGTAGACGTTGTCTAGCAGAGACCCATGTTGTTTACACCGAGTCTTATCCCTCAGGGTCTCCACGCAAAGTTTCAGATTGTTGTAGATGCTACAGAGGAGACCAGCAATAATAAGAATAAGAATAATAAAAGAAGTTAGATGATCAACAGACAATTGAAGATGTACATGATGTTAATAAAGAAGAGGCTTTTTCTCCCTGGAAGACACCAGCCTCACAATAACCCACTGGTGTTCCACTGCGAGGATTTAAATGTGTTGTGTCTATTGTGTGGCTGGTTCAGTAGGCCGTCTAAAGCAGCATCAATCTCACAAGCATTTTGTCGTGGAGAGGATTTAGGGTGGAATACAGTAACTGAGAGCCTGTTTATACTCGTCATAAGGGCATTGTTTTCATTAACTGATGACTTTTATTTTTAACTGACACTTTGACCTGTGCCACTTGTAACCAGGATATGGGAAAGTATCTGATTTTTCCCACGGTCACCAGCTGCTCTCGGGCGTCCCAAAAACAAAGCTGACACTCACGTGGGGATCGGGCCTTCATTGTGGCAGCTCCCAAAAGCAGGCCTCATCAATTGCTGTCTTAAAAACACATATTTTCTCTTTGGCATTTGACTCAGCGTTAGGGTTAGACTGTGCTGTGTATGTCTCATGTTTTTGTATTGTTTGTGTTTAATCTTTTTAAATAGTTGCTTTATTACTGTACAACAATTGTTGTTTTTTTTTTAAAAAAAAAATGGTTTGGATACAGGTCATTTATCTTTAAAAACAACCATTAAGAGACGCTTAAAATTCACCCTTTCACGGTAGGCCACGGGCAGCTGTCATGATAGCCACTCATCTCCATGCTCTTGTTGAACGCTGACAGGCAGACGTGAACATCGCTCTGAAAGCTGAGCTCGTCACATGGGGGAACATATTTGACAGCCATTCCTGGAGAAAAGGACAAGAAAACAATCATCAATCCCGATCACATTCAAGACACCCAAAAATAGCAATGTCTGTTAGATACTCACTCAGTAAATTAAGCTATAACAGTAAGTTAATCGTCAATATTTGTAATCATTATTGTGTGTTTAAGCAAAACAATATGTGCGACACATATTTATAATTTAGAAGAGTTGGGACATGGTTAGACACAGCTAATATTAGGGTCTCGTCCATCTTCACTCACCTCAGCCAAGTGAGGCCAACCATGCAAACACCAATGCTATTGGTTGAAACTGTGATGTCAATATTGTGTGAAGTCAAAGTTCAGAGGAAGTAAATGTTTTATTTGCCCTCTCACTCACACACACAACCGGAGGTAAAGGTTCACCACATGTGTAGCAAAGTAGCGTTACATGAAAATTTGTTTCTCATTTGGTCTCAATGGACCAAAGAGTGTATAAATATCTCTTGCTGAGAGAACAGGACAAAAGCCAGCGTCTGGTCAGTCGTGGGACAGATATAGCCCAAATATCCTTTTAGACCAACTCCAGATGCAGACAATTTAATAAACATTAAACAGTCATTTGCCGTGGGGTATTAAATGCTAAGCTAACCTAGCAAACTCGAACTGAACTTGTTTTGAGCTTTAGCAAGCCACATAAGTGGATGAGGCTGGAATACAGCTTACCTGTCCAGATGAAAACAAGGGCCAGCAACATTGCAGTCAACGCCATCTGTCAGCAAACAAAATGGTGGTGAAAATTAACTATATGCCAAAGTATACATGTTTATCTTATTCAACATATGACCTTAAACCGCCTAGTGAGTTAAAATTGTTTTACATTTTCTTCTTAAATTTCCACTGAAGTAACTTACCTTTTTGTCACAATTTGGACGACATACTAAACTATGACTTTTTTGTCACATTTTGGGCGACATACTAAACTATGACTTTTTTGTCACATTTTGGACGACATGCTAAACTATGACTTTTTTGTCACATTTTGGGCGACATACTAAACTATGACTTTTTTGTCACATTTTGGACGACATGCTAAACTATGACTTTTTTGTCACATTTTGGACGACATGCTAAACTATGACTTTTTTGTCACATTTTGGACGACATACTAACCTATGACTTTTTTGTCACATTTTGGACGACATGCTAAACTATGACTTTTTTGTCACATTTTGGACGACATGCTAAACTATGACTTTTTTGTCACATTTTGGACGACATGCTAAACTATGACTTTTTTGTCACATTTTGGACGACATACTAAACTATGACTTTTTGGTCACATTTTGGACGACATACTAAACTATGACTTTTTGGTCACATTTTGGACGACATGCTAAACTATGACTTTCTGGTCACATTTTGGACGACATACTAACCTATGACTTTTTGGTCACATTTTGGACGACATACTAACCTATGACTTTTTGGTCACATTTTGGACGACATGCTAAACTATGACTTTTTGGTCACATTTTGGACGACATACTAACCTATGACTTTTTGGTCACATTTTGGACGACATACTAACCTATGACTTTTTTGTTACATTTAGGACGACATACTAACCTATGACTTTTTTGTCACATTTTGAACGACATTCTAACCTATGACTTTTTTGTCACATTTTGGACGACATTCTAACCTATGACTTTTTGGTCACATTTTGGACGACATACTAAACTATGACTTTTTTGTCACATTTTGGACGATATACTAACCTATGACTTTTTGGTCACATTTTGGACGACATACTAACCTATGACTTTTTTGTCACATTTTGGATGAAATACTAACCTATGACTTTTTTGCTACATTTTGGACGACATACTAAACTATGACTTTTTTGTCACATTTTGGACGACATACTAACCTATGACTTTTTGGTCACATTTTGGACGACATGCTAAACTATGACTTTTTTGTCACATTTTGGACGACATACTAACCTATGACTTTTTTGTCACATTTTGGACGACATACTAACCTATGACTTTTTTGTCACATTTTGGACGACATACTAACCTATGACTTTTTTGGTACATTTTGGACGACATACTAACCTATGACTTTTTGGTCACATTTTGGACGACATACTAAACTATGACTTTTTTGTTACATTTTGGACGACATACTAACCTATGACTTTTTTGTCACATTTTGGACGACATTCTAACCTATGACTTTTTGGTCACATTTTGGACGACATTCTAACCTATGACTTTTTGGTCACATTTTGGACGATATACTAACCTATGACTTTTTGGTCACATTTTGGACGACATGCTAAACTATGACTTTTTGTCACATTTTGGACGACATGCTAAACTATGACTTTTTTGTCACATTTTGGACGACATACTAACCTATGACTTTTTTGTCACATTTTGGACGACATACTAAACTATGACTTTTTTGTCACATTTTGGACGACATGCTAAACTATGACTTTTTTGTCACATTTTGGACGACATGCTAAACTATGACTTTTTTGTCACATTTTGGACGACATACTAAACTATGACTTTTTGGTCACATTTTGGACGACATACTAAACTATGACTTTTTGGTCACATTTTGGACGACATGCTAAACTATGACTTTTTGGTCACATTTTGGACGACATACTAACCTATGACTTTTTGGTCACATTTTGGACGACATACTAACCTATGACTTTTTGGTCACATTTTGGACGACATACTAACCTATGACTTTTTGGTCACATTTTGGACGACATACTAACCTATGACTTTTTGGTCACATTTTGGACGACATACTAACCTATGACTTTTTGGTCACATTTTGGATGACATACTAAACTATGACTTTTTTGTCACATTTTGGATGACATACTAACCTATGACCTTTTTGTCACATTTTGGACGACATGCTAACCTATGACTTTTTGGTCACATTTTGGACGACATGCTAAACTATGACTTTTTGGTCACATTTTGGACGACATACTAAACTATGACTTTTTGGTCACATTTTGGACGACATACTAAACTATGACTTTTTTGTTACATTTTGGACGACATACTAACCTATGACTTTTTTGTCACATTTTGGACGACATGCTAAACTATGACTTTTTGGTCACATTTTGGACGACATACTAACCTATGACTTTTTGGTCACATTTTGGACGACATACTAACCTATGACTTTTTGGTCACATTTTGGACGACATACTAACCTATGACTTTTTGGTCACATTTTGGACGACATACTAACCTATGAATTTTTGGTCACATTTTGGATGACATACTAAACTATGACTTTTTTGTCACATTTTGGACGACATACTAACCTATGACCTTTTTGTCACATTTTGGACGACATACTAACCTATGACTTTTTGGTCACATTTTGGACGACATGCTAAACTATGACTTTTTGGTCACATTTTGGACGACATACTAAACTATGACTTTTTGGTCACATTTTGGACGACATACAAAACTATGACTTTTTGGTCACATTTTGGACGACATACAAAACTATGACTTTTTTGTTACATTTTGGACGACATACTAACCTATGACTTTTTGGTCACATTTTGGACGACATACTAACCTATGACTTTTTGGTCACATTTTGGATGACATACTAAACTATGACTTTTTTGTCACATTTTGGACGACATACTAACCTATGACTTTTTTGTCACATTTTGGACGACATACTAACCTATGACTTTTTTGTCACATTTTGGACGACATGCTAAACTATGACTTTTTGGTCACATTTTGTACGACATACTAAACTATGACTTTTTTGTCACATTTTGGACGACATACTAACCTTTGACTTTTTTGTCACATTTTGGACGACATACTAAACTATGACTTTTTTGTCACATTTTGGACGACATACTAACCTATGACTTTTTTGTCACATTTTGGACGACATGCTAAACTATGACTTTTTGGTCACATTTTGTACGACATACTAAACTTTGACTTTTTTGTTACATTTTGGACGACATGCTAACCTATGACTTTTTTGTCACATTTTGGACGACATACTAACCTATGACTTTTTTGTTACATTTAGGACGACATACTAACCTATGACTTTTTTTGTCACATTTTGGACGACATTCTAACCTATGACTTTTTTGTCACATTTTGGACGACATTCTAACCTATGACTTTTTGGTCACATTTTGGATGACATACTAAACTATGACTTTTTTGTCACATTTTGGACGATATACTAACCTATGACTTTTTGGTCACATTTTGGACGACATACTAACCTATGACTTTTTTGTCACATTTTGGATGAAATACTAACCTATGACTTTTTTGCTACATTTTGGACGACATACTAAACTATGACTTTTTTGTCACATTTTGGACGACATACTAACCTATGACTTTTTGGTCACATTTTGGACGACATGCTAAACTATGACTTTTTTGTCACATTTTGGACGACATACTAACCTATGACTTTTTTGGTACATTTTGGACGACATACTAACCTATGACTTTTTTGTCACATTTTGGACGACATACTAACCTATGACTTTTTTGGTACATTTTGGACGACATACTAACCTATGACTTTTTTGTCACATTTTGGACGACATACTAACCTATGACTTTTTTGGTACATTTTGGACGACATACTAACCTATGACTTTTTGGTCACATTTTGGACGACATACTAAACTATGACTTTTTTGTTACATTTTGGACGACATACTAACCTATGACTTTTTTGTCACATTTTGGACGACATTCTAACCTATGACTTTTTGGTCACATTTTGGACGACATTCTAACCTATGACTTTTTGGTCACATTTTGGACGACATACTAACCTATGACTTTTTTGTCACATTTTGGACGACATACTAACCTATGACTTTTTGGTCACATTTTGGACGACATGCTAAACTATGACTTTTTTGTCACATTTTGGACGACATACTAACCTATGACTTTTTTGTCACATTTTGGACGACACGCTAAACTATGACATTTTGGTCACATTTTGGACGACATACTAAACTATGACTATTTGTCACATTTTGGACGATATACAAACCTATGACTTTTTTGCCACATTTTGGACGACACTAAACTATGACTTTTTTGTTACATTTTGGACGACATACTAACCTATGAATTTTTTGTCACATTTTGGACGACGTACTAACCTATGACTTTTTTGCCACATCTTGGACGACTTACTAAACTATGACTTTTTGGTCACATTTTGTACGACATACTAAACCATGACTTTTTTGTAACATTTTGGACGACATACAAACCTATGACTTTTTTGTCACATTTTGGACGACTTACTAAACTATGACTTTTTGGTCACATTTTGGACGACATACTAAACTATGACTTTTTTGTCACATTTTGGACGATATACTAACCTATGACTTTTTGGTCACATTTTGGACGACATACTAACCTATGACTTTTTTGTCACATTTTGGATGACATACTAACCTATGACTTTTTTGCTACATTTTGGACGACATACTAACCTATGACTTTTTTGTCACATTTTGGACGACATACTAACCTATGACTTTTTGGTCACATTTTGGACGACATGCTAAACTATGACTTTTTTGTCACATTTTGGACGACATACTAACCTATGACTTTTTGGTCACATTTTGGATGACATACTAACCTATGACTTTTTTGTCACATTTTGGACGACATACTAACCTATGACTTTTTTGGTACATTTTGGACGACATACTAACCTATGACTTTTTGGTCACATTTTGGACGACATACTAAACCATGACTTTTTTGTTACATTTCGGACGACATACTAACCTATGACTTTTTTGTCACATTTTGGACGACATTCTAACCTATGACTTTTTTGTCACATTTTGGACGACATTCTAACCTATGACTTTTTGGTCACATTTTGGACGACATACTAACCTATGACTTTTTGGTCACATTTTGGACGACATACTAAACTATGACTTTTTTGTCACATTTTGGACGACATACTAACCTATGACTTTTTTGTCACATTTTGGACGACATACTAACCTATGACTTTTTGGTCACATTTTGGACGACATGCTAAACTATGACTTTTTTGTGACATTTTGGACGACATACTAACCTATGACTTTTTTGTCACATTTTGGACGACACGCTAAACTATGACATTTTGGTCACATTTTGGACGACATACTAAACTATGACTTTTTTGTCACATTTTGGACGATATACTAACCTATGACTTTTTTGCCACATTTTGGACGACATGCTAACCTATGACTTTTTGGTCACATTTTGGACGACATACTAAACTATGACTTTTTTGTTACATTTTGGACGACATACTAACCTATGACTTTTTGTCACATTTTGGACGACATACAAACCTATGACTTTTTTGTCACATTTTGGACGACATGCTAAACTATGACATTTTGGTCACATTTTGGACGACATACTAAACTATGACTTTTTTGTCACATTTTGGACGACATGCTAAACTATGACATTTTGGTCACATTTTGGACGACATACTAAACTATGACTTTTTTTGTCACATTTTGGACGACATACTAACCTATGACTTTTTTGTCACATTTTGGACGACATACTAACCTATGACTTTTTTGTCACATTTTGGACGACACGCTAAACTATGACATTTTGGTCACATTTTGGACGACATACCAACCTATGACTTTTTTGCCACATTTAGGACGACATACTAACCTATGAATTTTTTGTCACATTTTGGACGACGTACTATTCTATGACTTTTTTGCCACATCTTGGACGACTTACTAAACTATGACTTTTTGGTCACATTTTGTACGACATACTAAACCATGACTTTTTTGTAACATTTTGGACGACATACAAACCTATGACTTTTTTGTCACATTTTGGACGACATACTAAACTATGATTTTTTTGTTACATTTTGGACGACATACTAACCTATGACTTTTTTGTCACATTTTGGACGACATGCTAAACTATGACATTTTGGTCACATTTTGGACGACATACTAACCTATGACTTTTTTGTCACATTTTGGACGACACGCTAAACTATGACTTTTTTGTCACATTTTGGACGACATACTAACCTATGACTTTTTTGTCACATTTTGGACGACATACTAACCTATGACTTTTTGGTCACATTTTGGACGACATGCTAAACTATGACTTTTTTGTCACATTTTGGACGACATACTAACCTATGACTTTTTTGTCACATTTTGGATGACATACTAACCTATGACTTTTTTGTCACATTTTGGATGACATACTAACCTATGACTTTTTTGTCACATTTTGGACGACATACTAACCTATGACTTTTTTGGTACATTTTGGACGACATACTAACCTATGACTTTTTGGTCACATTTTGGACGACATACTAAACTATGACTTTTTTGTTACATTTTGGACGACATACTAACCTATGACTTTTTTGTCACATTTTGGACGACATTCTAACCTATGACTTTTTGGTCACATTCTAACCTATGACTTTTTGGTCACATTTTGGACGACATACTAACCTATGACTTTTTGGTCACATTTTGGACGACGTACTAACCTATGACTTTTTTGTCACATTTTGGACGACATACTAACCTATGACTTTTTGGTCACATTTTGGACGACATGCTAAACTATGACTTTTTTGTCACATTTTGGACGACATACTAACCTATGACTTTTTTGTCACATTTTGGACGACACGCTAAACTATGACATTTTGGTCACATTTTGGACGACATACTAACCTATGACTTTTTTGTCACATTTTGGATGACATACTAACCTATGACTTTTTTGCCACATTTTGGACGACATACTAACCTATGAATTTTTTGTCACATTTTGGACGACGTACTATTCTATGACTTTTTTGCCACATCTTGGACGACTTACTAAACTATGACTTTTTTGTCACATTTTGGACGACATGCTAAACTATGACATTTTGGTCACATTTTGGACGACATACTAAACTATGACTTTTTGGTCACATTTTGGAAGACATTCTAACCTATGACTTTTTGGTCACATTTTGGACGACATACTAAACTATGACTTTTTGGTCACATTTTGGAAGACATACTAACCTATGACTTTTTGGTCACATTTTGGACGACATACTAACCTACGACCTTTTTGTCACATTTTGGACGACATGCTAAACTATGACTTTTTTGTCACATTTTGGACGACATACTAACCTATGACTTTTTGGTCACATTTTGGACGACATACTAACCTATGACTTTTTTGTCACATTTTGGACGACATACTAACCTATGACTTTTTGGTCACATTTTGGACGACATGCTAAACTATGACATTTTGGTCACATTTTGGACGACATACTAACCTATGACATTTTGGTCACATTTTGGACGACATTCTAAACTATGACTTTTTTGTCACATTTTGGACGACATGCTAAACTATGACCTTTTTGTCACATTTTGGACGACATACTAACCTATGACTTTTTGGTCACATTTTGGACGACATACTAACCTATGACTTTTTGGTCACATTTTGGACGACATACTAACCTATGACATTTTGGTCACATTTTGGACGACATACTAACCTATGACTTTTTTGTCACATTTTAGACGACATACTAACCTATGACATTTTGGTCACATTTTGGATGACATGCTAAACTATGACTTTTTTGTCACATTTTGGACGACATACTAACCTACGACCTTTTTGTCACATTTTGGACGACATGCTAAACTATGACTTTTTGGTCACATTTTGGACGACATACTAAACTATGACTTTTTGGTCACATTTTGGACGACATACTAACCTATGACGTTTTTTGTCACATTTTGGACGACATACTGATCTATGACTTTTTTGTCTCGTTTCGGATGACATACCAAACTATGACTTTTTTGTTTGACATACTAAACTATGACTGAACAAACGTATTCACCCAGACAAGTTCTGCTCCTTCCTACTGTAAGTCCAGAGTAAAAATGTTAAAATAACTTCTGTTATGAAACTAATCTGACAGCTACCTACTTCCTGGTTTGATTATCTCTAATTAATGTATTTATCTCATGTGAGCTCGACCGTGAAAACAGATGTTTCCTGGGACTGCAACTAGATTAGGAATTTTTCCTCCTTTTTCTTTATCATGTAGACTTGCAGTGTCAGTCCTATATGTATCAAATTTCACATCATAAACACTACTTGAAATATTCACTAACTACGCATTGCAGGAACACAATGATAAAACTGAAAAGAAAATGCTCCACAAATACATACCTTTGTTTTGTCACTGTTGCTTTTCCCCCCCGTTTCCAATTCCTGGTTAACTCCTTCAGAGGATCCAGTGCTTGTGTGTCAGCCAAATAACACATGCACAACTGCATGGTCATTAAAAGCTTCTGTGGTTATCTGGTCCACTTTCTCATTGGTGCAACTCTGAAATAATTGGATTGTGCAACAGTGCGCCTGCTTCCTTTCCCAGACTGAGCCTGGCTGTTCCCATTCTGAGGATATGCTCCACATACAGCCCCCCAGGAATCACTTGAACCAAGGGGCCTCAATGTCAACAAGCCTGTAGGGTCAGAAATACACTGAACACAACAGTTTGTTTTTCCTTTTTTTATTTTTTTTTATTTCTATTCCTCATCAGGACAGTACACACGCACAGAAAAACTGTATATCTTCAATACCAAACAATGAAATATACCTTCAGTAAATGAGTCTGATACCATTTACCTTTTCTAACTCATGTGTCATAAGCTCAGCCACATGTGTTATATCCATTGTTTACATAACAAGAATCTCTTGCACGGCTACTGTTTGACTGGACTGTCATACTGCATCTCTTGCTGCAGGGCTATTTGCTGTTAGAGATGATAATCTGTTTTAAAAACTGAAATGAGCAATAACTGAAATCAATTTAAAGTTTTTATTTGTGTGTGCTCGGTTAGCGGAATGTCCCTGTACTGTATATTCACTTCTCCATGAGTTTATGCTTACAGGTTTGAGCAGACCAACCATCTTTCTGCAGCTGTTTTTTTGCTTGAAGTTTAGCCTGATGTCTGCTGGGTAAACCGAATATTTTCATTTTAACTCTTTTCGCATCCATGTCCAGACTGAGGAGGCTGATTGACGGCAGAAAATGTGACCACCTCTCTGTGGTATTCCATTTGTCTTGAATAATTGATTCTTTGAAAGATGGATCTTTCAGGATCCCTGTTAAAACATCTCTCAGCACAGCACCATCAGGACGTTTAGAGCACTTACTCCACGCGTCCTAAAATCATAAGGCATTTGTGAGCAGAGAAATGTCGAGGAGTGGTCACAGGAAAACGGTTCCATTTCTTTTAACCGAGGGCGTGAAAGTGTAAAAGCAAATGAAGTAGATTCAGGCAGATATTATCACATGGGACAATAGCAGACTGGAAACATTACATTTGCCCCACAGATGTGGACATAATTCACTCGTAAACACATTCAAAGGCTAATTGCAGACATATCTTGTCTGATCTGCAATGCACAATCTCCCTGTTTGGTGGCATTTAGGGGTGTGGTTGCTTATTGCACCCAACTGAATACTTTTTGCAAACAAACGTGAAAGGGACTCCATGGTTGACTCCGTGGAGTTCACTGCGCACTTTAAACACACGGAGATCGACGAATATATCGTAAAAATTTGACAGACTGAATATATCTGATCCTTATAATGCCCCTGGCGTGTTTTTTACGAGGTTTAGAAACAGCCGGCGAGGACATTATTCCGGACACGCGGTATCCTGACAACGTCAACTTCCTGATTAACTTCCCTTCATCTTACTCCGGGGAGTCACTGAAAGTTTACAGGAGTCTGGAGGGAAACAAGTGGATGCGATCTGGCTTAGTGGCACCAACAGTGTTGGTTCCCATCGCTCCCGTCTTCTTCTGCTCGCTGTGAGCGCGTTTCCCAGCAGTGATTCACATCCACCGTCTCTCTGGATCTGTGGGGATCCAGTAAAATGCTCTCCCGTTAGCCTGTCTGCGACTGTTTTGGCATCGCGGGACATAACAACTGTCCACCAACTTCACATTTATGATGAAAACAGCCGGCGAACTAGACTTTCTGACATATTGCCTGATTGATGTGTCTAGTATATATGTCTATAAGGACGGGAACAGCGTTGTTTCCTGCCAGGGGGGCGTGTCAGAGGTGAATTGTGTAAAACTAAATTTATTTATTTAATTTAAATATTCATTTGAAATCTACGGAGCCCTGGAGGTGACATAGACAGAATTTTTTTTAAAGTGTGCGTGCGCTTTACTTACGTGAGATAATATGTTGCTTTACAAAGTCGTGCGCGCGACTTTGTAAAGCTCGCATGGCGCTGTCCCGCTGCGTGCAACTTATTATCTTGTGCGTGCGACTTAGTAAAGCGTGCATGCGACTTATTATCTTGTGTATACGACTTAGTAAAGCGCGTGTGCGCCTTATTATCTCGTGTATACGACTTAGCAAATCGCACGTGACACTGGCCCGCTGTGTGCAACTTATTATCTTGTGCGTGCGACTTAGTAAAACGCGCATGTGACTTATTATCTTGTGTATACGACTTAGTAAAGCGCACGTGCAACTTATTATCTTGCGTGTGCGACTTAGTAAAGCGCGCATGCGACTTATTATCTTGTGTATACGACTTAGTAAAGCACGCGTGACTTATTATCTCGCGCATGCGACTTAGTAAAGCGCATGTGCAACTTATTATCTTGTGCATACGACTTAGTAAAGCACGCGTGCGACTCATTATCTCGTGCATACAACTTAGTAAAGCACGCATGCAACTTATTATCTTGTGTGTACGACTTAGTAAAGCACGCGTGCGACTCATTATCTCGTGCATACAACTTAGTAAAGCACGCATGCAACTTATGATCTTGTGTATACGACTTAGTAAAGTGCGTGTGTAACTTATTATCTCGTGCATACGACTTAGTAAAGCATGCATGCGACTTATTATCTCACGCATACGACTTAATAAAATCGACAGCTAAATTAAAAGAAAAAGTAATCAGAACCCTCAAAGAATACACACTATCTTTGTGTGTTGAAAGCCATATTTCAACATATTTTAACATTTTAGGATATATGCTTTTTTTCTTTGTCTCTACCTATTAGATGACAATTTAACAGCTTCCTCACACGTGTGTGCTCAGGGGAAACAGCCTGGCAACCCGACATCCTCACTGACATGACTCCAAAAAGTCCCTTTCAAGCTAAATCATAATATTGTCTCAGGCCTCATAATGGGGTTCACTTTTATACCAGAAATTATTTAATGAGTGTTTTTCAACCAACAACTTGTTTCTTTAGGCGTGGCTTTCAGAGACTTTCATTTCATTCGTCACGCGGCTAATCTCATAAATCTGAGCCGCAGAATTCGCCGTTGTTCAGTCAGTACGGCTCGATCGGTCCAGGAACAACATAAAAAGTTACTGTCAGAAGCTTTTCTGCAAACTATTTTCCATCCCACAAACCGTGCGCAAGAGGCAGATCGGGCAAGGTGAGGATTGATGACCCTGAGAGACGTTACTTCATAGTCGCCAGACCAAGCTATAGCACATTATACTTGCTGCACTCACGTCACACCGGAGCTGCTGTGGAACTGGAAACCCTAACATGCATCCGTGGGTCGGTCAAAAAGATGAGGAAATATCTCAGTCATGTAATGGGCACAGCGTTTCCTGTTTCCATGACAGACACACACACACACTCCATCATATGACATATGAGTGTTAGTCCGTAGTTACATCATATGTCAGGGACTGTTATGCTCCATTGTAGTGACAGTAAAACTTTAGAATTCAGACTTTTTTATGGTTTCAAGTAATGAAGCAATTTTGAGTGGTTAAGTTTCCCTGCAGTCATTCAGCAACGGTGCACGCACTGCGTATGAGTCCTGACACTGAAAAGTTCACACAGTTATTAATATCTATGAGCGACTAATTATTTTCATTCATCATGTGTAATGCGGAACTTTTTCATTTGCAGAAAGACAGCAGACGGCATGCAGTTTTTCCCCCCACACTTAATGAGCAGATGGAACCTGGAACACTCATCTGTGCTATGTCTCAGCAAGGCAACATGAGTCTTGTGCTGTAAAGTGCCTTTGCTGGGTGCAGGGATTCAAGTGTTTGCATGTGCCAATTCACAAATAACTAACTCAAACCTGAGGTTTAAGGTTTACAGCTCAGAAACTGAAGTAAAACTAATGTGGCAGTATCAAGCCTGCAATACCATGTCCAAAATGTTTATGAAATTATATTTATCCGTTATTGCCAAGTGATTGCCAAGTGATTGTGCAATGTTACACATGGAGCAGTGGATTGATAAATAGCACCAAATGGAGGTGCTTTGTTGACTGCTGCCACAGGATAAATATGTGGTCAAAATGATGTTATTTCAATAAAAAGTTGAACAAAAATGTGATTATGACATTGCTACCTGTCCATCAAGTGAGCGATTAATGACACGACATCATAGTATAGAATGTCATAGACAGGAGTGGCCTCAAAGGTCTTCTTCATACTTTGGTTGTAATGAGTGGTTTTTAGAACTGTTGCATTCTTATTATTTTTGAACCCCACCAACCTCTAGTTTCTCTTTTTGGGATGTTTTCTGTAAAGCCTGTGTTTAAGTGTGAAAATCCGAGCAGATCGCTGTCAAACCATCAACCATGCCACATTAGAAGTCACTGAAATCATCTTTGTGTTGTCTTGACCTTGCATACTTTACATGCACTGAGCTGCTGCCACACGATTGGCTGGTTAGACATTTGCAGTACCAAGCGGTTGACCGGGCGTACCTGATAAAGGGGGGTGTGGGTTATGATATAGTCAACTCGTAATAATTTAAAGTTATTAAATGATTGCATACTCACCCATGAAACCGTGTGTTACTGTGTGTTCGAACCGCACAAATAAATCGTCACAAATCATATCAAAAACCACAATACACGACAGTTTATGATGGGAGTCAGTCAGTAACATGGGAGCAGATAGGACCCTGTCAATGTCATCAGGATGTTTACACACACACACACACAGTTGACTTACAGGTTCCTGAGGTTCAAACTCTGAGCTCCCAGCAGTCATTTTGGATTTCAGTAGTCACTAATAAACCACGCAGTCTGCAGAATGGTCATATATTTTACATGCGGGCTCCTGCTTGCATACTTGGCCTTGCCTGGAACCTCACTCGGGGATTTGGTTTTCCGATGTCCAAGTTGCACCGCAGAGCGCCTGGCCGCGTGCCCCAAAGTCACAGCCGTCTGTGCGGAGATAGTGAGGGAGCCCGGCTGCGGCTGCTGTCCCATGTGTGCCAGGCTGGAGAGGGAGAACTGCGGGGTCTACACGCCCAGGTGCTCCACCGGCCTGAGGTGCTACCCAACCCTGGGGCCTGAACTACCACTGCAGCAGCTCATACAGGGTTTAGGTCAATGCCAGCAAGTGGGGGAATTAGACAGCCTCGACCACCAAGCAACAAACGGTACGTTTCTTTGAGTTCATTAACAGTGGTGCAAAATGGCTATCTCTAATTAGTATAAAGAATATAAAATATGACTTAGATTACATGTCATTTAGCAGACGCTTTTATCCAAAGCGACTTACAAGGGAATTGAGCACAACCTGCCAGGGGTGGAGTTGAACTTGCGACCATGAAGTCTTTTGCAACACAGGGTCTTAACCACAGGCAGTCTTAACCACTGAACCACTCCACCCCCTAAAATGTCTTGCCTTGTGAGAACTCTGCCTCACCTCTCACTTCCACTGCAAGTCTGCAACTTTTAAAGCAAAGGACGAACACCAGAGGAATGAATAGAGGCATTAATTCACGGGACATGACAGAGTGAGTCTTCAGAAGTGTAGCCACAGCATAAAAGTGATATAGTGCAACGGTCACGTTCTGTATATGTGCGTAAACTTGTTTTATAGATTGTATAATTGGTCCGCCGCCACGCACTTTGTTACTGTGATTTAATGCAGACTCCTGAAGTATCCATCTGGGAGCACATTAATGAGTATTTCGGCACGTGTGCCAGCATCAGTCAGACAGCTAGTTTTGACCTGTCATCATACCTGGGCATGACATTCAGATAATTACCCTTAAATAAGGAAACTTCCTGGAAAGCTGCACACCGAGTCAAAACAATATTGTTTTTTCCCCACAGGGCTCTTTTTTTTTTTTTTTATGTAAAAATGAATAAACCTACATCAAAAGCGACGAGTCACAAGAACTGCCCAAAAGAAATAACTGAGCAAATCCTGCGGGGACATTAGAACTGTTAATCTTTGCTCTCCCACATTGGAGTTATTGGGGACAAAAGGTCACTATTGATTCCTGAAAATGAATGTTGACGTATGCAGTGTGTTTGGCAGGCGGCGGGAGGCCCACATCTGTCAGCGCAAACAAACAGCATCCTCTCCGATGAACCCGTGACATGTCTGTAACCCACATATCCTCACATTTCTTCATTCCTTCATTTTGTACCGGAGAGAGGTCATTTAAGCAAACTTACCGTCTTACCGCGCAATCGCGTTTACAGTAAATATGGAATATTCTCAGCACAGGGTCTCGTCAGGCTGGCGCACATCTCTGAGGGACGTCCGGACAGTCTGGACTGCAACAAATACAAATAAATAAATTAGTAAGAAAAGCTGGTTTTCTCAAATTGGAAATTTCTCAATCGAGAGCTCAGTCGGATTTAATACTGTCTTTTAAGTCACTCTTAAACATCCATCCTTCACTGACATTCTTTCTGGTGTGCAGAGAACGCCATAGTTCCCTGATGTGGAGGAGTTACAGTCTAATGATTAGATGTCAGTAATTCTTACACATGGACCTTTAATGTGAGTGTGAACCTGGCCATGTACTGTATGATGCACGGAACATTGCAATACTCTGTACGCTGAGTATTTCCTTGTATGGTGGAGTTCTGGATCACAACTTGAGAGGACCGTTGTGTTTGAAAGCTGCATGACAAACGTGGCCTTGCATCAATTGTTACCAAAGTAACCCGTGCAGATATGTTCGCTCTGCCTGGACTAGGAATGGATGATGTTATCGCCACGATATTCATATCAGCGGATGTTGGCTTCGACCCTTTAAGCCTCAAAATGTCCGTCTGGACTTCTTTTTGCTAGTTTTAACAGAAAGTGTCCTATGAGTGAAGTACTTTTGCCCATTTTTTCCCAGAAATAAAAAACACAACACTTTTTTTATTGAGGAAAAAACACTGCAGTTGTTCACGAACACCAGATTTTGCATGTTAAATTTGAACAGTATAAAACGCGACAAAGACGCTGATTCGCCGGCTTCCTGTTAAATAACCGTAAAATTACCGTGGCTTAGACATGCAGATCCTCAGTTTTCAGAAACAAAAAAATGCGCATTTTTAAAATGTATTTATTTTGCTCAATGACGAGCATTTATATCTACAGCTGCTGTGACATGAGAAGGCAGAATATTATGTTCATTTCACTACAGAAGAGACTAAAAGTGCAGGGAAAAAACATTGGTTATTAGCCAAGGAACTCCAAAAAGTACAATTTCATCCAACAAATCCTATTTGATAACAATTAAAGATCCCATTTGTTTCCCATGAGCGTATCTTCCGCAACCTGTGTCGTCTACGTTCTCAATCAGGCTCATATGGATCTCGGGTTAACTCAATATGGAATGTGCCTGAAATAGTGAAATAGTCTCTGACAACAACAGAGTGAGCAGAGGTGATTTTCATTTTTCCCCTGCAGGAATCTTCATTTGGTTGAAGTAACCGCATACTTTTTGGTTTTCGGGTGGGAGAGGCTAGTAAAAACAAATCTAATTCCGTCCTTTGTAACGTAAGCTGACCGTGATGGACTTGTCTGTGCTCTCCGCTGAGATTTACCGTCTTTGGTGTTCAAACCGGTTAGAACGCATAAAGTAAAAGCTGAAAATGAGTGTCAGTTGAGACTGCGGTTTGCCCTCAGTTCACTGTGTTATACTTGGCTTTTCAAGCATGAGTAACTGCTGGCTGTCAGATGCCAACATCTGTCTCCTTTATACCTATTAAAATGCACATTTTGACTTTTTTTAAGGAGTTGTGTGGTGGTTATTTTGGTGTGACTCAGAGTTCAGAATGCAATAATCTCACTCAAATGAAATAAACAGAGTGACAGCCTGAGTAAACAGTCCAGAGGTCAAACAGACCACTGCAGAGCACATTTCACATCCTTTTCTTTCCAATTTTAACATCATTTTGCACTGAGACACCCGCTGATGTCATGGACGTAGCATTTACCGCTTCTGTTGCAACTTCATGTTGCTGTCCTTTTTTTCCCACAAGTCAAAGGTGACAGAAAATGGCAACGCTGAGGTTTCAAATCCACGCGTTTGAGCTCGTCCAATCCGAAACACATGTAATATTTTCGATGGCACAGCATCTTCAGTGTTTCCACTGCGGCTATTTCTGTAATGGGAGTGGACTTGGAAATGCTCTCACAGTCATGCTTCACATCAGCTTCAGTCTCCTCGCGAATCAAAACATCATCCCGTTCTTCCGAAAATCCCGAACAAAGAAAAATCCACTGACCGTTATACGCTGGCCATTATACGGTGCGTAACATTGTATATAACTGATCATTATGCAACTATATTTGTAATTTTACATCGCAAGATGCACAGTGTACTTTGTTCAGAAGCGCTGGATACATCCAACGTTTTATAGCTGTAAGCAAAGGCTTGGACTCTATAGAATTATGTGCTGTTCTCTAGACCGGCAACAGTTTGGACATGTTTGTACAATATAGGGTTATATTTACTCGGCTCGAGACAGGGAGCGAGTACGATGCACTGAAAGCCGAAATAATCTATGGTTCGGCCTTTGAAAATCAGAATTACAATTACTCCTAACAGTGAGAAACGTAGATTGAAAATTGGAGACTTTGACTTTATTGAGACTGGAGTGATACGGAGAGTAGCTACGACTTGGAGGCCGTGCTGCTCATGTTGGAGGTGGCAGAGCTTCAGGATGAGGGCGACAAGGGTGAAGTGGTTCAGGAGGGAGCAAGGATTTGGGGGGAAAGATTGAGGTGGTAAAGAGATCTACAGAGAAGAGAGACGCACAGTACGTGGAGTATGTAGAGCGTTTGGTGGAGCTGAAGAAAGTGTGCATGGACGTGCTGAAAGTGGCGGATGTGTCCGTCTGACAGCAGAGATGTGACTGGCTTACGTCTCAAAATCAGTTGATAAGAACACAAATGGGGGAGGGAGACGAGTTGTGAGACAGTTTTTGTTGATTCGACTTAAATAAAGCTTGTTTTTTTTGCAGCAAATGCTTCAAAATGTCATGCAACAGCAATGTCAAGAGGTAAATGAATGGATTAGAGTGACAGGAACACTTGCCTGCTATTAAAGTTGCATCAGCAGCATTTCCAAAAAAACTCACTGTGGAACCTTCTCCAACTTCCTGGAAATACAGATAACAGTGTTCTCTCACAGATGTGTGTGTTTACATGACACAGGCACACAAAAAATGAAACTAGCCAAAGTCAAAAAGGGCAAGATCAATAAAAAGCCGGTTTCGTATAAAACTAGTTTATGGGAATGCATGTCATCTACAGACGTCACTCCCCCGGTGCTCAGCACAGGGAAACCACTTTATGATGTTTACCATAATGTTACCATGGAATCAGGCACTGAGAGGGTTTTCACACTGACTTTGACTTTGTTCAAAGTGTCTCATTTTCAGGAGAGTTTACTTTCTCATCTGCAAGGATACAATAATCCAAGTGAGCACACAATGGTCAAAGGGCTCGGTCTGAAAACTAACCCCAGAAAACACAGGCAGGGTCACGAGGTGGCGATCCCAGCAAACACATGACATAAAAGACAACATGGAGCTGGAATAATCCTCTGGAATAGAGAGCTAATGAGGACACGGGAAACACAGGCAGGTGAGCGGGGAATGGAAGGATGTAAGCAGGCAGTGAAACGCTTAAACACTTTGTCATGAACCTCAAACTTTAGTTTTAAAACTCAGTGCAGTGCTTCGGTTTTGTTGTAGCACAGGAGGCAGACGGTGAGGGTGTGGAGGTCTGTGCAGTGGACTGGAGTGTGTGTAAGTCAGATTTTCATCCAGGAAACAGAAGTCTGAGTCCTGTCTAGAGGGCCGCATTCTTCTGTCTGAACCTGAGTTTGAGAGTATTTATCACACAAGACCGAAACTCAACAGGTATTCAGTTTTTTCCTCTTTTTTTCTGTTAAAGAATTTTTGTCTCACACAAAGTTCTTGTTTATTTTTGCACTAAATCATGAACATTTTTTGTGATGTATATAATAATCATGGACAATTTTATTGTGCGACTGTGCCTTGTCCTCACATAGCGGGTTGCAGCCCTCTCCCTGAAGCCCCCTCTCTCAGCTGTCCCTAATATCATCTGCATGCTGTGGTCCTGTTGTGGGGCTGCTGTCTGTGGAGCAATGGCACTCTCTTGTGGGGGTCAGTTGGTTGCTCTGTTGAAGCAGCGCTGTCACTAATCTGTTGCTCGTCCCTCTCTACTCAGGCTGTTATCAGTGGTCTGAAACTGGCCTGCAGGTGACTCAGTTTCTCTCCTTTGCCCACCTGGTAAGGTCTTTAAAAACCTCGTGCAGGTGTGAGAGTGCGTCTGCATCACTCATCCACTGGGAAAGGTGAAGCCATCAGAGGTCATGTGGGGCGGAAGCTGCGTGCCAACACCTGCATGTCCGAGAAATCTCTCCCTGAGGTGAAAGTTGTTAGTTCAATATATCGTGTTAGTGCCAGTAAGCAAAGTAAGTCAAACACACAGTCCTCTTTAAGTTCAGTGCACTCAACAAAAATGTCTATTTAGGTGGAAAATATGCTCTTTATGATGTTAAAACTGATACCATCTACATTTATATTGCAGCATATATTTTTTTCTTGGCCACAAAGATGTTTTTCTTTACTAGAAAACGAGACAAAATTGACAGCATCGCATAATTCCACATCCAAAACACTCCAGAACGGAGCTCTAAGTCGATCCACACACAGTACATTCAGGAGTATGTGATATAACAACAACACCTGCATCCACCAAGCAGTTGTCCTTCACTTCCAATTCACTCGAACCCAACTCCACTAACAGGTAAAATAAAGTTTGAATCAGCGTTAATGCACCAGCAGCAATGATTCATTTACGACAAAAAAAATCGAGTTACTGCCCAAACACTTTAGCCCTGCCAGTTGGCTACAGTCGTCCCTTTAAAGTACAAAGGAATCGTCCTCTTTTTCTTTCTTTTTTCACACGCGCATAAAAAGCAACATCAAGAGTTTAAAGACACTGCTGTGTAAAAGGTTTAAGAGGAGTCTCTGGCTAAAATCTTCTTCATTATTCAATTTCTTTGTGCGCAGTTGCCAGCAGTAAAATGTTTGAAGTGGTGGAGCCTTTTGAAGAACTGTTTGCACTGTCCATGGTTTTTGAGGTACAGTGAGGCCTTTTTCTTCTTCTTCGTCTTCTTCGTCTTCAGCTCAGAGAAGAGGTGGCACACCTCCAGCGTATACGATAACAGGGCAAATACGTTAATGCCAAGCAACGGTGGAAAGACATTACTCATTCCGTGCTGTGAAAGCGCCGCTCAAAGGCTGTGCAAAAAAAAAAAAGAAGCCAACGTTCCCAACAGCTCGAGACAGGTAGTTTCTATGGCAGTGAAGGCAGAGTCAACAACAGCGTCGAGATGACAGCTGTTGGCTCGACGTGTGGTTTTTTTTTTTCTTCTCCATGGAACATGCTGTCATGAGCTTTTCTGCGCGGCTATAGAAAACAAGTAACTATAGGAAACCTTTACAGCTTGTCTGTGTTTGCAGGTCAGTTCACGTGACAACAATGCCATTTTTTTTTAGCCTATAAGCATAGACCTGGAGGAGAGTGTGCATGTGCACGTGCAAGCGCCGTTTCACGAGCGACAGTATTTATGAATGTGAAAAACCTGAAGAATTTTGAATCAGAACTGAACAATGTGGTTCTTCAACAACAACAAACTAAAGTTTATGATTACTTGTTTAATTTTAAGTGTTAGTGTTCAGCCGGAGTTTGGAATGAATGACTTTTAGTGGTCGCTGACATCACTGAAATAACCGGAATATGAGAATACATATTCAAACACAAGAAAGAAATAAACACAAGAATATAAAAGTATAAGAGAGAGTATTAAAATATGATATAAGACGTTGACATCATTCAGATAAGTGTTTTGACACTGTTTAGTTACTAAAAGCTACAGAAGGCAGGCTTTTTCCGTGTTAATGATAATAATCCCATAATAAATCAAATGAACTGAGAGAGAACAGCACTTTTGGACCTCCTCTAGTCTCTGTTGGCAGCCTTTGCAACTCCGTCCTCATCCTGTTCTACTCTCCATACGATTAGTTTAGGTGGAGCTGCATGGAACAAACTAAACAACTGCTGCATTAACTACTATGACAAAGTTCATTAAAAAATTGTAATAGGAATTGTTGCGGCAGTGAATAAAGTCATTTGGTTTCAACACCTGGCAGAGAGCGTGCGCAGTGAAATGGACATGTATTGTGTCATAGCATGTGTACGGATGATTTGCTGGGGGGGCTTTCCCTTTCAGGCGTGATTTACAGCCTCACAGCTCTTGACAGCACTAATTACACGCTCACACACAAACTTATTTTTATATCTTAGCAACTTAGTATCCTTGAGTGCTTAACCCTAACCTTAACATAAACCAAGTCTTAACCCTGGAAAAAGCCCCTTAAACCCAATGAAAGGGTCGGAATGTCCTCAGAAAGATATAAATACATGTGCACGCACACACACACACAGAAAAAAACCCTATGGCAGGTATTCACTGCTCCCATGACAAAAAAAAAAAAAAAAAAAAGACTTACTCAGCATGAAAACACTTCATCACCTCCTGAGCTGTTGGCTCAGCTCTTTAATTCTGCCTGTTCACCTCCTGTTGAAATGAGTCAGCCCGCAGCATCAGGTAATAACTTACGCGATGCTGATAAATGTCTTTCCACAGCCTCACACCTTCCAAGAAATTGTGTTTTCACCGCCGCAACGATCGCTTCTCTGCTTCTCCTCTGAATCACTGCAGAATAAACGATACCCTTAAAGTCATCTTATCTTCACTGATCATCACTTATCATTTTAGGACATTAAACGTAATTTACTGAAGTAAAACTCACAGTTAGTCTGGACTTAGTCTGCACAACCATATTTGGATATTACCATATATGACAGCTTTAACTTCCAGGGCAGATCATCAGGGTGAGGAAGGACATCTTTACTTTAGCCAGTGTTTTGCATTATATCATGTATATTTGGGCCATGCAATGGACTGGTTGGGATCAGCTGGGATTAGCACCAGCGTCACCGCGATCATGTAGAGGATAAAGTGGTAGACGATGATGAATGAATGAATGAATGAATGAATGAATATGTGTATTAGTCCCTAATGGATCATGATCATCTTTGTCATTTGCCGCACGTTCTGTCGCCAGAGAAATCTCACAGGACAACAATTCCCATGATTCAGAAACTAGGTCTTCTGAAAGAAGTTCCCACTGATGTTATAAACCCGAGCGCATGTAGTGCTTTGCTACTTTACAGGAAAAAAGGTCTTAGCAGGTCTGTTCACACTGTCGCCATCGTAATTACAGCCGTAGAGATGCCTGACTGTCCAGGGGAGCATTAGTCACATGAGGTATGAGCGACACAGGATGCCTCGAGGACACACAGTGTCTTCTAATTCAGGATTAAGATGACTTGTAAAAGAGAGAAGGCCTGTTATTAGAAAAATATTTACTTTTTTAATAGCAGCTTGTAATTAAAGAATAGATCATTGTAGTCAATGTAACATCTGCCAATTAAATGCATACCTATAAGCAGGATACAAATAACCTTCATGACCAAGAAACCGACTCCGACGGAGGATTTCCAAGAACCTGCAATTAACCAATGTTACACTGGAACTAAAACCAAAAACATTCAATGGGTCTCTTTCTATGGCAGATGTTTTATATCTGAGTTTCTTTTGTGGTTTTTTTTCCCTGCAGAGGTGCACGGGACTGAAAATCCACTCACCAAGAGACCTCCTCTGGACGCTTGGCTGTGGCAAGAATCCGCCAGGAAGCAACACTCGAATGAGCGCAAAACCAAGATGAGGATAAATCAAGTGGAGGACGTGCGGACCCAGACAGCGCCGCAGGTGAATGACATTTCAATAGTGTAAATAAAAACAAAGGAACACGTGATGATAAAGCTTTGGCGCTTGCACTAATTATGGAGTAAAGGGCATCAGCAGCTCAGTTGATCCCCAATCAATAATTTCTTTGGAAGCCGAGAGCGGCCATGGTTGCCATAACTTATTTGGCTTGTTTTCTAGTGATAACGAGATCATTGTGGAGAGATTAAATCGTGTCAGGTTCATGATTACACTCAAGCACTGCCACTTGTCAGGGACTGGGAGGAATCTTGAATGGTGTGCAAGCAAAAGTACACACAATTTCTTTCGATAAAAAATGTCAACGTTGGACTTTTTATTTGAAATTTCTCAAAAACTGTGCAGTAAAAATGTCTGGTTTTTAGTATGCTAATAGTCATAGACGTCCTGAACACAACCCAACCAGTCTTGTCCAAAACTTATGAAAAATGTTGTTTTTATTCAATAAATAAATGTCAATGTTGCACTTTGACATTTCTCAAAAACTGTTACTGTACAGTAAAACTGTCAGATTTTTTCTAGATCCTGCTGCGCTGTTAGTCCTTTTAAGTCTTGATATAATCTTTAGATGACAGTACGCAGACTTTGCAAGTGTTTTAATGTGGTTTCTGAAAGTCAGGTCTGAGTCCATGAAAATGGCAACGTCTCTCGCTTGGTTTTTTGGGTTTTAATGCAAGTGACTGAAGGTAAGCCTTCACTTAGCAATTAATCCTGTTTTCTCTTTGTTCAGCTCAAGAACATTCTTTTTCACAGACACTCACTCATTCATTCGCTCAGATGCAGGCACTAAGCGCCCGTATTGGGCTACAGTTGTCAGGTGATATGGTGATGTAAATGCGCATGTCGTCTGCATAGTTACAGTTACATATTTTGTTGTTTTTTAGGTCATTTTTTCTGAATAAGCAAGATGTAATGGAAGCACACATGTACCACTCGTTTAATTAAAGTTTAATCCAAGTTACGTAGGTAAAGTTCGACCTTGTGTGATCAATAACAAGTTTCTAATTACGTTCACATTATTCAC
This sequence comes from Solea solea, assembly GCF_958295425.1. Classification (NCBI taxonomy): domain Eukaryota; kingdom Metazoa; phylum Chordata; class Actinopteri; order Pleuronectiformes; family Soleidae; genus Solea; species Solea solea. Next base: position 33,452,522 of record NC_081135.1, read on the forward strand.
ACATTAGTACGCATTAGCGCCGCATTCCAGCGGCGTATTCTTGGCGTACAATAATTGCACATAATGGGCGTCTTTGTGATAAAGAGCGATGTTGTTTTCCGCCGTGGAATGTGTGTCGGCAGTTTAATGCTAATCTATACATTAGATCCCAACCCGCTGTCTCCCATTCTCCAACATTACACAGTCTCTAAAGCAGCGTGACAATAATAAAAAAAACAGTTCCAGGAACATCCTTAATGGGGTGGAGTATAGACACAAAATGCTCTTTCTGTTTTATGCAAATGAGCGTGGGCTCCGCGGGCTGTGCTGGAGGCCCCACATACGTCTCAAACACGGCAAACAATGAAATGCATTTGCTCATTTTCTCCCTCACTTAACTCGGCCGGGTTGCAGCAAAACATCATAAAACTTAAATAATTATAACAATAAGCTGTAGCGCACGTAAGAATTGCCACGGTCATTAGGAGCGACAAAGCGCGTGAGGCGGGGGGTGCGGGAGGGGGGGGGGGGGGGGGGGGAGTAAAAGAAGTCGAGCAGCTGGACATGGGGAGGCATTTCAGACAGCTGGGGTCAGGCATGAATGCACTTCGTCGTGTGTGGCCATGTGAGGTCAAATACTGTACACAGAACACATACCGCACTGTCAGAGCCGGGGTCATGGCATATTTGTAACACAAATGGCTTTAATTTAAAGTACACATGTTTTTTTTGATAAGGAATTGATGTTTTCATGGGAACAAGACATTGGAATTCCTGTTGATTTAGCTGTCTATTAAAATCTAATTTGTCCTCTTCTTCTTTTTTTCAATTTCAAAAACAGCACTGGTTTTACTCGAATAATTCCCAATGCATATTTCTTCAGGGCCGTAGCTGTTTACGTGAACTGTAGTTTCCTTCACGTATCTCGTTCTTTTTTTGATGCTCCACAAGTTCACATTTAACCCTTTAACACCAAAGACTTGAAATGTCCTTCTAGACTTTTTATTTGGTTATTTTAACCATAAGCAAGTGCTTTTGTCCATTTTTCCAGACTAACTTTCAATATCTGGCAGTTATTTTCAATTTACTGCGTGTTAAACTAATAAAATGGTTTAAAATGAAAAAAAAACACTGTAGTTGTACACATACACCAGATTGTGCATGTTCAATTTTAAATTTGAACAGTATAAAACATATTTATGTGGCAAGCACTGTCACCTCATGAGCGGAGTCTCCATGTTCTCCCACGTGTGTGCGTGGGTTTTCTCCGGGTTCTTTGGTTTCCTGCAACATACAAAAAACATGCAGAGGTTAATTGGACAGAGGTTGAATTGACCGTCGATGTGAATGTGAGAGTGTGTTGTTTGTCTCGTTTGTGTGTTGGCCACATTTTTTAAAGCCTGAATATGTGACCTGTATTAAACACACACCCCAGGGACGTCCGTATAAGGAGTTGTGTATTATTCCCAATTTACCGAGGGTGCACCTGTCAACGTCAAAACGTCAAAAATAAATAAGACACAGAATAACTTTTATAAAATAAGATTTAAAAGGTTTAAAATCAAGCAGGTTTATGAGAAGTGGTGTGAGATGCTGGTGCTCGCAAAATCTCATGGCAATGACTGTGACTGTTGCCTTTCGTACATCTCGAACCAATCTGAACATTCTCCTCTGACATCTGGCACCGACAAGGCATTATTCTCCCAAACAACTGCTGCTATGTTCCTCTATGAACCCTAGAGATTGTTGTGTGTGTGTGAGAGAGAGAATCCCAATAATTCAGCAGGCTCTGAAGTTCTCAGGCAGCCCGTCCAGCACCGAGATTTCCTCATTCACCTCACGCTTTGTCTCGACTCTGTCTACGCGTCTAAATGCACAGATTTGCTGCCGCACAGAGGCGGAAAGTAGTGAATTACATTTACTCGTGTTGCTGTAATTGAGTAGGCTTTTTGTACACTTGTACGTTTTAAAGTAATTTGTAATTTATACTTTAATATATACTATACTATAATATATATAATACTTTTACCTGAGTAGTTTATTTGGAAGTATTGTACTTTGCTACATTTAAAATCACATCCTTTACTAAGTAAAAAAAAATGTTGCGCTGAATTACAAAATAAATAAATTCATGCACCGGAAACTTTGGACAGGTGAATGAATGGCGAGGACAGGTGAATGAATGATGAGGACAGGTGAATGAATGATGAGGACAGGTGAATGAATGACGAGGACAGGTGAATGAATGACGAGGACAGGTGAATGAATGAATGATTAGGACAGGTGAATGAATGACGAGGACAGGTGAATGAATGAATGATTAGGACAGGTGAATGAATGACGAGGACAGGTGAATGAATGATGAGGACAGGTGAATGAATGACAAGCACAGGTGAATGAATGTTGAGGAAAGGTGAATGAATGACGAGCACAGGTGAATGAATGATGAGGACAGGTGAATGAATGACAAGGACAGGTGAATGAATGATGAGGACAGGTGAATGAATGATGAGGACAGGTGAATGAATGACAAGCACAGGTGAATGAATGACAAGGACAGGTGAATGAATGTTGAGGACAGGTGAATGAATGACGAGCACAGGTGAATGAATGATGAGGACAGGTGAATGAATGACAAGGACAGGTGAATGAAGGTTGAGGACAGGTGAATGAATGTTGAGGACAGGTGAATGAATGACAAGGACAGGTGAATGAAGGTTGAGGACAGGTGAATGAATGATGAGGACAGGTGAATGAATGACAAGGACAGGTGAATGAAGGTTGAGGACAGGTGAATGAATGATGAGGACAGGTGAATGAATGACAAGGACAGGTGAATGAAGGTTGAGGACAGGTGAATAAATGTTGAGGACAGGTGAATGAATGACGAGGACAGGTGAGATATTACAATAAATATTACAAATAAATATTTTCAATGAAGTACAAAAAATACTTAAATACAAATATTACAACAATACAGCAATTATCCTTCCAGACAACAGGACATTCACAAAAACAGTTCCTTAAATAATAAACAAAACATTATCTAAACATTAATTTATCTCTATAGTCTATCTTAATAAAGAGTTTCCAAAACAATCAACACAAAACACATCAATTCTTAACACACACACACACACGCCCATCTTAAACTCTTAGGCTATGTGCGCATCACGTGAACCTCTCATCTCTGGCCACTAGATGTCACTTTAGACTGGCAAATTTAACATAAGACATAAACATGAATGTACAGCTTCCAAAACATTCAAAACACAACTAGAATTCAAAACAAAGTTATTTCTTAGTGCTTGAACACATAAACATTCATTGTCATACCTGGAAAAGGGACATAGGCTACATATGACCACGCAGACGTTGCTTCTTCTTCGGCAGCTTCACCGAGAATGAGGCGTCTTGCGGAGCGCTCCCCCTTCCGGTAGTAATCAACTACAGATCATTTTTTTCCTGAGGCTAAACTAACAGATCTGACATCTTTTAAAGGTATATTAAAATGATCTCAAAAATGCTTAAACATTTTAAAACCTCTTTTAAATTACCCTCATCTTTATGAATTTTACATATCTTACATATCATATAATTAAAAACAATTAATGTGAGATTTGTGTCCCCTTGTACTTTTTGCACGACACAAGAAAAATAACCTTGTTAAAAAAGTAACTTTTCAACAAACTACTTTTTTTTAATTTAACTTGAGTTCTTTTTTTTGTTCTTTTTTTTGATTTAAGTAAAATGTTATCAAAATAGTGGCACTTTTACTTGAGTAGAATATCTCAGTACTCTTTCCCCTTCTGCTGCCACGTGATTGGCTGATTAGATATTTAGTTGAATAAGTACAGTGTATATATGAAGGGGATTTGCACAATAAATGTAATGGGACAAATTGCTTGTGTTTTGTGAGTCGTCTCTTGTTGCAGCTAAAGAATGCAAGTTTGAAAAAAAAAAAAAAAAAGAGGTGTGTTGAAAGAAGTGAGCTCACCAGTGAAGCAGCGTCCCACCTTGTCTGCTGCTTGTGTTACTGCACCACGCAGTCATAAAACATGACTATGAAAATATATTCCCATCCAATACTTCCATTATGATCCAGACCCTCGGTCAGTTTGGTTCTTCAAGGCTCCGTCGGTCGCATTCTGTGTGGAAAAAGTGTGAATAAGAGAGAATAGATTTCATCCATATGTTCAGACGTCTGATAAGGTTTGTGGCAGACTGCGCCTCCTCCTGCTCTCCTCTCTCATCCTCAGCCAACTAATCGTAACACTGGACCTCTTTGATCCCGGGAGCAGCCTGATACAGTCTCCATGTGCATGTGTGTGTGTGTGTGTGTGTGTGGGGCCGTGCCCACCTGCTGAGTTACGCAGTGTCACGTTCCACTCCACCAGACTCACATCAGTAATATTGACTGATCTCTCTGCTCGCCTCTAACTGCACCTCATAAAGGAAAAACGTTAGCGATAAATACATAAATGTGCTTATTTGTGACATTTTTACAGGACATGCAGAAGTATTTTATTACACTTTTATTTATTACTTGGACAGATCACATTCTTTGGCCCAAACCTTCTTCTTAACTTACACTATAGTCTTTTTGTTTTTGTGAATGTGTGCCAATAATGGTATAAGCGTAACGGTCCCGTCTCTGTTTGAAACTCGCAGGGTGCCTGTCAGGAAGAGCTGGACAACGTCTTACTGGAGATTTCCAGAATGACCTCCGAGGATAACAGAGGCTCACTGGAGAACCTGTATCTGATCAGATTTCCAAACTGTGACATACATGGACTGTACAACCCCAAACAGGTAAGATGGGCGACAAGTAATCATTATTGTGATGGTTTTTTTTAACTTTAATTGATGATTACAAAACAAATAAAAAGACATGAACGGAACTCACCAAGTAAAAAAAGACACCTCATCAAATTTACACCCATATAAGTTGATGATATCTCAAGAATTTGGTCCGTAGGAACCCTTTTCTACGGAGGATTAAGTGCTCACTCTCCTGCACCAAAGTCCATTGGAAAAATTGGTGTTTTTAGCTCACAGGGAGGCAGGAGATTCTGGTCTAAGTTTGTGTCACTTAAGCAAACCCTTATGGAGGTTCTTAAACACCTTAGTTCTAAAACAACACATGTAAACTTGGTGATTGAGGCAGCGGCAGATCAACAACTCCTGTGTGCCATGATGGATGTAAATTCACTGCATTTGAGCAGGTAATAGAGGTATTTTTTATTTTTATCTATCCCTTTAATACCAGGTGTGAGCAGCACCATACTTCTCTCAGGACAAATAATGTAATCTCGACGGTTGATCTCGTCTGAGCCGTAACACTGTGGCAGACTGTGTATATCATTTGGTGTGGTGCGCGTCTTTCTTGGATTTCCCCCGTCTTCATTCTCTCAGTCTCGTCTGACTCACACACATGCCTGCGTGCACAGACTCTCACACTCACAAATTGTCTTGTATCACCCTGGCAAATTACCCCACTCTGCATCCCCCCCACCCCCACCCCCTCCTTTTTCCCACCTGCCACCATTCTCCACACAACTTCTCCCTCTCGCTCTCTTTTTTCATAAACTCACACACTTTTTTTTTTCATCCATGGCTCTGACACACACAGAGAAATGTGTGAGAGATGTTGTCATCATGAATGAGGCAACAAGCTTCTGAGCTCAAGGTTACAAGGCAATAAAACTGTTTGGCGCACTTCATGGGAAGACTTTTGTTAAGCCGCTGGAAAGGAACTGTGCTTCCGACTGGGGGCTCGAGTCTTGAGTTCTGCTCATCCATAGAAATCGCACAGTGGAGGACAAACAAGGTCACATATCCAGTGTTGTCCTGCGCAGATAGCAGAGCCGAAAAGAAGACTTGAATAGGTGCCACGGTTTCCTAAAGCAGGGTTCTCAACCTCTCGGCCAATTTTCATCACTGGTCACAAACAACAGCATTGTTTCAAGGCTGGAGTCCCCGGTTCCCAGGCTCCCTTTTGGAGTTGTCCCTCCTTGTCGCGCGGTAATTACTGTAACTGTCACTTTTTTTGTTCTTTTTCATCGAAGGAAGAAAATGGAAAGTCTTTTCTTTGCCCCGGGCTCTTGGTTCTTTTTGCCGTACCCTACTCAGCTGCCCCGCGTGCGCCGCGTAAACTGTGTCCACTTCAATTACAACCTCATTTCTGAGTAGAGGGGGTTCTCCGCGGGGGGGGGGTTGGGGGCATGGGCCCACTGGCATGCCACTGTTGTGTGTATGTGTGTGTGTGTTTGGGTGTGTGTGATAGAATGTGTGGGTACGGGGGCATGACCTGAGTGAGGACTGTTATTGGGCGAGAGCTGTCCCGCCCAAACCACACTGACTCTCATCCAATGGCCCCCGCCACCGGAAGCCACACATGCACAGACACAGACACACACACCATGCTTCATTAGTCATGAGTGCACCCCCGACAGCCCCCCCTTGTTTCTCACTGTGCATCCTTACCCCTCCCTCCCTTTTTCCAGTGTTTTCCAACTTATCTAGTTTGTGTTTTTGTTTTGTTTTTTCCCCTCAGTGCAACATTTCCACCCACGGCCAGCGGGGCGAGTGCTGGTGCGTCAATCCCTACACCGGTGTCCAGATACCGGCAACGCCCAGAATCAGAGGGGACCCCAACTGTTACCAGTATCAAGAGGACTTCCTAGAATTGCCCACTGAAGCCACCTACCGCTAGTTGAGCCCAGCAAACATCAGACAATCACGTTTTTGTGACAGAAACACGTCAATCCGTCTCTCATTGGCTTCCCCATCTTTGTCCGTGGGACTTTAACCCATTTAAACCAGCTAAATATTTTACATTTTTAAGACAAAGCAACTTAAACTTTTAACTTTTTTTTTAAAAAAAGGTCCTGCCTCTATATATGTTTGTTTTTTTGCAAAAGTCACACTTGTGTGTGCTTTAAAGCTGCTTGAAAAGTGTCCTTTTGCCACTTAGGGACAGCAAAAACGAGCTATAAACAATATTTACATTATGATCATTTCGTGCATTTTCTGTCACATTGTCTTGCACTTTGTCAACTGTATTCGGAAATAACTTTTGTCCAATGTTAAATTTTGTTTTAATTTTTAATCCCAGTCTAAGAAAGATGACTCATTCTTTGTCTGGTATTTAGTGAACAGTGGGAGATCACAGCTATGGGGCTGAAAACAGCTGCCCACTGCAGTCGGACGCCAAGTGGACGAGAACGGGAAGACTTGAAGTGAAGCTGTAGACCAGAAAAAGATGGAATGAAAAATGAACAATGAGCTAAACAAAGGGATTTTCACTATAAGCAACTAGGAGGGGAGTTGAGGTCATAGTTATAGCAGTTGCTGTGCTAATGGTGGAGCCGGGGTTGATACTGATCACAGTGGGAGCTTTAATAACAAAAAGAATCAGCCAGCCATATTTACACACTTTTATAACTTAAAACATACAGTGTATTGCTTCTCAGGTGCACTGGGCATGTGCATGCCAGTGTAAACAGGAAGCCGATTCTCTCCTCTGTAGTAAACTCTCTGCATAGTTTTAGAAATGACTACAAACGACAAAAGCACGCCGCTGACAAGAGCAAGAAATTCCCTTTCCCTTTAACAGATTACGATCAATTTGCATCCAGATAAAGCAGCATTGTCAAACTTGAAATATGACGAAAAGCAGGCACATCCGGAGCAGAATGAATGCATTCTAAAAAGTCTTACAAATGAGAAAAGGGTTGTGTGCCTCTTTCGCCTCGAGCTAAGCCGAGAGTCTTGCAGGCGCTCCTTATTCTCCTTCGACATGTCAAATAAAATAAATGTTATTTACAACTTACTGTAGTCGCTGATGTAGACTCTATTCATGGTGCTTTTGCAAGGTTTCATCACACTTTTATTTTTTATTTTTTTTACTGATCGTGTCATGTAACAGTGCTTATTAGAGTGCATGCTCTCCTCAGTGCCCTGATGCAGATTGGAGACTCTGAGGTGTGGTGACCTCCCGCCTCTCACCCAACACTTCAGCTCAGTAATATTCAGAATGTGACGTACGAGGCCTTTTCTTGTCTGCAGTAGCGTGTTCCTTTGTTTTCGTAGCACTTTCTTTTTTTTATGACACTTTACAATAAAAGCATCTGTCATGTCAATTCAACTTGGAAAAACTCTGGTGAATGAATGCACCCCCCCCTATCGGTTTGATCAGCTGCCCGAGAGCTGGTCTTGTTGCTCTTATCAACGCTTGTCAATTCCAAGTAAGTGTCAGTGAAGACAAATTACACCTACGCTAATAAAACTGCAAAGTGCTGGGTGGCTCCACTGCTCCTACTATCACTGCTTTGTGTGCAGAAATGCATGTTGCTGGGGTTACTAATGAAGTGTTGACATGGGGAGGGATTACGACTGAAAGGGGCTAACGCTGACAAATGCTACACACACACACACACACACACACGCACTGTTATTACAATACTCTGACATAGTAGTTTCTACTTCATTTTGTTCAAGTCAAGGTTTTTTTTAATACATAAAACGTGCCATCTTTTGTTAACAGGCAAGCTAATTAGCCTAGCGCTCAGCATGCTGTCCTGGCAGACAATGCAGGGGGGCACACCCGGGGGTTCTGTGGGCTACTGATGCCTCGCTGGCCATTTTCAACTCTCAACGCTTTGCTAAGAGTTAATCATCTACTTCTGACCCTGGTGTAAACAAAAGGTTCCACAAGGTTCTGAGCAGAAGTATATCAAATACTAATAATTGGTTTGTCTAGTTGTTAATGGCTGTTTTTTTGTTTTAAAACTTTGATTGGTTCCAAAACTAGTGTCTTTAGTCCTGGTTTAATGGGCTGAGGAGGGACGTTTTGCAGTGGGGTCGCAGACAGATGTTTCTTTGGTTGACATTGAATAACTTGATGGTAGGTCTGTGTTTAAAGGAATAATTCACAGATTTGCATTTAGCTTTGTTTGTACTAGAATAGGGCTAGTGTTTTAGAAAAATTGTGCTTCCCAACCTCAGTTTCCCCTGAGTTGGGAAATATGAAGTATTGGTGAAGTATTCCATTAAGACTCTTGGAAGCTGCTCTTGTGTTTCATGTGTGAAAAGACACTGAATACCATTAAATGTGGAACCAAATTCAAATATTGTTTAATCGACAGGAAAATAATGAATTACAATATTGTAATCTTGGCATTTTTCTAGCCTAACCTGGGATTTATGTATTTTCCATTCAGCAGAACCAGAAGAGTCACACGGCAGCCACTACACAGACATACTAAAATGCCTGCAAAATCCTTTTATGGTTGTGTAGGATGTAAAATATCTGTCTCCAAGTCAGTTCACTTACCATGCAGTTGTAATTCTCATGGTCACATCCGATCCACACTGAGGAACCCTCCATTTGGGATTACGGGTCTAAGTCCATCTTTGATGAAAGGGCTTGGATGAAAACCAGTAGTCACTTGTCTACCGTACCCTGCCACCAGCATCGGAGGATTCCCCCGACTAAGTCATGTGATTTACTCCCAACTGCTGTAAATACTTTCAGATCTCCTTTCATCTCCATCCCTGTGATGAAAAGAAACCTCCATTATGGCTTTAACAGATAGCATTATACAAGAGCACAAGCAGTGATTTGCCAAGATCCCAATTGTGCTGTGTAAACATCTGCATGCCATTTGTAAGCTTTTGTCTTTAAATGCCCCATCATCATTTCCAAAAGTCACTTTAAATGATTATCAGCCACAGGCAAATCAATGCACAAGTAAGCGAGAGTATTTTTGTTTGTGTGTCTGTGTGTGTGTGATGTTGCAGCAACGACAGACGTTCAGTGTGGGGGAAGAGAGTCTCTGAGGTCCGGGGGATTACAGGAACGCTCTGCACAGCAGTTTGACGGCGTGTTTGGATGGGGTGAGGTGCGTGAGTTGATGTTAGATGAAGCCATCCAGCGTTGTTGGCCTAATTATGTAATAAAAGGGGCATAAATGCTTTGAAGTCCTAAGTGCAGTTGTCAGTTTCTTTGAAGGCAGAAAGTAATTGTCATGTTCAATGCCTCACAAATCAAATCTTACACACGTGTTGCCTCCCCCCATGAAGTCTGTGCATGTTCACACACACACACACACACACACACACATACACACAGAAACATAACACAACCTTTACGGCAGCCTTGATCTGCCATACAGGAACTCTCTGCTGGGTCCTCCACCCTTTCATGCCCTGCTTCAAATCACCCACATCTGCAGTTGGTCAATGCCCCGAGGTCCCCCGGGGGGAGAGATTTCAGTGGCTTACCAAAGAAAAAAAAAAAAAAGAGAAAAAGTCCCATTCTGTCACTTCCTGGAATCCACCAGAAAATAAAGATGACCAGACACCGTCCTGTGTGGATCCTTCCTGCAGAGCCCATCGCTTTATACGCCCACTGTGGGATTTAGAAAGAGAAATACTTTTATCACATCTAAAAGGTTCATCATTGAAATGTAACCTCAACAAAAAAATATTTAACCCTTTAACAGCGAGCGCATCGCAGACGACACTTTGCATCACTAAGTTGTGCTATCGGAAAAATGTTCTGGTAATTACGGTCATTTCACTCACCCTGTTGCAGGAAGCCGGAGAATCAGCGTCTTTGTCACCGGAAAGGGAAAAAATGCTTGTACATAGTTTCTATTGAGACAAAAATCTAAATGGTTTCACTTAAATAGGTGTTAAACTGTTCAAATTACATATTTAACCCGCACAATCTGGCGTTCATGAACAACTACAGTGTTTTTCTTCATTTTAAATTGCTAATACACTAGTTTAACATGCAGTACATTGTAAATAACTGCCAGATATTGAAGGTTATTCTGGAAAAATGGGCAAAAGCACTTTTTTTGGGCCCTTTTCTGATTAAAATAAGCAAAAGGGCTTGAGGGTTAGGTGTTAAAGGGTGAAAATTGCTTCTGGGCATCAATAGTTAATTTTGCATAGATACATAGACAGATACTCTACAAACCTTGCGTCTTGTGCATGCGCTTGTGTTTCTTCTTTCGTCTGTACTACCTTGAAGTAATAATAAATGCGGGTTTCCAATAACATGATGAAGCTTCCTCCAGGCTATGGATCCCATCTTCCCCAGTCATGTGAATTGTGAGCCTGGCCCACTCGGAGTTTAACACCCACCCCCCTCATTGAAGTTCAAACTCATGTTAAATGACTTCCTTGTTCCTGTGCAATCTTTCCGACTGCGGTGTTGAAAACCAGGTGACTCGCCCCCGGGGGAGGGGGGGGGGGGGCTTATAAAGTCACATCCTGCATGCTGTCTCAGACTTGCTGTGTGTCTAAGAGGTTTATCAGCTCATGCACTGGAGATTAGTCAGTGATTACTATCAAGGTGATTATACTTCAAACTGTGCGTTTCCAGCCAACTCCATGCATGGCCACCTTAACAAACTTAATGGAAATGAAAACAGCACCAGGATGCTTAAATGAATACATAACTTTATTTAAATAAATGCTTTGTCATAACAAAAAAGACAAAGGTTAAAAGAGTACATAAATTACAAGTTGAATAAATATTACACAGTGATATTCACTTTAATAATTTGAGATTTTTTGTCTTTTTTATTTTTTTTTTTATTTTGCCTTATGTATTTCCAAATACTGACCATTTTATTTCCCACTATCCTCCTGCCACTGATGGGTCTATTTCACAAGCCAGTGAACACCAAATTACCAAAAGAAAATAGAACCAATTATTTCGTCTCATTACATCCAAAAAAAAATAATAAAATGTTATGTATTCTGAAAAAGCTGTACTTTTCTGTCATTACTGTGCTACTGAAGTAAAAAAAAAAAAAAAATGTTTTTGTGTATAATGTGAATATGAATTCAAACCAAGTAGGAGTTGAGAAAACTGAGGAAGTCACTACTCGCAAGCAGGTGCTGGGAAACAAAGGAGCTGCTCCTGACACGATGAAGGATAGTTGTTCTTTTTTTTTTTTTTTTTTACTTTTAACTTCAACCTGCAAAACCACACGTAAAGACAACAAATTCCCATTGAAGTATCGACACCTGTGACTGACCCACACATTATATGACACCACATACGATTGGAGCGTCCTCTCCTCCTGGTTGCAGTACTGCATTCCCCAGATTTCCGTGACTCTCTGACCAGAAACTGTCTAAGCTAACTGTATCTAACATCATGCAGTTGGTGACCCCCGTATCGGGGGGGTGGAAAGTGGCTACGCCCTGATTATGACCACTGCCCATGGCGTTCGCCCCTCCTCCTCCTCCTCCTCCTCCTGTGTCCCTCTCTCCTCCGCGATGATTCACCATGAGCACAAATCTAGCTGCGTGTTACTTTTCCGTCTAAGTTTCCCTAACAAACAAAAAAAAAAAAAGATGTTTGCGTATCGGAGGTCCCAGGCATGGGCTGCACAGCCCCTGTCGATAAATATTACCTCACAGCGTCGCCTTTACAAGGCAAGCACAAGATAACACAACAAGTAGCTTTTGTGTCGGTTTTTTTGTTTCCGTTTTTTTTTTTTTCTTTTAATTGTGTTCCACTAACTTCATCATACCACATCTTAGGACGTCGTTGAATGTCAATATCAATAGTGAATAACTGAAATAAGTGCAAGCTGCTTTTTTTTTTTTTCTTTTTCTCTCTCGAAAGTGGTAGTGGGGGATTTGGTGTTGAAAGAGGAGGCGAGGAACCTGGAATATATTCACAACCGGAAGCCGCTGAGGATGCACGCGTCACCTTTTTTCCCCCCCACCTTTGTTTCAATAAAGGGGGGGTAGTTGATTTGCCTCCAAACACCCTTTTTGGCTTCCCCTCTCTGGCAATCATATACATTGGCATTCACATGAAAAAAGCAAGAACCCTAGCTTATTGGTTGTCATAGAAAGAGGGAGGTCTGACTGTCTGTCTGACTGTCTGACTGACTGCGGTTCCTCACCCGTCATTCTTGTCCAGAATTGCCCCGAGGTACAGGCAGAGATTATACATTCCCAATGCATTGCTGACACCATTTTACTGGACCGACCACATTCACGTCTTCTCTTAATCAGAACTAAAAGCCCAGACCTCTTTATCGTTGTATCAAGTATCAGTCGCCCCCCACAATGATATCCATGTCACTTTCACGTCACTATTTAATGTATTCGCTTGTAGGAAGGCACTGTGATTTGCACACAGAGAGAGAACTCTACTTAAATGACCCTGTTTGTAACCTGTTACATGTTTGTTTTGTTCCCCACGCTCCCTGTAGATGCAGGTGGGTAAACTTCTCTTTCTTTTTGTCCCTGGAGGCATGTGAGCTGAAGGATTCCAGAGGGGTTAGCTTCTCTCTGACTGTCCTGTTGTCAAATGACTCTGGGTCACTCTCCCTGACAGGCTACAAGGAAACTATTCAAATTCTTTAAAAATCTTTTCTTTTCTTTTTTTTTTCAAGCACAATTACATCATACTTTTGTTTCTACAGGAAAAAAAAATAAAATAAAAACAACATTCAATAACTATATTTAAACATAACGTAATACACCATGGTTACACTGTAGTAGCAGTAATGGGGGGGGGGGGGGGTTGGGGTGGGGGGGTGGGACCACTTGATTAAGGAACATGGCTCAAAAAGTGGGGCGGTGTTTACTTCACTGGAAGCAAAGAAAACATCACAAACAAAAAAAGCATACAAAACTACACTACACACGTCTGGACCAGAGAAGTGGCCGGACCGGACTGGCGAGTGCGATTTGTGCGCCGAACTCAAAGAGATCCAAAAGTCAAACTTGAGTCCCATTTCGCTTCAGCGGAAAATCTTTACTTTTCTTTGTTTTGGATTTCACCAGCGGAGCCAGCGCTCTCTGGGCTCTGCGTGGCCCTGCGTGGCTCTGCGTGGCCCTGCGTGGCCCTGCGTGGCCCTGCGTCGCCCTGCGTCGCCCTGCGTGGCATTGTCTGTTCAAAATAGGCACAGTTGGCATATCAGGCTAGCTACATCGTCAAAGAGCCACGTACACGTAGGTTCGTCTGTGACGCTCATACAGTTACTTTAAAAGAGAAGGCCAGCCCCCGAGACCACTTCAAGCGCTCGCGATAACGGTTGTGACAAAAAAAAATCAAACAAAAAAATGAGAGACAGAAATGAGGACATTCTTTTTTTTTTTTTTCTCGAAAAACAGGCTCACTCCCGTCGTCCGCAACGACTCACACACACACGCACGCACACACGCACACACACACATACGCACATTCAAGCATGCATCATTTTGTGAAGTTATCTAAATGACATACCTAAGCAGGTTCCCCTATTTATAAGTGCTCTGACAGAACCACATACCCAGATAGAGTCAACTGTTGCGTCATGTCCCTATCGCTTGTTTCGTTTCTTTTTCGGAAAAATAGACAAAAAAAGGACAAAGTTACTCAACAGCCAATTCTCGAGTCCACAGAAGCATTATATTCCACAGCCTAAATCTGTTTTCAATCAATGTGCCTGATGCTTTTCTCTTTCTCTCTCTCTCTCTCTCTCTCTCTCTCTCCATAATGATTTTGTGTTAATGTTACATCATACAAAGTGTTTGTGTACTCAAACCCCCAGCTTCTATAAAAATATATCCATTGTGTGCATATATTTTCATGGATTTGCGATCAGGGAACCCGGCTCAAGGGGTCCTGTGAGCAAGAGTCAAGGGATTATTTATATATATATATATATTTTTTTTTTAAATCTTCCCGGGACATTTCCCCCTCATTTGAAGATGAGTGCTTGGTCGACAAAAGAAAAAAAAGATTAAAAAAGGAGAAAAAAAATGATTACAGGTGTCTTTTTTCAGCCTGTTCTTTCGTTTGGATTCTTTTTTTTTTTTTTCCTCTTCCTCTTTTTTTTTTTTCCAATTTGAAAAAAAAACAAAAACAGAAATCTCGACGTGAACGGAGGGGCGAAGCATACAGGTGTGATTCAGTGAGGAGGCATGGACCCTGGGTCACTCGGTGGTTAGGGGTCGGGGGGATAGGGGTCAAGGGTGGTCCTCCCCACTTCACTCGTTGTTGTTGCTGCTGCTCTCCAGGTCTTTACACTGAATGTCCCCGCCGCTGTAGTCCGTGCCGGGCAGCTGGACGCCGTACTTGTCCACGCACCAGCAGATGCCTCGTTTGCGGCCGCGGGACGGCTTACACTGCGGGACGCAAGACACAAGGTACGGGGGTCAGAGACAACAGTGGAAGGGTGGAAGAGAACGTGTGATGGACTGTAGGCGATGTAAGGGATCACACTGAAGAGGCTACTTTGTGACGGGTTTACTAGCGAGTGAATCCACTGATCAAAGAGACACCGCACACTTTGGTATACGATACGATTTACGTCATAACATTTTTGGAACCGGGCTCAAAGAGCCCATCGGGGTACGCGTGGACAAACTAAATTTCCTCCCCACCAGTAGGTGGAGTATTAAGCTCCGCTCGCCGAGCAGAAATAAACATTTAGTCGCCAAGGATCGTCATCCGACCCTCGAAGCGGCTGACGCCCAGACTCCCCTGCCCGACGGAGGGAGATGAGGCATCGTTCTCTTCTTCTTTGGTAGGAATGCGTCCTATTCCCTGCGTCCTGACTTGTACCGCCACCCGATGGTGAAGTCGGATACTACAGGACCCTGACGCGCGAGTATACCAGGGTATATTTAATTAAATACACTATCGATTAGTATATGTTTGAAACTTGTTTGGTTTTCATAGCCTCATAATCAGCCTTTTTATATGCACAGTAATGGCACAGTTCACAGCAGCCTGAACGAATGTGTGTCTCACATTTTGAAGGAAAAGGTCACTCTGCAAACGGAGATAAACGACGCCCACAAACGCCCACGTGAAACGGAGAAAATGGCAGAGAAGGAAAGTGGAAAAGTACACCTTCATCCTCGCACTTTTCCACATTTCTTTCTACACTAAGGGCTTGTTGGGGGGGGCCATCTGTTTTCCTTCCAGACGGGGGGGGGGGGGTCATGTGACACAAGCGTGATGAATCAATGACGGCGATGTCATGGTCGATAAGAGCCAATCAGGAAGTAAATGCGGATAACTGCATCCCATCGTCTCTATTTTGGTCCGTTCCGTATTAAAACGCAGGTCCCGCAGCATTTTTCAAACGTCTCAGAAAACGCGGCACATGTGTCCAGAGACTGCCGTGTTCAACTGTGATGTGACTTAAAGGGTCAGGACTTGAAATTGTACCGCGAGAGAAAGAAATGCATGAAACCCCAATGTGAGACAAAATATTTGAGGAAAAAAAAAAGAGATTTTAATCTCACCTGCTTGCGCTTGAAGAATCCTTTCCTGTCACAGTTGGGCAAGTACAAAGACAGAGCCATTACACGGGAAGTGTCCTTCATCCCTTGAAGGATCCCATCCAGTTTTCTCCTGCATGGACCCTTTAAGGGCAGAGAGAACAGGGTTACAGTCAAACCACGTCGCCCTGTGCAGAGTTCAGTCTCCACTCACGTTACATTAAACAGAACACTTACAAATTCCGGCTCATGCTTGTCGATGGGCAGAGGGGAGTAGTCCATGGGGGAGCCCATGGAGCGCTGCTTGCCCAGCTTCCTCTTCTGCTCCTTGCGCAGCGCGTGGACTTTTTTACTGTTCACAATGTCTTTGGGAAGCAGCGGCACTTTAGCCGGCGGGAAATCCTCTGTGATCTCCGTGGTCATGGTGTCCTCGTGCTCCCGCGACTCACGATCTGCAGCGGACCAACGACAAAGGCCACAATCAGTGTGTGACAATCATTTACACCTGCGTGCAACACTGAAACACTGCTCTCTGTAGTCGCCATGCGAGACGTCCTCTTGTTCTGTCCACAGCAAGTGTTTACTCTATTTTAAGCTCAGTTTTGGGCTCTATTATTATCTATTTGGCTCTGGCACAGTGTGTTTCACCGGAGCATTTTAACTGACAACAGTGACCTCTCACAGCTGGAAACAATACTGACAAAACACAATTAAACAATTAAGTTACAGGCCTGTGAAACCAAAACAAGGAACTTAACAGAGGCATAAATGACTCACAGAGCTGACCTGACCTTTTAATGCATTATAAATATCCATTATGACTATCAACAACTCAAGCACAGCTGGAATTTCTTCAAGCACAAAGGTTAAGACTCGGGAATGAATGAATGAATGTATGAATATAAATCTTCTCCACAAAGACGAGTGTCTGATTGAGAATCAGTCATTACTGGCCAACAGTCGTAAATTACCAAACTTATTGGTCGCACCCAAATAAAGTGCAACACCAGGTGCTTTTCCCATGGTTTTGTGCCACCAAATGTTGCCTAACATTTGTTTGTGGGGGGGGGGGAAGAAGCTAAGATCCACAGCTGACGAACAGCTACAGTAAAACTGATCTCAACTCGTCTTTTCTCACCCGTCGCAGTGTCTTTTATAACATTTACTGACACGAGTGCACACAGCTCAAAAACATCTCATCGCGCAAGACCACCGCCAGCTGATCTGGATCCACCAGAACGCAAGAGACCCAGAGTAACTCATGTGTGTGGACACACACAAACTGTGAGTGTGCAGATCTCTTCAGCTGAAGGAAACTTGCATCACACGTTCCTGGAAAATGTGCAAACACGTTATCTGGACGGCTGAACGGCAGCGGCTTTTATAGCGTATGTGTGCCACATTAAGCCGATTCAAATGCCGAGCGCAGGAAAATCCAGTCGCTCTGCGGACTCGTATAAATGCTTGTACATTTTCTGTTACACATTTCATTTCATTCCACCAGACGTGACTTCAGCTCCCCCAGGGGGCACTGTAGTCCCAGGAATCTGGACAGGATAGTCACAGGTTGAGGTCCTTTTATCCCCAACCTCGCTCGTCCCCACCCCCGTGCTCTCCTATCTTTCTTTGGGGTTCAGCCTCTTAAGCCTGGACCCCCAGCCAGAGGTTCTTTGAGGCCACAGAGAGAAGCCCTCTGCCACTCCCCCCCCCACCTCTTGGCTTAGCTGTACCATAAGTGCAGAGTTATTGTGGGGACTTTGCCAGGCCCCAACTGGCCGAAGCGATGGTGCCAGTGGATGACCCTGGTTATATTTATCTGACAAGAAAACCCGCCGTGGTGCACGGGGCCAGACAAGCTGAAACAGAGAGGAATGTTAGCCACGGAGCGCGGGCCAATTGCTCTTGAAAGTCAAATCATTCCATACTTGCACGCTAGTATGGAGAATATGTTGGAAAATATGATTTTAATGAGCTGCTGTAACTCCGCTGACTGGCCTGTTAGCGCACACCCACCGCAGGGAAAAGGTACTTGGACGTAACAGGGACACAAACTCCCGAGAAGCTGATGTTCAAAGAGCCTGACACAGCATGAGCGTCTGGAGTCTCTGGGAGGGGAACGAGGGAGGTGGGGGCAGGGTGATTACCAGAATTGGGTCTTTGGCTTCTGTGCTGTTCACTGCTGTGTGTTTGAAATTAATCTCACAACTCATGACTTGGCAGACCTTGGTTTGTGTTTAGATATGTCCTTGTGTCTCCCCGCGCAGACGACGGAGCTATTCCTTTGCTATAAATAAATACGTCAAACAAGCATTCCATGTGCGCCGCTCGTGTGACCGCTGTGGAAAAACTCTTCTTTTTTTTTTCTCTCTGTACAGTCCAATTACTTCTCGGGGCACTTGATTAAAATGCCACATATTTGGCAGAGGCGCGCAGCACACGCTGGAGGAGAAACGTTTCTTTTTTAAACATGCATTCTTGTGTCGTGAGTCATCTCATTTTAACATACAAATGGCCAGACTGAGACTGAGAGCACGCCGAGCCAGGGCACCTCCATACTCTGCTCACCTCACAAACCAGTCACTCTGAGGAAATATCTGTCTTCAGGGGAACGCTGTTAGAAATGTGGAGCCGAAGAAGAAGAAGAAGATTTTGTAATCTGCTTCTTGAAAATCGTGTAGCTTTTGTTAGGACAATAGTGCCTGACTTCTTTTGTGCTCCCCTGACAAAAAAAAAAAATCACTAAATTCATCTCCTCTGAAGTGGGCTCTTCAGCGCAGCCACAGAAACTCAGTTTTTCCATGCTCAGGGTACCCAGCTTGTAAAGGAGGCTTAGAGGGTCTGTGTTTAACTCCTGAAACTCAGCCAGGACACTGGACGCGAGCCAAGGGAGCCGAGTCATGTACAGCTCTCCCATTGAATCAGCTAAGCCCAAAGCTGCGCCGCTACCCCGCTACCCCGCTACCTTTCTCTCTCCCCCGGCTTGAGCTAAAGATTTCATTAGGACGAGAGTGGCGGAGACGCCAAAGGAGGTGCACCTGATACTTCTCTGTTTAAAAATTAACATCTGCACACAATTATGCTTCATGAATATCCCAAGTTTCTTATGTGCGGCAGTCCAAGCGTGAAAGATAAGCTACCTATCCACTGCATCTTAAAGAATATAATAATACCATTTAAATAGCAAAAAAAAAAAAAAAAAAAAAGGCCTGGACAATAGATTCCCCCGACCTTTCATTGGATTCCCAAGCATTACACCACATTTGTTTCTCTCCCCCCTGCCTTTGATTATGCCAGTCTCTGTGCGGCATCTGAAATTACATCTTTACAAGATGTAAGAGGGCAGTGAATAGGGGTTGTTGTTTAATCTCATTGGCGGGTATGACAAGATAATTGTGAGAAGAAACCAGCCCGAGGGACTGCACTGCGTAAAAGCATGACGTTAGTAAACCATCCTTCGGCCTCAGCTACTTAATATATGAGAGAAGGCCATGGCCTGATAACCTCACGCTTTCTAGAGCAGAAAGGGAGGTGTGAACAGAGGACTGAGTGTGTGTGTGTGTGTGTGTGTGTGTGTGTGTGTGTGCAGCAGGCCCTGATAACCAAAAAGAAATAGGTCTGAGAGGCTTTGGTGCAAAGGAATTTGCAGATTAGGTGACAAAGTACAATAGCCTGGTTATCTAACAGCACGTTCATTAGGTGACAGTGGTTCGGATCCAAACATCCACGAAGTTACAACCTTTGACCAATCACGTGAGACTCCTAAAGCATATACAGACTTCTGAAAAGCTTTGACCCTCAAGTTCTGTTGTTTCAACTGACTGCTGAGTCGTGCCCAGTGACTGCTCCCATTCAGCTACTGAACACGCAGGAAATATCTCTTCCCACGCCATTGTGCGCGCAGAATACGTTCACTGCAATCAAAAAGTTTCCTGCTTTTCTGAATGCCCGGTATAAATAGCGTCAACAACAATTCAAGGATTATAAATCACAGCACAGGACCTATGAGGAGGGGGGAGGGGGGGGAGGCTCCTATAGGTAAGCAAACTTTCAGACCTGTTTGCGGCGACTGCAGTGTAAACAAACACTCGGGCCGTGATGCGAGTGGTCATGTGAAAAAGCACATTATCAGAGCGCGGCGCGCGGCTCCTGCGCTGTGCATTCCTAATTTTGGTCTGAGGTCGCGTCCCACATCTGAGTTTGGGCTTTTTTTAACGAGCCGCACTGGACAGACGCGCTCCCTTTTTGGGTCACCGTCACCACAGCACAATTGCTGGGTGTGACGACGCTCTCACTCCCGAGGCGGCTGCGGCAGCTATTTTGGCGAGTTCCGAGCGTGCGGCACGAGGCCGAGCTCTGACCGGCATGAAGAGAAACATCACAGTGGGCGGGAATTTGTGTTTTACACCTTTTATGCGACACGTACAGTGTGACGGTGTAAAATAGCCCGCTTCTATTTATACATATATAGATATATATATGATTCAAGGTGACCAAAATGACTTGCAGAGACTGGGAACAACAGAGAGTTTCACCTGTCTCACACTCTGAGCAACATTTCAGAGAAGCCACTGGAGCCTCAAATGTTTTTTTCAAACTTCAGAAACCTAAGAGGTCTGCGTTTTTTTGTTTTTTTTTGCCGTTTGTTGTGCAAGTGACTGGAGTTCTCGGCAACTCCCCTGCGGCGCCCTATCTTGTGCCATGCTGGCCCGCGACCAGGTGTCAGTGGTGAGATCACAGTGGCTGCTGCATGTGCGATCACTTAGACATAATCATTTTTAAAACACGGCGTGAGGCCATAACCGTCCTTTTTTTAAAAACAGCAAGCTTTCACTTCTGAACGACTGCAGCTCAAGTGCTGATTTCTTCTCCAGCTGCTGCCACCAGCAGTCTGAAGGAGTCAGCGACCAATAAGGTGCACAAATATCACTCTTAAAAGTTTTACAGGGCGAAATCGGGCCAAGTGTGCCCAAGGGGTTATTTCCTTGCCACAGATCGCTCAAGTGCCACAGACCGCGCTTCAGAATGATGCTTTTAAACACGTGCAAAAATCGCCTGCATCGTATTTTCCATGAACTGTGTGCTTTTTCTTCTTGTCTTCATGTGATACGTTGTCCTTTGCAATAATTCTCCCGAGCACCTGCAACAGATCGGTTGCAGCGTGCTAGGCTTTCACTGCGCTGTCTCAGATGTTCAAGGTGAGACGGTCTGAAAAGCCACATACGGTCTTTCCTTTCACATGAGCCCTGTCATGAAGCTGTCAGGCGGGGCGGGACACACACACACACACACACACACACACGCATGCACGCGACCAGAGCTATGTCCAATGCCACAGCAGCGTGTCCATATGTGCACGCAACGTCCACAACAGACACGGCAACCGGTGGCTGGTTGCCATTAGTCCAAGCGTACGGCCGGAGCCGCGGCTTCCTCAGCTGCAACCAGCTGTGGACATGGGAAAAGCAGATGGTGAATCTCAAAAGCTGCATTGCTCACTAAAGGCATGTGGAACTCTGTACGTGAAGGTCGCTGTGTGTGCAGTGAACTTCTCTGGCAGGCGTTACGCATCGCATGCCTGCATTTGCATGACAAGTACAACATAACATGTGAGAAACTGCCATGACTTCAGAATGCTGCTCTGGCAACAGGTCGGGACTTCATGCAAAGCGTTAAAACAAATGGAAAGCATTCGAGTTGCTGGTCGAGACCCCAGGTTTCCTTCTGTCGTGGTAATATAAAGGGGCATAACGGCATTTTTGTCCATGTGAGAGTGGGGTATTTCTGGAGTTGAAGCCACTCCCTAATCGTCTTTTGTTTCTTGGCAAAGAGCAATCTGTTCAGACATACAGCCTCCCTCAGAAGCCTGAAGGACTGCGGGCCTGATGCCATGAAGTCATATCTTCTGGCACGTTTTCCAGGGGTCTGATTCACTTGCTAACACAATCTTGAGTGCCCCCCCCCCAAAAAAAGCATATACCACCTCCTGTGCCTTACAATTTTACACAACTCCTGGGATCATGGCACAAGCGCAACATGACTTAATGCACTGCAGGGACATGAAGAGTTATGGCAAGGACTCTTTTTTTTTTACAGGGAGAGGGAGCGAGGGACTGTAGGTTAGCAAGGATTCCTCTCTCCCATTGTTTGGCTGCCCTAGTCAATATTTAGTAGGCTGCTGCTCTCATGGCCTCCCGAGTGTGGCAGACACTCGAGCTCCTCCCCCTCCTCCTCCTCCTCCTCCTCCTCCTCCTTGTGTTTGCCTTGCTCAGCTGGTAGAGCACACACAGACAGCTGCAACCCCACACCACAGGAAGCCAGAAGTTCACCTCAACAGTTCCCATCCACAGAGCCATCTGACAGACAGAAGGCCCTTCAGAGGAAAAGAGGGAGCCGGAGGCATTCTGCTGAATCACTGCGTTGTGACTGAGCGCCCATGCAGTGAGTGCACCGCCAGCGGCAGGAAAAGATGCTCTGATTACCTCTGTGGGCCAACAAAGACACTGCAGCTGTGTGTGTGCATGTGTGCGTGTGTGTGTGTGTACAGCCAGAGTGAGACAAAACTGCCCGAGGTGTCATCGCTCACAACAATCACACACAATGCACACCCAGACACCTTCATAACCCCACCCAAAGCATTTGTGAGGGCGAGCATGTGCACACACACACACACCTCTACAGTCCTCTATAGTCATTACCTAGCCCATTACCCTCCGTGCCGAACCCTAAAAACCAAGTCTTTACCCTCAAAATGTCCTTTAATTGGTCATGAGGAGCTGTTTGCACAACATGTCCGTTTTGTTTTTTTTTGTCTACATTGTGTTGTAACATCATTAAGACGAACTCCCTAATGATTCTGTCAGCAGCCAAAATGAGTCCAGTGGTGGAAGCTGTTTTTTTTTTCCTCCCTTTTACAGAATGAGGCGCGAAGTCAAAACCTTTGTGGTTGCCACCTACTTATCTAGCTGTTGACAAGCTGCTGAAAAACCTCTGAGTGACAGTGGACCTCTCTCTGCCGCTGCTGCTGCTGCTGCTGCTGCACAGAGAAATATCTTAAATCATTCAGGGCTTCTGGCTCATGCTCTCCTTCCTTCTCTCTCTCTCTCTCCCCCCCCTCCCCCCAACACACACACACACACACACACACACAGAGGGAGAGAGACAGACACAGGCAGAGGCTACAGATTTAGTGGTAATCCGACTCTAAACATCACCCTGGGGGTACAGCCTCAAGACCTAAATCTATCTTGACTGCGAGCAAAGTTTGCAGTGTGGCACCTCATCCGCTCCTGATGAAGTCTGTAAACGCTGCTGTTGTTGTGGGTACTTTGCGTCATTAGGGCTTGAAATGCGTAAAAAGACGCGCTCTTGTCACATGAAAAATCGCTGCGTTTGACAAGACACTTGTTAAACGCGTTGTTTCTTGGCGGCAACGTAGAGGCTAAGCCCCACGTCCCCCCCCCCCCCCCCCCCCGCCGCCCCCCTCCTCCACTCTCTCCGTCTTTGTAAACTTCACAACATCCATCAATAAACACGACTTTTACGCACGGATCGCCCTCGAATCCAATAGGAAACATTCTTTTTTTGTTGTTGTTGATTATTGCAAAGAGAAAATCCTTCAAGGGAAATTGTGTTTTATCACTCAAATGTAATTATTTTAATGTCAGGGGGATGGCGGTGGCGGCTTGGATGACTGTCAACCGCTCCTGAGTCTCGCTGCACCGCAGCCTGACAGCAACCGTCCCGCACTCTCCGGCTCGCGGGACCACGCCGTGCGCGTTAATCACAGCATTATCTGGCACCAATAACACAGCCTGTTTTCTCTTGTTGTTGTTATTTTTTTTTTTTTTTTTTACCAAGCTCACTATATGCACGTTTAAGTCATAATTTAAAAAGCGCACGACACGGACACGCCATCAAAGGTGCGTTCACTGACGCCTGATGTGTCCATCCACAAAGACCCAGGCAGGCGAGAAGAGAAGAGGAGTAAAGCTCCTGCTGCCACTTTAATTACTGCAGCGGACAAGAGTTAATCAGATGGCACCTCGAACCATCTGTCAAACAAACGTTCTGTCAGAGAGCAGGACATGGCACAAGTCACCACGCAGAGGGAACGGAACCACACAGCCTTTACCAATCATTCTAAGAGTCATTTATTCTAGTAAAAAAAAAAAAAAAAATAGTGAACTGGACTGGATCTGCGTTAAATACCTCACACACGAGCGCACGACTGATTCTCACATGGGGCAAGATGTTGTTAAACACTGATGCACAGCCTGTCCGTGCGCTCGGCACTGACGCGCACTTGTTTGCAACTCGTCGGTTTTTTCGTGCGCTCGGAGCAGCTGGTGCGCGTCTCTTTCTCGCGTCTTACCTATGGGCGTGTGAGCGGGTTTGTATCCTTTCTCGTTGGTGCACACTCCTCTGCCGTGGAGCAGCGCGTGCAGCGGCTTCTCCTCCCCGCTCCGCGGCAGGCAGCGCAGTCCCTGCGTGCAAGTCCCGGTGTACACGCCGCACGCCTGCCCCTCGGACAGCGCGCACGTTAGGCAGCAGCCGCAGCCGGGCTCCTTCACGAGCTGGCAGCCCACCGGGACCTCAGGGCACATGGACACAGCCTTCTGGTCACAAGGCTCGCACGGCACGTATGAGCCCAAGCACCCGGACAGCAGCCCCAACATACATGTCACCAGGAGGCAAAAATTCACAATCATGGTTGGTGTTTCTTTGCAGTTATAGCATAAAAAACCTGCGAAGAGGAGGAGGGGGGGGAAAAAGTAGACTGGTCTATTGAAGACAATGCTTCAGTCAGATAATCCGATTGTTAAAGCTAAAGCCAAGAGTCTTTATCCAAGAGTGTTGTTATCTATTAAAAAATAATGTGCACCGTGCAAAATGAAGAAGAAGAAGAAAAAAAAAGAAAGACTTGAAATGACTAAAAATATATGCGTTATTTTCTTTCCCCCGAATATTGATTTACTGTTCTCTGCAGGAGCAAACCAATTCTTTGCACAAGACCTCAAACTTCTCTCCCCTTCAGCTTGGACTCGCAATACTTTCTCTCCAACAGAGCAGACTGATCAACCAGAGAGCTGCCGTGCCTTTTTAAAAACAGCCGAGCCCAAACCCCTAACTATGAATACGCTAAACAGCAGGGAAGGGAGGCGCACTTGTTCCACGGCTTGGCAGGCGGCCAAACATTTTTTTATCTTCCTCTTCAGCAGCAGCAGGAGGAGGAGGAGGAGGAGGAGGAGGAGGATCGCTCTTTCACCCTGAATGCTGAACTGATGCCAAGGTACAAGAGGCAACAAACCCTCATCATCAGAAATATGTCATGTTTCATTTTAACTGCCCCACAAGTGCAAGAAAACGCCACAATCAACAAGTCGTCATCACTCAAAAGAAAAGAAAATCTCAACTTGGGTAAAATAACTTGCTTCTTTTTCTCTTTTCCTTTTTAATTAATCTGGAGACTCGTATAAACAAAAGCCTCTTCAAAAAAAAAAAAAGAAAAAGAAAAAAAAGAGAAAAGAAATGGCACCAAACTCAATAAAGTAATGAAATGATGTGTTTCATTTATCCAAGATGACACTTTACTGGATCGCGTCTGAAAACCTCCTTTATAAAACATTTCTCCAGTTCTCCGGGGGGAAAATAATTTGTTTAGATCACTCACATCGTTCAAAAACAATTAGAAAAGGGCTACGTTACATGTTCTCAGCTGACATGTGCGGGGGTTTTTCACCACAAATGGCAGATAACGGTGATAAAATGGACGCTCCAATGTTTTTGTTTTGCCCCACAAACCAAAAGGTTTTTTTCCAGTTTTTTCCTGGCTTCTTTCTCATTATGGAGCAAAGACAAACAAAGGAGGCGATCCCTAAATATTGATCAAGGATAGGCGCTTGGATTGAGTCAGAAATGTCTCATGGATGCTGGAGGACAGAGGAATGTCATCACACACAGTTTACGCTGGGTTAACACTGGCAGTGATCGCTAAATCCCACAGTGCACCTGTCGCTTCCACTGGACACAGTTCATTTTTTCATGAAATGTAACCAGCCTTTGCTTCTCTCACTCACACACACACACACACACACACACACATTCTCTCTGTGTCTTGTGTGTGTGTGTGTGTGTGAGAGAGAAAAGGATGGAAATATGTCACAAACTCTGGGATTTGAGGCGAAAGCCTGACAACGTAAGTGCAACTGAGCTCTATTATTTTACAGCCTGCACGCAGAATAACGCCTGATTGTTTCCACGTGTGCTCCATCGTCTTCCTCTTCTTTTTTTGTGCTTGAGCTACATACAGTATGTTCTCTAAAGCAGGCACATGCTGCTCTTTTCCATCTTTGCAGGTAGGGAGTTCGTTTATTTTATCTTCCCCTTCCTTTTTCTAACAACCCAGTGTCTTATATCAGATTTCCTTGCCACTATCCACTCGCTGCTTGATAAACGGGAAAACTCACTTCCCAAATGTGGCCATGAATTGTTTGATTTAATCCTGCAAGTGTGCAGTCTTGGAGAGGGTTGATGCTGCTGCTGCTGCTGCTGCTGCTGCTGGTTTAGCAGGTTAGCGGCCACTAGAAGGCACTGTTAACAACGGTTAAACTGTGGAGGAGCACATCCTCATGTCATCTGTGCACAACCTACCATGGAAATTACACAGCAATGACACATCTCACAGTGAAACCGGGGCTCGAAACACAGCGTTTGATCCTCCAGTGTGAATGCAGCTACTGCATTAGTGCACGCGTCTAAAAATAGAGCCGCTGAAAGTGTTTATTTCATAGCAGAAATACGGCATATTCTCCATGGAATCAATGACTGGATAATTACACATTCTCACTTATATGAAATGAAATTCACATGGGCATTTCTAATTTTCTCTGGAACGGCACAGGAACTCGATTCGCCACAACATTAGTGTGGCACATGTTTAGTGTTTCCTTTACTTCATTTCAGCCATGATTGTTTAAAACTGGGTTTGCAGAGGATGTTGAAGGCTTCCATAACCACTGTTTACATATCTGGACTGTTTTCTTTCCCCATGGTTTTTTCCCTCTGGTTTCCCTTGCATTCCTTCAACCATGCTATCACTTCCCATCTTTTGCTTTCAACCATAAACATCTGGAGCGGGCGCCTGACTTTGACACACAGGGAGAAATTATAAAAATTAAAAAAAAGAGGAGAGAGAGAGAGAGAGAGGGGGGGGATCACACGTCGATTCGGCAGCCGCAGGAACTGCACAGAGTGAACGGCGATGGCCAGAGCTCCTGCGCTGTGGTGAGTCAGAGTTCCCTCCAAAACCAACAGGAGCGGTAAAATCCAGCAAGAGGGAGCTAAGACATAAATCTGGGCTACTTTGGCCAAACCCAAGCGGCGATAATGAATGGGATTAAGACAGTGAAGCGGCACGGATTAATGATGCATCCACCAAATCTCAGCTGGGCATGAGACGACACAGGATGACATACGACGAGGGGGGATTTGCTGTTGAGTACAAACTGAGGATGTATGGAATTACAGGCTATAAGTTATCATCACTTCCTTTGCCCTCAATGCCCTGATTTTGGCAGACACACCATAATATACTGTATATGATGTTATTGTGTATATGGAAGACAGATCCCAAAAAAAGTAAAAGCCAAAACATGTTGATTGCCTCCCGGTGGCTGGGTGCAGTATAGGTCATAAACCACACCTCCTCTACAGCCTCTTTACCTCTTGTTGTTGTTATTAATAACCAATAATATTTGGCTTCTGTTTGCAGCACAATCAACATTTATTGATTTTCTTCCACAGCTCCGGCTCCAGTTACCGGTGACGTTCACACGTTTTTATGCCCGTTTCAGATTCACGCAGTAAAACTCCTGAATGTAAACATAAAAACCTTCTTCCTCAGGTTTTTATGCTCGAGGGAGGTGGAAAAGTTGGCAAACGCATGAAAGGGAAATGCAAATAAGTGCAATAGAGACGGACAGAGTGGATAAAGAATGACGTTAAGGGACGTCACTTGGGCGTGTGAGGAGACCACCGCCGCTTCACGACTTATGACTTAAACAACGTCAAGGCTACAGTTACAGCACATGCTGATATGGTTATTTGATGCCGTAAAAACAGGATGGAATGTAACGACTGAACGCTGGTACTGACGTCTGTCTGGTTCATGGACTTTATCGGTTTATCGGTTACTACTGCGCAGACTCCAAATGACATCACGACAACACGAGGTGGCAGCGTCCACACCCATAATACTCTCTGATGCATCATCCACTTTTATAGACAATCTACGAGCGGTAACTGGTTCCGCTCTCCCTTTTTTTCACCGTAAGTCTTGAACTACATGAGCTCAATTCCATCGATCTAAGCCACTGACGATGCAAGAGCTACGCACAGTTGGTTGCGTGAGATTTGACCCGCTTTCCGAATTCCGAATTACTGCAAGTTGCTTTGTGAAAGAACAAGTGTGTAAGACACTGAGTGGGACAAATCTTCCAGCTATAATTATGTGTATGAAGTGGTGGCTGAAGCTGTTATTTAGTGGGATAATGTCGCTTTTAAAACTCAGCTCAGACTCCCAACAGGAGGAAGTGTAAGCAGGCATCAGAAACAATACTTACTCAGAAGCTCTTTCACTGACTCACATTTATTTTAATATATATATAGATATATATATCTATATATATATATATATATATATATAAATGTGTGTATATATATATCACCTGAAAATGAGCAGAGGTCAGAAAAGATTTCTGATAATATCCCACAGCTGTTGCCATCCAGCGAAAAATCTGAGACACAACACGTCTCACGTCTATTCATGAACCCATTGTACTCGCTGCGTGAATCACGACCGGCATTGTCCAGCATAAACATGCACTCCTGGGATCAGCAGCTGTTAGTTTGTAATCGCAGGCCTTTGTTTAAAAAGTCACTTTTTGTTTGTTGATGAATAGTCGAGCAGCTAAGGGTTTCAGCCATGTTATTTTTCTGCGAGTCTTGCAAATCAATGGCTTCACCTTCTCCCAGATGAATGTTATTCATTGGCTAAAGCAACAAAGGGATTACACAACCATGGACACGTTCCCAATGTTCACCAAATGCAAATCATTGTGTTGCTCTGTTTACGTGGCTGTGGAGAGAGGGTGTAGGCCACAGATTTTTCAGAGCTAAAGATCAACATGTTGTTTACGAAGCACAAAGGCTACTGATTTGAAACTAACGATGCCAACGTCTGCATCACTGGCTCTCACGAGCCCCGTTTCCACTCGTCAAAAAAACCCACCAACACCTGCTAACATCTGGTTTTTGTCTGCTAAGGGAAAAGATGGAATTGGCTTTCAGTCATTGTGAAAGCGGCTTTAAATCCTTGCCCGTTGCACGACCACAACTGTCGCTGCTTCACATCGCTCGTCCATGTTTAATATCGATAAGTCTGATTATTACAGAGAGTAAATGTTCACCAAAATGGTCTTTCAGCTGCTCCCTCTCTAGGGGGCGCCACAGCACATCCGATTTGGCCGACCCCCTTCCTGCACAACCCTCCCATTTATCCGGGCTTAGGACTGGCACAAGAAGTACACCAGATGTGGCTGGGGTCTATTTAGAGTGTCCAATAAACGGTGAGTAACAGAGATTGGGCACCTTGATCAAGGATACCCCAGACCTTGACCTGACGGGGGGACTTGACGTCAACCCATTTGGTCACAAGCCAAGAGCCAAATAAAGGCCAAAAAAACCATGTTCAGCTCAGGCGATGGCGGTGAAAATGAGGTTGCAGATGGTTGTCTACCTTACTTACGGGAATATTCACTGTTTTATGCTCGTAAATCATTGATCGCAGGAGGTTGAATTGGTGAAAAACTCTCCAAATTGACCTAAGTCAGCTGTTTCGTGCAGCAAAACACAACACATGGTTCAGAACGAGATGACGTGTTGTTTCAGGTGACACAACATGAGCAGGTGCTTTTTTATGAGCTGAAAGTGCAACAGTGACTGGTTTTGAATCTCGGTTTGTGCAGACAGCTGCTCGCCACTCTGTCTTACTTCTGCCTCCCGCCACTGAATCTTTTACTACCAGACATTATTGGCCTACTTTTCTTCCTCGCTTCCAGTGTTAAATGACGTTGAATCAGACGCAGGTTTTTTGTCGGCGCTGGCTCCGATTGGCGATGATGTAAACGTGACACCCACGTGAACACACCGATTTCGGAATCTAGCAAAATCGCAGTTTGAAACAACTTAATGAGCCAATGGAAAAAGAAAATACTGCAGGTCTGTAGTGGAATGGTAACATTATGATGCTATTCAAGCAGTGATCAAACACTGAGGACTGACGTTAAAAACATTCTTCTGTTGTGTGGTTGCTTGTTTATGGCGTGATGGAAGCAGGTTCGCTTAAACCAAAGTTCTTTTTCTGTTAGACTTGAAAAGATCAGGTGTGTGGGACCCATGTTTTGTCTATGTTCGACAGATGGACTTTCCTGATGTCTCTGAGTGACCGATTGGTGTTATTGGTGTCGTGGCGCGGCAGATCTTGGATCTATAACGTTTAGTTTAGTTTTGTTTTTACTCTTATGTTGTATTCTATTGTTGATTTTGTTTTCTTTATGTTGTTGATCTGTCTCTTTTTGGTGTGTGGTATCTGCTATGTCTTTGAAACTTTCAGTAAAGAGATTGTTTTTCTTCATTGTTATTATGAAGTTATTTTTCTTACACCACTGTACACACTGTATGTGTATATGTGTGAAGGGACAATACCTACTGTTTGCACCAGTATGAGTGTAATTGCATGTTTTTGTATGTGTGAAACAAATGGCACTTTTGTGCTTATGTGTTCCAGTACACTGTGAATGGCAGGTGTGTGTGTGTGTGTGTGTGTATAATGTCTTTGCATACCCCCCCCCCCCCACAGATGGAAAATAACGAATGCCAGAGAATGCGGCTTGTAATTTTTCCTGTTCCACTTTGTCAAGTCCTCACTTCACGTATACAAAAGGTATACACAAACACTCGCGGGCACACAAACAGTCCCACTCCCTAGGACATACAAAAAGGTGTTGTTGTGTATATGCGCTGGGAGCAGACAGCTCCAGGAATGAACCTGTTAGCAGTCTGCACTGTGTCATTTAAACAGTGAGGTACAATGCCAAGCTGCACAGTCAGTGACGTCTTTGAGTGAGAAAGAGTGAGAAAGGCATGAAGACGTGCAGAAGTGGACGTGCTTGATAGAAACATAAGGCGGGGGCAAAGAGATTGGACCAACACTGTTGGCGCAGGCAGAGCTGTGATTAACAGAATTAAAAAAAACAAGTGTGGTTTTATTTTCTGTGAAAGCAGTGGACCTTTGTGCTGCAAACAGCTCCTTAAACTAAAATAATTTCATGTGTCTGGGTTTCACTGGAGGGCTCTGATATATTATTATGGTGAAACGCTGTTTCAGAGTCTTTTGTTTGCGGTGCAGAATCGAAAACACTGACTTTTGTAGTGCGTCAGTATGGTCAAATTTTAATGAAACTCTAGGAAGATCTGCAAAATAGGAGGCACTGATAGTTCCAGTAGAAAAAACATTGATATCAGGATTGGCTTTAAAACATTTTTAAAATCCACATTAACGGGCGAAATCTTGTTTAAATGACTGGAAAGAAAATCGGTGGTTTCAGTCGTGTATGTGCATTGGCTCACCTCGACCAACTCCCAGCTCATTTTTGAAACAAAAGGATAAATCTCTCCAATAAGGTTTGTTTTCTAAAATACCAGATCACTTGGGAACGTGCATAAAATCGCTGAACTCGCTAAACGCGGCGCGATCTACGGCTCTCCTCCTCCTCCTCACTCTCTCCTCGCCCTGTGGGTTTCCATGAACGTGGAATCGCCTCGACATGACCACGAGGAGACCTGCGCGGTCTTGTAACACGAGATGGTGTGAGATGGTGATGGAAACTGCACAGATCAAGATAAGCTGGCTGTTAAGTCTTAAAAAACCTTACACAAGTGGCAAGTCTTTTTATAGCCTCTCAAGGTATGGCCGGCCTAAAGCATTTCCAAAACAAAGCCCATTCAAACATGAAGCCAATGAGACGAAGGTGGAGCATGTGGGCACCGGGGGTTCAACGGTTCTGCTTTGTGGTCTGGTCCCTGGCCAAAACCTTTAGCTTGAAAATGGGGAACACTGAGTTTTTGTTAAAAGGTAACGTATTAATGTATTTGTGGTTTCTCTCCCTGCTATTACATTTACTACTATGAAAAATTTGATTTACTTGAAGTTATAGTTTAAATTTTTTCTTTAGTGTAAATATGACAATACGTTTGCTGCTTTCTCTCACTGTTAGTCAGACTTTTCTGGTTGAAAATGTAAGTTTGTGTACATTTTGTGTTACTTATACTTCACTAATTTACATTGAGCTTTGTATAACTAGAATAGGGGTAGTATTTTTGAAAAATTGTGCTTCCCAACCTCCGTTTCCCCTGAGCTGAGAAATATCTTCCTTCTTTCCTTTGTTACGTGCCCACCAGTGACACTTGGTCCTGTTAGCGTAAGTGTTGAAAGATGGCGGACACTGTTTACATTTCGGGAATGAGGTCCCGTCCCTCTACGAGTGGGTCTAAAAAGTGTGGAGTTAGCGTTGCAGTTTCAAGCCACGGACCAAGTGTCACTGGTGTGCAAGTAACAAAAAAAAGAATTGAATGAAGGATTTCAAACCGAAAAAGCACAAAATATTAATATATATATATATATATATATATATACATATATATATATACATATATATATGTATATATATATATATATATACATATATATGTATATATATATACATATATATACATATATATGTATATATATATATATATACATATATACATATATATATATACATATACATATATATGTATATATATATATGTGTGTGTGGGTGAGTGTGTGTGTGCATGGCGCGCAGCAAACTCAATAATATTTGCATTTTTTTTAAGTGCACCTCAAGTGTTCATTAAACACTCACACACAATTTGTCAGCTTAGCCATTTCAGTTAATGTTCAACATCACTCTGCTTTGTTACACGATTCAAACAAAACGTCGACATCTGAACGAAAGCATGGAAAACACCTCACACATTGAACTCGTTTATCTTTAGCCATCGACATAAGCAGTGCCAAGACAAACACATAAACACACAAGAAAGAAAAAAGAGAGAAGAAAGGGGAATTGCTGTCTACAAATGTTAATATATAAGTAATAATTGCATACATGTATTAAGATAAACAGTGTATGGGAAAAATATACAGTTTCTTTCCAATTTGCTGCAAAAACAAATGCCTACAAAGGTCAAGCCAACAGATGCATTTCAGTGCCAGATTCATCGGGGTAAAGAAACAGCTACGGGCTCAATACTCTGACACTGGACACCTCAGCTGCGAGATGAGCCAATCTTGGTATACCAATGGTTTTTTGGACAGTAAGAGTCAATAATCTGCCAGAGACTGAACCGTTGTGCCAGGACTCCGCTGGAGAGCAGATCAAACACATCAACGTGCTCGCATGACACGCCAGGCCCCGCGTCTACACTCGGAGCCAGGAGGCCGTGTCAGAGAAAGGCAGAAATGTTTTAAGCGTCTTATGGAACAACAGCGTAAACAAAAGTGGCTCTATTTTGACGATATCAGCGCGAAAGGGCATTCCCGGGTTTCACCTCTGACAGTTTAATAGCAGAGAACGCGTCACTGTGACTGACACATGGGCTGAACGTAATTATGAGCGTGTTTTGGGCGTAACATGTAACAAACCAACCAAGGTGCCATCTCCGATTGCCTTTAAGAGCCAGGTGTGGTTGCATTTTGGCAGATTGCTACGAGAAAGACAAAGGCTTTGCCAGGTAGCAAAAACAATTCTCTGTGGACACCGATTCACATTGTGTTCCCCTTAAAACTGTAGTGAGTAACTTTTGATTAAAAGCCATTGTCCAATGTGTTGATGCTGATGATGCCGGTTCAAAAGGACACTCTTTCTAATCTTGTGCCACGCTGCTCACAGGAATTCGACTAGCAGTTGCAGTACAGTTGAAAATGTGGAGAAGCACCCATGTCGAGGTTCAGAAGTGGATTCTTCTGCCGAAAACCTTTGACGGACACAATAAACACTCACTGCAACTGAGTAGCAGTCAATCACACTGGTGTCCTCATTCATATGTGTCATACTTTGTCTATTTTTCTCTAAATGGGAACATCATTTACAAAACTGACATCATGTTCTGTTGAAGCAGAATCCAAGCGGGTCACTGAGACCATTAACTCCTCAGGAAAATGTTTACTGACATTATCAGTCAAGTGGGAAACGGATTGATTTCCCCATAAACTGCTATTCAAATCAAGTTATTTCTGCAACCAGCTGAGTCGCTCCCAGGTGGATATTCAATACATTATTCTTTTTGTCGTTGGTTTCAAGAGAAACCCGTGCTACTATGTACATTCTTTTTTATATAAGGTCTGTGACTAGAGCTTTAAAGTAACAGTGAAATATTGCACCACTCACTTCAAAACACAGTTTCTGGTCAAAAGCACAACAATGAGCCTGACCACAGCTCCAGTTTCAGACTAGCACCCCCGTTGGCACTGGACAGGCAAATCACACTTTGCATTGCATTGTATGACTGCCACATCAGGGGCTTATAAAGCTAGCAAGCTAATATTGAGCAGAAATGACCTTGCCGTGTTCACCACATTCGTTTGGCTTAGTTGCATCCAAATATCTGAGAGGATGAAGCAGAGGGCATGTTGGGAAACGGCAAAACAAACTGCAGCTACCCATGGTTCTTCTCAAACTGTGGTACGTGTACCAGCAGTGGTACGCAAGCTTTCTCTGGTGGGAAATCAGAAATACTGTTCTATACCAGGGCATGTGATTGGAGTGGGAATACCAGTGTCTATAGTATAGTATATATACTATACTATACTATACTGTATGGATATAGAATGTAAGTACAGTATTATGAGAGGAAGAGGAAAATATACACCACTATATTTCAACATTGACAATTACTAGCCAGACATATGGTTTAATAGTAAATGTAACACTGAGATAGGGCTATGTTTGACTTGTTGACTACTATCCATACTGATAAAACATTCAAATGTTAAGCACAACAATAGAGATCACATCAACAGCTAACTTGGTGGTTTCAGTGATGAAAAGTAAGGGGTAGCTGAGCTTACACTGCATAGCCTACATGAGCTATCCCGATGAATAGACAGTGCAACTAACTGTGGACACATCTATGAGCGTTATCTGCTAGTCGGCCTTGTCTGCCGTGCAGCCCGATTAGATAGCCCACAGTGCTGTGTGAGTGAGAGGGGGAGTGGCTACAGTAGAGCGGCGAAAGCCAATGTGTGCTTCTTTTACCTGATATATTTAATGATATCTCTTGCATTACTTATCCAAACATCATCAAACGACATAGCAAGACACCTGTCAAGCTTGAAATCAATAGGACCATCGGTTTGAGAGACATGCGAATAAAACACACAGACACACAGAGAGACAGACGTTCCTGGAATTTATAGATAGATGGTACTGACGTCGAGAGCTCAATATTTTGGTATAAAATGGCATACGCTGTATAAATGTGTGTCCTTCAGGGCCGGCTCTACTGGGTGTCCGACAGGGACCAGTGCCCCTGTAATCCTGAGCCTACCATCTGAGGCAGAACTACAACTTGGATACTGAACTAACATGTCCTACATGTAAACACTGTCTTTTGTCTCGGGTCAGACTAAAACACTGCCCCCAGCCTGGTCCCCCACCGCTCGTAAAATTGGTCTAAAACCACCACTCATGTCCTTGAATTCCTGCTCTCCAAATGACAATAATGTGCCTTGGCCAAGCCATCGTAAACAAATGAAAATAGGGATTAAATGTTTTGCTCTGCTGTAAACATCTCT
This sequence comes from Solea solea, assembly GCF_958295425.1. Lineage (NCBI taxonomy): Eukaryota > Metazoa > Chordata > Actinopteri > Pleuronectiformes > Soleidae > Solea > Solea solea. Next base: position 33,488,700 of record NC_081135.1, read on the forward strand.
GCAGACCGCCAACTTAATTGACTCTTTTTCCTGTTTTGTTTGAGGGGGGGAACGGCAATCAGTTTCGTTCACTGTCTCTATGGCGACATGCCTCAGTGAAATGTGTGCATTATCTTTCATTACTGTTACCATTGGAATTGTTGTGATACAGGGGGGGAAACAACTGACTATATATCAGTGGAGGGACAAAGCCGCAACAGCATGTTATGACCCCTGAATGTCGACTGTTTTCTTTGAGTTAAGACGAGGAAATATTTTATACAACATCAGCCAACAGTATATATTCAGTATGAGTGTGTTCCAACTGAAGATGTATGTTGTTTACACCATGGGAATCATTCTAAACCGTTGGCTGATGGTATCCATGATGTCATCTGCATTAATCTTTTCACACTACACTTACATCCACCCTGACACACTTCATATCCTTGGAGAACGGAGAGTATTTCAAATACAGGTTTTGTGGGCTTGAACACAGTTTGCCTTGCGCTGCATGAATCTGTAATGATTGACCGGGCAACAGGTCAGTGGGTTTGAGAGGTCACAAATGCCGGGTTTTATTCAAACCACATATCAGCAGTCGGAAAACTGAGGTGAATATATAACACAGCCGCAGCCATTTTCTACTATTGTACAATCGGTCAAAGTGGACTCACTTGTGACTTTTTTGCGAAAGCAAACAGTGTGGTTAATTTTTACATCCACTCTCCTTGGCTTGTGTGTCGAGCTCGGAGCTGTGGGGCCGTGTTGCAGCAACAACAGCTGCACATGCAGCACAATTCATTAGCTCGGAGGTTTGCACAGGAGAGAAAGGGGGTTAAAGGGTCAGTAGGTTAATTACAACTACATGGTAACCCTCTTGAGTGTCTGACCTGTAATTGAGAGTAAAACTCCAGTCTAATACTATGCAACATCTTTTTTATTTTCACTATTATCCATTTCCAGCACAATTGAGGTGAGCTCAGGTTTTGTGTTAATCCAACACTTGGCTTTTCATTAATTCTTTCACCACAACTACTACCAATGCTCCTTTTCCTTGTTTATATCTGTTCATGTGTGTATAGATTTAAAATGCTTTGATAAAAGGCCATTCTCTCCAAAGTCAGCATAGTTCAGAGCCATAAACCAAACTGTCCCCTTTCATTTTGATCTATATTCCGAAGACGACTTCATATATCATCCATAGCCTGATTTATATCACCATTTATTGCTAAAATGTGGAGAAATTACGGCTGCTGACAGTAATTCATTGATTTATGAAGCCAAAAATCCTTTGGCTCTCGTATGTCATTAAATGTACCACCCATTTGTACATAGATAATGCATATTTAAACATAAAACTTCAGAAAACATTGAAGAAAAACAATATTTGTGGTGTGAGGGGGGTTCAGACTCTAAAAACCTACTGATCTACTGGGAATTTTAGTCACAACCACCTCGAGAGCAAAAAAGAGTAAAATACCCAGCGAGTATCAGTTCTCTGGGTGAAAATGCCTCGTTGATGCCAGAGGTTAGAGGAGCGCGGCCATGTTTTCTGTATCTAATAAAACAGCTGGTGAGTCTAAGGATAAACATCATTCACTTAGCAGACCGTACTCGGCACTGGTTCTGATCTGAGTAAGTAAAACCAGGGCCAGACTTGTGACCAGGAAAGGGACTACATTACTGTCTGTCATGTTTTATGAGCTGACTGTGTTACGGCCAGGTCAGGGGGAAAACCTGGGTCCAACATGAAGAGAAGAGAAGAGAAGAGAAGAGAAGAGACTCCCCTTTGCAACTCACATCCATCTATTGTCTACGGGGGCTGCTGGTGCCAATCCCAGCTGACCCCGGACAGGTCGCCAGTCCATCGCAGGGACACATACAGAGACAAACAACCACTCACTCTCACACCTATGGTCAATTTAGAGTGTGTTTTGACATGTGGGATATAAATGGTAAATGGTCTGTATTTATATAGCGCTTTTCTAGTCTTGATGACCACTCAGTGGCTTTACACTACAGTTTTGCCATTCACCCATTCACTCACTTTCATACCCATTCACACGCTGCCGGCACAGCCTTCAGGAGCAACATGGGGTTACGTGTCTTGCCCAAGGACACATCGGAAGAACCCACGACCTTCGAGTTGAAAGACGACTGGCTCTAGCACTGAGCTACTGTCGGGATGAAACTGAGGAACTGTCTGTCTGTCTGAGAGTGATTCAAGAGAAATCCACTGCAGCTGGCCTCTTACACTGGAACCTCGTGTTCAGGACCATCAGCTCCCAGGATCCACCTCGACACTCATACACACAATCAATCACGCACACCTGCAACCCATCATACACACACTCCCAAATGCAGAGAGAGAGAGAGCCAGAGGGAGAGAGAGAGAGAGAGACAACCGCCGGGGTCGTAACAAATGCGTCATTATCGGGCGTCTGAATACACATTCATTCAAACGTCATCGTCAATCATTACTCAGAAAAAGATGTATTGGATTAATTGCTATAAGGTACTGACACGTTCCAACCCCAAAATACACACACAGTGATTTTAGGACGGCTTACATGGGGACAATTTGTGAACAACTAATCAAACTCAGACGCTTTCTTTTTTTCTTTTTTGTTTCTTGTTTTTTTATTCAAACGAGCGGAACCCAAAAGCATCCCACAGCCTGTTGTATTTAAACAACATCGGTCCAAATGTGTTGATGTCGGATGATGATTAATCAACTGCAGCGATGCCATGTGCACGACACGCAGAGGACGCTAAGTGGATGAAACGTTGTGTGAGTGCTCGCTGCATGTTCTCAATCATTGCTGCTGGCAGAAAAAGCCTCCGCTGAGTGCCTCGCATCCATTGTGCTTTGGACCGAACGTCAACCTATTGCTTTATAAGGATGTCATGTTTTTGGCCCTCGGGCCCCAAACTCTACTCTCGGTTATAAACGATGTGGTTGTAAATTTGACAGAAGATTCCTTATCTAAAATACTCATGGTCCTCATTCAAAATGGTTCAATTAATGACACAATTGAGACGAAACAAAACAAAGACTCAGTCTTGATTTCCTTAAGCTGATGCTGATGTGCTCAAATTTGCCTGAATCAGCCCTGATACTGAACATTCAGCTGCACCAGGAGCATCAGTCTCAATATGATCTTTGCTATTTACTGATCTTCAAACTTGTTTTTAATTCCGTCTGCGACAATGTGACCCCGTTTTCGAGAGTCTTATTTCCTTGTGTTTCTTATATTAGTGAATATTCCCATCAGCCACAGTGGTGTCCTTGCTGCGGTGTAATGTCATTTTTCTTTCTTCATGAATCCCTGCCAACCATGGAGACTGCACATGTTTTGCACAAATGGTGCACATGCAACCGAGTTGCTGTTTTGCCAACGAAGAAAAATAAAAAAAACATTTGGCATCGCTGCACATCAGAAATTACACCCCGTTTGTTGGCGTAAGGGTATTTAGCAAACTGCAGACATAAAACTTTGCCTCTGGATGTGAGTTTTCCAGTTTTTTTTGATTAGAGAGTGGGTTTGAATTTTCATATGGTCAAGGCTCTGGTTGTGACTGCAATGCTACAGAGAATCCCAAATGGGCCCAAGTGGACACAGAGGCTTTTGCAGAGTATGTAATTACATAGTAAATTATTCAGTGGGTCCAAACCAAAACATAAAGGCATTCATTTTCAAAACCAGCTTACAAGGAAACCTCTGGCAACACTGAGCCAAACTGTTTTTTTTTTTGTTTTTTTTAAAGGAGAACCTGGGTCCTGGAAGTGGTTTATTGTTTTTGTAAAGAAAGATGATGAAGTTTTGCATTTGTTTTTTTTTTTTTCGGTGAAGCTTTGTCAATGAATATGCACCAAATATCTGCTTTCATACAGAGCTCCAGGAGCTGACGTCACATAATCCCACAGTGAGCAGTCAGAATCAAAACGATGCCATAGCAGTTGGAGACAATTTACTGGATCATTGACATCAAACATGCTTTGAGTGAGGATAGATGATGGAGCGATGGGAACCCACAGGCAACGGATGCCGCTAATGATCATTTCATATCAGCTACATAATCCAATCTTTTACCGTCTTTTGTTGGAATACTGCAGGTCTAGAACGATGTCATCCATTCAGGCATGTTCTGCGATATATTGCTCATTGTCCGTGTGCAGTAAACTCTGACCGTCACTGACGCCGATGGTAACAATGCTTTCCAGAGAGCACCACACTGACATTAAACGTCAGACCCCATTTTACAATCAAAGACAACATGGAGAGAACATGAAGATGTGACTAAAACAACAGCTAATAAACAGCTTCGGTTTGCAGCCAAACTGGCACCAGCAGCAGCAGCAGCAGCAGCAGCAGCAGCAGCAGCAGCAGTGGGAGACCATGTCCTGATGTAAACTCTGCTTGTATTTTTAACCTGTGCAGAACTGTCCTTTACACACAATTAAAGAAGTACCTGCCATGCTTTTGAAGTCAAGTTTTTGAAGTGTGGTTGAATGAGGTACTGTCAGAGTGTCGACGCTTGAATTCACCGAGCGTGCTGGCGAGCACACTGCCGTGTTCTTGAGCCAGCCTGGAACTCGCTCAACACTGATAAAAAGTCTGCCAGGGGAGACGATGGAAAACAGATTTCTGCTACTTAAACAAAAGGCTTGCCTTGTAAAATCTATGCCAGAACATGTTTGCCACTTTTACGCAGCCTTTTCAGGCAGGAAACTGGGGTTTGTAAAACCTTGTAAAAAAGGCTGTCTATTATTCTCAAGCTATTGTTGACTTAAGCAGGTGTGGATTTCACTAGGTGTCTTTTGTTAAGTTGCTAAAATCAGTTTTTCCCCCCCGTCTCTCACTGGCAGCCATGTTACCAGCGAGAGGGAGGTGTCTGGTCACAGGTTGGCTTCAAGGAAATGGTTGCACACTCATCAAAGTCAAAGTTGATTATGTGTCAACACCTCATGTAACCACTGAAGTATCCCTTTAACACATGTTCAACCCTTTGAAATACCCCACGTGTATTTAATTGGTGCCATATATTCCCAACAAAAGTGCTCGGGCGCCTGACCATTACACCGACAAGGATTGTATTGAAGTATTCAAATACATATCCAGTACTTTACTATGGGGTTGGTTCCCCTTTTGAAGTTATAACAGCTTCCACTCTTCTTGGGAGACTTTCCTTAAGTACTTCTATGGGAATGTGTGCCCATTTGTGAGGTCAGGCACTGATGTTGGACGAGAAGGCCTGGCTCGCAATCTCTGTTCCAGTTCATCCCAAAGGTGCTAGATGGGGTTGAGGTCAGGACTCAGGTTCTTCTGCATCAAACTCTTCAAACCACGTCTTTACAGTCTCTGCTTTGGAAGTCGTGTTGGAATGGAAAAAAAAAAAATGGAAACATAGCAATGTCCTGGTATGCTGAAGCGTGAAGATTGTCCTTCATTGGCGATAAGGGGCCTAGACCACCTGAATTCAATACTTAACATGTGTGGCCAAATGCTTCAGTGCATTATCCGGCCTTTTTCCTGGTGTGTGTTCTCATATGTGCTCACTCGAATATTATCTGGGAATTAAACGAGGGGATCTGGTGACTTTTGAGGACACTGGTGTTCTTACACACAGGCCCTTACTTATACAATCTTCAGAAAAAATGTCTGCACTTAAGTGCATGTCTAAAAGCAGCTTAATGGTGCTTCCCATGACAAGATCCTCACCATAATAGTGACAGAATAAACCTGGGATGAGATGACAAGAAGGGAGAGAGAGAGACTGAGGGAGCGTGTGATATATGACTCTGAGGGGTTAGGCCATGACTTTGATTTATTGTAACTATATCCAACTGGTGTGTTTGTACAGGCAGAAAATATCCGATGGATCTTGTGTCTTACAAAAAAAAACTTCAGCAAAGAGTCGAGCATTCCTCTTCAAGTGGAACATCCTCTTCCACATGCAATAATTACGGCATGATGGAATTATGGTTTAAGAGGCCCAGCGCTGAAATATAATACATGAGTTATGTATTTTGTTCAAAGTCAACAAAATAAGCTCGTCATATCACATTTGAGACTTCAGGCCCTGTGGTTAAAACCGTGGTTTCGGACCTTTTGGACTATGTCTGCTGCTCAATTATCTTTTCTTGCATTATTTCATTGAGCCTGTGAATCTTTCTTTACTGCTACGACGGGTGATGATGGGAGATCCGTACATTGGTAACACTTCACATTTCAGTACAGTGCAACAACAACAACAATAGAGATTTTGTGATAGTGGTTATGCCGTCTTATTTCGTAAAGGAACTTGCGACTTGGTAACAGCAATGATAATGATGCGGTACAGAGACGAGTTAACGTTAATATCATGTTAGTTATAAACTCATTAGCAGGTATTTTCAGCATGAAAGTATTACTATAAGCTACCGTCAGTGTGGTACGTTCATATAAACTGATAATTACCATGTCATAAAAATATAATTCATAGTAATCAAGCTATTACTTCCCCTATTACAAATTTACAACCATGTCATTACCATATTGCTACTGAACGGTTATCTACATTGTATTAGCCGAAACCCATTTAACCCCAGGTTTAAATGGGTTTTTGAACAAATAGAAAGCTTTTAAGCAGCATTCACTCCTGAGTCAAATGACTGCAAAGAAAGTGGGCTTTTAAGCACTGTTTTGGCAGCGATTGCAAATTCCAGCGTCATTTCATCTATTGGCTGTTAGCCACGAATGTTTTCAATGAACCTTACTCTTTACAACTCGGAACAGGGTTCAGTATATATATATATATATTTTTATTTCAGCATACCTCATTTTCTTGAGACTTAAAAACTTTCACTGGCTCTTCAGTTTGAACAAGGAACCGAAGTAGAAAAGTAAGCATTATGTTGCTGTTGTTCTTCTTCCTCTGCCAAGGGCATTTGTTGATGCATGGGTGAAAAAAAAATCATCCACTGATGAAGAAGAACAACAACCACAAGCAACTGGAATGGTGTTAATCGGCTTCACTTTGGGTTAAAAAAAGAAATCACAGGTACACCTGCCAATTTAGAGACTGACATTTCAATTTTCTTTTTTTAATCCTGAGAGTTAGTCCAAAAAAAACAAAAAAACACAAAAGGACCAGTGCTTCTCAAGCTATTTTATTAAAATGTTAATTTCTTTTGGGATGCAGATCATGGAACAGAGGTCATGCAGTAAGAACATGCTGGTGTGTTGCTTCAAATTTATAAGGTGAGAAAAGAGCTGAGACCGATGTGAAAAAAGGGTTACACATGGACTTAGAGGACCTATTTCCTTCATTTTGTACTTATTTTAATTTTTTTCTGTTTGGTTATAGGCAGCAACACGACTAGAAAAAAAACTTGGAAACTGAAAACTGAAAGATTTACCCTATGATTTAAAGAAGATATTGAAACATTTACCTATCGAGTACACAGTGAATGATATATCGGTATATATGTTTGTTTAGGTGTATGATCAAAGTTGACTTCACATGTTCTCACTGCAACGCAGCCATAAATGGTCCTTGGAGACACATTCTAATAGCACGTGTGAACACTGGCCCACGTGCGATCAGGATTGATGTTCCACCAGTGTGAACCAGTGATCACCAACAAAAAACTGTAATTCTCCTTAAAGTGAGGGTGAAATCTTACATCCAGCTTTAATATTGGGAATGAATAAATGATTAATAGCTAGTCATTTACTGTACCTTCAGGTACCAGTTTCTGTTTATCACAACGTAAGCTTAACTTTAAATGTCCTTGTTGATCTTCAAATACAAGGTGTTGTGTGTGAGGTTGCACGGTACATTCTCAAGAAGTTACTTTATCTAAAATAAGGGAGTCTACTCTTTATTTCAGTCAGTTTCAATCTTCAAATAATGCTCTCGTTAGCATTAATGTAAGAGCACATTAGCTGCTGCAGCTATTGTTTTATGTAAATTCATTTATGGTGTTTTGATCCATCAGGAACCTCCTTAAATCTCACACATAAAAGAAAAGAAACATCCCTGTGCCTCAAACAACTGTTTACATTAAAGTAAGTGAGAAGTTTAGATGTTAGAAATGTCTCTTGGTAAATGTCTCTCAACCAACTGAGTCGACATCCCATATGGTCTAGTGGTTCAACTCACTGCATGAGAACTATGATTTTGGCAGCCCATAGCGAAGAGGAAAGGAATTAGGCCTGTAATCGGAGGGTCGCTGGTTGAAATTCTGGGACGGGTCAAGAGCTGGAGCGCCCCTGAGCAAGCTATTGCTCCGTGGTAACAGATAAGTGCTGCTAACCCACTGCTCCTGTGCCGGCTTGTGTATGTTCACTACTGCTGTGTAAAAAAGGGATGGGGTAAACGCAGAGGTCAAATTCACTCATCACTCATTGGTGTGTGTGTGTGTGTGTGTGTGTGTGCAAAAAAACCACGTTCTAATTCTAATCTGAAACACAAGAGGCTCATAGTGGTGAAGGTTTTAAAGATTTGTATGCACATGTCTCTATGATGTAGTATTTACCATAAATACTCCATCCAATACATTGCAAAGTATATGCACTGGTGAAAAAGAAAATACAGTAAAGGTTGAGATGGCTCCGTCTTTTATTCCTGTTGAAACATAGTGTACGAGCCTCTGCTTGATCTTTGTGCACGTTAATAGTTATTCTTTCATGTGTTTCCACTCAGAGAAAAAGACAGGGGGGAGAAGGGGGGAAAAAAAAGGCCTCATATGTTAAAATTTATGCAGTGTCCTCTGATGTTGTTATCATGCATTTATGTGCTTTGTTACACAGAACATTGTGGCAACCCCGGCTTTAAAAGCACTTCATAAATTGCAGCACCGGCTCTCCCCTCTTACTCTGTCCACCATGTGAGCGGCTGCAGATAAACTTGAGAAGGTGCAATCAGTCCAACAAATAAAGTGGCTCCATCTGGTTTTGTGAGGGCTCTGGTGTCGACATTATTAAGTCAGAAAACCCTCCAGTGTGGTGGAGCTATTTTGGACCGTCCAAGTGCATCTGCTCTACTTCAGCTTTAAACCAATAGCAATAGATTTTTTAACCAGACACCAAAACATTTATCATACGTCATCCATCAGCCCCTAATTAGTGGTAAATATCATTTCCACCTTAATGGATGAGAAGGGACGTTTAAGATTCTCAAGCAAAGAACCATAGTAGCTGTCATTGGGCTAATGGAGAGCAATCATTTGAATAGTTACAACATGCGTCTAATGCAATGTCATTAGAAAATGTCAGAATCCTCTGTGATGAAATAATGTGTGCAGGGCAGCACTTGTCGACCTCAATAGCTCCTCGGACTTTGTTAAATAAGAGCAGCAGCATGAGGTTTGAGTTTGGTAAAATATTTATCCTCCATTACCGAGTCAAAAGTGGAACTACACCAAGACTATTTTCAATCTTGAATAAGCGACGACCACAAAGTCCCATGGCTAAAATTAGTCCCCTTACAATGCTCTTTCCAGGTTCCAGGGCTCAGTTGATTGAGTCCCCCTTATTACCTCAGGGATTTGTTAACCCAGCAGAGTCCCAGTTGCCACACGTCGGGGGCTGGATCGGGGCAGTGGGGGTCAAAGGGTCGTCGTCAACATGTGGGCCTGCTTTCAGCATGTGACTGCTGACCCATGCATCGTATCGCCTTGCACTCATTTAAAAGGTCAAGACTTGTGTAACCTGGTGCCGTTTGCCCAACCCGACCCCTTGACCTGGTGTGGACACTTGCTCCGTTTTATTAGCCAACAATAGGCACCATTCAGAGTAGGGCAACCTGTAGAACATCTGTTTCTGGGGTCTGGAGCAGACCATAGATCAGCAGTGAGGGAGTGGTTTGGCAGAAGGCGCTGCTTCAGAGACCTTTATCTTTTGCGATGTGGAAATCATTCAACACGCATCCATTTAAATGTGATTTGTGTCCCAACACTGTGCGCAACGCAGTTGGCCTTAAGTACTGTCTTTACAGAGACACTGACAACCAGTTTAAATGTCCGTAACTGTCTACTGAGAACACAATATAAATCTGGAACTGCACACTTAAGGTTGCAAATACATCTGCATACAGCTTTTGATGATGTTAGCACGTTGGTGTTTCTACCTGCGTATGTACGTGACTGAATATAAGCACAGTGTTCACAACTCAAGTCATTTTACCAAATATTTTACCTATTTTATGTACAATTTATAAAAATGGAACATTCGCCTGTTCAGTAATGCTGTGCAGTATGTATATTATGGATCTTTGTTGATATTTCCCACATTCACACTGTTCAAAAGAGGTTTAAAATGCTAAAGGAACAATACATTGCTAATGGTGTTAGCATATGGTTCAGCATTCTTTATGTTGCAGGATATACATTCTGTCTATAATGTACATTATACATCCTATTTTAACTATTTTATAGTCTTAGTGTTAATATCTTTATATATTGTGTTTTTTTGGTGATGCATGTTTATTATTTATTATCGTTTATCTTTACTGTCTTTACTGTCTAATAAAGGACTATCTTATTTTATATATCGACCCAATCCTAATCAGTATCAATAGGCCAATCAACATTGTAATATAAAGATAAGGCTGGTGATATTTTTTATTCATCCTATAGTCAACAAATCCCAGATCCAACAAACAAGTACTCTAGATATTCATAAATACATAAATATGCCAATATTGTAATTATCAATCTACCTGATATTATATTATACATATAGAACTTTTTATACTGCTTTAACACCATGTTATGCCCCATTGTTATAAAGTGTCTGCATTATCTCCAACACAACAAATCAAGATAAGCAGTTGGTGGTGCAAAAAAGAAGACAATTATCAAATGGCAACCCAGATGTGATGCTGCTGACTGAGTTGTCCACTTCTGTGATAAGTCGTCTTTGGATGGACTGGATTTGACCGACATCTCCACTCTCCTGTTCATTTTGCAGCAACTGTCTGCGCGGGACGATTTATTGACCCATTGTCATCGTTACTGGCGCTCCGTCATTTCGTAACATCATATGTTCTCACCACATGTCCCACCCATTCACAACCTGACCAGGTCTAATTGGTGGTGAAATCAAAAACACACATGTGGGTGTGCAGGGGGATTTAACAGTAAATATTTAGCACATTCCTCACTGGTTATGTACCCTCTGACTCGGTGAACTACTGCTGTGACTTCATAGAAACCGTTTTTCATGTTAGATCACAATGAACTCACCGACAAAGCTGTCCTTTGGCAGAGGAAGACGTTATTAGCACTCGCGATATTAACCTCTGTAATGGATAAGACCTCTGTGTGTACTATTCACTTGTTGAGTTTGGCTTTGGACTTCATTCTACTTGTTCCTTTTTCTGGAGGCATGGGCTCAATAGTAAAAACCCCTTTCAGTTTCACTTCATCTGAAGGCCATATGATATCCGCAGCCTTAAGTTTTATTCACAATGTTCACAAAGTATTCTTCAGGAGTTAGCTGTGGGCAAACTGACTGAGTGGAACAGTTCGGTTTGGTACAGTACAGTACGTATTTATTTAGCGATTCTTCTTGGGGTACCAGAGTAAAAGGGTACGGTACGGTTAGAGTGATTGGGCGACAGAAAAACTCTGCGATTGATGTGGAAGTCTAGGCAAGCGCCCCACAGACTATTCTCATACAAAGCTTGACTTCTTGTTGAGACAAACAGCCACAAGCTGAGTAGGAAAAAAAGCTGCTGTCCGTTGGGTTGTTGTCTGTTGCATCGTGTTCAATGCCGCCGTTTGTGGTCGCTGCACCGGTACGATGTCACGCTACACAGCCATCGGGCACAACTCACACCCCACCTACTGAGTAAAGGTAGTGTTCTCAGGCAAAAAAAACAAGCCTGACCCAAGATTTTTACTTTCCAAACCTTACCATACTGTACAAAACCAAACCGTACCCTGATGGAAACACAGTATAAAGACCCTGGCAAACTGCCACGCACAGTGCGCGGGGGCCCGACTCCTGATTTTGATACCACGCACAAAGAACGTGCACATGCATAGTAGGGGTGGTAAAAATAATCGATGACGCATTGGAAATGTATATTAAAAAATTGTTGCATCGAGATGCATCGATAATCGGTTTAGGTTTCCTTGAGGTAACTCAAGGAAGGTGCCTACAGCTAACTCCTGAAGATGACTATGACCTCGGTGACTGAAAACCTTCACAGCAAAGGAGAAGTAGCCCCACTACCCACAGTCCTCAGGTGTAATAAGGATGACATCTATGATTTGTAGATCATACATTATACATTTACTACAGAGCAGCCGCAATTTCACTTTCACAAACATGCTTTAAACGGCATATATAAATCACAACGTACTGCATCATTACATTAACGAGGTTAAAAGAACCAAAAAAAAAACGAAGAAGCATTCTCGAAGTTACATGAAAGGGATCATTTGCAATGATTTATGGGATGCATACTTCCCTCGCTCTTACTGTGTGTTTACGCTGAAAGCAGTTGCATGCAAAATCGATGTAAGGACACGTCGTACTAGATGTGACAACACTGACAATCCTGATGTTTCAGAAATGATTACGGCCTCTGAACCTGCACACCCCGAGTTTGCAGGCAAGTTCTAACGATGTGTGGTTCAAGGTGTTTTCAAGTGTGAAAATTCAGATTCTCTCTGGGAGTGTACCAAAACCATGTGGCGTAACTATTTATTACAAGCAGAAATTAGAAAAACTGTGTGCAAACTGAGTTCAAATGCCTTGTTTTTACAATTAACTTAGACATACATTATGATATAGCTGTCCATGTTTCCCGTTAATGTGAGCGTTGCTTTATTTTCCCCTTGCAGGGGCATTTGCGTTGGTCCAGTTCATGTGATGTATTAACCAGTGAACGATGACCACCTAAATGCTGTCATATAATGTTTTCCCAACTTTTATGAGTCAGTGAGGACTGCTCTCCATGTACCGTTTAACTATTGTTCTGCTTTTGGAACACTGAGGTCTGGATGATATACAGCAACCTTGTCCAGCAAAGTCACAAAGTTGGCTTCGTGTCTCAGCCACATACTTGAGTGAAGTTAGGTTTTTTTTGTTTTTTTCCCACCTTTGCTTTCTTTGCTGGGCATTTAAAGAGTGATGTTCATGAATTTGCACTTAATGCATTCTGAAATGTAGAGTTACAATTGTTTTATGGGATGCAGATGTGTCTATGTGCTGTTCCTGTGTAGATACGGTGCTCTCTGGCCCACAAATCTTTGGTGGTGTCATAATATTTTAACAAATATTGACATATTTGGTTGGTGATGCAAAGAAGCAGAGGTATGTGTGAACTAAGTCACAAATTGCACCCCTCGAATACAGCAAAACAGATGTTCTGTGCTACATTTATCAAAGTAGATGAGAGTCATTTTTCAGATTTCAAGATTTGCCTTGACCTGTTGAACCTGTTGAAACTATAATTTTTTGAAAAGTAAAAGTGTCTGCCAGGGAGGCAAAAAGGCATTATTTTGTCATTCTTAACAAACATGCTGCTGCAAATGCATGTTTTCATCCAGCGGCAGCAATTCTGTGCAGATTCTGTGCCGTGCAGATCCAGTTACACATGGGAGCCACTATCTGCTCCTCTCGTGACAGGCTTATTGCACCTCGGGCTCTGCAATGTTGGCAAGCCACAACAAGAAGTGATGAGACACTCTTACAAAAAGTGCTGACACGTTTACTTATCTGTGCCTTCATTAGTCGAGACTACACAGCCTTTCTCTGCAACTTACTTTGTGTTGATTTTGGATTTTATTTTAAGAATCGTTGCTAAATTGCAGAGGATTTGGAAAATACATAAGAAATAAATCTTAAACCTATTAAGTTTTACTTTGTGATTTTCCGTGCATTCTTCTGAATTATTCCAAGCATGGGCTTCGTCATTTGACTTCGTAGCTGCTCTGCATTGACATTATGCCCATTGGTTCAAGATAGCTGATTACTGGGGTCAGCAAATGAAACGATTCAAACAACGTTGAACGCATACAAACAGACAATTAAATGCACAGATTGTGTCTGTGTGAGAGATCAAATGTTTATTGTGCTCGTGTGTGAGAGAGCCAGCATGAGGTAATAGCAGCATTGTATGCCTGTTAAGTGTAAGCATATTACACTGTGTGCTATGGGCGTCTGTATGAGCAATGATAAGAAGTTCCATGTGTTGGGAGTTTCATAGAGCAGGTACGGTGAGGTAATGACATGAAGATGCTAATCTGATTAGCCACATTGATAGCACCAGTACGGGAGGTGCAACCCAATGATGTGCTAATGGTGGCTTGCAGATATTGCCTCATGAGTAATGTGATTAGTTTTCATCTGAGTGAATTCAAGTTTTGATCAACATTGATTTTAAAACGTGTATGAAGGGAGGGGTGTGTGCTTTCTTTATTCCTTTCTTTCTGCCTTTACATACAAGCAGTAACCAAAACCTCCTTGGTTTTCTGGGAATTTTCTGTATTCTTTCTAGGTAGGTCTTGGACGACGTGATGCTCGCTGTAAAACTTTTACGGTGCAGATCCAAATTCTGCTGATTTAATTTGTTTGAAAGAAAATACAGATGGCCGGCTGAGCCTGCACGCTCGCCATCCTGCTTTGTTCACAATGATACAGTTACATGCTTTCACACATACAGTATGTGTCACTCAGTAAAACAGCCAGCAGTGCACAAAATACCCAACACAAGAGTTCTGTTGTCCTCTCTCTATTTAACGGTTCTATTTCATTCCGTCACTTCTCCCAATACAACTGGGGCAACCAACTCACCTTACCTGTGGCAATTTGAAATGTCATTAAAGATTATCTTCCATCCATGTAATGTATAATCATTCATTTAGAGACAGTTTCTGCCCGGTTTGTGGCCGTCAAGCTTCGTGTGAGAATAGAGTGCAGGAATCGAAGATTCACCGGTCACAAGGGAGTGACGCTTTTCTCTCGCCCCCAATCAGGTGATCTCTGTCATGGGTCTAGCTCCAGCCATACCACATCGTACCATTACTCTGGTACCGCAAGGGAAGGGTACTGAAAAATGTCACGGTTGGGGCCAATTACTTACTTGGGAAACGCAAAAAAATGTACCGTGCCACATGTATGCTCGCTGTAACGCTCTTGCTGGTTTTTTAAAAATGGCTGGTTTGATTCTTATGTTGGGCATTGCACTCTTCCAGTATCGACTCAGTTTGCATGAAGCCTCGCCAGAGCAGGTGCCAAAAAAGCACCAGGTACCAGGTACTATCCCCAATGGAAAAGCAAAAAACTAGTAGCGTCAAGTCAAGCTGAGTAGCGCTCGAACTGTAAAATGGAAAAGCCTCATAAATGTTCTCAGCTGACTATCTTTTCCCTCATCCCTCTCTTCAACTGTGGTTGATAAACTGGTAGAACATGAACCATCCAAATCTCTGGAGACTGAATAGTACTTAAATTATCTTTAATAATATTCCAATTCCTGTAAGAGGTTAAATCATTCATAGAACTGACAAATCTTAATGTTTTTCAATATATGTCCACATGTTATTTTACTCAATCATTCAATTGTAGGTGATCTGGGTTTGTGTTGTAGTGGTAACAAGCAAAGCACCAAAGCCCAGACATCTTAACTACTTCCTTCAGCTTCCACAGCATGAATTCCAAGGTATTCCCCAGGTCACATGGCTAATACCTCTAGCATGCTTTGGGCCTACCTTGGGTCTCCTTACAGTTGGGCATGTCTGGAATAACCACAGAAAAGCATCTACAGGGCTGCCAAAACAGAAACAGAAACCCAAACCACCCAGATTGGTACAATACAGTGTGAATGAGCAGCAACAAGCTACAACAAAATCCTCCTGTATGTCCAAGTTACTCCTTCTCTTGTCCTTGGTGGTAAAGACACCATGAGAGGAAATTCATTTCCATTGCTTAATCCAAAATCCCATTCTTTTGGTTATAATTCAAGGCTGACAATAATTGGTGCAGGTTAAAAAAAAAACCCAAGTATATCAACTGACACCAGTGCATTATGCACACAGCAACATTAGCAGCAGCAGCAGCAGCAGCAGAAGTAGGATCACATTAC
Organism: Solea solea; assembly: GCF_958295425.1. NCBI lineage: Eukaryota > Metazoa > Chordata > Actinopteri > Pleuronectiformes > Soleidae > Solea > Solea solea. The sequence continues at coordinate 33,504,765 of NC_081135.1, forward strand.
TCAATGCTGTTTTTGACAAATCATTAAGAACAGCTCGAACTTCGACCAAAAAAAAGAAAAGGTTATGCAATTTTTGTTCCAGCTGTGCAATGCATGATAAGAAGAAATAAAAAATGAAATACCGTGCCTAAAAGCCATGAAACTGGTTACTGACCCTTGTCTACTCAGTAGTTGGAGAAAGTAGGTCAAAAGTATAGCAACAGTACTTCCAAAGAAATCTTGCTCTTTGACGAAAACCACTTCCGAAGAAAAAGAAAAAAAGCCAGATGAGACCAGCATTATTTTTTTTGGTCAGGCTTTTGTGTGAGAGAGTGCGATGGGCTGTTAATGGTTCGGAAACAACATAGAACCAACCTCTCCCTCCCGGACTGTGAAGTAACTTGATGCATAAATTATGTTGCATGTATGTTTTCATAAGTGACGGGCTAAAATAGGCACGACTGCTTACTGGCGTCAGCTGTCACCATCATTTTTGGTTTTGGTGAGACTGCGATAACTCGTGGTGCTCAGGAGGTTTTGCTTAGTGGTGCTAAGGTACCTGAAGCCCTTAACACATGAGGAATTAACTTGTTTGTATTGCAAATGTTCTACTTTATGCAAATGTAACCTTAACACATGGGGGGAAACAACCCAGAAACAGCCATTTGTTCTTGTTTTGAATCCCTTGAGAAACACAAACACAGCTGGTTTCTTCTCCATCTCCACTATGATCGAGTACCTCGAACAAAGGGGAGGAAAAGCTAATTGCAAAGGTCAGCATTTTCCCCCAATGTGTTGCCATACAAGTGAGCTAACAGGATTTGAAAAAGAAAAACACTATGTCGAAGCACAGAGTGCAGGAAATGAACTCCTTTGTTGTGTGCGGGTACTGTAGAGCTGCAGCAGGGGAACACAAGAGTCTAGTCTGAGATGGGTGAGCCTATTACAAGGTGAATAATAAACATACCTGCAAGTGGCATCTACCACAGGTTTAAGAGGGCAAAATGGCAACCCAACAACTTCATGTGTAAAAGGAAGACTGTTCATGTTAAGTGTACAGAACGCATTACATCAAGCAGTTCTGAGGAGCGGAACGGCTCTTTTTAGACAAATTAAAATGAATAAGATGTGGCGTTGTGCTTTATTATCTTGTTTAAGTGGACATTTTACACCCGTTTAACCACAAATAAACTCTTCCACACCATAAATCTGATTCTGAAAGAAAAAGCTTTAAGATCTTTTGGGGAAAGACTGGAGCAGTTGGTTTGTGGTGGAAACATGATCCGTCGTAAGTCGAACCCCACTCCCAAGTTTACTCCTCAAGTTCAGGCTAAATGACTCCTGTAGCCAGGTGTGTTTGCACTCTGACATGTGGCAGAATATGGTAAGTGTAACACTTGTGTAATAGAAGGAGCAGCAGGCCAGAGAATGACCTTTGGTCTCAGTTGGACTAGCAACACACATTGAGGAATCTTCTGCCTGTATTTAAATTTTTGTTCCACCTCAGACACATCTGACCAGTGACCAAAATAGCAATTCTTGCATGGTTTGTACTGAAGCATTTTGGTTTGCTCGGGTATTTTTTTTCCTCTGTTTAGAGAGAAAACTGAACCAAAGAAAAACAGGTCAAGTTTAAACCCGGAGGAGTAAACCATAGGTTTGTGCATCCTTCTCTCTTTTCTAGTAAAATGTAGGTACAGGCCAAAACACGCTCTGGATACAATTTTTTTTGTGCTGTTAGTGGAGAGTGTGATTTAGCCGACACATTGTCAGAAACACTGTCCCGTTTTTTTGCTCAGTTATGGGAAAGAAGAGAAGGAGGAATGGGACGGTTGGTGGCAGTAAAGTTGATAGTGAGGGGGATGCGGGGGCCAATGTAAAAGGGAACAGTTGGGAATGGATGGTAATCTTGATCTGATAAAGTTCATATACCGTGCAACTGAGCATAGAAAGGTAAAACATGACGCCACAGACTCCACTCCCTTTTTTTCCATCAGGTTTTTTTAGTGTCTAACCTCATACACCGAATAGAGAAATTATGCTTATTGTCACGTTTATTTATTGTCATATTTTCCTGCTAAAGCAGGGGAAAATATTTCATTATTGGAAGAATAACCTAACACTGAATACGATACACGTTGGTACGCTTTCTGTCTCTTGCTCCTTTCTCCTGGTCAGACATTCCAGGATTATATTTCTGCGTCTGAGGGCAAATCTGTCTGCGCAAACCAATCTTTCATTGTGTGGTACTAAGTGTCACAATCATGCTAGAACATGATACACATTGTATTCAGAGAGTGGGAACACCTCGTTGCAAAACGCAAGACAAAGGATTTACTTTTCTTTCAGTTCTTTTTTTCCTCTCCCCCCTCATTATCATTTTGTTATGTCAGAGACATTGGCAGATTTATGAAAAGTGATTCTCCACACGACTGAAAATCACCTTACTCTACTCCTATTCTACTCCTTTGTGCCACGGTACAAAAAAGTACAATTTCTATTTTAATTTGCATTGAGGCTAAAGTGGCACTGTTTTTTTGATGTAGCAGAGAAAAAGGGTAATAACCTTTTTTAAAAAAAAAAAAAAAAACTTCCATAGACCTCCGTGGCATTTAAACTAGTAATTGGTTCTGATGTTGTGCCAGATCAATGAACCACTGAGGGACTTCACACAGATTATTATGCACATTGAGGAAGTTCACCACCCCCAGACACACCACTCGACACGCAATATCCTATTCACCCTTAAACCAGGTCTGATAGAAGTCTCTGTGCAGTGTAGAGTTCACAATCCCCCACTGGAGCAAGGTGAGAAGCAGTGCAGCTGTGTTTGATAGGTGTTTGCCTCTGTACTGTTTCATGTTCATAATAGCAGATTTTTTTTCTTTTTTTTATTGGAACAGTGCGTGTGTAACACTGGACCCTACAATGCAGAGCTTTGTGGACTGTATGGAGCCTTAATGTCGCTTGGCTTTTAGGGTGCATTCACACCAGCCCTTCTAAATCGAATCCCAGTTCGTTTGCTCGGAAAGTCCGGTTTGCTTGGGGGGGGTGAATACGCAACTGAACTCTGATCCTAAAAACGTAGGCAGCTCCATGTTTTGTTCTTATGTGGAGGAAAAAAAGTTGTCCTGCACTAACCAACAGATGAGCGAGTTGTCTTGTTCATTGTTGTCTCGTCTTGTCCTTCAGTAATTCTTGATGCAGCTCACCTCAGGCGAGGAGGGGACTACGTTACTCAAAAAGTTTGGTTTGTTTCAACTGCACTGTGAAAGCAAACTCGTACCGGCTGAATGTTGCAACTCCCAATCGTACCGAGTCCAGCGGACTATTGAAAGTGACTCCTGAAAGTGTCACGGTAGCCCGGTTTCTGCAAGGTTGTGCTAAAAAGTGTCTCAACGACAAAAATGCCAATGCTGTCAAGCGAAGATGAGATCATGCAAAATCATCCTGTGATAAAAGCTCAGACTTTACAATTAAATAGTCTAATTCAAAACTAACTTTGCTAACTGATGCCAGAGACTGTATTTTTGGAACCCTTAAGCGATGTTTCCACCGAGTGGATCGGTTTGATTAGCTGCAGTGCATATTTTTTTGCGTTTCCATGAGGAACAGTACCAAAATACCCAACCGTTCAGTTTTTCAGTACCCTTTCCCGGAGCTATGGTACGGTATGGGTGAAGCTAGACTCGGGACAGTCAGCGGACTGGGCGACAGAATTGGTGTTTCTTCCATATTTTCTCAGTAGGTACTTGATATAGGCCTTTTTCACATGGAGTTTGCATGTTCTCCCCGTGGTTGAGTGGGTGTTCTCCAGGTTCTCCGGTTGGCAAAGCACCTCCAGCGACCCTCATGTGGATGATAAAGCGGTAGAAGATAGATAGATAGATAGATAGATGGATGGATGGTTTAAACTGTATCTCACTGATATAATGCAGTAGTCATGATTCACATCTAAACACCAACCATATCTACTTTACTGGATCAGAAATCTAAAAAGATCTGGTCATAGTGAGTCCAATCTCTACCAAAGAAAAGTCCATTCACATACATAGATGATTGTACGTGTGTGAACACCTGTCAGAAACATCTACATTTGCATGTGTTTGTAAGCACAAGGTGAAACAATGTCTTTTCCAGTCCATGTTTTCTCAGGCACGTCACATAAAACTTGGGGCTAGACAAATCCTATAACTCTGAAAGTGTCTGAGTTCTTAAGACGGGAGGCCATCACAAAGCTTGAAATAATGTTGCTGAGTCCACATTAAACCTTTTATTGAGGGGGTATTTTTCAGGAAAAGTCTGGTTTATGTGACACATGTAATAGACTGTCTTATAACAATCTGTGAAAACTTCCCAGAAGGACAAAATACAGCAGCAACAAAATGCTCTAAACCTATAAAAGCTGAGCAGCTCTGTTCTTTCTCTCTTTTTTCAAAATGTGTTCCTAATAATTAACCTTTTGATCAACATATTCAAACATCGACTCTGTGTCTGTTTAAAAGGGAACGTTCTCCTGCAAAGCACAATGTACTCTCACAGCCCACAAATGTTTTTGTTTTAGCATATCCTCCACCTTCGGTCTGTTCGGGGGAAACACTGTGTCACAGTGCAGCATCGTGCTCCGTTGGCTTCGCTGCTTCACTCGCGCTCAATGGCAAGATTGGCGATACTCTAGACCTTCGCTATTGTCAACAAATCCCACTAAGTTCCCTAAACCACAGTTTAGACTAGTCAAAACCACTTGAGCCCGCCTCTAAGCCACTTTCTAACGCACTGACCAGAACCACTGATTCATACTGAAGTGCATAATGTTCTAAAAAAACTGGTCATCATCTTGTAAACGTTTGACATTTTCAAAAAGAATCAGGACTGTTTATTTTGAAATAGTGGTGCTGGTGGCTACACTTTACATTATCATTACATTATTTCATCATCACTGCATGTTAACAGTTAACAAGTGCTTTTGGAATTATTATTAGTGAGCGAGTCCTTTAAGTGACGCGTTTGAGGATTTGAAATTGAATAAAAAAACAGCTCAAAACTTGTGGACGGCTATAGTTTCTGGGCTCTTGGTTGTTGTTAACTAATTCTTTTATGATGCAAGGGAGGGGTGAGGAACCTTTTTCCTATTACGGACCATTAGTTTTTACAATATCCTTCGAGGGCTATACTAAATTATTAAACACATCACACTAACCTCTCTCTCTCTCCCTCTCTCTCGGATTCTGAAGTGCTTGTTTTTGAGCGAGGCGCCTGGCGTCAGATGCCAGTGATGACGGAAATGATGATGCTCACAGCTGGTTTTGGCTAACATAATAAAAAATGAGCCTCTGTAACATTATCACTGTTGGAATGTCTCTTGTGAAAGCTGCGTGTTGGTCACTGAAACTTCACAGCAGTGGGTTAACTTTTATCCAAAAGAGGAGCTGATGTCAGAAAAAGCCTCTCCATGATTTCGCTGTATACCGTGTCTGCGGAGCTGCGTGGAGTTTGCCTCCGGGTCACACGGAATGCTCCGCGAGGATCCATGAGAGTGTGGTGTTCCACACATGTGTACCTGATTCAATATTCTACTGTATTCCACGATGTTGTGCAAGCTGGCGTTTGCATAGTTGATGCGTTGAATGTGTGTATGGGGTCATACATTTTGGACGGCACACACAGAATCAATCAATCAATTTAAGCTGCATGTTTTCAATAAGTAATATCCAGGGGTGTCACTATTCTCCAAATCTTTGATTCGATTTTCAATTTTAAGGTCAGACTTTTAAATCTTTTTTACTCTCTTTTAGCACAGATGGGACTTGTCTAGTTTAGTCTAGGATCATTGGTTTTATGTCTTGATAACTCGTTATTTTTTGAGTGATATGTGTGATTTGTTTGCAGTGCACCGCCCTATTGTCAAATTTAAATCATTTATTAACAATATGAATGTAACAATAACCAGTAGATGTTTAATGTTAATGTTATCACTTTAGCACGAGTTGAAAAAACTTCCTCAGAAGTTTTGCGTCAAACGAGGATGGACTGCTGACTGAGTTCTCATGTCACATGATTAAATCCTCGATTCCACCTTTGCTTTCGAAGGTCGAGATCGTGACACCCCAAGGGATATCACTTCAGATTGTCTAGTGTCATATTTTTACATTTGGCAGTAATAGCCTATACAACCCAGAGTTATTTTGGTCTTAACCTAAGCCTTAAATATGTTTCTAAATGTTTCTACAGCGGCCCGAGCAGATGTGCATTGTGCTTACGATGCAAATGAAGAACTCGTCCATAAACCAACAGAGAAAAAGAAAAGTGATACGGAGAGTGGAGAGAGTTGTGGACTCCTCAATCTCACAATTAGGTTGCACTAATTCTCAATAATTCTGCTACACTGTGAGAACACACGCTTGTGTATTTGAAATGGTTTTTGCATAAGCATGACGTTTGCCAACCGTTACATGAAACACACACTCTGACCTCGCAGACACACCACTAGAGGGAACTAACCTGAAGTACATGTTATATATGATATACGGTATACGTTTAAATATTACTGAGTTACTCTTTTACAAATATCCTTGCAGGCTGAATCAAACTGTCTTGCGAGCTGAATGACCACATGGAGGCTAAACATTCTCCACCAGCGATGATCTAAGGGCTTATTCACTTTCGAACATCGCTTCCCTTGATGGCTCTCTGGCACTTCCTACTGACAGACATTGGATGCTCTCGGTTTCTGGGAGAAGTTACACCTCAATGAGGTTAGAAGCTTGATACTCCCCGTGGGTATGATGACGAGCACAGATACTTCATATAGGAGACTCACACACACACACACACACAAGGAAATATCATGACACGGTGAAAAACAAAAAGATGTAGGAAGACTGGAATGGATATTTGGACAACTTGGACTCGGAGTGATAAGGCCCAGTCTCTGTCAGTTTCAAGTAGATGACAACACAGACACCCTTGGACCACTGTTAGTCATTAGAATTAGTCATGGAAACACTGAGTGGAAACATCTACTACCACATTCTCTGCAAAGTGCTCACCCTTCACAGCGTAAGCGAAAAGGCTGTGTTTTTCTTTATCATGGCAAATGAAGCGGACGACTCCTGGGGTATTGTTTTAGGAGAGCATGCGTGCGCGTCTCGCCGAAAACGGTGCTGTCTTTCCTTGAAGTCGAGTTGGGTGTTCTCACTTGTCATTCCCTGGGGAGGAGTGCATCTAAACTTGTGGCCAAGGCCCATTGTTTGCTTTCAGAAATGCAGCAATTGTGATTCAGTTTACTCGGGATCAATTCAATTACACGAATAAAATCATTTAGTCGCTGTAATATGAAGGAATCCTGGCAATAAACAAAAGGGGACTTGTCATGCCATGTCATCTTGGCCATTACTTCCAAACATCGTTGCAGGATGTGTAATAGTTGTGCTGTGGGTAAAGGTCTGTGTTTTAATTCGTATTACTGTTGTTCACCAGAACCGCAGCCACGAGCCTATTGCATTAGACGGCTACAGTAAGTCAGTCTTAGGGAAAGCTTCTGTGCTGCATACTATGGTGTCAGTGTGTTTTTGGGAAGATGCAAATTCAGTAAAGCCACAAATAAAATAGCTAAAAGTCAGTTAGAAAATATACAGTGTGTTGGCTACAACCATGGGGTTAGACCATGGTTGGGTTTTTTTGTTTGAAGATTCCTGGTCTGGACAAACACACCTTTGGCAAAATAGATGACAAATATACACACACTTAAAAAGAAGGGGAAAAAAAAGGCTGACTCATTGTGTGTGTGTTTCACATCCTTTTGGGGGTTTGTGTATGTTACAATCTGAAGTCTCACCATTAGAACTTCTCTTTATCAATCCCAGTCAACCCTAATTCACTGAGCAAACGCTGGAGAAGATAACAAACTGTTGACTTGTGGGATATTTAGAAACAGTTCACTAAACGTTCATGTTTTTGGTCTATTAGGGAGAAACCACAGCATACAAATTAAACTCATGCAGGGAGTAGTGACCATGTTGATTCAAAGAGAAAGATAGCGACTACTGATATCAGTCCTAGAATACTTCTTCCAGATGGCCTATTTTTGTTAAAATGCAACTTGTGGAATCAGAATTTATGTGCAAACGTCTAAGTTTTGACCAAGTCCTTCTCTTTGCTTCTGAGTGAACTCCCTGTATGTACGACGAGTCCTTGAAAGAAAGCCAACGAGCCATGGCTATGTGTCATTAAAATAAGAAGCAGCAAATAAAATTTAGAGCTAACATCTCAGAGTGGAAATGTGTCTTGGCATCCACTGCATAGAAACTGTGTCCTGGTTGGCTGTCTTGCCGTGTGCACAAGGACACATTGTGTGCACTAGACTGCAGAGAGAATCCAGTGATGGACCAAAGATAAACAGGTGCAGACACGATTATCATTATCCAGCATTGACGAAGGTTTGGGGCGTGCTTTGGGAGGGCGCAGCATTGTGATGCGCGCAAATGGTAATGAAGACCTAGACTGAAGTGTCAGCTTTTGTTAAAATGAAGGAAAAAAGAAAACATGAGCTGCCAAAGCCTGAATTCCTTGTGCCCAAATGACGCCTTGAAGGACAAGAAAAGCCACAGTGATTCATAGGTTTACAATTCTGGGGATGTGATTCAAAAGGAGCTATTGTTAGACATTTATGCGCACCACAATGTGGCAACAGGGTCGAACAAAGCAACTGCAAAGCGCCATGGCTACAGTTTGGTCATTAAGAGCACGTCATGGCGTTGCTATTCTTTACAGGCCACGACACAAAAGACTGATGAACACAATGATGACCGCTTATAAAATGGTTGGTGATATTTTTTTTGTAAACGGTAGCGAAAGAGCAGCGCGCGGACATAGCTAATCAGGCCACACACCGACTTCCACAGAGTCCCTGAGATAGAACTGGAAAAAAAGCTGTTTTTATGCCGGACTGACAGTGTGGCAATGTGCAACCATCCTGCAAGAATTAACAAGCTCTCGCCGAGGGAGGGGTTGGAGGACACAAAGCTTGGGGACAGCAGGGGAGCGACAAAGTCAACTATTCTGCACGTCACCCATCGCAGTTTACTGAGGACCGTGTTAAGACGTCTTGGATTCCGAAGGCTTCTTATGGATTCTGTGGATTTAACGGTCAAAAGTCTGCATTTCTGTGTGGTAAAGGACACGGCCTTCTGTGTTAATATAGAGCTGCCTGCTCATTTGGAATCCCACTTAGACACACATGGAAAGCTTTTGAACAATGCCCACTCAAGAAGAACCCGGAAAAGGTTCCAACAATGAGAAAAGCCACATGGCACAGGCCAACCGGGAAACACTTGACCAACAAAGGTAAAATGAAATATTAAAGAAGTGGTTAATGATTTCCATATAAACATCACTTGTTTAACGTCTCTTGTTTTCAAGTGGGCAAGTCCACTCACTCATACAGATGTCAGATTTTTCCACTGAAATCTTGACTGAAAAGACAATTTATCTTCATCTCTGAGTTGTTGGTTTGTTTCCCTTTTACGCCAGCTGTTCATGTAACACAACGCTGTCATAACAAAAAATACAGATGTTGCCTAGTTTATTGTGTTTTTTTTTTTTTTATTTCTTGGAATGAAGGATCCAAATGATACTTCCCAGACCGCTCGTAAAATGTAATCTGCGTAGCATCAATCTCCACTTTGATTTTATTTCCAATTTCTTCGTATGAGTCAACCCCCGTCAGCTTCGGAGCACAGATCACTTCCTTTCATAGGTGTCACAAGACTGATTTCTGGATTTTATGTGTTGAGTCACTGGACATGATATTAATGGAGGGAGAGGACTTGCTCGTAAACTTTGTTGCTGGAGGCGGACAGCGGCATGAGGCGCTCTGTCCGCTTCTGCTGTTCCCTCCCATCCATCACTGCATCCTTCGGAAACGCTAGGCAGAACACGGACGCAGCAATCGGTAGGTTAACGGAAGCTGATGACAACACGGGAATTTTAGTCTGTAAAGCTTAAAGGAATACTTCAATTTGCATTTAGCTTTGTATTACTAGAATAGGGGTAGTATTTTTGAAAAATTGTGCTTCCCAACCTCAGTTTCAGAGTCGGGAAATCTTCGATCTTTTTTTTTTTGTTACGTGTCCACCAGTGACACTTGGTCCGAGGCTTGAAAGATACTACCCCTATTCTAGTAACACAAAGCTAAATGCAAATCGGTGAAGTATTCTTTTAAACGGTCGTGCATGTATATCTCTAATCTCTAAGATTCCTCTCCACCCAAAATGTAAAAAAAAGAAAGAAATAATTGCCTCATTAAATATCTTATCTCTCTGCTAGATAAGTATTAAATATCAGCGTTCACACACAGATTCAGTCACTGCTTAGATGTTTGGTGGCATTAGTACAGCACGTTTTTTTTCCCAGATGCGAGCCTGGATTAACCGCGTCGAGAGAAGACGAGTCGCAGAATATATTGATGGCACATTCCGTACGTGTTGCTTCGTGCAGCTGGAGGACCGACTGTCGTATGTATTGTGTATATAAATAGATGGTTAATTATGTAATGTGCTGCTCAGGCCAAGTATGTAACTTGTAAGCTACATACGGCTTTCCAGCGCCGCAGTTTCAAGTTCCTTAATGAGCCTCATTATTTCGTGCATCTACTTGTATTCGCCCTAATTACTACAAAACGAGCCAAGAGTTTCACATGTACAAGTGTTGTTCAACGACTGGTGCTGGCAGCGGCAAAGACAACATGGGAGTTGTGGGGTTTGGTCTCGATTAAAGCCTGATTTATACTTTATTACATGCACAACGCTTTGGATTATTGTCACTTATCTGAAGTTTAAAAACCAAAAACACATTCTCCCCGCTCTGTTTTGCTCGCTTGATTGTTTCAACTGACGCACTGCCTGGTTCAATTCAAAACCTCTCCTTCTTCATCATCTCACAACTTCATCAAATCCATCCAATGAAGAAAAAGGGGCACAGATGTGGATACAAATATTTACACTACTGAGTACTAAGTCTTTTACTGTATCATCCCAATTGTGCGTCCTTGTATCAGCTTATTTATGTCTATTTTCTTGTTCCCTTCGTTTTCATGGCTAGCATAGACAGTTTTGATAACATTGCTGGGTTGAGTGATGAGGAGGAGATTTTAGATTTAGTGCTTCAACTGAACCGAAACATCCTTCTCTGTGTTATGCAGCGTGGACATCAGTCATCAGTTGTGAAATGGTGAGACACAAATTCATTTTGGAAATATGCACAATATAATGCCAGTGACTTTTAGCATTGAATATCCATGAGAACAAGTAAGGAGGAGAAGCTTAACTGCTATTAAGGGTGGGAAAAGTTAAGAAATGTATTATATTAGGAAATAAAATGACCATGATGTGTCATCAGAGACTAAAGTAATAGTGTTGAATTGACGTCCTGGCTTCACTGACAACAACAACAGCACATTTTGCATCTGTGGGCAGAAAACTTCGTAGTTGCGACACCAAACCTTAAAGGCGACAGTATCCCCTCAAAAATATCTTGACCTGAGGAGAAGAAAAGTGATGGTCTGCAGTGGAAATACGGTAAAATATAGACGGCTGAAAAAGGAGAGGGAGCTGTGAGAGACACGTGAGTGTAGATACTTTACTCCCTCACTGTTACTTTTTTGTCTCACTCTCAATCTCCACCTGTTGCTGACACACTAAAATGAATCAAACAGGTTTACTGTTGATGAGAATTAAACAAATAAAGGGACAGTTACGTATGTGGATCTGAGTGATTGCAGTGTAACTGCCTGGTAAATGGTCTGTATTTAGAAAGCACTTTTCTTGTCTCAATGACCACTCAAAGCATGTAGACTGTGGCTGAGCCGGAAATCAAACCCACAACCTTCCAGTTGAAAGACAAATGAAAGTGAGTGCTGTCTTTTTTTCTGTCAAATCTGGCAACCCACTTGAACTGCACTCATGTGATGCATTGAAATGGGATTGCTGTAGCCATTTTAAACATTAAAATCCTTTTTTTGTTTTTCAAAATGACACTTAAAATTAAACTTAATACAAATCGCCACAGAGGAAAAAGCCCATCTGACATGCATCATGTGGACATGGCAAGTTGGAATTTGTGTTTTAGAAAATGTTGTTAACATTATTATGATTTTAAAGAGGCCACCTAGTGTATGAATTGGCAAGCTGCACATCCAAATCCAACTTTATCATATTGTTCACATTAGGGCGGCGGTCTCTATGTGTGCGTGTGTGTCCGAGTTTGAAATGGATGCTGTTTTCATGCCGTTATAATGACGACAAAATCCACAGCAGTTATCAAGACAAGTTCATATTTAACAGGCTTTTCAACCCTCCCTCTACTGCCTTGTAAAACGTCTTATCCTTCTCTTTTGGAACATCACGCAGTTTCTGCTGGCACTAATGAGTTACTTCCCTAACCTTGTTATATAATGATGTCACCTTCATAAACAGTGCTGATTGCTGGTTTGAAGGTTTTACGCAGTGGAGATCACACACACGTTTGGATTAAAGAGAGACCACCAACGCGGCCTATTATATACATTGTTACTCTCCCATAACAGATATTTTGTATTCAATGTTTAATGTTTAATTGGAGTCATGAGCACAAGATTCAGGAGGTTTCGACTCCCGCCAACAAACTTGTAACAGTGTGAGGTGGTTTGGAGGGCGCAGACAGTGCTGGAGGAAAGTGGTCAAGGATAAATAACAGCACTGACAGGCTGCGTCTCCACTTGCCTAGGATTGAATTGAACATCTTTTATTTTTTCTTCGCCAAGTTGCTGATGTCATGTTGCTGCAGCTCCAGTCACCGCTGCCAAGATTCTTTTTTTAATGGAGATAAAAGAAAGGCGAGTGTAACAGTCGCATAAATAATTCTTTGCAGAGTGGTATCGCTCAGTTTATCGGCTTGATATGGACAAAAGTATTCGGACGCTTGACCATTACACCCACAGGGACTGTTTGCAACAACAGATTCCACTCTTCTTGGAAGACTTTCCTTAAGGTCTTTAACACTGATGTTGGCCGAGAAGGCCTGGCTCACAGTCTCTGTTCCAGTTCATCCCAAAGGTGCTCGATGGGGTTGAGGTGGGTTCAAGTTCTTCTTCTGGCCTCTTCTGGTTCTTCTGGCCAAGTTCTTCCACACCAATCTCATAAGCACTAGGGCACAGTCATGTAGGGCCTTCCTCCAACGGTTGCCACAAAGTCGGAAGCATGTTAAGAAATGTTGTCCTTCATAGGAGAGAAGAGGCCGAGCCCAAAGCCTGATTAAAACACCTGAACTCAACACTCAACAGGTGCGGCCAAATACTTTTGTCCATATCGTGTAGCGATGTAGAAATTGTTTCTCCAACAAGACGGAACAGCTGCAAGGGTATGTTTCATAAGATGTTTGATGACAACCTATAGCAATCAAAGTTGTTCAGCAGGTGAGGACACCCAGGAGTTTATGGATCAAATTGCAAGTAAGTACTTCACTCTGATTGCAGCGTGAGAAAAATTCAACCCCATGTCTAAAGAAGCCAAGCATTCTTGTGTTCAGGTCTGTAAAAAAATCTAAAAAACTAGTCACTAAAAGAAAAACAGCAGGAACTCTAGAGGAGCATGGTGTGAAGATCTGTTTGATGACCTGATGAGAGTTTGACACTGAAGTGCCAAATATTACTAGACAGTAATATTTGATTTGTTTTTTTGGAGGATGCCTTGGAGTCTCCTTATGTTAATTATCTTAACATATTTTGTTAAACTATGTGATGGACAAAAACTATTTGAAAATGGACACTAGTGCTGTTATTTTTCCAAATCCCGATTTGTGAGTCACAACAAATCTTTCCGTTGGCAGAATGTGCTCACGTCAGAGAGTTATTTGTTTTTGAAATCACACTTTGGCACAGTGCGCCTCCGCTCTTCAGCTCTCTCATGAGCTCTGAGTGACATCGTATGAGCGCCGTCGTTATTGGACGTGTCAGGAAAATTTTGCTCAAATATGTTCCCAAGAAGGAGCCCAGTGCTTCACCCAAGAAGCACCTGTTACTTACACCTCACGATGTTTACGGCGTTATAGTCTAGGGTGTGGATATGACTCCCACTTGGTGGAGGGGAGCAATGAAAATAGGCCTTGGAGTCCAGAAACATTCATTCTTACATTAAACTTTTATCAAGGTTGTCAGAAGGCTGTCAGAAGACTACATGGGGGAAGGACGGTCGTGAAATTTTAGTGCAAACACATGAGGAGAGGACTTATGCACTCATCAGAATCTCAGAATACTTTATTACACGGCGAGTGTTGCACAAGCGGACACTTAATTTCCCCCATTTGGTTTGCCGAGGTTCAGGGAGTATCTGGATGTGCATGATATTTATCGCGCTGACCTCCAGATATGAATGTGGCTCATCTAACAAAACAAAAAGGCACTTGAACAAGTCAAAGTCAACAAGTTCATGCCGGTCGGTGGGGGTTTAGCTTATGAACACACACTCTTTTTAAAAAAATTTAAATAAAAATGACCAGGCGAAACCGCAACAATAATCTAAAGTGGTCGAACCATGTAGAAAAAAGAAAAAAAAATGGAGGGGACATTATTCATGTCTATTTATTACTCAGCTAAGCACACAATGCAGAGGGGTACTTGGATTCCACTGTGACCCTTCACTGACCACACTGTACCAGGAATCAGTCTTTGTGTGGACAGACACACAGGTTCTTCCAAGAAGTTGTCATTTAGAGGTTGAAATTGCTTTGAAAAAACAAATTCAGGAGAATTTCACGCTGTGTTATGTGCAGTTTTTCTCGCAGTGGTAAGAAAGTGAAGTTGAAAAGGCTCATATTGTTATTGCGTGAGTGGTCTTGACGGGGGTTTCTGCTGGTGCCTTGGAGTTGGAGACGGTGGCTAAGTTTACCCTTCAGTTGGCCTGTAGAGATTTCAGTGACGTGGCTGTCGATCACGCTTATGCTTTGGTCTTTAATGGCATAATTAGCCGAGCTTATTTTGTCACTGTGAGTGGTTTCAAACTAATAAAAGGGGCTTTTGCTTTTGTTTTCCTTTTTTTTTTTGTCTCTTTCACAACCCTAATTTAATGTTGTCTTTTTCCAGAGTGGAAAAATAAAAAAAAAGAAGTTTTAGACATGCAACCGAATGACGTCACCCATTGTTTTGTGAAATGCTGTTTTTGAAGCCTGGGGTTAAGTATTTTCGGCCAACGCAATTTTGCTTCTTCTTTTTTTTAACCAGATACAACCACGTAAGGAAGAGTGGGGGCTGAGAACTCACCCACTGAACGACCACCTGCAACTGTGCACACAGTCCATCAATCACACCGCAGTGCCCCCAGTTTATGCCGTGCTTTATCATCCGTTTGACTTTAAATGGTCCCATAATTTACATCTAGCTGAAACGTGTGATTGAGGCCATAAAGGAGATCGTTTACCGACATACTAAATCAAGTGAGAATAAGACTAATTTGTCATAGACGTACATGCGATCTGACTTTTTTTTAAGGCAAAACAGAGGAATTCAGCAGCATCACAATTTGCAGCATAAAACTAAAAAAAAAAAAGTCACTGTAACCTTCAGGAAGGTTTCAGGGTTTATATACAGTTTAAATACAGGTCTGTGTAGCTGTAACTCACCTGCCAACAGTGTAGTAGTGTGGTTTGGAGGAAATAAAATCACATTTATGTTCATTATCAAGTTAGACTCACCGCAAGCTATGGAACAGTGAAACAATGTTGTACAGATCTGTCTCTGTCGTGTCAGCTGTGATGTGTCCTTAAAATGGGTTTCATTTCGTCTTAGCGACGTGTCAGTGCAGTCATGTCGAGTCAGCGATCGGCAGAGCCACACTAAGTCACCGTTACCATGGAAATGTCTACCTCAAGTGCTGAGATGTTGGGTATGATGAGTCCTTTTTAGTGTTTTATTGTTTACCACAGAGCAACCATGATTTTCCTTTCTCTCCTGCTGAAAACACGGGTCACTGCTATGCTTTATTACGTATAATCACATTAGGGGTTTTCTTTCAAAATCAGGAATGTGCATAGGAAATGTTGCTTTTAGTGATGAATCCATGCATTTTAAACTCTTCAGCTCCTCTTAGGCCCCTTTATTTTCGCGGGGGTTTGCATTATGTTCCGATTCTCTCTGAAAAACAAACGTTTTCGATCAAATGACTGGACAAAAGTACTTGCCCCTTCATCAAAAGCACAGAGTGGTGCATTAAGCAGTTAAAGGAGACAGCTATTTTCCTCAAGAGTTTGCGAAGATCAAAACAGAGCTAATGAACACCAGACCCACATTCATCAGAGGCCAAAAATAAAACTCAGAAATGTGGTTACGTGTCGAGTGGATTACTATGTAAATAAACAGTATGGTCCCAACACATTTATAGGAGGATGATGTTGTACATCCTGCTTTAATCTTAGTTAAACATTTATGTTAAATGTGCATTTTTTACTAAATTATCATGTGGATTAGTAGACAGACAGATACAAACTTCCTTCCAGAGTACAATTTGTAGCATCCTTGAAGACTTGGTGACGGCGTTTTTGGAGCTTAAAAACGCAAAAATCTGAAACCACCCTCCAGAGTGGAAAACTTGAATACGCTCCGCCGTAGCGTCTCCGTCTACACTGCCAAGATGCACAACTCTGCTCAGATCTGCTCACGTTGCATACGCGTTTACATCACATCCATGCGCCAGTACAGGGAAATAAACAAACATGTTGGATTATTTCCATGGGACGGACCTTCAAGCTGCTCTGGCAGCTCTAATAAACATACAGGAAATGTACAGGATAATCAGGTCCAGTGTAATCTGGAGTAGTAGTTCAACTTCTTCATCTGACCAGACGAAATTCTTTTTCCCGGCGGTTGCCGCATGCGCTCATACATGCCGGTGTTGTGTGATAGTGTATCACAGCGCCACCTAGCCGCCTGGCATGCATACCCAATCGAATTCCACACACTTTTGCGTGACCGTATGCACGCAGATTTCCTCCCGAAAACGCTCGTCTAAACGCGGAATAAAAAGTGAAGACGCAGCGCCACTTTTGCGTCTTCTGTTCACACCGTCATCATGTAAACGTAGCCTCACTCACTCACTCACCCCACACCAGAGTCCATAGAGAAAATCAGTGTTTTTAGCTCACTGGGTCACAGGAGTTCTACTGCTGCCTCCCATGTGCCATGATGTAGCATCGCTGATTTTCTTTATGGACTTCAGTGTGGGGAGCGACATGCAATGTTTTCCATCAAAATGAATTTGTACGGTGTTTACCAATTTTATTATTCAGAATAAGAGATAAAAATGTTTCATAAAAACAAAGAAACGTGGCCTTCATCTCATTTCACGAGACACTTTCATCACGCAGTCAGTGGACCTTGACCTCCAGCGTTTAAAATATTGTTCTGTGTTCAAAATGGCCTTCAGTCACGGGTGTAACACTGATAATCACCCCCTTTTTCCCTCCCACATAACTTCAACATGCTTTATGGAAACTTTTTTTTTCTTTTTTCTCTCAGATAAAACCCTCTACCAAAGATCTGAAGAGACATGGCCCACTTGGTTCAAACAGCCATGAAATTGTACGAGCGCCAGATAAGGCCTGATTAGACTTGTCAGCGTTGCTGCTTACCAGCACATTCGGCAGCGCCACCTGCATCTTCTGACTCTGCGAGCGTTCCGAACCACTCGTCCTCCTCCCTGAGAAAAAATGCCGAATGTGCACTTTCTCCCCTGACATGTGTGACCTCTTGTACCGCGGTGAACGCCGTCTGCTCCATCTGTCTCCGTATTATACATACACCCACGCGTTAGGCACAAACATTATGCACATGTGCAGAACACGCAATTTTTCTTTGAGCACGGAGTCCCCCCAACACACACACACACACACACACACACACACACTCACAAAAACAGATGCAGTTTTCTCTCCGTAGCCTCAAAACCTGTTATTCCTGTTCCCGGTGTTATCACTCTGCAGCCTCAACTTTAACCTGCTACGCATGAGTCTCCACGTGCCAAATACAGTGAGAACAGCCTGAATGATTGAAAGTTGCCTGCCTGGGTTTAAACTGAACGATTATTAGTTCATGAAGTTAGATTTTTCAAGTGAAGGTACGCCGTCTGCCACATGTTCAACTTCAAAATTAAAATGTATACATCCTCTGATGGTCTCAGGCACAGCATACATGCAATTACATTTCCAGAAGTCTCCTCCCAGGTTTGAATAAGGTTCATATTCTCAAGAGCTTTTTTCTCACAAGACATTTAATCCAGACACGGCCAAATATAAATCCTTAAATATACTGCAAATAAATGGTTATAAACGGCATCTATATGCAAACAAATGCAGATGTTTGGAACCACAAGCATTGCGGGTTTTGACTTGGCCCCTTCAGATATGGCAGTATTGCACTTCTCGGCATGAACCTGTTCCAATTTCAGTCAGATACCTAATATTAAACTTTCATTTCCTGAAACTCCTTCTGATTTGTGTCCCTTTTAACAGCACTTTTATCATGACTCCTTTAACATGTGCAGTATTCAACATTATAGGCACCGAGAATACCCACTGGGGCCTACTGCATCTAATAAAAATAAATTAAATGGTAAATATAACGTTTGGATATCAGGCTGATGTCTAATCAGCTCAATGTGAAAATCTCACCCCCCCCCAAAAAAAAAACAACAGTGAGGAAAAAAAAAAAAAAAAAAAAATACGACCACAAATCTTGCAAGTCTGGCTCACACAACTGCCGCTCATGAGCCGAATGTCATGTCAGGAGGGAACCACAGCTTCACCAGAGTAACTTAAGAGTGACCCACAGCAGACATTTCTTTAAACCGCCACTGAAAATAGCATGCTGGAAGTAACATGAGGAGGAGGAGGAAGAGGCATGTCATCAGGCTTCACAAGGTCTGTGGACTGCGAGCAAGCCATCATTGTTGGGCCAACACAATTCAAGGTAACAGTGTTTTTTTTTTAAGCCACGGGTTCTCAAACTGCGGTGCGGGTACCACCAGTGGTACACGAGAGCGTCCTATTTCCACTTGGAGGAAAATCAGAAATACCGTTCTAGCTGAGGAATTTTGACCAGAATTTTGACCTCTGGGAATTTGCACAATATCTGTTTCTGTAATACAACCTGGCAGGAAGACAGGCAGATGGATGCTTGCTGCAGGTGTATCACTGGGAAGAGAAACTGACAGCGTTAAAGCTGTCGTGTGTGACTTTAAAATACAGACAAACGTACAAGTTCACACAACGCAGATTAAGCTTAATAAGATTAATCAGATTAATGCTGATGCTGGATTCTACTGCTAAAAAAGATAAGCCTGGACGGTTCAGCAGTACTTCACAATTGTATTTTGATCACGATCACGGATTTTTGCTTCTCGCAAACGCCATCGTCCAGAATTGAAGATGTGTGTGTTCCACCAGCAGAATGTAAAGCAAATCCAGCGCTCCGTTGAACAACTGTCCGGGGCACATTTTTCTGTCCGACCCTAACAGGACATGAGAGAAAACTGACCGGTCCAAACCTGACATGCTTTTTTGA
Organism: Solea solea; assembly: GCF_958295425.1. Taxonomy (NCBI): domain Eukaryota; kingdom Metazoa; phylum Chordata; class Actinopteri; order Pleuronectiformes; family Soleidae; genus Solea; species Solea solea. The sequence continues at coordinate 33,524,329 of NC_081135.1, forward strand.
GTGTCTGCGTGCGCGTTATCTGCAGTCAGTGACAGTCGCCCTGTCACAATGACGAACCACAAAAGTTACCATTACATCCAGGAGGAAGCAACTACTAGCCCCAAGATGAACACACACACACACACACACACACACACACACACACACAGATACACATAAGCCACACACCTTACGAGTTATCAGCAGCACTTATGCGTATAATACAATTTAAGACTCATCATGAAGGATCATAAGTTTTTAACAGTTGTTGAACTGTAACAGCTGATAACCATTTACATAATCCGACCATGGTGGTTTATTTTTCTGTTGTTGTGGAGGAAAAGGATAAACATCCACCGTGAATGGCTTCAATAGTCCATGTGTTGCATTCACTGACATGCCGTAAACAGTAAACTCCGGTCCTAAACAGAAATACTGGGTCAAACAATTAGTTTTTCAGTTTCTACTCAGTATTATCACTTATTGTTACTCGTTGTACATCTATTTATTAAGTGTTTACAATTATTTCAATGAAGCAGTTAAAAAAAAACAAAAAACACACAACTTGAATTCACCATATGTTATTCTTTGTTTAACTAAAAGAACTTGAAATTACCATGACCTGACAATTATTTCTGGATTTTTGTCAGGTTGGGTCTGCAATACAGCTGCTGCTGTTTCTGCACCATGCAGCTCCAAATTTGGAGTCTGGAAGAGGAATGTTACTTTAAAACACATAACTTACTGAAAGACAAATGCAATATCTTGCACCGCAGAATATAACAGCGCTGTCTCTCTCTCTCTGTGTTTGTGTGTGTGTGTGAGAGAGAAGGGGTGGGGATAGAAGTAGCAGTGTTTTGGTAATTACTCCGAAGTCCTCAGGGGGCAATCGGAGTTCTGCATTGGAGCTTTTACTTCAGGGAAGTGTTTGCATCAGTTTGATAAAAAGCAAGCTGTGCCTGCAAGGAACTCTAATTCAAACTTGAAAAAGCACATGCAGGCTAAACTACTACAGGCTAAACTGCTTTCAGTTAGATTATCATTAAAAATCCTACCATGTGTAACGGGCCAGATGTGACTATTTATAATTAGGCAATATCACAAAAGCCAGCCAAGCTCGTATATAGAAACAAAGGTTTTGTGTATTTACATCAATGGCTGGAACTCCCATAGGGGGTTGTGTTGATGTTACATTGTCCTCCTCGTGTTTCTAACTGTTTATCTTTTATTGTCCGTATTATATTCCATTTCTTATGGACGTAGATGGTTTAGCCAGCCTGTGGTAGTATGTAAATGTTTATCATCAGCATCATTATTATTACTACTACTGTAATTATTATATGGGGCAGTTATTGACATGAGCACTGCGTTTCCGCTCTGTTCAACCTTGAGATTCCATCATTCAGGAAATGTAAGATCTATCACAGTTTTCAGAAAATGGTTCCCGAAACATTCTTGAAAAATGATTTGTGTAAATGAATGAATGTCAGCAGGTTGCACTTTTTAAAATGACATCATCCATCAGAGGCTCTAACTGAAGTCCAGCTCCTGACTCCTGACCATCTGCAGGTTGCGAGTTAATGTCACGCTACTTCTCGCCTCACGAACAGTGAAACGCGCGAAGCTCTGGGCCAACTGTGGATTCCACTAACGGCTTAAGACTAATCCCGCAATTGCAGATATCCTGATTTTCGCTCTTCCTCTGGTGAAATCCATGCGCTCCCTGAAGTGAGAAACCAGAAGACGCTCGAGCTGTGTCTGTTTAGGAAAGTGATGCATTTGCACAGGAATCTCACAGGTGCATCATTTAAACCTGTTGCCAGTCTCTCTCTCTCTCTCTCTCTCTGTCTCACACACAAACATAACATGACAAAATGACAATAAGTCTTGTTAACATGATCCACTGCAAACATCAGAAGGTGAACTTTGTTGTCTGGACAGAGGAACGTTTTCCACCTGATGACTCTTCCATTCATATGTTGTGCAGGTGTTGCTGCTGCACAGTGTGTCAGTGCGCCACCACCCCACACACACTGATGACTCTTCCTGAAGGGTTTTTGCAGTTAAAAGTTTTTGCTTTGCCTTCCTAGAGTTCTCTGTGAATTCTTCCAGACCTCAAATTGACCTCCACCACTCTGGTTTCCTGCCTTCTTTCTTACTGTATTTTACAAATGGAGAAAATGGCTACCTGGGAAATGCTTTCAGCTGCTGCAAGATGCCCATTATTTCTTATTGTTTGGGACAAACACTGAGCTACAATGTACATTGTCTCCTGTTCACTGCTTAGACAGCTTGTGGCTGGTGGCATTATGTTTTTGTATTGTTCATCCGTCTGTCCCGTTCACGTGAATGCATAATGTTTTGTCAGATTTGGCACAAACATCAACTTGACCTCAGGGACAAAACTGACAAGACATCGCCTTTTGCCTTGTGAATGCATTATCTTTAGAAATCACGAGAGAATCCTTTCCTAATCTGGCACAAACATTCACTTCGAGGACAGCTCCAACTGTTTAGATTCGGGTGGCCAACAGCCATGATGGCCACTTAAAACAAGTCTTTGGCCACTTGAACATTGAATTCCTATTAAGTAAATATGCACACGAGTGGGACAAATGTATGGACTGAAACTGTCAGTGGAAACATATAACAAGTGGTCAGTGGTTCTAGTTGATTTATGAGGCTTTGAGATTTACATCAAGTTCTAAGAAAAAAACAAAATACTTTAGAATGTTTCAGCTTAAACTTTTTCTGTCTTTTTCTATTGAGTCACAATTAAGTAATTGTTGCGTTAAACTCTTGTAACAACCATCTTAAATGTAACCGCTCAACGCTAAGTTTAATCACAAAGGCCTTTGCAAAACTCACACTGGAATTAATCTTCAGGTAATGAAGAAAACCATGCATAACCAAATTGTCACTACCATGAATAGCAATGTAGTGAAGCTACAGAGTATCCTCAAAACACCGGGAGGCTTCTATTGGGTCCAGAAGAAGAGTCGTTTTGGGAAAATGAATATGTGTTTACAACCTGCTGGCCAGTCTCCCGAGGTTGTGGACCCAAGGGAAAATTTGAGAGGTGGCATTCTCTTTGTTGTGAACTGCATGTGTCCCTGCCAGAGCTCCCCTTATTCAAGGGCAGCACAATACTATATAGTGGGGCAAAGCCCCAGAAAATGATGTCATCCACTTTGAAGCTAATCCATGACCAGGATGTTGAAGGATCTCCCCCTCCTCCTTCCCGTGCAATAGAATAAAACGATCAAGGGCCATCCCTGAAACCGACTTGAAGAAAAAGAGAGATTAAGATTTCTTCCGAACAGGATGAACTTAAATGAACCGCTCCGCGAATCCCCAAACTTATAGAAGGGTACTTCCGAGGACAAGTAGGGACTGCATTCCACACACTCATGCCTCACAGAGCCATGTACCACCAAGTGCCACACTAAAGGTTTGTTCAAACATTAGTCGTATCTTCACATTTGCTTCCGTAAGATTCGCTGGGTTCAACATCAGAGCTTTAGACAGACTTTAGGGGAACAGCTTTTAATATAGATGTAAGATGGGTGCATTGGTTGTGTTGGATAGCACCATAGCTGTGATATCACAACTTTGAATGCCTGACAGACATCGTATTTTTAATTTGATTTCATTAGCATTTAGTTCAATAAATGCTTTGTTGATGTACAACCTCGAAGAGAGTTGCAAATAGTTAGGATTTTTTTAGGATGTATTTTTCTGTTGGGATGTTTTTTTTTTTTCCCAAAAATGCAATAAAAACAAAATTTTGTACATTTCTGATTCATTAAAAAAAGCTGGAACAGTTTGAAAAGACTGGAAAAATTGTATAAATAACACTCCTCTGGAAGCCTGCACAATTAGCTGGTTAACCGGTAACACATGAGGGTATGGAAGGAGTATCCACCAAAGGCTTAGTGTTTGCAAGCAAGGATGGATCAGTGCTCACCATTTGTGCCACACTCTGTTCAAAGACAGAGTTTTTCAGTGCAAACAATTTAGGTCTGTGCTTCCATTCTCGTTACTTGGGGAAAATTGCTGGTGAATGTGCATGAACATGGAGTCATCAGGTATAGATATCGCACATTCGCTTAGTCGTACCTTTTAAGTTAAAAACCAAGGCATAATGATGACATGCATTGGTTTTAACTTCAACATATCCAATTATCAAGAAATGACTTTTATACTTTTCTACACTGAAGCCTCAGATGCAGTTATTTTGTGCTGTACTGTACAATTATGCTATGGACTAGACCTTCCTTGATGAGTAATATTTTGTAACCACAATGCAGCACTCCTTTGTTTGTCTCATTGCATGAATTGGACCTTAGAAACTCTCTCAATTTGCAAACAAGACGCCATTCATTTTTTTTAATGAGACTTATAGGGGTGAAACGCTGCACTGGAAAGCATGTGCAGGGGTGACCCATAAAAAAAAGAAGAGCAATACAACTAACAGGAGATACATGGCTCCTGCATAACCTTTTGACTCGAGCAAACAGACCAAAGTGAAAGTGTAAACAAGGAAAGAGACACACGATAAGTCATGTCAGAAGTCTTTGCGATGTAATAATATCACATTTAGTTGTACCTCGCAGCGTGTAATCTTCCAAAATTGCGATAATTCCAAAGAATAGTGAGCTACTTTTATAATTGCAGAGGTCTGGGTGAGGTGGTTTGCTGTCAAGTCTCATGCAGGTGCTAGCTTGATTTCCAGACACACACACACACACACACACACACACACACACGTGTATTCTACTCGTAATGACTAAAACCTTGTCCCCATCACACACACACACACACACACACACACAGGCATTGTGCCCTTTAATCACCTTTCATTATTAATAGCCAGCGCTGCTTTTGACCCCAACATGAACGGGAATCCATACCCACTGCTCGACTCCCTCCACGCAGCACACTCCATCTGTGTTAATGTTAATTTCAGATGCTTTTGTGCGCAATGATGGGGTATTTTCCAGCTGTTTCCTGCCTCGCTGAGAGGGCAAAGAAAACAGGAAGGTGAGACGAAGATGACAAAGCATTTCGGCATGATTAATGGTGGGATGCATGTGTGAGGAGTCTGAAGAGTGAAACGCGGGAAGAAACTCTAATTCCTCACATTTATTCCCACTGTTTTGGTTCATCAATATTATATATACAGGATTACGTTACATGCTAGATGTTCAAAGAATGTTTTTTTTTTTTGCTGTACATTTTTGTTGGTGTACTGACATCTACTTATGAGACTTGTTTACCCACATTCATTTTTAAAAAGAACTTAGACTGTGTCTACATTTGAAGGCTTCACTGTCTCAATCTGTTTGTGTTTGTGTGTGTGTGTGTGTGTGTGTGCGCGCGCATGTGTTTGTGCATGTAAAGAGAGAAGGTACGTAAATTAGAGATTATGCACAAGTTTTGTGGGGTTGTGGGGTTAACCTCTGATTAATTGCACAGCTCCAGTCGGTTGCGGTGAGGGCACGCTACTGTAATTTTGCAGCTGCTTGATTTCAGCATATGATACATGCAGCCCAATTGGCCTTCCGACCGCATACCAAAGCACTTAAAATAGTGTTCGCTTCTCAGGGCCCTTTTGCTGTCAACAAAGCTATATGGGGAGTTATTAATAATGTGTTTTTCTCTCGATTGGAAGCATGCACTAACAATACTGATGAACTCTCAGCCCTGGAGGTTGTTAATGTTTTGCTTTTTGTCTCCTGCTGTGTACTTTTGGAAAAAAAAAAAATCCCTCTCGCATGTGAAGACTTGCTTTAAATCTCATCACTTTACTGTAAAGACAGCGTGTGCGTGTGTTTGTGTGTCTGGGAGTCAGTGGAAAGAAATATTTACTAATGGCACGACAAAGTATCTGACTCTGTAAGCAATAATCCTTAGTCAACACAACTCTTGTGTTTTTACCCTCAGTCATTTCTCATTTGGTACGTCAGCATTTAAGCACAATTGCCAAAACACTGCCTCGGCTCACACGTCATGCCGCATAAGAGGTGTCTCTCTGCAAGGTATTAATCCCAAGAATTTATTCTGTCACCTAGATTGAAGACAGAGACAATAAAAACACACATACCACTCCAACGTTGCTACATCTGGGGAGCTTTGCCCCAAAGTCAGACTTGTTTGCTGTGATTCACAATGCTTTTAATCACCTACAGGCTCTAGAAAGTTGGATCTTGTGAGGCCACATAAAAGACAACAGATGGTGTAGTGTCTTTGACGTAGCCTGACAGCAGACAGATACATTCAACTGTGTCGCAAGCATCGACTGTCTGAATTTGTTGCCTAATGATGATGGCGTCTTGACAGTAGCACTACAGTAAAAATGTCAAGTTTCACATCACCTCGTGAATCAAAATGAAAAATAGTCGCTCCAACATTCTTCCTTCAAAGCCACATGATGTCCGTCCAACTCAAGATAGCTGAGGCGGGATGGGGATGAAACGTAAAGCCGCCTTGTCGTGGAGACAGCTTTTCCGGGACTTGTTTTGGAGTGACCAAAAAGGGGAATGTGTTAAAACACTGTAGTAATTGTTTATAGTAATTGTTTATATTACTTTTAAATATAAACAAATGTCCGCCTCTTTTAAACCATTCAACCAAAGCTCAAAACAACTCCCTCTGTGTTTCTCAGTATAACAGGGTTTTGTTTTCGTGTCACCCGGCGACATTCCCGCAGGAAGCATAAGAGCTCAACAGTAAAGCCAGATGGCAACCAACAGTTGGAACATGGACTTAGAGTCATCCTTTCAGAAAAAAGTCTGATGTTACTGCTCGCCTCTTTGGCTGAAGGTTCCTCCTTATCGTCATCCAGAAAATTGCCCTAAATAGACATGGGCCATTGAAAGAGCGAGAAAGAAGTTGATATTTAGGTAACTGTCTCCTGCCGTTGATTTCCCCTTGTCTATTTTACGACACCACCAACTCTTTCATGCCCTGCATTGCTTGATGTACGTAGACTAGGCCCATGCAGAACAAATGTCGAGTCTACTAGCGGTGTTCTGGACACTGTACACTGTCTCTCTCCATTGACGTTGACGTGAGATTTCATTTGGAACAATGAGCAAGAGAGAGCAAATTACGTGATGCCTGGGAAGATGCCTTCCAAGATCTCTGGTTCAACAAAGACAATTACAAAGACTGGCTTGTCCAAGATCCCAAGGACAGTTTCTTGGCCAGAAGCAAAGCGCGTCGCAAGTCAATAAAAGTAGACGCCATGGGTGCCCAGTGAAGTTGCACTCCCATCTTAGGCTGTGTCAGCACATTCAGTCCTTGAATTTAAGAGAATTGCTCCTGGAATGTCCTTGAAAAGTCCTTGAATTTGATGTCAACCAACGTGTGGGAAAAATACCTGTATCATCTTTGATTTATTGATCAGCTCCGTACCTGTATCATCTTTGATTTATTGATCAGCTCCGTCCGTGCGTGAGGGGAGTAGCGACGCAAGCAGTGCTTTGGTGACAGAAGTTACACACTGGAGCTTTAATGGACAAAAGCTCCACAAGGTTTTTGGTCTTGTGCTCCTGGACTTCCTCAGAGTGTGTTTGACTTACGAGATAATTAAATGTGAACTGGTGGGCGGGAAGCCAGTGCAGGCATGGAGACAGGCTGTCAGTAGGCTGGAGACTGGCCAAGGATTGCTGCACGGCAACGGCTCCATGACGTGGCATGGCCACTTCATGCTAAAGAGGTGCAGGGTAATGGAAACCTCGTGCTGATCTCTTCCCTTTCCTCTTTCACTCTATCTCTCCATCTAATTCTCTCCCACGTAAAGTCATACAAAGTCACACCGAGACAAATGTAGATGTTTACTCCCACTCTCACCTGGATTAGATCAGAAATATTCCCCCATGTGTACTTCTGCTGACTTGAGGCACACACTCTTGATTCTGTGGGAGGAATTGGTGTTGAAAAGCTATAAAATACAAAGTAAGCTCAGTGAAATGGAACTGTAGCGTATAGGGTTAAGCATCATATACGTTGCGTTTTAATCCAGCTTTAGATTTCAGGCAATTTGATTACATTAAAAGAAGCATACAGTAAATAGAACATTTACTTTTAACTGAAGGAGCTGTGATCTCTCTTGAGCTACTGCATATTTGATTGCACCTCATATTTATGTCTGTTTGGATTAAAGTGTCAACAAGATTAATACATTTTGTTTAAAAGGATTGGTTAAAAACCTCCCTACAAGAATGTTTTATTAATTGCTTTAGATAAACAGGTTTCTGTGAATGCACCAGAATCAGCCAAGCTATTTTTCATCTTTAGTGTGGAAACCATTGCAATTAAAAGTATGTTTTAAATTACACATGCTTTACGCTTCACTGTCAGTTTAGTTACTACAATTTAATTGAATTTAATGTGGAATATTTTAATGAATATGCACCTACATTTAATGTTTGTCAAGAGTGTTCTTCCTAAAGGTGGCTTATAATAATATATGTACGAGGTTCTCTGATTACTTGTTTTTTACAAGTAAACATAGAGTACAAATAAACAGCATTGCATATATTATGTAAATATGTTGTACATAATATTTCTAACTTTGTAAAATATTACAACTTATATTATATTTAAATTCTATTTTTCTTGTAATATTGCTTTAACACTTTGCTGATGCAACAATGTGAATTTCCACATAAAGTCTGATCTAATCTAATCTAATCTGGTAAAGCCATTTCAAAAATGTTCAGCATTCAGGGTGGCATAAATTGTAGATTATATGGTCCATCTTTTCTTTACCAACAAACACCATCAATATTAACACTGCCAATCCATTCATCAAAATAAGTCAAGGTCACAAGGGATGTGACTCTACGTAAAGGAGACCAAACTCTTTACGTAATGATTCTCCTGTCAATCATAATTTCCCTCAAAAATTAACTTAATTTAAAATGTAGCAGAGTGAAATACTTTCAATAAAGCTCACATAAGTAAAAGTAAAATTACAGATTCTTTATAATGTACATGTACTTACATTGGTTCCTTTCTTTGTTATTCAATCATAAGTTTTTGCTATTATTATTTAGTGGTCACTATAAAAGCATCACTGGATATATACGTGGGAACTGAACAGCTATTTAGTTTGCTACCCTGAGAATTCAAAGCTATACAGGAAGAAAGGAATGAAGTGAGTTTTAAAAAAGTCTCTTGTCTCTCGATTGTGATATGTAAGGGTGATAATGAAAATGTTTCCATTTCACAGAATTGTTTCGAGTGAATGGACTCTTTTCTGAGAATTGTATAGTTTATTTCATGCTCTTTTTTCGCTGACATTTGAATAGCCCATAGCACTCGGAGATCACAGGTGAAGGAATTGATTTCATGGTATCTCATGTGATGGTAACAACCATTCAGAGATCAGTGCATTTGAAAGGACGCAATGCCACAGTTTGTCTGTACAAACGACATCGGGAATCTATTTGACAAATTCATCAAGGAGGACGTGGAAGGAACAGAGATCTGTTTCGCAACGGCCTCGCTCTTCTCTTATTCCCATTTTGGTATTCCCCTGTGGAGATGCTTGCCACCCACAGCTTGGAGAAATTAGGTTCCCCCTCGCATCTCAAAAAGTATCAGGGTGTGCCGAATGGTAGTGGCATGCAAAGTGAGTCTATAGCACTGGCTGAACTGTTGAACCTGTCACCTCGCCTTTCTTCCCTGCAAGTGCATGTGAACTCTGTCTGTCTTTGTGTTATAAGCTGAAGATGGAATCAGGGAGTTTGGACTTTGCATGAACTTTTCTCATTAACCTACATACAGTTACATTTCACATCTCCTTTTGCTAAATGCAGATCACGCAACTAATCCTAAAGGGAATGGATTGTATACAGTATGAATTTGTAATTAATGTATTGGGATAACTTAATTATTATGCATGAAATAATTCATTTCTGTGCATTAATAAGCTCAAGGAGGGGTGCGGGGTTGGCAGTTTGCACCTGAGCTTCACTATATTCATGCACACATGCTGTAACTGTGTTAATTCCCTGATGAATATCATTAAATTATAATATGTATCGCCTCACATACTCACATTTCAGTATAGTGCAGTTTTTATTAAGATTATGGACGGCAGTACAGCAGAGCGTTAATTAATCGATTAGCATAAATCTAATGCTGACATTGTTTCATTGTCGGCAGCCCTCAAATGAACTGCAATTTAAGTTTCTACACATAAATAAACATGTCACAACTTCTTTAGGATACAATGGCTTGGGGCTTTTGATTAAGGGTACAGTCATTTTCTCAGCAATAGCCATAAACATGGATTTTTTGACAAGTGAAAGCAGAAGTGTGGTGGAGAGTTACGAGGAAGATTGTACTTTCTTACTTTAATACCAAAGGCCAGGGTCATCTGTTTAAACTCCACTAGTGAAGAGCTTTAAATCTTTTACAACAAAGTTAACCTGGTGACAGCCCTGCTGCGATATGAGCTTCTTTTTCCTTGAGTCATTTTCCTTCATTTCGGAATGAAGACCGACTTCTGTTGCTGCTGCCGCTTGGCTAACGTTGTCTAAGGGAGTATATAAATGATAAATTGTTAAAAGAGAAGCCAACAGCTTCTTGAGTAAGCAGCTACACTTTTAACCGAAGCGAGTCTTATTCCTATTAGCGTTGCTAACAGGGGACTGCGCAGAGGACGCTGCAGTTCGTTAGCTCAGCTAAAGGTTAGCTTTTCTGTACTTTAGCAGTGAAACTCACATTTATCATTATATAAATCTTTCTTGGGAGTGTTTGTGTTACCCCAGCCACTTGCATCTACCTTTTCACATATAACACAAGTGGCTGTATTTTGCTAAATTTAGCAAAGTGAGCTCAACTTTCAAGCACTAAAAAAGTAGCAGGACGTCACACATAAATCGCCTGACACCTGTAGCTTCATCATCATTAGGGAGAGTTGAAGGTCGCAAAATGCCACGTAAATCAGATGACAAAAGAGCACCACTGACCAATGACCAATGACCAATATTGCTTGTGTCTGAGCTCCTGAGTTGCATGAGATCTTGCAAAGATCTCTGACTGACAGTTCTACTACTTCTCTTATGATAAAATGATGGTTATTATGGTCGTATTACATGGGATTTGGGATTTTGAGTACATGTTTATGAATGTAGTCTATTTGTATGTTAGGAAATCTGTACTGTAATCAAATACAATCCAGGCTAATCAAATAGTTATTGTCCACACAGGGAATGTTTTTCTCGGGCAAACAGCTGCAGAACAATAAACAGCTTGACAGAGACAACAACAGCCAACAAAGGACATGTAACGTGATCCCATCACGGAAAACACATTTCCAGTCAATTAGGCATGTCGAGTGTGTTAACTGTCAGGTCGCTTGTTGGAGGGAGGGAAGATGTGTGAACATCGTTACAGCCTATAATGTGTTCCACTGAAGACGGTTTGTGATGGAGTTAATGAAGTACCGATGTCATACACAATGATGCAGCAGTTTCAGGGATTGTAACAAATAACTAGATACATTTTCTTTAGTTATACATGTAACAACGTAGTTCCTGCTTTTTTCAGAGGTTTTAAAAACTCTGAAAATGTTTTCGAAACCGATATCTCAGAGGGGTTTCACCCTCAGCCTGCTTGCAAGGCGGGCAGTGTAACTTTTCATTGACATCAGCCAACTCTTTCATAACAGGAAAAGCACAAGTGTTAAAGGTTACATTCACGAAGCCTATGTGATGGTTTTATTCCATTCGCCTGAAAAACAAAAAGGACCAGGAATTTAAGCAGCTAAATTGAATCCCGATCAACTTTCATTGTATTATTTACACCTTTTCTTTATGTGGCCTGTCAAAAAGTCACACCTCTTTTGAGCATGCACTCATTCATTAATTCAATCACTCTCGGCCTGTCCTTGCCAAGTCACAAACTCCCTTTTCATTTCAGATACTGCCTCTCCCTCCTGGCTTGTATCAACCAAGCCCTTCCCTACTTTCAGCCACCTACTCCCCACCTACTCACCTGTTACTTAATATTTTCCTCATATACTGTATGCAGGCCAATTTTCTGCCACAATTTCTAGGCAGTGCTCTCCACGAAGAGGCCTTCTAGCTATGCTTATATCTACTTTCGACAACCTGCTTGTTTGTTTGCATTTTTGCTTTTTTTTTTGTTTTCCCGTCTGCCTGTTGTTGTTGAATGTTGCCCCACGCCCTGACTTTTACTTGTCCCTGCCTGCTTTTTTGGTTAAGTCTTAATAAAGACGATCTCTGTAGACTCATTGAACTTTCGTGGACAACCCCTCGACTTAACTGCAAATCCTATTTCCAGCAAAGTTGGTGCACTTTCTAAAAATGCAATAAGCCTCTGCATCAATGGTACCTTCGCAGATAACTCAGGCTGCGGGCGCTGATGCTAACCTGTATCACACATGCTGGTTTGTGGAGGGGATAACAAATCTGACAAGGCACTTGTCACAGACACATCACGTCTCATGTAATAAAAAAAAAAAAAAGAACTGTTTTGGGTCGCTGGGGCTCCTTTTGCAACGTGGCCTCCGTGACAGCAAGTTAGAGTAATGGATAAGATGTTTGAGAAGGCCTCTTGGGAAGCCATAAACCTGGGCTTTCTGTTATTTAAACAGTTCTTGCAGACTTTGCCTGTTCAGTACCGGCTGCTTTGGCCAACACTCATCACAGACTGTTGAGTACTGGCTGTAGAGGCTGATAAGTTTTTCCTGGCTGGGCAAAAAGGCTATGCGGCCGCGTGGGATCTAGCCGATGCCTCTTCATTGCCTCATCCTTACTTCAAGTCCCAGACTCAGCCATAGGTTCCCAGCTCTCACTCCCAGATTCAGGTACAGGTTCCCAGCTCTAAGTTCCATACTCAGCCCCAGGCTCCCAGCGATGAGCCTCGGTCTCAGTTCCAGGTTTCCTGCAGTAGGCCCAGCAAAGGTACTGGCTCTTGTCTTACTGGCCTGACTGAAGCTACACAGAGCCCACATCGCAGCACGGTCTTCCACACTCTCATGTCTCCGCCAGTCTGCAATCAGCTAAATATGTGTTCATCTGACATGTTGACTTTGGGTGAATGGTTGGGGGGGTGGGGGGTTATGTAGCAGACATTTTAAGGACATAGCTCAAGAAAAATTTGTTTTGCACTGTTTTGCACTGTCATACATTGCAACCATGGTGACAGCAGTACAGAGGGATTTTAAAAGCAAATGTGGTTATGACGCCATGTTGTCTGTTGTGAGTTGAGCAGTCTGTGAAAGCTTATTGCCGGTCTAGTCCTGCAGTGAAATGTTTCCCGACATTTTCTTTACAATCTAAATTATTATTATTATTACGTATTTAAATGATAATTGGATTAATTTAATTAATTTAAAGTTTTTGGAAAATATGAACATCAACCATAACCTACTCCATGTGTGCTTTGGCAGCACTACAACTCTAACTCTAACGGCTACACAGTATCGACATATAGAAGAAATATATGCAGTTCAATGACTACTTTGTTAGCCAGAAAAAGATCCGGGGTAAGGAGCATTATAGAGGGGTAAACAGAGGGATAAGGGGGTGGGGGTGGAACAGTTAAACTGCTGGGCTTGGGTTTCAAATCTTGCCTGAACACCTGGGTCTGCATATTGCTTGGTTGAAGCAGCTGGGGAAAGTTCTGGCCTACAGTGCAAAACCTGGCTCTTACTTGGCTGCGCTTTCCAGCTTACTCCCATGTTGCTGGAAAGTCATATTCAGCTGGTGGAAACTGAGAGGTTTCCTGGAGCCCCAGAGGCCTCAGTAAATAGTCTCAAATGCCCTTGCATGCAGAGAGGGGGGATGTCTCAATTAAGCATTTGTGTCACACTAGTTGCCCTTTGTATTACGTCACTCACACACAAAAGTGCAGAGCAAACATGAGGCAATCAAACTTGGATTTTTTTTCTTTTTTGTTGAAGCAGATGTGATTTTCTGTCTGTCTGTCTATCTATCATCAAATGTAATAACGTCATCTAGATTATACGAGGGTTTTCTAGTTTCCATTTGGAGAGCACATTCATAATCAGCTTTTAAATGGATTTGCATTCAAATATGCAGTAGCTGTTAACAGAGGTGAGCCCAAACTACAGACTAGGACCTGACACACCTACGTGGACTTTTTCAGAACCGTGTCCACTGTCATGGCTCACACTTCTAGTCTGAGTGTAAAAGTGCACAGTGAACAGAAGCCAGGGTCTTGGCCTGGGTATCAACTGTTGCCTCCAGATGCTAATTTATTATCAGACCAGAGCTGATGAGCTGTGACACTGAATGGTATGTGACACACATCACGCCGTAGTTTTTTCCCCCCTCACATTTGCACAGTTCTGTACATGATTATTTGCCACCAGATTGGATAAAAAATGTTATGCAGCACTATGCTTGTCTACCTCTAAAGTTGGAAGTGCACTTGACAAAGAGCAGGTAGAAAATGAACTTTTAAAAAGTCTTACATTACAGACGGACAGACATGGGAGAATGACTCTACCACTCCCTCCATCTGCCCTTAACTCCTTCATTAATCTTAACCCAATTAGGGATATTTTTTTTGGGATCATGAGAAGCGGAGAGCGGGGTGAGGGGTGTTTCAATCCGACCACCTTACAAATTTGACTCCAGCAAGGGACAAGGATTAAGTTCCTACTCTGAAAAAGTTTCAGCCAGTAGTGACTGGGTTGCTTGGATTGGACAGATGGGATAACGGGGCGAGTCAGAGGAAGCAGGACCAGCTCCGTGTGCTGCTGAAGCCATCTGGAAAAGTGGAACGGGACTCCAAGGCCTGACGATGAGGTGAAGAAAAGTGCTTTCCCCTCTGCGCCTGCCGGGCTTAGCAGTGATTTGTACCACAGCATAGGAGCTCGGTGAGAGGAGACGCTCTTTCCTTCCAAGCAGTTGTCCCGAGATTCAGTGTTCGTCTCTTTTCTTCACTCTGCACTATTCATCCTCTTCTTTCCTTTCTATCTGGCTGTTTCTGGCTTCCTCTCTGAGGTGCCTTTACTCAGCAGTTCTTGACTGCTCCTTCCTCTTTGTCTCCAAGAGTCTTTCCTCTTAGATGCCAAGCGTAATGCATTGACAGCCGAAGAAATCACATTCTTTTCTCAAAAAGGCTCATTATTATTTTATTTTTTTCCCCTCTTCTTTTGGAGTTACAGTTGAAAGACTTTCAAACAAACACTGATTAAAATTTTTGTCTCAAATATCAATTCCTAAATGCGAAGCTTGGACTTTTCTGGCCTCACATTGAAATGTGCCAATCACTGTGTGGCAGACAGTCATGGGCGGGTCCCACAGAAAGCTTTACAAGAAGCTGTCTCGTGCTCTTTATCTGATGTGGTGATGCTACCATAGCATACATTTGCTAAAACAACCAGGTAGTCTTTATTCTGACTGCGTTTTCACTTCCCAAGTTCTGGGTTTTGTGCTGTTCGGTCCTTGTCGGCGCAAAGGTTGGGTACCTCTGATTTCAACAACCTGGACCATAGTGAACGTGATGTTTAG
This sequence comes from Solea solea, assembly GCF_958295425.1. Lineage (NCBI taxonomy): Eukaryota > Metazoa > Chordata > Actinopteri > Pleuronectiformes > Soleidae > Solea > Solea solea. Next base: position 33,539,835 of record NC_081135.1, read on the forward strand.
TCGCCTGTAAATCTGAGAGCAGGTAAGTACGACCTAAGCGTGAACTTGCATGCATATTATAGCTGCCCTTCTCTTAAGAATCAAAGGCCAATCCCACAGTTCCTCTTCATGTTTTGGTCCTGCAATTAGTATCCTACAGTACTTGCTTGGTGTGATCACAGAATCTCTCCATCCCATCCATAACGGGACAATAATCCTCGAAAAATATGAGTTACAGCTGTGATTCCGTGCGTGATGTAGCATCTGACGGAAGAGGAGCACACGCGGTGTAATATGTTTTGTTGAGTAACCCCGTGGGTTAAATTCCAGTCATCTCGGGGTCTCTGATGTGGGTGCAGCTGATTGAATTAGATTTCAGTGTTAATCATGTTGATGTATTTTGATATCTCGCAGCGAGCATGCCCTGGCCATAACAGGAAAACCTATACGTACATCGCCTGCTACCATTATATCGGATTTCAAATGAGTCATGTAATAACTTTGTGCGGTTCATCATGGTGATGAAAACCGTAAGACGAGCGGGGATTGCCACATAGAACTGTGCACTTAGACTATTTGAATTGCTCTTGACAGCATAAACAAACAGCACTATTAGCAAATCAGAGAACCACAAAGCTTCAGCTGTAACAAGTTTCATGGGAAATAACTTTTATTCACTCATTTATTTCTATGTGTATTATTTATTAGAGGGTTAAGGGGACATGAATCATTAAAATGAGTGATCTCTTATTGGGTGTTACAGTATCACATCAAGTCTAATGATAAGTAGAAGGAGGAGGAGTGTTTCTGATCTAAGTTCTGACCTTGTCAGGACCAGCAGAGCAGTGAATCAAAGGCATTAAACATATTTTTCCTTTATTTTTTATTTTTTGAATGTAATGGATATTTGGTGATATTTAAAAGTTACACAGTACAGTTTTCAAGATTTTATTTATTCCTTTCCAGGACCTTTTGTGGTATAAACACTGACTTTTTCAGGACCAGTAGTCCTCATGGTGACCAAAGCCTGGTCCTTGTGAGGCAGAATCTCATTTAAAGTTAGGATTAAGGTGTGAACCATAGTTAGGTCAAGGTCAGGGTTACCTGGTTGATGGTTCGGGGTAAGTATTTGATTTAGATTAGCTTCAATTTTATACGACACTGAGGAAATTCACTTGTTGCACTGGCAATAAAGGGCCCATGGTTGACGAGTTATGAATACAGATACAAAATAGAATAGAATCAGCAAAACAATGAATAAAATAAGCAAATAAATAAAAATAAGAGTATTAAAAATATAAAAGAATACACATAACACACCTTTCAGAAGTGAAATAGTGCAAGTCAGTGCAAATGTCCTTACAAGAAATATGTATGTTTGTGGGGGGGTTGGGAACAAAATGTACTGTACTTGTCTTGGCCTGATGCAAAGCATTTAAAGGCTTTTTTTTTTTTATGGCTAGAAGCGCTTTAAGAGTCCAATCTCCCCTTTGAAACGCCACAGTCCAGCAGAGCTTCAGCTTGTTGCGGTTGTCTTTAGCTGTTTGGGAGCCATAATGTGAAAGCCCTGGGCTCCTATCAGCCTCCCTTTGTCTTGTCCCACAGAGAGGCTCCTGTTGATGACTTATTTTGGAAACCAGAAGCACGGGCCTCTCAGCACTCAGGACAAGATGGCGAGTGATGGGGCCTGGCTGGCTGGGGCTTAAGTGTGTGAAAACCATGAGCCTGATAACAGTTTTTGGGCCCAAATCCAAAAATTTACTTGTTATTGTGGCAGTTTGTGTGTGTGTGTGTGTACTGTGTGTATTTGTCACCTCTTTAGGACGTTTTCTGGCATAAACACTGACCTTGTTAGGACCGGAAGTCCTTATAGAGACCAAAACCTGGTCATAATGTGAAGTGGTTGAGTTAAAGTTAGTTATGTGTTAGTGTTAGACATTAAATGGTTAACGTGTGGGATAATGCATTGTTTGTCAAAATGAATGCAATTTAATGCGGTGTCCTAGGAAGAATAGCTGTGCAAACTTGTGTGTGTGTGTGTTTAGTCTTCATTTACTGCGAATTGTTTTGTGTTTCTTGGTGGAACATGTTGTTGTCATGCTCAGCAGGGGATTTCCGGTGATAAAGTGGGAGAACATGGTTTACTATTTAGTACCGGCCAATCACAGCGCTTCCTTTGATAAAGTTGTTACTGTTGATTATGTGCCATTGTGTTCCTGTATTAGTCTCACTCGGTTGCCTTCAGTTTGAGGTATTGCTCATTGTCGCCGCCGCTGAAAGGACGCTTGTGTGCAGCGCGACGGGAAATGCTAATGTGGCCGCAGCTGTGTATGAAATAACGACCGCGATGCTATAGAATGTAAATATGGTATGCAAATGAAGTGTGGGTTGTGCGTGTGCCGCGTGCGAGAGATATTACGGAGATATGCGCGCCTCATGTTTTACATATTGCATTAAATAAAAATGTGCATAAAGTTTATTTACAGTATTAATAACAGTAATTACTCTCCAGTACTCGAGACATGTTTTTTTCCCTTGCTTTAAATTATTTACATTAAAGATAAAGTTCCCCTTTTCATTCATCATTTATGTTACACAATTAACATGTGTAATATTTCCGATCTTGCGTGATGTTTAACATTACGGGCTGTGCAAAAGCAATTTATTCTGCAATTTGGTGGTGCCGCTCGAACAGAATAGAAGCAGATTACTCATTTAGCCGTATAGTGTAATGGAAGACAAAGAAAAATACATCCTAATTATCCGTGTTCCTTGCCAACAAAGTTTAGATTCCATACTTTTAAATCCATCCGAATCCCTCCAAAGACTCCTCTGCCGCATAATACGTTCATGATGCAAGACCGGGAATCCTGACACTGGCTTTGTTTTAAACAGGAAATTCTGACTCCCTCTAATTAAGCTGGAGCAGGAACAGAGAGGTCTGTGTTGCTAAAGCTGCGGCGCAGCACTGCCAGTTTCAGCACTGTGATCCCCGCAAAGTCCTTTCAATGGTTCATTAATCTGGCCGAGGAGCACAACAAAAGATTTGATCGTGTTGGCAAGAGGAGCTTCTAATTGGGTGTGTTCGGGAAACTTTGATACTTATTAAAACTCAAGAACACCTAAGTCCCAATTTTGGCTTGTTTGATGGAAACAGCCAAATGTGGATATTTGAGTTTTTGAAGTGACTGAGAGCAGGATTGTTTTTTTGTTTTTTTTGAGAGGTTTATGTTTTTGCAGTGATATTAAAACTTAAAATACCTACATTGGTTTTCTACCCCAACAACGACTAGTAATCAAACCAGAATTTGATTAATCCTCACTGGCCTTGCACTTAAAAGGATAGATCCCAATTTACTGTAATCTATCCTACTGGAAAACTCTACGTATGCCCATATGTACAGTATATCAAAAGAGTTATTGTTCAAAGTAATCATACGTCTTGCAAAACCCTTCTAATTTTAATACACTGTAAAATATGATTCATACATTCCACAAACACGTCGTTATGTGCAGACATCCAATATCCATCAACTCATTAAGAAGCAAAGTTCAGCTCAATCTAATAAAATTGAATGAGTTTTCAAATGATTTCATATTTCTAATGTCCTTATTGCAAGTAAATTGCATTGCATCACAGCTGGGTGATATTTCCTGGTAGCGCATTGATTGTGTTTTCTCCTTAACTTTACACGAGTCACCTTTGCTCGTCCTAAACTTCACATCACCCACATTCTAACCCCCAGTGCTCCAGGAAACACATGGGGAAGCATTATTCAAAAGGGAAGACTGGCTTTGACACGAGACCAGCAGCAACAAATGCTTGGTAATAGATTCAGCAGACCTGTTAAATGCAGGTTTGTGCGTAGGGCAACGAGGAAGTCGGGATCGGATTCCGACAATTCCAACAACTCTTTAAATGTCTGGGTAACTTGAAAAGTGTAGTTTAAGTTAAGTTTTTCCACATATTTATTCTGAAAGTCATCTTTCCACGATTAAAACGGCAGTGTGTCTTCATGGAACGACGTTGCATTATTTGAACAGTGCGTCCTTCACCTCATTCGACAGTGGTTTACATTTACGCACAACAACTTTAAATATTGACACACATTTTAATAAGAAAGACCAGAAAAACAAAGTTTGTACTGAAACTATAGAAAACTGCCAACAAAAACACACGCAAACAAATGACTGTGCATTTTCTTCCACTACTTTTAAATATTCAAATATTAAGCGTATTGAGGTAAAAGAAGAGGTAGTACTGCAGGTGCCATTACACAACTGCAAAAGAGGACGGTAAAAAAAAAGAGAACGTCAATTCCTAAACACAGTGAAACTGGAAAAATCGGATGGCTATATTGCATTGGTGTGCTCGTAAATTCAGAAGGTTATAGCCACCTCATCGCTCCAGACAGGTTTGATGTTTAAGTTTGCCGTAACTTTTATAGCCTCATTGTGCAAACTCCCCACATCACATCACTTATTCGCCGAGGCCGTCTCCAACGCCGTGTTTTACATTTTTACTATCAGTGCGCCAGAGTTTAAGGAGTCAAAACACAGGAACATGAATTATGAAATGGAACAATGCATAAAAAGGTTCTAAAGGGAATACAGAGTATTGGCGGTTTCTCTTGCGCTTACAAAGTATACTTTGGTTTCACTTACAAAAAGCATGTAAATGTATCACCTCCAGAACAATAAAAACTCAAAAGTGAGTCACCTGAACTTAATATACTCCTCTCTGCCTCGAGGAAAATGTCAACTGCAATTCAAATTCATGTAAAATACTGTACCCAGGTGGGTTCCAACCGGGATGAAAATTCCATCATGTGAATTTTATAGTCCATCAAGCAATCTGTCAGGATTGTCTTTACCCGAACAATAACACCGACTTTTACTAACCATGCACATAACTTCACACTTCACACTAAATGTGTTCTGTCAGTGCTGTCACGTCAAACTGCCAGAAACATTACAGAAACACAGTGGAGAACAGTCCCACTGACAACCTAACATCTGTGAGGACTTAGAAGACAATCTTATCTTACAACTCCTTCAACAAGTTGCCTCAATTCAGGCACTCAAAATCAAAAGTCAAACAGATTTTAATGACTGAAAAAGTTCAATTAAGGCCGACGGAAAAAAACCATATAATCAAATGAAAGAAAAGCATTAGTATCTTACAGAGGATGCATGTTTGGTCTTTGTGAGCAGACCTTTATTTGTATGCTGTGTCATCCTGCGTCTGAAATCAGGCTCTGTCAAGCAAAACTATCAGCTCTGACTGAGGGGGGTGGGCGTGGGCAAGAAGCGCTGATAACTTCAGCGCTTTCCCGCACGAGCAGGGTTTTTTGAAGCAGTAGAATTCACTTCTGAAACTTTCCATGGGTGCTTCTCTGTGTTTTTTTTACAGGCAGTGTTTTAGCTGCACAGCTGCTGGTGCACGTGAGCTTCAGTGCATTGGAAACACAAGCAGACCTGTCACAACACGCACCTTGGGGCTCAAAAGTGCACAACTGCAATTACAAATATGCAGCAATGATCTGATGCCATTTGTACCGTGACATTGTGTAGACGTTGGCCATTTAGTCTCAAGATTGCTATTCTGAGTCACCCAACAGATTGCAGTCGCCATGAAGAGGAGGTGGCACCGACCAAAAACTGTGCAAACTACAGAAAACGCTCAGAGGCTACTTAGTTCCCCTCCATTATTTCACGAGATAAGTGATTGTTAAAAAAAAAAAAGGATCCATATCTGGATCACAACAGAAATCGAATAATTTCATCCTTGGTGTGTAATCTCCATTCCCAGAAACTTTCACCCACATCCATCATCAGTTTTTGATTTGTGCTGCTCGAACTCAGACAGATAGAGAAGGCAGCCAAAAACATGACATCCTCAGCCGAGGTTATGAGGTTAGAATATTTCATCATTGAGCCCAGGATCTAGTTTGCTCACGGAGAAGATAAATTCACAATTTTTATGTCCGCAAAATTAAATCAAACTCGAGCAGCTGATGACCAGCAGTTTTGCTTCACATCCTGTTTCGTGAGGCCACTGTGACCTTCGCGGTTGAACCAACGAGATCCCATCACTTCGTCCTTGAGTCTGAGGGAACGTTTGCGCCAGATTTAAAAGGATCGCCTCAAGATGTTCTTCTCGTGAATGGGCCGTGGCTGTCGGAGAAGTGTAGACGTGAAGGTCAGAAGGTCGCGTGAGATTTGGCGCTCAGTCTTGCGGGCGAACATCCTGCTCTGTCTTGAATTCTGGTGCTTCAATCAGGGCTTTGGGCTCGGCCCCTTAACCCCAGCACTTCAAGACAAATTTGGACATTGCTATGCTTCCAACTTTGTAGCAACAATTTAAGGAAGGCCCAACATCACTGTGCCCCAGTGCACAGTGCAAGGACTATAAATAAATGGATTTATTTGATAGGTTTGATGTGGAAGAACTTGACTGGCCCGCACAGAGCTCTGACCTCAATACCATCCAACACCTTTGGGAGGAACTGGAACAGAGATTGCGAACCAGGCCTTCTCATCAGTGCATGACCTCATAAATGCTCTACAGAATGAATGGACTCAAATTTCCATGGAAACAAGTCAAAATCTTGAGGAAAGGTTTCTGCACTATTGTTATGTACATGGTATATGTTATTTTCAGTGTCTTTTTTTTTTTCAAGACTCAAAATGATACGTTTTAAACATTCCCCTCTCGTCTTCTTCTTCTTCTTAACCTCCGTTTGTTGCCCGTGCAAAAGTGCCACAAGTGTGATGCAGTGTGGGGCCGTCACACGGATTCACGTCAATGGTATTATCACCCAGCTGCTCACTTCATCACCACAAAAGCACTGGATATGGCTTCAATCAACCAATGTTCCCGTGGTCATTCCGATACACGCATCTGCCAGAGACAAGTCAGACCAATTGCTATGCGACTCTTTGGAGACTTGTTCATTTTATGTTTTAACGGGAAGGAACCTGGTTGTTGTTAGGACATTTGTGCTTCTGCAAAAGTCATTCACGAGCCGCACGCGGCGACACAGCTCGCCCCCGCAACCTTTACGAATGCATCGCTGACAGGGAATGTACAACAGGATACATTGTGATGCCAGATTAATAGCTTGTTTTGATTAGCAAGACAATTATCAACACAAACAGCCCGTGACGCCTTCATGTGTGCTTCGTGTCACCAGGGTCTCCTGCTTGGTGGAGGCTGCTTCCTCTGCTCCTATAGCAACCGGTAAGCAAAGCTATCTCTCGTTTCAGCGCTCCATTGTTTGGTTTCCATTTTTAAGGGAAGGACCCCGTGTGCCCTCGTCAGTTTATTTTAAAATAACACGTTGAATGCCAGGTGAATTGTGAGGCGGCTATTTCGCCGTCCCTCCTGCATTGTTAATTAGAACGCTGAACTTTCACATGAAAAGCAGCACAACTACAGCAGCAGCAGCAGCGGTATGCTCCGAATGCCATTGCATTATACTCTGTGTATGTTTGATTACGGCAGATCAAGCCACTTAGCTTCCTTAATCATCATATGTCGCGATCGTAGATCACTTTTTTTTCGCGTCTCTTTGGCTGTCAGACTGTTGAAAAGTTAGAAACAGCTCTGTTCCTCTGCTCAGCTGGAAAGTTGGAATGGAAACCACCTGTGTTTGTCTGACATTCCTCTTGCTCAACAGTGCACCGCACAGTTGGTTTGTGACCTGATTATCTCGTGCTGTAAAGGATTATCTCGTCTGTTTATGAAATTATGAAATTGTTAAACAGCTTCACACCACTAAATTTTCCAATGATGTAAGCATCTCCCTCCCCCCTCCTCTGCTCTTCTAATTTCCTCCAGTGTTCCTGCCCAGGAAAAGGCAGGAGCAGATCTGCTGCACATATGCACGCTCTGGGCCCATAACTCACGTCTGCTCGACAATTAGCAAGGAAATTCTTTTTAGTAAATGACTGATTGTTTATTTTAAGGAGTCAGACATCACAGAGAGTGAGCATTGAGATCTGGAAAACACATCAGTGAGTTACTAGTCAGTAACCAGGATGTCTTATAGAAAACAGTCATTTTAGAGGGTTGTGTATCTCTGAAACATATCAAATGAGAACCAGTGGTAAATACAAATATGTTTCAGTTTGGGAGCCAAACTCGACAAACTGATTCACACAATTGTGCACGTCTCTGCTGCTTTTCAACAAAGCTTTAAACTCCAAGGACTGTAATTTGACTTGTTTTGTTTTCTTGCGTGTCACTAGTATTCTGGGATATCTCATGGATTTTCACAGCGGAGGCCAAAGTAAGCCTCGCACAAAGTCCTTTTCATGATGACGACGGTGTCGGAATACATTGTGTGAAACGGATCTATGTGAAAACGTGTGATTCTTCCCGTCATTTGCATATGCGCACGAATTAGTTATGGTTTTGTTTTTTATAATGTACCGTACTGTATATCCAAAACAAATTCATATTTCATCATTATCAAATCATCACCTGTCAAGAGGGTTGATATATACTGATCAGCCACAAGTGACTGGTTCTAATTTTGTGGATGATCCGCATACTTTTTGCCTTTGTCAAGCCAAGAAACCGTGGAAAACAACTTAAACTACTAAATCACATTATTGATGGTTGAAAATAGACTTTCAAAACAAGTTTTGCATATACCACAGTCTGCCTCGACAATAAAACAAAGCGCCGGGTTTGATGTTGTGGCCGATGGAGGCAGCAGGTGAAGAGACGGTCCTCGAATGTTTGAAACGGCAAAAACACACGAGGAACCGAGCTAAAATTGTGACGGTTAGACGACTGCGTCAGAGGAGCGCCGAAACAGCAGCTCTTGTGGGGTGTTTGTGGCATGCAGTGGTTAGTATTTACTAAAAGTGGCTCAAAATGAAGGACGGCTATGAACTGTGTCAGCGTCACGGGTGCCTGAGGCTCATTGATGTGTGCAGGGTGCAAAGGCTGGCCAGTGTGGTCCAATCCCACAGGAGAGCGTCTGAAAACGTTAGTGCTGGCTACGATAGACACTTGAACATGCAGCGCGTCACTTTTTGTTCCTGTGATATCGCAACATAAGCAATGCTGTTTACATCTGCAACGACTACACCCCTTCATTAAATAAAGGGTGTAGTAAGTAGTGTATGTGTACATGTGTGTACATGCCGGGCCCATGATATAAACTCAGTCATTTGAATGCAGTGATTTGGCAGAGATTTTTACGCCCGTCCTGACACAACCTTTCTATTTATCCCAGCTTGGGACAGGCACAAAGAGTACACAAGTAGTCCTTTCACACCGGCAGGGCTCTGTGCCGGTTACGGTTCACAAACCTAATTTTGAACCTGCAGGTACGTTCAAACCGAAAAAAAATGTGGGTTTGGAACCTTTAAAGTTGGTTTTCAGCTAGAACCAAAAGATCGTTTGTTCTTCTTGTGCCATATTCTGGGTCGTGAAGACGAGCAGGAAGTAGAGGAAATATGTTATGTTTACTTCCGCCTGAGTAACGCGGAGGAACGTTCTCCCACTTTGGTTCCTCTTAAACTGGGCTGGTTTGTCAGAAAGCACCAAGGTTCTGAGACTCCACAACAGATCCAGAGCCAGAACCAGAACTGTGTCTGCCTGAAAGCACTATAGATGTGTCCCACCCTGTGGCAGGGTCAAATTAACAATGGGAATTGAGTACCTTGTTGAGGGGTAGCCCAGCCCTTTGCCTGGACCTGTCAGTCACAAGCCAAGTTCTCTTGGATTTAAGTTTAAATAAAAAGGTTTAAATGGAAGCCAGGGCGGAGAAGTCAAGAGAAGATTGATACGGGACCATGGTTGGAATTCAAACTGAAGCAAACCTCAGCAAAATGTTGCTCCTGTTTGTCATGAGGATAAATTCAAAAGATTAATCTTTCACGCAGGTACAGTGTGAGTTTGACATTTTTTGTTCATTAAATTAAATGTCAACTTATTGGAGAGAAGCAGGTCAGAAGTATTTGAAGTTACTATATTTGTCAGGTTGACATTTGGCAGATTAACTCCAACTGAATGTTTGTCTTACTTGTCTTTATTCATCAGTTTACTGTGGAGGAGTGGGTGAGGGAGGGAGGGAGGGAGGGAGAGAGAAATGACAGGCTTACAATAAGGGTCCAGAATTTGCCACAGGCATCCTGTCAGAAGAGACAGTCTTGCTCACCACAAGATGAATTACTTACACTTTAGTGACTGCAATGGATCTTCTCTTTTGCACTGTCACACTTAGCAATACTTGGGCCCAAAGACCTCAAATTTGAACAAACTACAGCATATTGCATATATCTCTTGGAAATGTCTGCATGAATGTACTCTTATTGTGAATAGGGTCACAACAATTTCTAGAGCGTATACAATAGATGAATGGACGAAATGCAAAAGGATGTCACACATAAATGACAAAAAAGCTTGATTTCTATTTTATCGAGGATAATTCGCTAGCAGGGCACACGGTTGGTGTAGCGATAAGCGCTCTTTTCTTTGCAGCAAGAAGATTCGGGTTCGCGACCTGGTCGGAACGAGCGCCTTCCTGCATGGAGTTTGCTTGTTCTCCCCGTGTGTGCGTGGGTTGTTTCCGGGTTCTCCGGCTTCCTCCCACAGTCCAAAAACATCCAATATGGGGATTAGGTCAATTGGACGCTCTAAATTGACCGTAGGTGTGAATGTGAGAGTGAATGGTTGTTTGTCTCTATGTGTCCCTGTGATGGACTGGCGACCTGTCCAGGGTGTACCCCGCCTATCCTATGTCAGCTGAGATCCTGTGGAGGATAAAGCGGTAGAAAACGGATGGACGGATAATTCACTAGCAGTCGTGATTGTACTGCGTTGCTCACTTTACTCGGCGTTTGCAGGTGGAAGATATCAGTGAAAGTCAGTTTAAATGCTGAACAGATTTCAAGCGCCGAGCCTCTTGAAACAGGTCAATCACTGTTTGTTTAAATTACCATCACCATATCCAAACGGGAAGAACGCCTTTTCTCATCCCAGATGGCAGAAAACAAGCCAGTTGATTAACTTCCAAGGTAATAAGCCAGGTGTGTAATTGTGGGATTAAGTTGTTTGTATGATGGTTTAAACATACCTAAGGACCTCTGTATACTTGCAAGTAATTGACCTCATTGTTTGCAGTTCTAAACATGTTTGGCTCATGTAACAGCCACATTGTCCATAAGGCTAGAATTTAAAATTAATAATGACATTTCAAAGCCTCTTAAATAATCCTAAACAGAGGTCCTAACCCCTGACCTTACGTGACACACCATTGCAGATAACAGCGTAGTTTGACTGATAATTTAATGAAGTGATAGATAGGCCGCAGTAGCATGACAGAGTCAACCTTTCGCTCCAGTCAAGCAAAGAGAGCCAAACAATCAGAATCAAACTTTTGTGAGTCGGGGTCAAACTCCCGAGGCGCTCCTAAAATAAACTCACGTAATCAGGTGGGTTTGGTTCTCAATCTCGCCGGTGAATGACATCTGAAATGAGAAACAGCAGGTGCTATTTCCCGCACGGAAACACAGAAGCAGGGCCTTTGTTGCACCCTGTCTGATGGCCATCGGCACAATAAGGCAGCTGGAAAGATTTCAAAGGGAACTGTATCAGAGCTCTGCTGGTTTCAAGTTCTCCCCATCATCCTTTGTGACTGCACTGGCCACCCCTACTGGAGAGACTGTTACAGAGACGCTGTACAGTAACTGCTTCACTGAACGGCTGTTTCAGATCTGTGTGATTTATGTGGTTGACGTCTCAATCGAAAACATGCACAGTAGTTCATGTACAGTTTGCCAATATTACTATAATAATATATAATATAATAATATACAAGCTAATGTTTCAAATAGCTGTCCTCCCTCTGGATAGAAAACTTCACTTTCACTTGTATCGATATCTTTTGGAATGCATTATCCTTATTTCCGCCACTGTTTTGTGTCTTGTTTACATATACTTACTGACTTAAGAGTTGTGATCGGACATTTTTTGAGATATATTATTTACATATTGTAAATAAAGATGTTGGGGGGGATTCCTCAATGGAATCAGTTACCATTAAATATCCATCCTTTTTGATTTATTTAAAAAAAAGGAAAATTGTCCTCTCTTTTCCGTCTTAACTCCTGTTTTCTCTTTTAAACTAAACAAACTACTGACACTACTGAGAGTTATAGGCTGCGCTAGAGGCTAGAGTTTGCAATAGTGAAAGGGCTGTTTCCGATAAAGTTATTCAAACTCAACTGGCATTCTCAACTTACGGGAAGAGCTCTGTTGTTGATGGTGCCCCCTTACCATTACCGAGAGTCCCTCAGGGCTCTATATTTGGCCCATTGCTATTTACATTATAGGCTACATTAATTACAACTCTCTGCCCACTCAGTACTACAACATCCTGTATTTAATGCAGCTAAGACAGTTTTATATGCCCCAGTGTCCCAGCCCAGACTCTGATTCATCTTCAGTCCACCTTTGATGCTTTCCAATTATCACCTCTTAATCACACACTAAGTTTCGAAGCGAAGAAAAGACAAAGTATATTCTCATCCTCTCAATTTCCTGTATAGAATTAAAGGCTGTGTACTTTTTAAAACTGTAAAACTGTTGTCCCATCAACTTGAAGACTTCATGGTGCCCCGGTTTTTACTGCAGCTGTTGAATCCTGTTTATCAAAGAGCTTTTTGCTTTATTACCAATTAGACACATCATTGCTTTCTAGATAAGGATATTTGGGCGGTCTTTACAGCCACAAACAGTTTTCCTCTTTGCATTTTAAACTGTTATGCCAGTCATTGGACTATTAACTACTTCAACAACTTTATGCCTGCTGACCATGGCATTAACACGTTCAAAGAAAGCCCTGATATCATACAGTGTTCTTCAACACCCCAGAATATAAGTGCTTCGTCTGCCATACAATTTACAGTTGTGTAACTTGCTATGGTGTAGTTTAAGTGTCAACACACATTTAGCTGATGTAGCTGCACCTAGATTGCTTGTGTAGTGCACATAATAATTATCCACTGGCCACCCACCTGCACCACGTTTGTTTTCCTTCAGTTTCAATTCTTCAGACCTCCATCAGAGCCAATAATATGTGAACACATCTACCAATGGATTATGTAAGCACTGATTAATATGTTCCTCATCACTTATCTCATCCTCCAGGAACCCACTCACTTTTAATCTAAAATGTAAATTTTTAGACCCACCCCACCTGATCCACAGGTTATACACATCATCTTCTGCATACTCTAGTTTATAGAAAGCACAAATAATCAAGTGAAACAACGTGAACAAATGTTGTTCCAGATTCAAGGCAAAGCAGAATTAAGAAACCTCAGTTATAAACTGTGACTACAGGATGTGAAGCCTATCTGCTGTCGGTATCACAGAGTCAGTGAAAGAATGCAAACACAGTTACCGAGAGGAAAATGAAGCACAACCCGGCTTTGTGATGTGCAGTATGTAGATTGTCTCCATTATCAGTGCCATCGATGGGTGAAATTGGACACGTCGCTGTTTCAGCGGCGAGATTCAAACTTGCGATTGTCGCCTATATGCAGGGTAACGTAAACTGGGCCTTGTTGTAACTCATCTGTAAACAATCTTTGGTGGAAACGTGCTAAATGCTGCAACTGTGTGTCGCCCTCAGGACTTACTGTAGGTGTAGAGCTGGCTTTACTAGAATTTGTTTTTTCATCGGTGCGTCTTTTGTTTTTTTCCGCCCTCGGGGGGGCCTCTCTGACTGTGAAGATGAGAGGTAAGAGGAGCCCAAACATTTATCTCACTTCATCATCCCCCCGCTTCCCCCCGCCCCCGAGACTTTATTACAAGATGGCTGCACATTCTGCCACATGCACTCCTGCCCTGCAAAATGTAAAATAATCAAAAGAAGAAGAATGAGGTTGTCTTTTTGAGCACCGAAGGCAAACACTTTGAAAACCGATGCCTGACACCATCTTTCTGTTTCAGGCGTGTTATTAGTCAGGCATGAACGAACAAATTCAATTCAGAGGGTCTCAGAAAGGGATAATGCTTTCAGACATGCAATCTGTTTTCCCACTTCTAGATGCGGACACTTGAACTCGGGGGGGTTGCCTATTATTGGAGAGATGACAGTTTAAACAGATACCACATTCATTTATGCATGGATGAGTTTTGTGATGACTGGGGGGGGGGGGGGGCAAGCATTGGGAGGGCTAGGTAGTACAGTTATTTTCAGACCCATAAAATCTGGAGTGCAGGTCTGCGGAATAATCCACCACCCCAAAGGCCTCGCTATACCTCCAGCGCAATAACAGCCTGTCTCCAGCCTTAAAAATAGCTGGATGCTGGAACTCTCATTATAACCGTCCATCCCTGCAGTGGAAAACATTTGACAGAAGGAGGGAAAATAAAACTTGTTTGTAAAACGAGGCACATGGGCCCTGCCGATAGATTTCAGCAAGTGATTTCAGGATTTTACACGCTCAAGGAGTAATAAGTGCAAGACGCTGTATAACGCAACAAGAGAAATTAAATAATCCAAATTTTAAATGGGTGATGATAGTTTGTGGACTCTGGAATACATTAATGATACAGTGGACGTGATTTTTGAAAAAATATTTCTCAATAAGAATTCAACACACTGTTAATTAACCCTTTAACACCTAAGCCTCACAATGTCCACCTGGACCTTTTTCTACTTATTTTAACCATAAAAGTGCTCATTTTTCCAGAATAACTTATTATTCAGTTATTTACGATTTACTGCACGTTAAAGTTCAATTTCAAATGAAGAAAAACAAAAGGGTTTATTTAGAAAAACACAAAGAACAGATTTTGAGTGTTAAATTTGAAATTTAAAAACAACATATTTACAATAACATTTTTTGAGTGTCTCAGTGTTTCTTTGTCTCTAAATGTGCAAAATAGGCCAGAAAAATGGAAACTATGTACAGGTGTTCTTCCCACGCTCTCCTCTCTTGCGACAAAGATGCTGATTTGCCAGCTTCCTGCAGTAGTGCAAGCGAAATCCATAATAACCACACGTTAGTAAAGTCAAAGTCAGTAAAGTCAGTAAAGTCAAGCGATGACAGGAAAATGGCATTTTGGCTGCAAAGAAAATGTTTCACCAAAAACAGATATGTGGTTATTTCAATTCCAAATATGAAATCTATAGCCATTTTTTTTTTTGAAGAGAAATGATTTAGTTCAGCTATAATTTGTCAAAGGCCTGTGTTGAACACCATGGCACTCATTTTCTTTTGCTGGTTACTTACTTACAATTTGCAGTGATAACTAACGCTGTGATCACTGGTTGGTTGTTCTTATAATGACTGTTTGTCAGGCTTTCGGTTGCCACTGTATTTCTGACTGTTTTGGCATCCATTTACATCTCAAGTGTACGTTCTTTTCAAATTGCTCCACTACAACAAAAGTAAAGCACGTAACACGCAACCTTTCGCCTTCAGGCGGCAGGGTTTGCTGCTGACACGAGAAATAGATCACAGTAAATCAGACTCGACACTAAGATGTTGGGAGCTGTTGTAATCGGCTCAATGTTTAAGGGTCAGAAAAAAGAAAAAGGCAGTGTGGGAGAGAGATGTGTGTGTGTATGTGTGAGCGAGTGAAGCTCACACCAGCTGTTGTGATGTCAGTAGCCAGTTTGCTGAATATTTGAGCTCAGAATTCGCAGCCGGACTTGTGTGTGTGTGTGTAAATCTGTGTATTCAGGTGCGTCGTGTGAAGTCATCCTGAGCGAAGCGGCCAAGCTCAGGTTCCGCAGGGAGGCCTGCGTTCCCAGGCCAAAACCTTTCTTCTCCTACCATCACCATTTACCCATCATTTCTCTCACTGTCTGAGCCTTTCCAACACTTTGTTCCTCTGTTTGAGATGTTGTTTCCTCCTGCAGGTCAGACCTTTTCACTCTTGACCTTTTGCCACTCTCCCACACTCCTCTGCTCGTCTGTCAGCAGTGAGGATTTGCTGCTCTCACTGTAACCTTAATTCTCCTCCAGCAGCACAGTGGAATGAAGACGTGACATCTCCTGCTACGGCCCTTGTGAAATACTTTGGATACCTACATTTTGTGTATTAACAACAAGAGATACAGTTTTTCCTTTTTGATTCCACGAGGAAACAACACAGCACACAGTCTATATTATGTGAAGCTCTGCTCCCACGTTGGGATCTGATCCCACCAGCCCCACCCCCTTCAAACAGTAAAGCAAACACAAGTTCACAAAAAGTTCGTCCACAAGCTGCCGTGGTTGTACTGAGGCACTAGAGACTCAAGATGGAAGAATCTGAAAGGCATGTTAGTCAAATTCAGGAAAATAAAACACACTTGCAACAACGCAGCAACACCAAGAACAAAACACACAAATAAAGCCACTACAGACTGAGTTTGTGATGCACGTTGCAGTGCAGTGTGGATTGTGTTGAACTGCAGATATGCACAGCAAGTAATGTTACGTTTCACATACTGTGCGATTCAATTTCTCATAAAATCTCTGGATGTATGAGGAAATAACACAGGAAGCACCCGCTGAAGGTTTCAGAAGTGGATTGTAGTTGCTAAACATAAATCTGGACATTCAATGCAAAGCAGATCAAATGCTCCCTTAACGTCTGCCCACATGTGCCAAACATAGCACAGCTGCTGCTGTTCATGGCACCATGCAGCTCCAATTTTACCCGGACTCAGTCTGGATGAGTAACACTATGCTAAAAGACAGAATTACAATACAAAACCTTTGTGTCTGTGTGAATGTAGATTTAAACAAAACAATAACAACAAACAGTAATAGCACTAACTATTATTTGTCTTATGTGTTTTAAGTTTAAATGAACTTTCATCTTGTTCTCGGGTATGCATAGGACACTGTGGTTTTAAAGGTCACAAATTTAGCATCTGTGGGTCCTGAAACTGTCTCTGGGAATAACTAACGTCCATTTTTGGACATTTTGGACGGCTGGATGGATGGATGCCAAAAACCAAGACATTCTGCACATGAAACACAACATGCTGTACTGGGTCCTATGGACTGGATAGAATCTAAGGAAAACATTAAGAGAGAGCATAAATTAGAGCCACACATACAGTATGTTGAAAGGAACCATGTTGCGGTGGTTCAGGCATCTAATCAGGATGCCTCCTGGGCATTTTTGCTTAGCAGATTTTTAAGGCATGTCAAACTTGGTCTGAGACCCTCGGGTAGACCCCGAACACAGTGGAGAGATCACGTACCACCTCTGTCCGGGGCCTCCAGGTCCCTAAGGAGGAGCTAGAAACTTGCTTAACTTTCAGGACTCTATAGACAAGTGACGGGGGGAAAGGACTGCCTGATGTGGTGTGTGTGCACATTCTGTTTCTGTTCATAATTACATTTTACTATGGTTACCTCTGTCTAGCCCGTACATACGCCAAGTAATTACATCTGTTTTACCTGAAAGAGTGATCTGTAACTTCTGTTTTCTTAATGTTTTTTTCTTTTTTTTTGGGGGGGGGGGGGGGGGGGTTATCTGAAGCTATCTGTCTACACACAGCAGGTGTCACACGGTGTATACATTATACATAAAAAACATTTAAAGCTGTCGTGTGTCACTTTTAAAGATAAGCGTATGTATGTTACATCATAGCCACTGTCAAAGGAGTTCACTCCATAATCATTAAGCCTATCAGCTCTCAGTATAACTGTGTTATAGTGACATACTTGCACTGCACACTAGAAGTGATTGATTTTCTTGGGTTTAGGGTTAAGGACAGGGGGCGACATCCTCATAACAACTGGTATCAGGAGTAAATTTAGTCATACGACAGTAGCAGGAAGTTGTTATTGCTATTTTAATCTTCTGAATTGAGTAACGGAAGTCCTATGTGAGGAGAATAGGTACACACAGGTTTGCACAGCTATTCTTCTTAGGACAATGTGCTGAGTTTCATTCATTTGAACCGCCTAATCAAAGTTTTATACCTAACCTGACATATAACCAATAACTTGATGCCTAACCCTAACCACAAATTCAAATTGTATCCCTAAGCTTAACCAGTTCCTCAGAAATGAGGTTGTGCCTCATTAGGACCAGGTTCAGGGGACTACTGGTCCGGCCAAGATCAGTATTTATGCCAGAAAAGGTTAGAAAGAAGTAACACATGCAAGTATACAAACACACACACTTACTCTTAAGCTCTGTCACACACACACACACAGGGCATGCAAAGGTTGCACACTGCTGCAACAGATGAAAAGAAAATACCCCACAGTATTGGGTTACAGTAAATCTAATTAGAGGATTACGGTTATGATAAGGATTGGAAAGCTTGTTTAGCTGTTCGTATACAGGTTTGACTTCAATTACAACCTGGGTTGGTCTTGATGTAATGCATATAATTATCTTGTAATTACACCTTTTGAGGATGTTTAGTAATGCAATATGCTATTTTGCAACTACAATTTATGGCCACTGTTCGAGAGAGTTGGCGAGTGCCAAAACAAAATGGTAATTTGGAGATGTAATCTGCAGCTCTGTAGAGGCTGCTGCTGCCTCTATTACGGCTGATGGAAAGTGCCCTACTTCACTGAGTTTCAAATAGAATGCATTTGTATGCCCTGCTCCGACGACGTGGTTGTTGTTCTTGGAGAGGGAAGTCGTTTTGACTTGCATTTTCAGTATTGTGGTACCATGGCTTTGTTCCATATGTGAGCACTCCCCACATGTCTGCACAGTGTCTACTACTGGAATTACACTATCTGGTCACTTTCAAGAGGTATTTCATTTATTTTATTTTTTTTATCCTGGTAGGGGCTAGTGGTTAGCACTTAGCAGCAAAAAGACTCAGGTTCGCGACCCAGTTGAAACAAGGGCCTTTCTGGATGGAGAATTGACCATTCCGTGTTGACCAATCAATGGACTGCCGTAAGCTCCATCATTACAGTGCTGCAACACTTGGCTCTGTAACCCAAAAGGAAGGGTACCAAAGAGTGGGATGGTATAGTTTAGTCATTGTAGTATCCTTCACAACTTTTGCCAATGAAAATGGAAATAATTGTGTAACTTATCAAACTGTACTGCTTGTTAAACCACTAATAGTTAGAGGGCCGACATTGGGCAAGACGCAGGTTGTCAGTCTAACACAGGATGACAATTCAGCCACTGCATGGTGAATTTCAGCCTCTCATATCAGCTATAATTTGCAAAACTAAGCGATGTAAGGATTATTAAACCCTGGCAATTGTCAAACTAAACTATTTTGATCTAGTTTTTATCTTACTTTGATTGTTTTTTTCCTGTATTGTCTTTTTTTTAATCCTTTTTAATCCACACATGTGCTAGGTGTTTTATATGTGTGTGTGTGTGTGCGTGGGAATCCAACTCTTTACTCTGTAAACTAAATCTACCTTCAGGTATAAATAAAGTTGACCTTGTCCTTAATAGGACTACTTTTGTGCAATAACATCACAGATATATACATTTGCATATCACTGATTGACAGGTGTGGTCATGTTTTAATTTAATCACCAGTGGTTTTCTTTAGACAATTTCTTGTGTGAACACTACCTACTCACTGCTTTTCCATTTTAAAGGCGAGCATGTCATTTTCACGAGTTAGGCTAGTTAAGCGAGCTTGAGATCTGATGGGCACCACGACGCCCACACTTATAAACATTGTACAAATCCTATGAATAATGGCTGATAGTGAGAAAACTACTACATCTCTGACACATTTGTATTTGTAAAGTAATACAAGCAAACCCTATCCTTAAAAGTTCTGTGCTTCAAATCCACACAGTCATCTCTGGAAAAAAAACAAAAAAAAAACACTGCATGATTAAGAAATTACACTGTATCCATTTGAGGAAATAATTCATCACCTCTCTCAAGGGTAACACTGGGATGTCCTGTGTTAGCAGAGCTGTGTTTGGATACGGTCACTCGGCCCATCCTGTGACGCATTTTCTCAATGGATTTTTTGGTGGAGAAAAAAAAAAACAACAGCATATCCATTATTCCTGTCCTTTATGACTCAACCGCAGCTGATATCAGGATCAGGTCTGCTGAAAGGAAACACACAAAGATGACCTTTAATAAAAAAGAGGCGGTGATGTCACCGCCAACTGCGGTTTGAAATGTCGACCAAAAACCCACTCATCAAACGGACGGAGAAAAAGCGTTACCTGCAGGGACCCAGAACTATTAAAGTGTGTGCTTAAGTATCTTTGCTTCCCCTTGATGTTAGACGCTGAACATCCAACAGTAACTTAACTTCCAGCTTGTAACATCTGAGGCCACAGGTTAGCTGTTGTTGTGTTCAAGCTTTACTATTTTTCTTTAAAGGAATGGGAACTTTCATATTGATGTGTATGATATCAAAGCTGCTGTGTGCTGCAGTACATCACTTTTAACGGTAAATAAATGTTAAATACAGTTACAGTTAATTACAAAGCATTGACAAATGAGTTCACACAGCACTGATGTAAACACGTGAGAGTCGGTTGTACGCTGGTGTTTTGTCCTTGTGTTGCCTGGTGACATTCCGCCGCTGTGCACAGGAAGTGATTCATTTTATGTCATGACTGATGGGGGGGGGGGGTGGGTGGAGTGGAAGCACAACAGGCACAACAGCTACAAAGCGCTGGTAGAGCAAAAGGCCGAGTATGGGGCTGAAAATGACGAGAAGACACTTTCAAAAAGTTTCTACTGCTAAAAAATCCTGGACATTCAGCAGTTTGACCGGGTAAGTAGCAGAAGGGTGGGGGCTCTCCGAGATCACCTAGGCAGAGCTGGAAGTGCTCCTCAGAGGGGGGCAACAGAA
Organism: Solea solea; assembly: GCF_958295425.1. Classification (NCBI taxonomy): domain Eukaryota; kingdom Metazoa; phylum Chordata; class Actinopteri; order Pleuronectiformes; family Soleidae; genus Solea; species Solea solea. The sequence continues at coordinate 33,560,618 of NC_081135.1, forward strand.
GTGCCAGTGGAGTTCCAAATGGGCAATACCCACACGTTTGCACAGGGGCCTTTTACGTGTGTCTGTGCTTACGCGGACAATATGACACCAGCGGTGTAATCATAATCCCCAAAAACTCACAGAGGTATTAATGTTTACAGCACCCGTCACGACGGACCTGTCACTCTTTGGCTTCGCAGGGCCATTTAATCTATGACCAAGTGAAGGGACAAGAGGTCACGCTCACCCCCAAGAGGCATATCTGCATACATGCTTGGCGAGCTTTGCGGCGTGGAAACCTCGCCGCCACTGAGGCTCCTTGGCACCACCTCTGCATTCTTGTCTTGACCATCACCCTTGGATTCCTTAGGGGCACTGCCCTTAAACAGTATCCCGCTGTCCATCTTGCCAGTTTACTGACTTAAATTCCTGCATGGTTTCCACCCTCCGCCCTATGGTCAGACGCAGCAACCTTTTGCCAGTCCTTGAGTTGAATGAGTGGTTATGAGGTCGTTCATCCTCACTGGCACTGCTGGCAGCGATGCCCGCGTCCATGTTACTGCTAGTATCACATTACCATTGTCTCCAGACAGGGCCTTTAAACATTAGCAGAGCTCTCATTTATTGGGTGTGTTGAGTTACGATGAGCAACTGTGCTGGTGTAAGGATTAGCTCGCACAAAAGATGAAACTTTGCACTGCTTGCACACTCTGATCCCACCATCTTTTTTTTTTTAATCACTGAAATAGAAGTCAGTAGTTTTTTGTTTTTTTTGTGTTTGTTTTTTTTTCTCCTTATTTGTTTGAGGCTAGAAAAACAAACCCAGTTGACGTGATGCCAAAGAAAATTCTTACATGTCACTAATTGTCAAGAAAAGCTGGCTGCTGGACGTGTCTGGATAATGCGGACCGTATCCAAAACAAACACTGCCACTGCTGACATGAAGATATGTGCTGTCTGCACTGGAGTGCCAACCTGACAAATACCCTAACCCCCCCCTTACTTTACAATACCAAGCTTGAGTTCCTTTCTCAGTTCTTTTATAGCACAGTCCTTTACTGTATGTTCAAATGCATGGTATTTTTCATATGCAACGGTAATTACAGTGTTACTTGCAGCCATTTCCACTAAATCTCAGCGGCTCCTTTTACAGTCGTCATTAGGGATGAGTCTATCAGGCGCTATAGAATAAATCTTGGCTCAGACGAAGGATACGAAAAAGGAAAATCTGTAGAATTGTTAAAGGAATACTTTTTACTAAATTTGCATTTAGTGTTGTATTTCTACAATAGGGGTAGTATTTTTTTAAAATTGTGCTTCCCAACCTCAGTTTCCCCTGAGTCGGGAAATATCTTCATTCTTTTTTTTGGTTACGTGCCCAACAGAGACACATAATTATGAAGCATCAATATGCTATTGGTATCAGTACTGGTATCAATAAAATCATTACAAAACCCATCTCTTTTGCTGACTGCGAACAAAAAAAACAAAACAGATGTTATAACCAGTTATAACAGCCACAGAAATATTCATCGCCTTCAACGGCCACAGCGATCGTTCAATGTTGGCACCGGTTAAGGATCAGACACACGGAGAACAGGCACATGGTGCCCTCTGCGCATTTACATGTGCCGAAATCGCGGGAGCCCCATTTACTTGACACTTTAATGTGACGGGGAGAGTCACGGATAATTTCAGTGTAACTTAAGCCGCCTTTATCGCAGGAGACAGATGTGGTCGTGTCTATTTCCATGGGCTTCTTACTGATGTAGTTACACTTGGCAGTAGTAAATATTAACATTCGGGCTTAGAGAAACAGATGCACCCTTTTCCAAAAATCTGGCTGGAATCTGTCTCCGGAGCTCGTTTTGCGCAATGACAGTCAAATCCATGGTGTAACTGGGGTTACTTTGTCCATCTGACGTTCCATTTTCCCTCTGTGCAGTAACTAATGGAGCCTGTCAGTCTTAAAGGATCCCCCCCCCCCCCCCCCTCTACTGAAAAGGGAAATAAAAATCCACTGTCTGATTGGGAAAAAGTTGTCTTTTTTTAAAGTGACCTCATTTCAGATTTGAGCAGTCTGGCCGCGCGATGGTTGGACCACCCGCCGGATCAGGCGGCGTGACAGACACCGCCTCAAACCTGCGCCAAGCACCACATCAGGGTGAGGTATGACACCCATGCTGCCGTGCACATCTGCCAATTGTTTCCAACAACTCATTAATGTGTTAAGAGTAAGTGATATGAAAATGGTGATCGCCTACAGTGAAACAACAGTTGCACTGCTAACATGCATCGGCTCTTACGAGAAACAGGCAGGGGCACGCATCAGATTTGATCCCCGCTGCTTCCAAGAAAAAATCACAATGCATATGGAGCTTCTAGCTTATTAGTGGATGGTGTCAGCTTGCAGACAGAGCCTGCTTCACATTTTGTTTCCCTTCATATGAGGGTGGGCAGAGGTTGGAGGGTGTCTACTGTCTCGTTTCATTTAAGTACTTAACTCACTCAGCGTCGCGTCTCCATTCTCTCCACAGCGGAGGCCCTCAGCTGTTGAGATGCTGAGATGTGTTTCGTTTTGCGTCGAGTGGAAACCAAGACAAAGCCTGTGACGCGCGTCGATACACAAACCTGTGGCCTCCATGGCAACGTGTGAAATAACACATTTCAGAATTTGGTGCCGCCGAAATGTGAGTGGATTATTGATATCATTCATTGCTGCCCTGTCACCCGGTTGCCACGCGACCCTCATTAGGGCTCATTTAAAAAGTTAATGGGTGGGGGAAAAAAAAAAAGAAAAAGAAAAATACATTCTATAGCTTCAATGCACGCTCCAACCTGCTAGAAATGTCCACACAATAAAAAGAAAAACCCGAGTATATATCTGCATGAGTGTTTCACAATCACAATACAAAGATGACAAACCCTTTATCCAAACTGGGGGCGAGGGGGATTCACAGCAAATAAACCAAAGCAGCTAAATAGAGAGAGAGAGGGAGACACCTATTACTCAGAGGCAGTGGCTTTCACTTCATTCAACAAGTACGCGTGTTCCAAAGTGTTTACGAGTCCCAGTGAGTGGCCCAATAGGACATGGGAGTGGAGGACGAGGACACAACACAACAAAAGGGAGGCGTCTGCTTTAAAGCGGAACTATGCAGAACTAATCTTTACCCGAGTGTAATAGCTTCGGAGTCATCGTGATGGCAGAAAACCAGCCTTGCGAGCCCGAAATCAGAGGTCTCATGAAGTCTAGTGTCTCGCGAGAAACACTATTTGCTTAATGGCACTACACACACACACACCAGCCAGGTAAGATCAAGGCAGCGATAGCGTTATTTTAAACGTTCATCATGGCAGAGCTGGCGAAAAAGAAGCAGAGGAAAAACATGGTCGGAGGAATCGAGGGAGAGAAAAGGACTGTCAGGCCGAGCGAGAGTAAACCTCAGACCGGCTTTTTGGCTGGCGTGATGGGCTGGACCTATTTAGTAGACAGAGGCACATTTTTCGTCACTTTCAGTTCCCACATTTCAGCAAAAAGTGTGTCCCGCTTTCAGTTTCTTATCACATTTACCCACATATGACTCACCATCAGTTAAATTACTCTGTCTGTGTTTGGAAATGATAATGCCCTTACGAGGAAAATCAGTTGAGGATGACGCAGCCTAGATTAAGAAGCACTTAAAACAGTAAGGGTGGGTTCTTCAGTGTCATTCAAAAGAGGAATTATTAGATCATTTTCAATTAGTTCACATTTAGGGCTCTAGTCAATATTTACTGCTGTTGGAGGGGTTACCCTGCACAGCAACTCTTTGATTTTAATAATGATAATGAGTGTATTTGACTTTTGTTTTGTATAATGATTATAAACCTGAATTAGCATGTATATGTATCTAAAAAAAAGGGGAAATTTTATGTGTAAATTTCCCATTTACCAGAAGAGGAAGTCTGTTTTGTTTTTTCCCCCCCTGTTTGTGTCATGTTCTATGTGATGAGCCGTAACACAACGTGCTGACAGCAGGAAACACAACACGAAATACAGGAAAGTACCAAGGAGCGAGCTTTGACAGTGTTCCAGTATTTACACGTCCATATCCGTGTCTTTAGTTCCCTTTTCAAACTGAATGGTGGCTGAATGGTTTTCGATTGTTGTATGTGTGTGTGTGTGTGTGTGTGTGTGTCATCATGTCTGGCTGGAAAAGGTGCTGAGTCAGAATCTAGACTGCCACAATAAAGGAGCAGAGAATGGAAATCAGCGAGTTCACCCAAGTGTCATGTTTACAGCACTGATAACAACGACTGAATGTCGACTGTAGCCATTCTCACTTAGTGTAAGAGGGGGATTTAAAGCCACGACATTAAGAAATACCTTATTATCATTACTATTATTATTATTATTGTTATAGTTTCTGGAGATTTCCAGGTTACATTCTTGTGGGATAATGAAACTCGTTAATTTATCCCACACATAATGGCATACATGAAAGATGTCTGCCAGCTAAAACCAATGCAACACTGCGGTCTGTGTCATTTATAGCACTGTCAGTGTGACGTTCAGACTCTGTGACCTTATGTGTGAAGAAGTCTACGATTATGTGTAACTTCCCGTGACCTTTGCTGTTGTTAATGCCTCCGTTTGGCCGACGTGAATAAAAACAATGTAAGGTTTAACTTCTGAATGAAAGATAGTGTTATAAATGGTTCCGTTGGAGAGTCGCACTAATTCATTACTTTTCCTTCGATGACGTTTATGCCAAGATATCTTCGTTATTAAAGCTGTAGTAGGCACGACTGCAGCAGAAATGAAGTTTGTTGTTCTGGGATGGAGAGTCTCTGTGAGGGGATGACCTGAGGTCATTTCACTTTTTTCAACACTGCAGCATATGCAGTTAGTGACTTAGTTGTAAGGTGGTGATCTTTACGGCAACAAATAGTCAACAGCAGCTACCTACCTTTTCCTTTACCTTTAACGTGGTAACTCATTTTTTTTATATTGATTACTAAATGAAATGTACCTGGCACACGGTTGCCTGCACTAAACTCACAAACCTTTCATCCATTTAAAATTAAACAGTCAACAGAAGCAAATTAAGCAGCAGCAATTATGAAGATGTCATACGTGGCATTCTGCATCTCCCACGTGGAATCCCACATAACCATGTACTGCACTTCTTTAATTAAGGCCCTAACAGTATGTTTAGGATTCCTTTCTTGTGACACAATACAGTTTTTTTTTTTTTGAAAGAGTTTCTAATGAAAGACTTATTACATTTCCATTATCATTATCGTCATTATAATAACAAGCTAATGATCGGGTCCCGTGAGTGCACCTCTGACTCTCACACTCACCCGACACACCCACACAGACGCAGACCCAGGGGCGATCTGTGGAAACATGCCCCCGACTATCTTGATCTTATGTGTGAACAGAGGTTTGGCTCCCCTCTGTTTGGGCTTGTATCACACGAAGTCCCGAAGAGGAATGGTTTGAACATGACTTCATCAGGCAGAACAAAAGGCAGAGTGAGGCAGAGAGGAGAGAGAGAGAGAGAGCGAGCGGGGCCAGGAGGAGCGGCGCTGCCTCACGGGAGCCGCGGCCAAAGCCTTTGCCGATGTTTTAGAGATTAGGATTTGGGAAGTAAATACAGTGCATCTACTTTGGAGGGGAAGTAAGAAAGGAAGATAGGTGAGGAAGGTGGTGAGTGAGGGAGTGGGAGGGGAAATTCACAGTGGAAGGAGATGCTGCACTGCAGCAAGTTTAAGATGAGCTTCAGCTGAGGATTAGTGGGCACTCATTAAGCTGCTGCAGGCTCAAGAAATACTCTCTGTGTATTTCCTTTTCTCTCACGCACATACAAGAGCTGCAACTAACCGTTATTTCCATCATCGATTCATCTGTCTATTATTTTCTCGATTGATTGAGTACTTGTTTGTTCCGTAAAATGTCAGGGTTACATTTTGAGTGATGTTGATCATGTTCTCAAATGTCTTGTTTTGTCCACAAACCAAAATTAATCAGTGTTAATGATTTCTTTGTCATATGAAGCAAATAAAACAGAAGATATTTACATTTAAGAAGCTGAACTTATTGAAAATAACACTCAAAGCGATTAATTTAGTAATCGATTAATAATTGATTGACCGAATAAACATTGGGACCAACTCAAATCATTCAGAACTGCAAAGCCAACAACAGATACAGTATGATGGACATTTCTGATTAGGTTTTTGCACAACTACGCAGGCATTTTAATGCAGCAGAAAAGTTACGTCTGCAACTAAAGAAACAGAAACAGGAAAGGAAATCTGCACAGATTTACCTTTTCTATCCTAGAAATAATACACTCTTTTTTTTTTTTTTTTAAAGAAATATATGTTATTACAATAATAAGCCTCATAAATCCCGATTGTCCTGTGGACATTCACGTTGCATTGACACTAGACTTTTTATGTCGTGAAACATTACACTATCAGCGAGTGTTTACTCAACAAGCAGCTGTCACTGAACAGAATGACACACATCTGCAGGACGCCGTCATCTCACTTTGTGTGTGTACAAAAGTATAAAGTGAATCAGTTTGACAACTTTCACTTTCATTATGTGTGATCACATTCAAATTAAAGCTCCACTGCGTAACTGCAAGTGTCCCACACATTATTCACTGTGGCCTTTGACCCCTCATGTGCATGCGCCTGCTGCAAATGTCTTCATAAACACTAATTCCTCTTTGAGAGATCCTTAATGGTGATGTATGAACCATAGAAGGAATAAATTACATGTATATTTAAATCAATTTGAACGGAGCTGTTCCAAACTGGCAACATGCCCAGGATGTAAATCATGTCTCTCCCCTGAGTGCAAACTGGGATTATTTCCAGCTTCCCCACTGAGCTTCAGGGGATCAGCATTTGATGGATGGATGATATTATCATTCCTATCCAATATCTTAGCTATGTTATAAAATAAATCCATACAGTGAATAAGAATCTGTGAGATACTGTACGTTTTGTAATATGGTTGAATGTAACTAAATCATGTAAGGGTTAATGCGCTTACCTTGACTTGGTATTTTCCAGGCTACTATCAGGACACCTGAGAGCACTGAAGACTGACGAGGGTGGAACGGCCATGGTCATCAGAGTCAAACTGGAACGACAATTAATGGAAACTCTGGATGAATAATAAACAACCAAGGTTTTCATTTTTTAGTCCGCGTCTCTCTGGCTGACAATAAAACCTCATCCCTGTGACTTTTTATCAGCTGTTTAAAGCACTTTCAGTGAATGAGTTCTGTGCCGTCAGCACCAAGGACTTAAGAGTGGAGATAAAAAGGACACATAAAAACCACCGTGTGTCCTTGACGAGGACAAAAAGTTTCCAGTCAAAATTGAATTTTACAAAATGATTTCAACTTTAAAGGACAAGTATAAGAATTAGCAATGTTGTAATGTCACAGAGTACAAATACTGCCAATTTCTAGCAACTTTTACTCCAATACATTTCACATATAACTATCTTCGTCATTCATTCCTACCAGATAAAATCAGAAGAAGAAGAGTTGGTAATGGTCTGTATTTATATAGTGCTTTTTTTAGTCTTGGTGACGACTCAAAGCTCCTTTACACTTCAGTTTTGCCATTCATCCATTCACACTCATTCACACTTATATTCATACAGCGCAACTATGTGCAGTGGGAATCAAACCCACAACCTTCCCATTGAAAGACAATTCACCACTGAGCTACCATTTAAACTCCTCACTTTTACTTTTACAACTAAAGTACTTTTTATACCAAGAAATTACTTTTGATACTTAAGTACAGTAAATGTGATGTACTTTAAGACTATTAATCAAGTATTATTATTAAAAAAATAGTTTTTAATTCATGGTAGTATAGTCAATATCTGATAATAAACCCTCCTAATTGTTACACAGATGACCTTTAATTAGAACAAATATACACCAGTGAAATTAAACTCTACTAATTTACTCTTTTACTTACACGTGTAATCCAAATAAGTGAAACCCTAAAAGTATTGACTTCTAAATGACAAAATGTACACCTGTAAAAATAGCAGTGTCCACTCTGAGAGTCAGCTGTGATCTCGAAAACCTCATTTTGTCAACAGCCACTGACCGGACCTTGTGCTGAGACTGTTTCGCTTCCAACGTCAGCGTGAAACTTTCAATTAATTAAGCACTTAGTGAAATGGAAATTTGAACCGCACTCCGACTGTGTAAAATCAAGTCAATGTGATAGAAAGCTCTTTAATGGCTCCTAATGTGGTGAAACAGTTTTGTCAGCTGCTGTTTTTCCAAGGTTGGACTATAACTCCTCAAATCTCCACTTCACATACCGTATTCATCCTTGACATGAGAGAATGAATCTTGGGCCCCATTTTCACACCAATGTCAAACATTTGGAATACGTACTTCGACATGACATGACCATGGAAACCAACATGATCTGTCATGGTCGTTGGTAAATAGGCCCGCGCCAGATGCTTGTAAAAGCACACAATGAAACTGGTGACGGACCAAACCTTCCTTCCAGCAAAACAAATTAGAGATGACGGGCCTCAAGTTTCTTCCAACCACATTTCAGATTGAACTCATGTTATACGTGGTTCCTGCTATTCTAAAGCAACTCACTGCATGCTCTCTGTCAAATGTTGCTGCTCTGTTTTCCAAAACACGTTTGTCGCACCTGTTACACCAAACACCTTTGTGTGCTAGTCTGTATTAATCCTGACTTTGTGCTTGCTTAATCAAAGCTAAAGCTTATTCAGTTTTACTACTCTCGGTCGCCTGGACTGAGGCCAAACGTACCATACTGTGTCTTAACATACTGGGAAGTTCTGCTCCCAATACTATTTCAGTGTACTTGAGCTCCACTTAACTCCTGAACCCAAAGACATAGGAAGGAATGAGAAAATGACACCTAGGAAAACATTCCACGAGGGGACCCTGTTCATGCTCAGGCTGGCGTCCCTGGCATTCCCTGCATGTCCGATGAAGCCATACGAGCATATTAGCATTTTACTGTCATAGGAGGGTAACGGGTCACGAGGGAGTGCCTGTGCATTTTGCAACCAGAGCTGGTAAACTTTTATTTCCAGGCATGCTGTTACTACAGACAGGGGCCAATATTTCTTTGGAGCTTCACAGAGACAGTTGGGGCACACAAAAAAAAAAACCCTGACAGCTCATGATTCACTTTAAGCGTATTTGCCAAACCTCAATCAGGGAATTGACACGGCTCTCATTTTTGTCTGATAATGTGCATTTGGAGTCTCCAGTTGTTGGTTGGCAACCTCGCGCTGACAACAAGACTCCAGAAAGCCGCTGCACTCGGCCAAGAAACAGTTCGGCACATCCCCACATTGTATAAAAGCCTGCTTGTTTCACATTCTAACGGTATGGGGTAAATGAAACAGATATGAAGAATACGTTTGATTTTAAAATTTGGGCCACATTTATGTAGCCATTAGCATGAAGACGTGAGGACTGAACTCATGTAATGCTTGTCAGTAAAGGGAGTAAAAAAAAAAAGGTTTCTAACATCCAATGGGTGGCCCTTGGCCAAAAGAAAAGGAGTCGGGCTTCTGAGGTCAAGGGATGGGATGCCCCTGAGCAAGGCACCCAATCTTCATTTTACTCCTGCCCCCGGCTTATGTGTGTCTTCACTACTGGTGTGTCAAAAGGATGCAGAGGTCAAATTGACTACCACCAATTAGTGTGTGCGCAAAAATACCTAATTCTGATTCTGTACGGTTCAGTTAATTTGCCTCCAGAACTGTAGTTCTTCAGTGTACAAACGAAACGTTTTGTTTTTTTCCTAAAAGTCTTATATTATTCATTTAAATTTCTCTTGTGTTACTTGAGTAATTCAATCACTCAATCAAAGCAAGTTCACGCTTCGAAAAAAAAATAGGTTCAAAGTAAAATTTGTACAAATCAAAAGAGTTCCCATGTCCAAAAGTTCACAGCTCCATAAATGAACTTGTGCACATTCTTTCTATCATGTGCTGCTTTTATCATCTTTCCTAAATCTATTTTATCTATCCTCTTATTCTCCACTAACCTCCGTCACAGGCTGATGTCTGGACTTGTACTTCCAGATCCGATGGACACGATTTGCATAAAAATGTGTGGCTTTTTATTCTGTCTGAGTCTTCACTTGTCTTCTCATAAACTAGTCTCAAACATTGTGGCCGCGTCAATGGAAAAAAAAAAAAGTTGTGCTGCGTGTTGTAGAATATGAGCCTCGACGATTTGTAAACAGATTCGTTCAACGTGACGTGCAAGTCTGTGTGGCGGCTCCTCTGGCTTTATTGGAATATTGGATGATGTGAAACCTAATTTTTAAATTCGTTTAAATTGGGTAAGGTGGTTATTAACACATTTACTGACTGAAATAAAAAGTGATAAAAAGGAAACGGTAGCAGAGCTATGGATAGAAATAAAGCAGCAGAAAGAACGACAGCTAGCTAGATAGCAAGCTAGCTAGCTATCAAGCTAGGTAGATAAGATACATAAAAAATGGTTATTTTATGGCAACAAAAGCCAAACTATTTTGATATTAAAGCCATTATACACTAGTGCAAACATACTTGAAGGTTTTATATTAGATTTCTGACAATAAACCCTCCTAAATGTTACACACTGGACCTTTAACATAAGTCATTTTCCTGACACCTTGTAAAGCTGCGTACTGGACCTGTAAAGAGTACGTGCTGAATTCACAAATAAAAATGAATGCTTAGCTAATCCTGATTTACGCAGTGGAGATTTCCCCACTTTTTCTTTGCCCTTGCTTGCAGTGTCTTGTGTTGGAAAGTTCAACTTGGTGCTCCCTGATCATGGCCCAGCCTCCGAGTGCGCACCCTTAATCTCACATGCACTGTAATCACATCACATTCTCCTTCAGCATTTGGACGACAGTAGAATAACATTTAATAGCGCACGAGGAGATGAACTCCAAAAATTCCTGTGTGGTGAAATTTGAGGGACAGCTTGTGCTGAACGTCAGACAGCGTTGGAGTTTGATGTGGAGGGGCCATGATCCTGGGGCCCCACATGTGACAGCTTTCTCATCAATCATGCCCGCATGTTCTGTATGTAAACTTTTGACTCATAATCTTCCCGGCCTGCTGTTGCTATCTCTTTGTGCTGAAACATGTTTGTTTTTGCTCTATTAAGGCACTTTGTCATGTCTGGTTAGGAGGCAACAGACGCACACGATGGAAGGCAGTCCTGGCTTTTCTCAGCTGTTCTATTGTTCTTCAGAGGGAGGGGAAAAAAAAAGATTTAACAGGGAGGGCCCTGCCGTTGGTTTCAGGTGCTGTGCAGCAATGGAAATTAAGTCAAGCATAAATATCTGAAGCATGGACATAACTATACATTTGGCAAATACAGCTGGGGTCAATTTTAAATGTCTTAACATGCAAAACACAAACATTTTGACCCTAGAATCCCACCCAGAAACATCTCTGCAAGAAATGAAATCAATGGGGCATTTTTCCCTTCCTCTCCTGATGACCTCATGCCTCAGTGATGACTGACGTCATCATGGGATCTCTCGGTTTCAGACACAGAAATCCCCACAGGTCTCTGATCAGGACTTGCCAGGTTTCGATAAAGGAGGTTCCGTCCCCACCCCAAAGTCTCAATAGAGACTGAGCTGACTAATAAAAATAGCTTATTAGCTGTGTTTAGCAACAGTGGGATGTTACTAATCTCCCTCAGTTTCTGTGTTAGAACAACGATTGATTCAACTTTTTTTATTTAAGACAAATTTCGGTTGAAGAAGGGAGTCCGTGCAGACACTTTGTTCCATCCACCATGTGTGTTTGTGTTTACGTGTGATGGGATGGGATGTATTTTAATGTGTGCATGTGCGCTTTTCATGAGGGATCGGGGAGAAGAGTGGTTAGACAAAGGTTCTCCAGGAAGCAGAGAAATCAAAGCCACATGTGCGCCATCAGTGTCTGTCTAAACTTTCAAAGTGAATGGGAATGGGCCATAAACATCAGGATGGGCCCATAAATGTCAGGTTGAGGAGTCAAATAATAGATGGCAGGTAAAGTTCATAGAGGTACAACAATGCATCTCCTGTGGTAAAATGTTGGAGGGGGGAGACACAGATGCATAGGGGTAGCTTCCCATTTTTATCCCGTTCCCTCTCTTGTTACGCTGTGAAATATTTTCTGTTGACACATGACATGAAATCTCATTAAATCATGTCCTGCACACTGAGGCATATACAGAGAGATGGATGGAAAAGCAATAGCTCAACAGGAAGGAAGGAAAAGATGTTGATTTGAGAGAGAAGTGTTCTTTTTTCCCAAATTGATCCACAGAATGAAAATACCTTGTACTAAGACTTGTTTCCCCATCATTCATAAACTGTTTCAGCTCGCAAAAAACACAGTAAATGCTCCTTATAAGAGACGGCTTTGATTGAGGGGAAATAAAGTGATGTCGATTGGTTTCTGAGAGTTCCACTTCCTACATTTCCTACATTACTGCTGTGAACGCATCTCACCCAGACAATTATCCTGCTGCTACACATTTGAACATCATAGAAAGTGTGGACATAATCCACTCACACAATCAATCAACATGTAATTGTATAGCAATTTTTAAACAATGTAAAACACGGTGCTTTAAAAAGACACACACATAGCTATTCTTCTTTGGACACTGCATCGACTTTCCTTCATTTGGACAGTGTTACTGGTTAATACTGCATATGGCACCTTCATGGACCTTGGCTTTCTACATGAAAATAAAACAATTTGAAAGATGTAACAAAAAGGAAAAAAAGTTTTGTTATATCCTTCAATAACACTCTAGGGTTGATATTTTTTAATTTCTATTAACAAGTGCCCTGCAAAGGTTTAATAATGTAAAACATACAGTACATTTTTTATTTAAAGCTAAACATGGGCAAAAGCACGTTTTCTGACCCTTTCATGGTAAAATAAGCAAAAAAAAAAGAAAAAAAGAAGACACATCATGTGCCACTTTATCACTTATTATTGGGCAATGTTGTGATTCTAATAAACTCTGGTGATTCAAAAACTCCCTTGAGCTCGTTTGCCAGGTAGCCTGATAAACCTGGCTGAGACTGCGGCGTCTTACAAAACTTTGTTATATAGTTAAGACAGCTGTGGCAGTTTATTATATCACTGTTTTCTCAACAAAAGATCGCATAGCAACAGACATTGAAAAAGCATACAAATGCTTGGCATAACAAATTTAATATGGCCCGTGATAAACCATAAATGTGACTTAACAAGAAACCATTTCTCATCCATCAATGAGCAAATATGTCGGTACAAGACAGAATCTGGGCCATGTGTTTATCAAGTATATATATTATATTCATATATATATGATAGACGTGGGCCCCACACGGGCATGTTTGCTGGGGTATGGGATTAAAATGTGAGGGGAAAAAAGTACAGAATATCAAGCCATTTGAATGGTACGTCTGTGTAGAGGGGTTTGTTGCAGGAAATAATCAGTGACATGCTGGGAATTTTTTTTCAAAACCCCCCCAAAAAAACCCACATAAATAATTTTTTATTGCAGCGTAAAGATTTGTTTAGCCAGGAATGTGCCCCCCCCCATGTGCTGCCCATATTTCTTCTGGTCATGTTTAGTTGGATAAGTACTGCAGGCATTTTTATCTACTGTAATAGTTTGCTGAATCGTGAGCAGTAAATCGAGTAAAGTGGGAAGTCACTTAAAAAGAATTCTGGACAATGGATTGTGTTGCTATCTAGCTAGCTAGCTAGCTCGCTAACTAGCTAGCTGTCGTTCTTTCTGCTGCTTTATTTCTATCCATAGCTCTGCTACCGTTTCCTAATTTTATTAAAGTCAGTAAATGTGTTACTAACCACCTTACCAAATTTAAATGATGAGAAAAGTGTTTGAAATTAGGTTTCAAATCATCCAATATTCAGCTGGAGGAGCTGACACACACACACTCACACACACATTGCTAAATGTCATAAGTAATAAGTAATATTTTGCAATATCTGTCACTCACTGCAGAATCTCAGTTCTCCCAGCAGCTTGTTTTTTTTTGCCAACAAGGTAATTATTTCTTTTATCCACATTTGACTTCAAGCAGAATACTGGAAAAGTAAAGAACATATTTTGGTGGAACAAATTCGATTGTGATAGCGATCAGCCTTGCTGGGTGTTTGTTCTCTCTAAATATTTGCTTTCTGTTTGTTTCATTCTGTTAGTATTCTTAAAGCATTGTGTAACCTTGTTTGGATAAGTTCCACTGAACTAGATTTTTAATAATTTGCTTTCTTTGTTTTTTTTTTGCTTTCAAAATTCTGACTAAAAACTTTTTTTTCTTTCTGCAGATGGTGAAATCTTTGGGATAATAGATAATGGTTAATGCGAGGTGCATAAATTGATTAAATGCCATGTTAATGTGAGAAAACTGTTGTGAGCGCACTGACAAATGCTTTTAGAGTCAAATTAACACAAAAGCTTTGAAATTCTGGGAGAAATACACTAGTTTTATTAGATATTAACACAAAGCTGCTGTGCTGCACCTGTTTCCCTGCTTTGTTATCACTGTTCAACACCGTTACACCATGAGTCACCCGCTGAATAAAATGGTAGGACACATTTAATCGACTCACACAAACAGATCAATAAAGGACGCACAGTACTGATGACACAGTGTGATGTGCATGCTTTGTGCGACAATACGAAGACTTTGTATTTATATATGACAATTTGCTGTATGTGCGTGTGTGCCTTCCGATTTTAGGCTAATTATGTTTTTCAAAATCAAGTCAGAATTGAAAATCCTCTAGTGCGGGGCACCTGCTGTATCCCTCACCCTTTCACACACACATTCACACAGTGCATCTCCATGCACCGTTATGCCTATCACACATATCCCAGCCGCTCACAGTTGACGCAGCGAGCCAACAGGAGACATTTCCAGTCGTTTGCCCGAGGTCACTTCAGCATGCAGACGAGAGGAGCCGCGGGTCGAATTCGCCAATCTTGTAGTTAAACATTGTTAACACAAGTAATCACAACCATGGCTGACTTTGATTAACACTTTACAACAAAAGCAGAGAGTGGCACGTAGCTCAACCAACATCCATCCCCTGTTTCTGCTCAACAGAATGTAGCATTAAAAAACAGAGAGGTAGGAAGATGCACAGTAAAGGGACACTACCAGGTGAGCAATTTATTTGGTCATAAAAATACGAAATTGTACCTGTTCATTGATATTCTCATTCTATCCCTGATTGGAAGTCATGTTTTTTTGTCCATCCATCCACCTTTACATAAGACCTGAACCCTGCAACACACGTGTCAGATCTGACTGTGCAAGAGACTGCAATGTTTGCTTGGCAAAGCTCAAATGACTCGGCTCATACTTGTGCATGCGATCCACACCATTGTAAAGCAATGGAATAACATGGACAAATTGACAGTGCTTTATATTGTTCTGTTTTCCCTGCAAGCCATGCCAGCGAAAGAGTTCTGACTCGAATCCAATCAGTCATTCAAAGTGCGTGAGCCAAGAACCTGTCCACGCTGGAACAACAGTCTTTCTTTGTAAGTGCAGGACTTTGTCATACTGTTAACATGCTGCATCTTAGTCAGGTTTGTAGCACGTGTGTGTGTGTGTGTGTGTGTGTGTGGATACATGTAGGATTTGCATGGTTGACTTGGTGGTTTTGTGTTTATTCTTTCAAGTGTGGTTGTAGGAGTTATTGACACATAGGCCTTGTTTAGACTACAGCCCAAATTGGATTTGTAAGCATATCCAAGCACAATGTGATCTGAACGTGACTAACTGTTGACATTATATATTACAAGTGATCGAACCCGATGTGCGTGTCCCCATTGACATTGTCCAGTCTAGTGGTCTAAACAAAATAAACAGAATGGATGACAGAAATCTGGGCCTGTTTCTATCCCAAATGGTTATGTGGAGCAAGCTCATTACAATGAGCTGTGCCGCCTTTCGTGCTGATATCACCGCTGGAATGGCAGTGGAGCGGATGCCTGGTGGAATGACCCCAACCCAGTCTGTTGTTGTCTTCCACGCTTTTGTCTCGTCTTTTAAACGATTGTTTAACACGCCTACAATTACCTTCTGTCTCTCTGGATCTACGTCATTGTTGTTGTCATTCGAGTCGCACTGCAAGTGACGCAGAAGACGACCAAAAAATCTGTTAAAATCCAATCGGAATTGCATTTGAAACCACCTCTGTATGTGGTTTGAATCATGTGTTTTTTAGCTGTCCATAGTGCCAAAGAAATCAAGCAAGATACAATCTGAATATGCTTAAAAGTCTTAAAAGTTTACTGGAGTCTAAACAAGGCCATAGTCAACACTGACTGCACTGAATCAGCTTGAGACAGAAATAATTATAATAAAACTGATTTTAGCCACATTCAATGAATAAACTCAAGTTTTATTACAAGTCTTCCAGTATATTATATATATATATTTGCCACTTTATCTTGCCAAGGGACAAGGGAGTTGGTTTAATGGAGGGAACATTCTTTTATCTACCATTTACTACAAAAGTGTAGATCTGGCCGTCTCTGTGATGAAATGTCTTTGTGAATTAGAGAAAAGGAAAACTAGCGCTCCCTTTGCTCGCTGGAAAAGTTGTGCTTGTGCATTGGAAATCGCACCGTAAATGAAACACCAAATTCCTCACACTCATCATTCTATATTAGGCAACTGCACAGCAAGGTACATTAACGAGAGCGAGTCAACCGTTTTTCCAGATCGGCATGAGACCATGTGACACACTCAGCGGAATGCCATGAACAGATAAACCACAGAAAACCTTTTCAGCCAAAGTCCTCCATTCATTGTTAATTATCCACCAGCCAATGATGACACAAGTGAGGAAGATTTTGTTTGAGTTTCTCCTGAAACAGCCCGAAACTACCATTTACACTCGCTTTGATCCGCAGGCCAGAAATGACAGTGGTGGTCAAGATGAGAATTTCAAATAAACTGTGTTTAAGTTTTTCCCGTGTGAAATCTCATTTGAGGCCACAAGTGTCATCACCTGTTATTTTTGTCTCCCCACCAGTGACTTAGAGGAGTTATTTATAGAATACGAAATGGTTTAATTGCAAGTTATAAAAGCCAAGGTGATGGTGGAGTCAGTGAAGAGATTGACGTGACTTGATTGTTTGCTGAATACTGCAATATTTGTTGTAGGCACTGATCACCACAGTTTGGAAAAGTTTGAAATAATTAGAATATTTAATATTTAAAGACTTTTTAATTGTTAATTCTGTTATCCACCAGGACAAGTTGTGAGTATTAGTGGAGAACTTAAAGTGATAAATAAGACTCTGACTGATTCTCTTTCTTTAATTTACTATCCTCCATAAAACAACTCGGTCCTCGGGATCAAATGTTGCCACTGAACGTTGCTGCCAACCACAGATACATGTGAGCTCCCCTTTCTGAACCAACATGACATTGCTGATTAACGTGTCTGTGCATATCAGTGGAATAGTGATAACCATATCTCGGGTCTGAATGTGGTTAGTCTCAGGCACAAAAACCATAAAAACCAGAATATCCTTGAAATCCGGCAACAATTTACACCAAATTTGTCCGACGATGAGTCTCAAGCTGTCTCTGCTGCTACTTCGTGGACGTGTCACCACCCTCTTCTTCTCCTCCTGGTAATAAATTTGCCATATGACACCTGTGCATGACTTTGCCAAACCATAACATTCAAAGTAACAATTCTATACACAACGTGCAAGTGTTCAGCTTCCCCCTGGTAAAGAAGAAGAATGCGGTTTCATTTACGCTGTAGCGTGAACGATCAAAACAGAGTTGACTTCCCTTTATGACATTTTGTTTAGAGTTACATTCAAGGTAACTGCAATTCCTTGAGTGGGTTAACTGTCCTCATCTTTGCATGGACAATAAAAAATAACGACTCAAATTTAACGCTCTCTCTGGTTTGTATTAAAGGGTCTGTTCTCCGGCTGTCAGCTAATGTCAGCTAATTAAATAAGTCCAGGCGAGATGCAAACAACATCTCACCTCATGTTAACTCTGGCCTGCTGTGCAGTGTTTCATTCCTAACCGCCAATACTGTACAAGCATTAGCTGTAAGCTAGTTAGTGAACTACACTGCTGTGTTTATGGAGCGTGTCTGCATTTAGTTCAAGACTTATGGAAATAAAGCCTCACGATGCAAGTAGTTGGCAGCCTATATAGACAATTGGACTCATGAAAATTATTATTATTATTTTATTTTTTTCCCCATTCAGCTGCTCCCTCTCTAGGGCTCGCCACAGTGGATGATCCACACATCTCATTTGGCAGAGGACGAGGAAACACTGGTTACCTCTCCTGATGCCAAAGGTGTTGGTGTATGAACGGCGGGGAAATGTCTCCACCAATATTTGGAGAAAGCCAGACTGTACCTACCAATATTAAAGACAGGGTTACGTGTGCATGAATGCTGAGTTCCCATCAGTCTTGTAACCACACCTACGCCCCTTACTGATGCAAACCTCCGATCTATCTGGTCTTGGTGGTCATGTATTTACCTGAAGCCTCAGGATTTGTGATTTGACACGGGCCATGTTTGTGTTTGAAACCAGAAGAACATCCATCCATCCATCCATCCATTTGAAACTGCTTTATCCTCTTGAGTGTTGCGAGGAGAGCTAAAGCCAATCCCAGCTGACGTAGAGCGAAATGTGGGGTAAACCATGGACAGGTCACCCGTCCATCACAAGGCCAACACACACAGAGATTAACAACCAATCACTCTTACAGTCACACCTGAGAATGTCCAATTAACTTAATCCCAAATCTGCGTCCCACGTCTTTGGACTGCTGAAGGAAGGCAGAGTACATAGAGAGAACCCACAAAGAACAACATTAAAAATCAACTTTGTGCCATTAAAGAAGGCCTTATTTATCAGGTGAGATGTTGGCACATTTTCCTATAGACTTTTATTTATATGGATCTTTGTTTTCTTTTTTTCGCAATCTGCCCCCCGGTGGTCAGATTCACCTTGCAAACCAAAACAGTATGTTTCCTTTTTTATGTTGGGTCTATGGGCATTACGCACAATCACTAAATTCATTTTTAAATTAGTGAAAGGGTAGATAAAAAAAAACAGGACATGAGTCATAAACACATATTTATAGCATTGAGATCCATTGTCTCTACAATTAATAAAATCCAAATTTGAAAAAAAATATCTGTTAGCTCATTTAGCCTTGGCACTTCCCTGAATGCCATTCTAAGGCAGTGCATGTGTCAACACTATTATCGATCGGCTAATCAATAAACATGATGCTCTGTGTGGGATCAGCAGCCTTCAACGTGAGTTCACACAGTCAACAACCAGCAGTGACACCATGTATATGTTCTGCTCTGACCGAACGCATGTTAGTCTACTGGGTTTTTTTTCTCTCCATGCTTTCAGCAGCTTGTCTATGTTGATGCAGAAAGTGATACGGTATCAGTTCATTATTACTTCCGTCAGTAACAGTAACTGCAGTCTGTAGGCGAGCGCTCCGTCAGCTGTCAACAGCTGCACTTGGAGACCATCGATGCACCTGTTTGGAGGGGACATTCAATACGTGTGCTATTGTCTGGTTGTGGGAATAAGAACTGATAGAGTGAATCAGGAGTAATGGTAATACATTTACACTGCCTTGAGGTAATGTGTGTTGTGATTTGGCGCTACGCAAATGAAACTGAATTGAAAATTGATTCACACATACAGTATATCACTTTGGCTGTGCCTGATGCCTAATGTAATGATGATGTATTTTGGGAACTAGCAGGACAGTATCTGTCATACCAATCTTTGGATATTATTTGCATAATACGTTTTGATTTGCCAGTGAGTGTACTGCCGGTAGGGCCACGTGATTGGTGCCTATATGCAGCAAAAAGACCAGAGTTTGATACCTGGTTGGAACAAACGCCTTTCTGCATGAAGTTTGCATGTTCTCCCAGTGTGTGTGTGTGTGTGTGAGTTTTCTCCAGGTTCTACGGCTTCCTCCCACAGTCCAAAAACATGCAGATGTTAAGGACCTGGTATAGTTCCACGCACGTGGAAAGCGCATGCGCAAACTGAACATCTGCCCCACCGATAGGTGGATTATTAAGCCCCAATCACCAAGCACAAAAAACAGAAGAAGCAGACGCCAAGAATAGTCATTCAAGCCTCGACCTAGAGTTGTACCGGCATCCTATGGTGAAGTTGGATAGTACAGTACCCTGACGCGTGAGTATACCAGGGTCCACACAATGCATCTCTCTGTGGCGATCCCCAAATTAGTGCAACTCATATATCCATTTTCTACCGCTTTATCCTCCACATGAGGGTCATAGGAAGCTGGAGCCAATCCCAGCTGACATAGAGCAAAAGGCCGGTACATCCTGGACAGGTTACCAGTCCATCACAAGGGCAAACACATAGATACGAACAACCTTCCACTCTCACAAAAACACCCATGGTCAATTAACCTATGCATTTAAAGTGAATCCAGCCTTCAGGAAGGGTTTATTGGTAAAAAGCAGTTATCTGGTCCTCAATTTTCAGTGGCTGCCATATTCCTGATATGTGAAGGCTGCCGTAGCTCCCCGATGCACGTGGGAAAGCAAGAGTTGAGTGGAGGAGTCCAACGTTTGTGACGCTGCGCAGTCTCGCCACTCATTGTCACTTAGCTTCACACAATGTACCTTTTAAGTTATTCTCGGCCTCGAGTACGTGGAGAGAAAAAGCTTCTAAACAACACTGAGTCACCATTTCACCACAAGTATTTGTGGAATACTTTAGCTAATCACATCTGGAATTAAGGTTCTCCACATCTTCTGTGTTTGTTTGTCTTTGTGTGAGGTCAGAAAAAAAAAAAATGAAATCACATTATTACATGTTTAAATCAATAAATGCTAGAGCCTCCTATTTCCCTCCCGGAGAGCCGGGATACGTGTTCCTGTGAGGTCACTCGTATGCTGTAACTCTCACTGACAGTAAGAAAGCTCTGGTTTGCATCACTGTCATAAGAGCAGTTGGGGGCATTTGGTGGACTAATGCTGTCCAGAGCTGTACTTGAACTTACAGTACAGTGTCAATCGATGACATACCTCCCGGATAAATAAAAAAAAGAAGAAGAAATACTCCTCACATGGCGCTCTCATCTGTTTTCACTGTCAAAGGCAAAGCTGTGTGTGCTTCTAATTTGTCAGCATCACAAAGACAATTATCTATGTTTGCACTGGCATTGTTTGCAACATTTATTTACAAATTATTAATTGCATTTTCATTTTCTGTTTATGATAGTTCATCATTCTCAGCAATTTTACACCATATTTATATATTTTTGCTAAATAAATGTCATACAGAATTACAAAAGCTGTCTCTGTGCAGTAAATGATCTGGTTTTTAAATGAACTGAACTCCATCCTGGTGTAGTTTGGAATTTCTACACTACAGTAGAAAAACGAATGTACCGTGTGTAAGAACTGAAAGCTTCTGCTTCTCAGTGTGAAGCACACGTTTGAGTTGGTTTGTCCAAAATTCTTTTAATTTCAAGTGATTATACTCATAGACAACCATATTTAAGTGCTGTATATTTAATTACGGCTAATAAACACTCCTAAATGTTACACACTGGACTTTTAAGACATGGAAACATTACCCTGAATCTTTGGTATGTGAACTAAAACACACAAACTATGCTGAATGTACAATTAATTATGTGTATTTAATGCATTCTATTTTGATTTGACATTCCTGAATTGTCCCTCTAGGGGAAACTTGGTTTGCCGTTACTGTGGTTTTAAGCATTCAGACTGAAACACTCAAACGTCTATTGCATTTTAAAACAACAAACAAAAAACAATATATAAACTGGATAAATACGACAAGAGTTGATGATGATCACTGGCACGTCAGGTCCAGATCATGCTGTTGCCGGTCACCACTCCACCGAGGCGGCCTGCGGCTAATGTGAGGCCGCCCCGTTTTATGGCAACATGGCAAAACAGCCCCTGCAGGACAAGGTCTTTTCCAGCTCGTCACTTGTCATTCAGTACAATTCTTAGAAGCTCACATTGATTTTGCCTTCGACTTTTAATAATCACACATGGACTCGACACGTGCTTCCACACACACACACACAGAATTCCAATTAGTCATCAGAGTTTCAAGGAGGCCAAGCTTATTATCCCGAGGGCAACATCTGCCACATAAACTTACTGCACCTACTATTGTTTGTTTACAGAGGTGTGGTATTTGACAGGCTACTAGTGTCATAGAGATAGAAATAAAGTCTTAACATCAGCAAGACGGTGTCTTACCATATGGAAGAGTTTTCCCAGCCATGGCAAACTTGGTAGGAATGAGCCAAACCCATAGTCAGTACCAGTACTGAGTGAAATCACTGGGTCGGATACCGGACAAAAAACAATCTGATCAAATCTATATGACGTGAATGCTTCACGATGCACAGGCTGTAAAGAGAGAGAAGTACTTCCGCCATTGTGCGAGTAGAATGTGAGTCAGTGCAGTAATCCTGTCAGCCGTGTGATAAACTTATTTTAAGATAACTGAGTGCCTCAATACATAAAAAAAAAAAAAAAATTAGCATTGTTTCATCAAGTCTTGTTGTGGGCTAGTGAGGTGGTGTTTAGATTACTAACCACGTTGTTCAAATCTGATTCATTACTGATCAGATTTGTCTGCATTCATAACTATAGTATCTGAGAAACGACACATGAATGTGCACATTTATACATGCATCAACAGCAATGTGTGTATACATATATATATATAGATATGTGTATATATATATATATATATACATATATATATACACACACACACACATATGTATATACATATATATATATATGTATATATGATGGTTATATATATATATATATATATAGATATATATATATATATAACCATCAGAATTGATGATTAGATTTATGTCCACACAAACCTGAAATAAAATCTGAGTCACATCAACATAAAAATAAAAATGAGATATGAGTCACTTCAGCCTGGCAATATGACTGTAGCCTCTCTTACTTTATGCGACCACAAAGTTTGTTACTCTGTTGGAGCGTTATATATTTTGAAAATGACTAATAATGAATAGGTAGTAAATCAGCACGTGTTATTAACAGTGTATTAAGAAAAATACCCTCAAGGTTGTCATTATTGGTTATGGACACACACAAAAAAAAATAGTCTAAAGCCACAGCTTTAAAGAATTGACACATCTACTGCTTATCATCGAGAAACTGAAGCACCGACGGCCCATGTGTGGTTTCTCATTACAAGAAAAAAAAAAAGAGGCCAGGCTTCACGTGTGAGTGTCCAGCTCCATTCACATCATCAGCTCCAGCTGTGCATGGCGAGCAAGCTGCAAACAGCCACCACACCAAATTGTTACGCTCACCAGCTTGCAGTGGTGTATCACTTACACCATTTACTCCTCTGGCAATAAAATTTGTTTTGCTTCATCGCATTACAGACGTATAGTGTGGCGAGTTTGACCGCATGAAGTCGAGCAGACGCAAATGGACCCAAGGCACATTAGGGATCACTGTGTCACAACATGACTGAACACAACTGTGTCGATGCAACGAGTGATTTAAGTCCAGTCACTAATGCAATGGAATCTAATTATGTGCAGGGCAGCTAGGAGTCATTAGTCACAGAGCCCATAACTGTGGCCATTACAGAAAAAAAACCTCATGGGTAAAGACAAGAGGAATCAAAATATTCAGGTCACAAATATTAACACTGATCACCGTATGATTTCCCCCCCTAATGGTTAGAATCTTATTTCATGTGACAGCAACGGGAGTAGAGCTTTCATTCACTAAAGCTACTCTTTTCTCAAACGTCTATCACTACAAGAGTAGCATTTGCAACTAGAATTCAGTGTAATTCATGTCATCTGACTACATGATATTTTTGTCTTTCACGAAACTGTGCAAGTTCATATGTCATGGGGGGAGGCGGGGCAAAGAGTTGTCACTCGTGGCTTACTGCAGCTTGGCAGGTGACGCTTCGGACTTGTGATCAGACACAAAAAAGAAAAGAGAGAAGGGGGTGCTGTGCCAATCTCAGCTACATCGGGCGATAGGCGGGGTACACCCTGGACAGTTCACCAGTCCATCGCAGGGCCACACACATAGAGACAAACAACCATTCACTCTCACTCCTATGGTCAATTTGGAGTGTCCAATTTACCTAATCCCCACATATTGCATGTTTTTGGACTGTGGGAGGAAGCCGGAGAACCCGGAGAAAACCCACGCACACACGGGGAGAACATGCAAACTCTATGCAGAAAGGCCCTTGTTCCAACCGGGGCTCAAACCCGGGTCTTCTCGCTGCAAGAGGAAAAATTCGAACATGCTAGACTTCTCGTTGGGATGCCGCCAGACGCCAAATCTCTGTTATCCAGTTATGTTACTGTACACTAAACGTCTGTCAAACACGAGACTACGAAATATCTCAAAGATCGGGCCTGAATACATCCCAGCATTAGTGACAAGCATTTACACACCGTATATACGGTATATTAACAGTAATATATAATATTCTCCTTTCTTTAATCCACAAATAAGAGGCCATGCTTCTGTGTAACACTATGTTCTCTCGACAGTGTCATGCTGAATCATTGTGTGCCCCTCGTTGCAGCTGTGTCTCAGTTCCTACTGATGCTTTGTCATTGTTACCAGATGACGGCCACAATGCGGCATGCTGTGCCTTTGGCCTCAAAATAAAGCACCCCCTCCTAGAGTCCAGTTCCTGGCCCAAGTGCAGCCATTCTGCTGCAGACCCCCTGGGTGTGTGAATGCTCTGGCAAGGGCCCATTTAGGGGCAGAAGGGGGCGAGGACATGGCCACGACCAGTAGGGACACCTGCAATTCTGGGATGCGCCAGCATTAGACTCTGCCAAGAGGGTATTTGAGGGCACTTTGAGAAGGGGAGTCTGGCAAGGAACCAAAGGAAGTTTTATAAGGGGAGCTGGCACGGTATCAAGGCAATGGCAACAAAAGTAAGAGTACAAGGAAGCAACCATGGTGTAGAGAATGGGTCCCGTTTTTAGGTTGGTAATTATAATGGCGCAGGGTTGTCTCAGGTCAGTCAGTGATAAAATGAGCGAGCCCCGACACTTGTGGCTCACAGACAAAACAGTCACCCTGGGGCTCTGGTACTGCTATTAACTCAGCAGACCATGAAATCCTTCTCCAGACTAGAAAAAAATATATATGTCACAGGGAGAAAAAAATAAATAAACACCGCCAGGACCTGGGTTGTGCTGATGGATGATACTTAAAATGGTTAAGGCATGCACTCGATATTTAAACTAGTGCAGAGATGAACTCACAGGCTGATGACAGACGTTAATAGCGCCGTTGTGTACTTGTTTTTACCGGTAGTTGTGCGTCGTTTGTAAACCATAGGAATGTTGTACAAAATGTTTCAAGCTGCAGTGTGTAACCTTTGTGATTAACAGTAATGACGCGACATGCTGCGTCCCTCATCTCATACCATCCGGAGAGTCGTGTGCAGCCGAGAGACTTAATCAGCAGTCGTTGAACTCATTCGACAACGGTTTGAATCCAACAGACGTTTGTTTATATTTAAAAGTTACAAACTGCAGTTTTAAGTTACATCGTCCTGGGATGATAGATCTAAGTTAGTAAGCTGATCTCTCAGAGCACTCTCCCCGTGTGTGTGTGTGTGTGTGTGTACACATGAAACACTAGGTTGCCCATGTTCTCCTTGTCCAGGCATATCAAAGGCAGGTGCCAACTGTTGTGCTGTTGCCAGCCTGACACCGTGCCAGATTCCAAAGGTTAACAAGATTCTACACTCTGCAACCAGCCACAGACAATAGTGCCATTCTTCCCTCTGCACATACCTTCTCTGGGTCTCCGTTCCAGAACCTCCTTGTTGTGCCGCACAAAACCAGGCTTGTGTGATTTGAA
Source organism: Solea solea (assembly GCF_958295425.1). Taxonomy (NCBI): domain Eukaryota; kingdom Metazoa; phylum Chordata; class Actinopteri; order Pleuronectiformes; family Soleidae; genus Solea; species Solea solea. The sequence continues at coordinate 33,586,638 of NC_081135.1, forward strand.
CCCAGGAACGTGCTGGGGGAAAGACGATCGTGACATTTATGAGTAATAACGTGTTTTCTTTTACTGGATGGGGGGTAAGCAGTGATAAATTTGGCTTATTGTAAATTTATAATTGATAATTTATGTCTGAATCAAACAAAGAATTGCATTGTATCACTTCAAATTGTAATAATAATAAAGTATCCTCCTCATATATTACCACAAATACAGATAGGGATCAAACTGTTCTCTGACGTGATCTGAATGTGTTATAAAACAAAGCAAAACGACAATGCACAATTCAAGATAGTCAGTCTATAATTAAACCACAGTAAGAGTTTTTGGCGACTAGGCAGAGCAGGTGGGGGCCGTAGTCCAGGACACGCAGTAGCTACTCTGGAACATTTGAGAAACGGGGTTAATGAGGTCAAGAGTAAAGAAGACACCTGTCACGTGCAAAAGGAATTCCACTCTGCGACTACACTACACTTGGCTCACTCAGAGAAGGCACACGCACTCATTTTAATGCAAACCGAGTGAGAACTAAAGGAGATGTACAACTGCAGCCAAAGAAACATAAGCCTTTGAACACCATTTCTGCACCGGTGTCTCCATTTTACTGATAAATTACTCATTTTGCCATGATGTTATAGTCTAAAAGCGGCGGGGAATATCTGTCAGTGTGAGTTAGACTCCGCCGAGTTTCTTGTCGCTGATAAGTAGATTGGAAGGGGAGGTGTGGTAAAAAAAAAAAATAAAAAATACTGTATTCCAAGTGAGCTCCTTCTAAGAAAGAGTCGTAAAAGCCGTCGCTTTGCTGACATGAACTACGGTTCTTTGGATTGGAGCTGTTCGAATGTGTGTACATGCATCGGACATGTGTGCACATACACAGAATGACTTACAGTTGGGATTGAGTTTCATGACTGCGCTGTGTGAGAGTCTGCAGAGATTTACGGTCAAGGCCGTGGATGCAGCCGTACACTTTAATTGCTTATTCTGACCTTTTCGGCTACTAGAGCCAAACAGCTTAATAATACACTTGCATCATCCACCCAGTGTTTCCAGTTCCTTCTTCTGAGATTGTCTTGAGGAAAAACACGTGGTGTCAAAAACGGTCAGGGTTTACGCTCTTAAAAAAGTGAGGGAGGTTCCGAGTTCTAGGTCAGGTTTGATTCAACATTCAGTGGTTAATCATTCCAAGCACTCCCGGTCTGTGCCGACTTGACAAAGCACTGCAGGTTTTTGCACACCGCACGTACGAGGCTGCAGACCTTCATGCCCAAGAAAACATCTTGAGTTTTGAGTGACACCACCGATGACCCTGAAAGAGTCAGAGTGTGACCGTGAGGGGATGCAGGTGGTCAGAAACAAGGGATTTGAATGGAATTCAAAATAGGCTCAGTTGACATACACTCACACAGCCATTTTATTAGGTACACCTGCGAAACTGCTCCTTGACAGAGATTTCTAACCAGCCAATCACGTGGCAGCAACTCAGTGTGCTTAGTTCTGTGGACATGGTCAAGACGACCTGCTGGAGTTCAAACTAATCGAAGAAAGGTGATTGAAGTGACTTTGAAAGCCATCAAATCAATGCATCAACTGATATATATATTATTTAATGTGGACCCCAGAGGGAAAAAATGTCTGTGTGTGTGTTTTTAAGCTTTCAGATACAGATTTCTCAAACTGTAACTCATGTATGTTTTTCAACAATCTGAAATTCAGTTGCAATTAGGACCAAAATGACTTAAAGGACACAACTAGTTAGCCTTGGTGCACAACATATGTGTTACTACTGCCTGTATATAACTGTACAAAAAAAACATGTAGAGATTAGGTTATCAATTGGAAGAATATCAATAGAGTCATCATCAATAATTTAAGTTTTATGTTTTCCTGATGTTTAATCACATGGGACTGAAAGCTAAATGAACAAAGGCAACTGCTGGCTCTAAAGATGCTCTTTTGCCTTTAACATGACCTGAAGGCCAAGATAGAGGAGGGGTGATTAGGAGAGGATTAAACACAACAAAATCCTACATCCTAGCCAATTAAAGTCTTCATTATCCTGCTTCTGCCATACTACAGTTTCTGGACGATGGATCTAGCAGAGCGTGCGGACTCTAGGTGAGAATGTTGCATTCAGGGTCTTCAAATGTGCACTTGGGAAGCTTCTACCATTAAAAAGAAATAAGCTGCTCATGAGCAATCTTTTGCCATGGCTGATGAAATTCCTGTCCGATCAGTCATAAAGTTTCAAAGCTTTTGAGTTACACTGTACCGGCGACTCAGTAAACGACCACAATGGTGGACAATTACGATACAAGAGGACGAGGAAACATTAACAGCAGAGCATTCAGTTCTTGGACACGCAAGCAGTGGGGTGAGGGTTGTGTGTTCTTTGTTCTACTTGACTCATTGTTTGACAGAAACTCTTGGCTTGGGTTTCAAGTGATATTTGTGGGTGGCGATTTCAAAGCCCGGGGCAAGTTGAAAAGCTTAGCTCTTAGGAAATGTCACTCACTCATACATGAAGTCAGAGTCCAACCAATGAACTTGGGGCAATTCATCATCTGAAGCCTTTCTGTTCCAGCGCTCGTGTATTTACTTCATGGTCCGCAGTGAAAGAGAATGGACTCTTGTTCGGCGCCGTCGAGGTGCGTATCACTGAGAGTCCAGCGCAGGTAGGTACCCACAGCTCCTGTGGCGTGGAGCCTTTCACCAGGATTAGCAAAATGTCAAACAACGAACAACAAACTATCCTTACAGACAACCATCAGCACGAGTTTCAAAAACTCGAAAGAAACAAAATGTCACATTATATCGCAGGATGGATCACATCCCCTATGTTTGGTAGTGCATACCATTATCTCAGATCATTGGCTTCTCACACTGGGCCTGAGATCTTCCTGTTTATGCAAAAAATTATTTTATCAAAACATTGATAGTTGACCTTAGCTTAGACCTTCTCTGGCCAAAATTTCAAATAGGTCCTCTGTTGTACAATGTTTTCTTTTATGTATCACTGATTTGCTTATTGGAATTCTCTATACATAATACAGTGTGTAAAACTATCGTAACTATACAGTCAAACACTGTTTAAAAATAAACAGATCACTAATAATTATAATGATATGGACCATTGGAAATAAAATATATGGCTGTCCAATTGCTACCGACTCAATGTCCAAGTCTCAATCTGAACTTTGAACACTTACAGTTTTCCATACTGTACACATGCTGACCAGCTCATCCCCACTAGCCTACTACAGTATGAAAAAAAAAAGGCACAATAGTGGAAAGTATTTTTATTACATTTAATAATTAGTGTGTTTATTTAATGACCGAAGGCCCTAGTGAGCCATATACAGTCTTCTACAGCTTTGCCACAGATGCATATCATCACTGGCACGGCTGGCGCTCCATAAATATTGAAGTTATAATCTGAAGATGAGCGGTCGTATAACTTAATTTTCCCACCGTGGATGAAATCACATATTGAAACAGGTGTCAAAATAATATTGCCTGAGTCATATCACCTACAGCGCCTATTAAATTAATTACAGACTAGACCTACTTGGCACAATCCGAGCAGTGTAAGCTATCGAACCAAAGAGGCACTTTACACGCTGGCAGTTGAAATATGGAAAGATATTACAGCGTTTAATTCTACATGTGTATATATACGTGTGTCAAGACCGTATTTGCCTTGACATAGAGTAACGGTATATGTTCGACAGTTTGGCTGATAGAGTTTCTGTCTTTTCCCATGACAGCATCATGTGTGCACATTTATTTTAAGAACGAGAAAGCTGTACTTCCAGGATTTGTGGGGGGAACTCCCTCTCTGGCTATATTGGGGTGTGTGTCTGCTCGCAGACATACCAAAGCATTGGGGCATTTAATCCCGTCTACCAGTTTGAATAAGTGTTGTCGTATGCCAACTGCCAAGCCACTTTCATACAAGTAAGTTTTAATGGGTTGAGTGGAATGTATCCAGCGATGATGTTAGGCTGTGTTCCTGAGCGAGAGAAGCTCCTGTTCGTTGACACGGAGAGGTTACACGGCCGCATGCTAACTTGAGAGTTTTCATATGGACGCTGAGACGTGCGTGCACATTGGACACGCTGTCATGTAACGCCCCGCGGCATCATAACTAAATCCTGTTTGACACAGGTGAATTATTCACCTTAATTAAAAAAAAGAAAGATTAACTGCAAAACGCACTGAAAACCTAAGGACAAAAAAATTGTTACACCCTTTTTCTTTTTCCGCCTCGAGGCCTCTACCACCAGGGTGTCGTCTGCTGTCTGCAGAACTCCCAGTCAGCAGTGTTAAAGTCAAACGGAAATCTCTGTTATCTCAAAGGGCCTGTCATCGCTGATGTAGGGCTAATAATTTTGAACATGAAAAGAGTCCAACAGGAATTCCCTCTGGCTCTGAATAAATATTCTTAAGGCCTGACATTAGTGAGCGCCACATTAAGCTGAACAGCTCTGTTTCCACCAACCTTTCTTTTTTCAATGCTGCGCTACTGACCAGACCAGACCTCATACAGATGTCACAGTATGCCGGCACACCGTGGATGGAGAGCACTTTTACAACAACTGCTGCTGTTAAAAGGCTCCAAATTAAAAAAGAAATCCCCATTAAAAGAAATCCATGTGAAGGTTGTAAATTTTTGTAAATGGAATTGTGCAACCAGTGTATTTGAGATTCAGGTAGAGGTAAGGTTGGTTTCCATCATGTAGGTTTTTGTTTTGCACATATTGAATAGGATTAGCCATTTGCAGACATGAACGCTGGGAACTACCCAGAAAACTAAATGTGCACATTTCTAGACTGTGATGAACATCTTCAAGGTCAGATATGGAGGCGGATACCACTCGCTTTTGAATTGACCAGTACTGGAACCTTGAATTAGGTACCAGCACCTTATAATACTTAAGTAAGTAATAATAAGTAAGACCCAAGCTGCACCGATCTAACTGATGTTATCCTCTTTAATAAGATGTGCCTTCCAGAGGCGATTGCACGGTGCATTAAAACCAGTAGAAGCTCAGCTTCAAGTGAATTTATGAATTTATATATATAACTACATGGGCCTGAAATGAGCTTCACCTGTTTCAAAGACTAGCAACCACCACTTTTGTGTTTGGCACTGATTGATTCAACGTGAATTGGTGGTACCAACATGATCCAGTTGGTACCATTGAAAGAATCAAGCTCTGTACCCAACCCTAGTGAGACACCTTCACAACAGAGAGAGAGAATGTCTGCAACGTTCTGGCAAGTTGTAGCACCTGGGTTGCAGGACGAAAAAGAATACTCGCCCATTCACTCGTTATGAATTATCGAGTGATTTCCCTGGATATGGATCATTTTTTAGAAATTTGACTGGGAATCAGGCAACACAAATTCTGAGAAAATGTCTGCTGCAACTTCTGTGGACATCTGCACTCTCACATCCATCCATCTTCTACCACTTTATTCTCCACATGAGGGTCGCGGGAGGAACAGGACATAGGGCGGTAGGCAGGGTACACCCTGGACAGATCGTCGCATACATCCATTCTGGACAATTTGAGGAAAATGTCTGTAAGCACCTTTCGTTGGCACGTCCTAATGTCTTATACTGTTCATACATGTCCTAATATACCGCGGGGCGTATAACTTACGTATTACCAAACAAGTTTGTACATCTAGCCAGAGTATCACGGGGTGCCCAGCCTTGACTCATATCGGACATGGCTTTGATTATGGCCCAGTGTGACACCTCACATGGCGCTGATCTGATAGGGAGTGTGCTGGTTGGCTTCTGCTGCGTGTTGGACACTTCATAACCACTGGCCTGCCAAATCTCTGGGTTTCAGTCTTACAAAGAACCGACATGGGGGATTTGGCTGCTCGGTAATTGTTGTGTGCGATCATCGCTGGGATCTCCCTTGCTTTTTGCCATGCCCAAGTGACCATTGTTGTAGTGTTCTTCCCAAGCTGTAATCACAGGCAGATGGCTGCAGGCCTTGCAGTTTGAAGTTAATGGGGCTTTTCCCGTACAAAAAAAAAAAAAGAGGTCTGAGGTGTGATGTAGGGTGTTTGCTAAGTGATGCTTAGTTGTTAGATATCCAAGTCTAAGATGTTGGGGTTGACATCTTGCCATTTGGCTATGAATACATTTCTGGGAGTCTAGTCTTCAGTGAGACTTTGTTCATTCCTGAAGCATTTGCAGTTTAAATCCTGTACAATTTGAATCCATGTTTAACCTAAGTAGCCACCCTCTCTTGTACTGCCTTTGCTGGAACACTGCTTTAGCATGAAGTTGCAGTATCTACGGTTGAACTTTCACCTGTTTGTTTAAAAGTACTGGCTGGTGTTTGGACCTCCTCTTGGAAACATTTCTTCCAGAGGTTTCTATAAATCATTCAGTTTGGTTCATTTTAATTTCAATAAAGATTGTACAAACTTAAGTAAATTATTAAGTCTACTCAAGCGATAAAGTCTGTTGTCATGTTTGGCACCAGACTATCCGGTATAGTGAGGAGTTGATCTGTGGAGATTCTCTTCATAGTGCATGATGCAACCTGATTTTAAAAGCCACCAGAATCTTGATGCACAGACATTGCCATAGTTACTGCTTGTGTTCCCAATATCAATGCGTACATAGTTATGGTACGACAAATGTACGACTCAGTAACCTGACCCAGACAAGGGTAAGGTTAGGTATCCATAATCAAGGGTTCTCACACCTTAGTTATCATTAAATTCAAGGATTTTCAAGGCCTTTCCAGGACCAATTCCCTCAAATTAAAAGGACTGACACAGGTTAAGATGGGAGGGCAACTTGTAAGAGCCAGAAACTTTTATAGATTAGCAGCACGCTCTGCATCTGGCCAAGTGATTGTCTTTGGGATCTTGGTCAAAGTCAGTCTTTGTAATTTTCTTGAGCCAGAGATCTTGGAATTTGCATTTCCCAGACAACCACTTAAATTGCTCACACTTGCTTAACGTTACTTGCTCATTGCTCTGCATGGAATCTCACATCAGTGGACAGTGTCCACGACACCGCTAGTAATTACAACTCAATGTAATGCCTAATCTACGTACATTAGGTAATGCCAAGAGACATTTACCTAAATATCAACTTAACTTCTTTCTTGCATACAATTCAAGCACTTTCAAGGACCCATGGGCACCCTGATATCTACATAAAAAATGATTACACTACAACTCAAGCAATGCCTTACATTTCTACCCAACATCTCCAGCCTAAAGTGTGCAGTGTCAGCTGTGTTTATCCCAATTGTCCCACTCTCGCCACAGACTCCAGGCTGCTCTTTTCTTACTCCTACAGCTGCTCCTGCATTGACAATAGTTAACTATACTGGCCACAAACCCGGTCAGGTTAAACTGTCAAAACAATAAACGGCAATCAAAACTTGTGGCGTGTAACGACTTGCAGCACATGCGGTGGTGTGGATTATCACTCAGGCAGAACTGGAGTTGCTTAAACAGTCATCCAGCCACACGATTCGTCGAAATACACTAAACATGTCCCACGGGACCCGGGGAAACGAGTGGATTTTACCCCATGCTCGTAAATTAAAGGCAGGCTGCGTGCAAAAATGCCACGTTTGTTTGATTACACAGCACCACATGTGGGATGTTTTGATGGCCCAATCAAAATGTTTTTTCATGATATCTGTGTTGGCAATATGTTTGTGGAGCGATTCCAGCTATTTAACACACACACACACGCACACACACACAATGGATTTGGAAGGCATCAGTGATTTCCATGAGAATTATGGTGATCAGCCTGAGGATAAACATGCAAATTGCCAAACTCTTTCCCTTTCAAACTTTCAAAAACACACTTGCAGCCCTCACACTGTTGCCCCTGTTGCCACTTATCTTCTCTTAGGCCTGTATCTGATCTTACAGACACAACAGAAGACTTGCCTTTCTGGTGGTAAGAGATCAATATACATCTTTACCAAATTTCCTGAATTCAGTAAAAGTAAATATGCATTAATGGGTGTTTCCGTGCCGTTTTGTTAGGTGAAAAATTCAAAAGAAGGTCCCCCGGATAAGCAGTATGTAGTGAAAAGCGAGTCGCCACAAAATAAGAATGAAAAAGGCTCAAATAAAGAGCACCGAGCAAGTGTTTTGCTGCCGTTTTCCTTGTAGTAATATTTAGTTCTTGCATGAAGTCGGGGAATGTTGTGGTTTCCTCATCAGTCCACACATACCTCGTCTCATCCTGTTTCCGCTACTTTTTCAGCGAAATGTGGGAGCCAAATTAAACTTCGTCAAGCAATAAAATGTATTTTTCTGTTTCTGTTTTCCATTCAGGTTTTCAGACGAGCTGTCTGATGGAAGCCCACTGCTCTATTGTCATTACAATATGCAATGTGTGTGTGGTTTAAGTCAAGACGTTGTCTACTCCAGTGTTAAGATTTGATTGTTACTGTAAGAAAAAAGCTTTTTTGGTGGTCATTTCACCTTTCTTTGTACCTAAAATGACTCATATGTGAGCTCCTTACTGTCATCAGCCTAGTTATTCCTTGCTGTCTTGACAGTGTGCTAAATGCTAATGTATGTACATTTCTATATGAAGCCCAAAATGTGTGAGCAGACGGACTGTATGCGTGGACTGCCTGTTCCAGGTAGGACAATATATTGAAATGAACCAGAATGTGGGATCAGGTGTGCGTGCGTGGAATGCCAGACTGATGTGGACCCTCATTTTTGCACAGAAATATGGGTATAGATGTGACCAGGACCCATTCCTGGAAAGTAAGGCAAGTCTTTCCATTCCAAGAATGTCTTTAAAGTGCATAAAATGAAGCCATGTGAGGACAGGTGTGGGAATCTCTCCCAGTATGAGGCAGCGAGGGAAAGAGAACAGTGACAGAAGGAGGGTGGAGGCCGTGACATTCCATTAAAGGTGAAGTCAGAGTTACACAATGGTTTGTATGGGAGGAAAGTGAGAGAAAACAGTGGGGGAGAAAAACAAACAAACACTAAAAGCATCATAAGCTATAATACTGCCAAATTATTGTTCTAGAAGAGCAATAAAAAGGTATTCAGCATTCCCACACTAAATCAGAGCATCTGATTCCTGGAAAAGTCTTCCAACCCACACATCACCTCAGTGTTACTTTACCCCTCTCTGTTTCACCTCTGAGGGGAAAGAGCTGATATGATTTGTCTAATGGGCTATGAGTCAGTTTAAAAATCGAAAATTTAAAAACCCATTTGCAAAATTCTTCTGACGCCGTCACCGTTTCTCCACTTGTGCCCTCCCTTCTGATTAAAGTAAAGAAAAGAAAAAAGGACAGAGACAAAAGAAAGATCCCTTCTTCAAGAAGATAACTGTGCTGGTTTAGTTCTGGGTGGTAAAGTCTGGGACCACAGACAGCTGGGTTTCATTTGATTTAGGTGAGGAAACGTGAAGCGTATATAAAAAAACAGAAACGATAAAATAATAAATTTAAAAAGAATGAATGGTGTGTGTGTGTACAATAAAATGGCTCGTCCAAACAGGTGATTTTAATCACTATGGTTGTGTTATGTGTTATGTCATCAAAGCCAGGGACTGAAAGGTTTCCCACACCTTGGTTGACATCAAATTCAAGGACTTTCCAAGGACATTCCAGGAACCAATTCCCTCAACTTCACTTCTTTCTTGCACAAAATTCAAGTGCATTCAATGACCCATGTCATTTTTTTGTTTTTTTCAAATTCACAATTCAAGTTCCAAACTGTTTGAAGTGTTAATGCTGAAACTGTTCACCTCAACATTCTGTCTGACAAACATCTGCTTGACCAGTCCTTGATGAAGAATAATAATTAAAATAATTGATAAAGAATGTACAAACGGGTGCAAAACTGTCCTATGAAAATCTGCTCTCTGTAAGCCACATCGTCATGAACAGAAAATGATCACTGAATCATACTATATTATATTCCTCTAAATATTTAATTCTGTTTTGAGAAGAAAGAACTGTTTCTGCCCTCTAATTCTCGCTCACACGCACTCTTTCCATGCCTTTTTCCTCTTTTCCTCTTCCTTTCTGGACCATAAATTTTTCTGTCTCTCTAAGTGGATCCCGGGCTTGTGTCCCAGCCTCGAGCGGTGCTCCCCGGGTATTTATTAGGTCTCTGTACTTGTTTACCACACCGTGACACAGGCTCCTCGACAACGCAAATCATTCCTTTATATTATGGAATTTAAATGTGATATACGACAGTCTTCCATTTCTATGTTCAAACACACGGTATGGGGAATTTGTTGTCCATCTAGGATTTCCGGGAGAGTCTCTTTTATACACAGAGCTGCTCAATCCATCCGTCTATAAAAGTGTAGTGGCTTTTTGGCATTTAGATATAGGACAAGGTATGTGATGGTTCTATTGTGCTTCTACTTTTTTATTGATATTGATTTTATTAATCACTCTATCCTTGATTTTCTCAATATTACTCCCACTTTTTTTTATGAATTTGAATGGAAAAGTATTTCAAAAAAGAAGCTGTACTGAAACAACAACTGAATGTAGGAGCTTTTTTTGTTTTTCTTGTCTTTTGGCTGCTCCATCTCTCTCTAGGGGTTGCTACAGCGGATGATCCGCTCATTTGATTTGGCAGAGATTTTCATGCCGGATGCCATCCCATTTCTCTGGGTTTGGGACTGGCACAAGGATGTGCCCCCCCCGTTGCTGGGGTCAATTTAGAATGTCCAATTATCAATGAGCAATGGGGATTGGGTAAAAAAGAATGCCCAGAGACGAGTCCAGTGGAGGAATATCATTGGTGGCCTATGTTCCGACAGGAGCAAAGAGCCTAAGTAAGTAAGTAAAATGGGGATTTGGTGCCTTGCTCAGGGGTACCCGAGCCCTTTACCTGACAGAGACTCGAATTGGCAAACCTTTGCCAAGTTCTCTTTTCGCTTGGCTATGGGCAGTGGATAACCAAAGCTGTCACAGACAATGACACAACATTTTACATTCATGCTTTGGCAGAAGATTCTGGAACTCTCTGTTAGGCTTCTCAGAACCATCATGGGCTATATTATCTGCAAATGAATGAAGCCTCTGAGGGCAACACAGACAATATTTAAAACAGCAGATACCCTGTGGCTTTACAGTTTTCAATTTGCCATACAGCGCTTACAACAATGTGAGACATGGGAATTGTGATGCCGTTGAGAGAGGACATCTACAATTAGCAGGTGTCTGCATGTGAAGCACACACTGGAGCTGATGCCTTTCTGTCAAAGTGTTCCAACTCTTCTGCTCATCACAGGGAGCAACCAAAGCTGCCGATTAGGCAAATGGATGGGTTTGATGAAATTGCTATTTATTGCAGGGGAAGAGACTGTAAACTTCTCATGACCACACAATGGGAGCACCAGGGAAAGCTAGGCTTCGGTCCAACCCTGTAGTGTGTGACAAATGATGGTAGTATCTGCAATGTAAAGAAGTTCTACAGCTGCGCAATGTGAAAAGAAAGTCGAGTTCAAAATATGTCATTTCTGTAATACTCTGCTTTATACTGCCGATTAAAATTAGGTAAAGATCTAGAGTTAGTTTAGTGTGTGTGTGATGTAGCCACATCGGAACAGCGAGCAGACGTTAAGATAACTCTGCTGAGCTGGCATTCTGGCAGACCACCAGCCATCTTCTCTGGATTGAGTTTATATAAAGGAGGGGTGAATGGGGGTGTTCAGGCGTCAGCCACTGTGCAAGTCTGGGTTTACAACTACTTCGAACCATCACTCTTAAGTACGCCGAGAGTTTGACAACATTACAATCCATTTGTACAAAAACAGTGAAATTGGCTCAGATAAAAAAAAAAAGACCTGCCTTGCAGTTTCTCTGTGGAGCCTGAAAGGTAAACACTGGCTTGGAAAAGTCAATATTTACAGCATCTGAGTCCTTTATTTCAACAGGGCGGCCACTGCGAGGCCAAAGACTTGACCCCTCGCATTATCTGTTGTTTAGCTCTCGAGCACCGCACTCCTCTCGACCCTTGAACCCTGGTCACGCACGTGCACGGATCACCTATTGTGCGTCTTTTGACAACGACCACTCGAGATGAAAGATTGTTACTGAGCTATCCCAATCGACAAGGCCAGCATTAGAAGAGCAGGGAGCGATGGCCAAAAGTGACTTTTTTTACATTTACACTCACACAATTTCCATCCAATAGTATGTAATATGTTAGCTGTGTTATCATTGGCTCTGCACGTAAGAACCGCTGATGACAAATATGGTTGCACAATCAGATCATAACAGGATGGATCTAAACTGTGTCCAAGTAAAGCACGCAAACTTGGACTGGGCTCAGAGTCGACTGTGGCACCGTGGAGATTTTTCCGATACAACAGTGTGATTTCTGTCAGGGGATTCAAACATTTCAGAGGCCAATTAGAGTTGTTGGCTCTTTTATGTTTCGTGAATCCAAATCTCTGTTTCATCAGAGTTTCCTATATGCTTGCTCAGCATTAGTAACAGATGTCATTATGTAAATAGTAAACGGCCTGTATTTATATAGCACTTTTGGAGCCTTGATGACCACTCAGAGCTGCTTTACACTCCAGTTTTGCCATTCGCACCCATTCATATGCAGCTCATTCTCTATCACAGGTCTTTTATACCCAACTGCCAGGTCACGTTGATATGTAGGCTAGATCAAACCCACCGTCACCCCGTTATGTGGGAGCACAGAGAGGCTGATGATGTGACATGGGGCAGATGTCGAATATTACCTTGGTTTAAATGTCATCATCTATGTGGCGTTTCAGTCTCTTTGGTTTATAATGAGTGCAGAGTATTGTACCTTGTGTTGGCCCGTCAGCGTTGGGAAGGTGACAGTTAAATAGTTGTATAACACTTTAAAGGGATAGTCGAGTTTGAAGTGTGCTTGCATGAGGTATTGACGTATGATCAACACTTACTTTGCGTGTGACAGGACCCGCTTAGAAGCTGGACACTCACCCTTATGGCTGCTGTCAGGGAACAGAAGACTCATTTTTGACATTTTAACAAAAGGCTCACCCAATAAAATATTTTTTCCTGGTTGAGATATCTTAAAAATATGTTCCCCGTTTTATCCCGACATTGGACAACCTTTTTTCCTACTGAAAACTTGCCCCAAAGTCCTTGAAGAAAGGCAGCATCTTTAGCTTACGTGGACAGCTGCTGGTCCACTTGTTTCGTGAGTTTGTGTCACCTAACCTAATCTGAACAAAAGATTTATAACACAGGTCACAAAATAACACATTGCTTTCCCCTGTGAACTTTTGTGCAGAAGAGTAATGTTACCAACCAAGCTGGCAGACCCCAGAACTGTAGTAAGGAGACCTCCGAAGAGCGCTAGCTCCTTTAGCTTGGGTTAGCTCATTATGGCAACAACAACTGAATGTGTCGTCATGGGTAATATTAGTGATTAGTGTTGTTGATGAGGGATATCAATGACAAGCTGCATTTTCAATATTTACGTATGTCCGCTGCGACTTTTGACAACTTACTTCACCAGATAGCCGCTCAAATCAAACATACCGCAGTGTGCCAGTGAGTGAAGCCAAGGGCCTGGTAGTCGCTCACTTTTCAGCCAGTTTTAAATGCCCATATAGACTCCTCTTCGTCGTCTTCTTCGTATTACTCAGTTTCGGAAGAAATGAATGTTAAGTACGGACGGTCTGTCTCCGTCTTTTACGTATAAGTATAAATGGGCCTTTAAGCACCAGGATATAAGGCGAGTCCTTTGTTGAGTGCCTTAAATCTGTGTTTACTGACTGCAGCCATGTACTCGGTGAGAGTGAGTATTTGGTTTCCAGGTGGGTCCACAGAAATGAAAGGGCACGCTGCGGTGTGAATTATCCCCTTTAAACTTTACATGAAACGGAGGCTTTTAGTCATATTGTGATTAATCAAGCCATGTTTACTGCCAAAATCTGTTTCAGAGCAGAGCAAAGAGCAATCACACGCTTGTCAACTTAAAGGATGAGGCCAGTGTTATTCTATATTTTCCTACCACTGACAAACACCATGACCAAAAAACTTTAGGTTCATTGTTGTCCTACTTTCCAACCCAGTCTGTGGCCACAAGCCCATTTGATCCCACTGAAGACATAAATCTTTCAGAAAATATATCATGAATGTATGCATCCAACTGGATTTTATAGTTTTTTATCAAATGTTACTCAAACAGAGGGAGAATAAAACAAACCAGGGCTCTTCTGGTGGAGAAACGCCAAACCAGTAGGTTGGTAATTCCATGTTTTGAGAATTAACCTATTAGCCTCGAGTTGACAGGAGACACAATCCTGAATATACAACATGATGGCCTGCACTTGCAAATAGGAAAAAGATGGTTAAAATCAACAGTGACAACATGAAACATGAAGCAAAATAGCTGGGTCTAATTATAGAGCAGTAGTTCACAATATACTGTATTTCCATATAAACTTGGCCAGGCTGGATTGTGGTTTTAGGCTGTACATTCAGTACGCCTGTCCTTGCTTGACTCCAACACTAGCTCTCATTTCCAAACCTATATGACCTCAAACTCTCAGAGTCGAAAACAGTGCCATGTTGGTCTGCGAGATGAAGCCTGACCATAGGATTAGCAGAATTCCCAATGCAACAGTGAAGCAGTCCAAGTTTCCCTGTCCATCAATCATCAGTCCTTTATGTTTGGTCTATATAGAGTATAGAGAAACTCTGCTGCTGGAGAAAAACATTTTGTTTTGCCTCTGCATCAGTGACAGCAATGTTTTACTACCGCCTGTCTGTCTTTTCTATTCATGTGAACCCCATTTTCTCAAAAAGAAAGCTCAGAATCCTTCCAAATCTGGCACCAATGTTTCGCTAATTTTAGTTTTTGTCATAATGCCATAGCATAAACAGGTATGAACTTCCCCCTGGGCTTCCTGGCTGAGTTAGATCTAAGTGTTTGTATTGATCTTGATTGGACATGCTGCTCACAAGACGAGAACTGTGTCTCCTCTATATTTAGAATGATTTCATTAGAAGTGAATTCATAATTGTGTTTTATTGTGTTTCTGCAAGCGGTACTGGGTCATAAACCCAGTACAGTATGTCAAGAACATTTTGGAAACCTTTCAAATTTGGCACCAAACCTCACTAAAGCCCCTTTTCAAATCTATGGTGCCAGCTCGCCTTGGCATGGCACAGCACGGCACGGTTTAGGTTGGTTTTCCACTACAAAATAGTACCTACCCGACAGGGGGGGGGGGGGGTCATCACTGCACGGCTGCATGAAACTGAAACTAAAACTAAATTGCAGTACTGGCACTTTTTAAAGGGGAATTCTCATGTTGGTTTCTCTTTTAATAGATGTTTTTCGTTTTCTTTTCGTATCTTTATCACAAAAACTGCACTATTCACACTGTTTCCATCCAGTTTTCAGTTTCATTTTTTTCCTCTCGTCCTTCTCCTCCTCCTCCACGCCCAATCCTTTACTCCCTCTCACCTCAAATGCCATGTGTCTCTTGGCTTGTGAAACTTTTGCCTCCCTCACAATACAGAAATGCTCTGCCTAATGAGAAAATAAGAACTCGGAGTTTCTTTGTTTAAACATGTTCAATGTGCAATTATGCGGGATCATTTTCTCTTGTTCTGTGGGTGGTAAGTAGGTGTGTCGTTAAGCTAATTATAGATGTGGGTGCTCATAGGTTGGGGGCATGACAGGGTCTCTTGGCATGGGAATTTAAGATTAAAATAAGGCGAGATGAAACAGTGCCAGTGGTGTAAACCATGGTGTGTGTGCTATGCCTGTGTTAATGTGAGAATTTTTGTTTTTCCTTTGGTAGCGCTGTAGAAAGAAGACATATTCCCACTGATTTCCAGCTCCAGTCTGTCTCTCCTGTCTCTTTCAATTTCCCAATTTGTCATCACTCTACCTCAACCGAGCTCTCTTCGCATCGTCTCTGTCTGCACTGGCCTTTTTGGCCTGGTGTGTCTAAAAAGACTTAGCAACAAAAAGAAAAAAAAAGGCTGCATACTTAAAGGCTGAAAACTTTTCTTACCCTAACATTTCTCGCCATAACAAAGCCTGGTGGAGTCAGAAAGTATTGAAAAAGTATGAAAAAGACATTAAAGAATGGTACACAGCCCTGTGGAACACCTGAGGACTTGGATAAATTCTGCACAGCTCTTGCCTTGTGCAGTGTTGGAGATGTCGTCTTCTTTGTTGGTGAAGTGACAGTGATAATGACCACTTAGTGGTATTTCCACCAGTAGGACACATCATCACTTGTGTACCCCAGTGTCATTGGGTGTTTCAGCCTGGATCTGAGGCTTTTAGGAGTTAATTTGGTGTTGCTTAATGAATGCCAGCACCTGATGGTGGAGGAAGAACCGTGAGCCGAACAAGATCCAGAGACTTTCCAACCTTTCCTCAGACTCAGTCCAGGGTTTTTGTTAAATGTAACACTGACTTATTTTCAGTACAATCAGCACTCATCATCCAGAGATTCCAGTCTTGCTCTTGGCAACACAAAACGTTGCATACATCAACTCTCAAACCATCACTCATTACAATCCTCTAACTCATCTACAACAAGTGCCTTTTTTTTTCCTTTTTCTTTTTTACTTCTCCCACTCTTGTTGCAATGGTGGCATTTAACGGTGAACCACCGACATGGTTCAGTGACAGGAAACACAGCAGCACTCCTGTGGAGACTACGTAGCCCCGGGCTATGACCACACCGTCTGCTGCGCCTGCAGTAAAATGCTAGGCAGCATACTTAATTGCACGTCTGTCTACGTTTTGACAGTGTCTTTATATGTCTGTAATAATAGGCTATTTGTTGTCATTCGGTATGAGGATAATGTGGAATGCTCTGTGCGCACCAGAAACATTCTCAATGGCAAAAGTTGTGAATGCAGCCCAATACATAGTGTACTTGTTGATGGCTGTTAGTCACTATTCATACTGCAAAAATGCATCATTACTGTCTGCATCTTGTATTTGGTGCAATAAATGTATAGATCCAGTATAATTAATGTTACTAAAGCATGATTATTTATATAAGGTTTAGTGCAGGCAGTGTTTTTCTATAAGAGTTAAGAATGTTATGCACTCACTATCTGCAGTCACTCAACCAAGAGATATATAGAATACAACCGTCATTCTTGATGTCAGTGAGTCCTTTTCAGACCTGGATGAAGTCGCTGCTGCAGACAAAAACCATTAACTCCCAGTCTGACTTAAAACAGTCAAGTGAAAAAGTGCAAATGAATGCAGTTAAAACTCCATCAGAGGCAGATCTTAGGGAACAGAAGCCAAATCCCAGCGAGACAAATGAGAAGGCGACAGGGCAGCGAATGACCTCACACATGTCACACTGATATGAAGTTTTCTCACCAGGATGTACGCAGTTTGGCGAAAAGTGGAGCTGACAACAATGACTATCATTCACTTATTGCTTTTTCATTTCCTGTTTTTGAGTTCTTTACGGCCGACCAAAGATCCTTGATTTAAGTAGCTCTTTTGTTGAAATGTCAGACTAAGAGTCTGTCAATAAATTAAACTTGGGAAAGTGGCTTCATAAAAGCTTCACAGGGCGAGATTCATCTTTAGAAACAGTTCAAATTGGTCTTTTTTCTGAAACCCAACACTCCGCAGTCATAAATCACTGATGGAAGCTAAAGAATAGCTGGAATGTTGGGGTTTTATCAGTGTTGGCATGATAATCACATGACTCACGACTTGCTGAGTGAAACTGAAATGTTATCGCCGTGTGGTTCCGTCTCTAACTTGAGTTGCTAATTTTTGACGTGTCCGTCACACCTGTTCATGGTGGCGGTGACAAAAGACAAACTCAACCCACGTCAAACTACACTGTTTAAGATTGAGCTTAAAGAATAGCTGACTCAATGCTGAAATGTTGAACACAGAGCAGAAAGTCTTACAGTCTTATTTGGCATTGGCTTTGCAAAATGCTAAAGGAAGAATGGTGAGAGATAATTCTGTGGCCTCTTTGCGTCTCAGAAACATTCGTTCATCTGTCTAAGCCTAGATGCATTTCTTTGATTCCCAATCAAGATTTACTGGTAAGAGTTGCTTTAAATTGTAAATATGGACTGGAAACTGTTGCCGATTGCAAATTTGAGCAATTTTAAGATTTTTCAGCTTCTTAAATGTGAATATTTCTTATAAAGAATAAAGAAATCATTCAAACTTAATTAATTTTGTTTTTGTAGACAAAACAAGACATTTGAGAACATCATCATTTCCAGGTTTGGTAAACGCCGGTCAATTTTACAAAATGTTTTATGGATTTACTTGATTAATTGAGAAAATAATAGTCAGTCACAGCCCTAATGTTCATTAATTATTGAACTTCTGCGATCAAAATAATAATAAAAAAAATAAAAAAAAACCACAATATGGGTGAAGTCAAAAATGGTTTTCATTGTTTTAAATAAATCACATGACTTGAAGATAAAGAATAAGGATTCAGGATTCCTTAAGATTATTTACAGTGTTGTAACTTAATAGTGCAAAGTGGAGCAAAGTGACACAGTGCAGGCTGCCACAAGTATGTCCTGTGACGTTTGACGCGATACATCACATGTATCCTGTTGACAATCGGATGACACTTGGGAGATACAGTCGGTGTCGGGTTCGCTGCTTCTCAAGGTACGTTGGTCCCTCCGTGGATGTCTGCATGTCTCTGTCCATTGTTTAAATCAGACTTGTATTATTCTCTTGCCATTTCAGAGACACATCACTGCCGTACTCATGTGTCGAGAGGGCAGCAGTATCAGATTCCAGTCGCTCCAACAATTCAGTCAGAGAAGGTGTTGAACGGCGCGGTTACACTGCGATTGACAGCGGCTGATACGCAGTCAGCAGAGCTGTAGTGGTGGGTATTAGGTTTGGAACCTTGAGACGCCGGTTAAATGACGGATGTAGAAGAAAGTGTATATGAAGTTTCAGATTATTTTCATAATCCATTCATCTGTCTGTTATTTTCTCAATTTACCAAGTCTTTTTGATGTCAGAAAATGATGAAAAATGTTAATCAACCCTGGAAAGGATGATGTTCCCGAATGCCTTGCTTTGTCCACAAACCAAAATGATTCAGTTTTAATGATTTCTTTGTTACATAAAGCAAAGAAACCAGAAAATATTCATATTTAAGAAGCTGAAAAATCAGAAAACTTGTGTTAATTATTGGAAAAAAAAGACTCAAAGCCATTATAATAATGGATCAATTGCCCCACCCACCCCTGCGCTGCCACGATATACACACAAACGCTCCTTCAGCCAGGATTTATGAACATCAACAACAACAATTACAATTGTATAGCACTTTACAATACCTGAAAGGTAAATTCTTGACATTAAATATATTATAAAAGCACACAATTAAAAAAAAAATTGGGGAAAAAAAAAAAATAGAACAATAAAATAAAAATGAGTAAAACTAGAAAACGTGCAATAGGAGTGAAAGAACTGTGTAGACTGAAACTATTGGTCAGTGGAGGAGAGTAATTCTAGTCAACCTCTGTGCCACAAAGCATTGTTATGGTGTCAAAAATGTGTTAAATCATACACATGAGCCACAGTGTTGGCATTTTTATGCTCAAACGCTCAATAATCCACAGGTGAAAATGGAGAAAACAGACTTTTTCTTTATACATGAAAGTATTATCCTAACAGGCCTTTCAAAAGGTGCCACTGCATTTGTAAAAAAAAAATTAATAAATGGTTTATAGCCTTTTGTAGGTGCAGAGGGAGCTGCGTGAAGTCTGATCGATTGCCTTAGGAGCTACGTGAGTCAGTGTCGGTTGAACAAGTTTGAAAATGAAAGGGGGGAGAGGGAGAGAGAGAGAGAGAGAAAAAAGTCTAGAGGTGTGGAGTTACAAAGCAGTGACTTTACCAGACCTCTGCTCTGCAGCCTGTTACTCATCTGTGTGCTTCAAGCTCGTGGTTTGAGGCTACATTAACCACTGCTAATACAACACACCCAGATCTCAGTCTGAACTGTCAGCAGCTGCCCTGGGTGTGATGTACTGTTCTCACTCCAGTTCTGACAAGAAAGCGTGTGCGTGGATAAAATAGAAAAATAAAATTAATAACAGTGTTCTGCGTCATGAAGAGTGGACATTATCGTGTGTTAAATTGGGTGAAAAAATGGGCTGAAAAAAAAAAAACTAATTTAAGAGAGAAAATGTATGAAGTTAGTAAGGACACAATTGAAAATGTGTTCTGTGAATAAATTGGACTGTATTTCAATTTGACATCTTTCCTTAATCATCTATGTAAGGTAACTTTCATCTTATGCAGCAGTATGGCTGACACTTGTAGCACCGTGACATCTGACATCTGGTCTGTGTGCAACAAAGTACTGTATGAGATGGCGCCAGCTGTCAATCACATTGTGTCTGTGATATAATACATGTTTCTCATTGCCAGACAATGGACATTGTGCTATATTGAAAAAGATGAATTATTGAGAGCATCAACTCAACAAAGAAACGTTTTTACTGGCGTCAAAGCAGTGGAGTCACCCCCTGCTGGCCATTCAAAAGAATACAGGTTCCAGTACACGTCCACAGTCTTGACTTTGCGGACCACCGAGCGGAAGTACTATTCCATTATGTATAGTACTAAATTAACCAGCCTCAACCGTTCCATTTTTTGGCACCCTTTCCTTTGGGGTACCACAGTAAAATAGCTCCACCCACAACAGTCAGCTGATTGGGTGACAGAAAAACAGCCACAAAGCGAGCATGAAAAAAGAGCTTGAGGATGACCCCCCGATGTCGTCTATTGTCATGTTGTCTGCTGTGTCGGCGCACCGGTACAAAGTCACGCTACGCGGCCATCGAGTCGAGCGCACACCACGCCTCCCAAGTAAAGGTAACGTTCTCAATCGAAATGCAAGCCTGACCCAGGCGTACCACACTGAACCGAACCGCACCATGATGGAAACACAGCATTATGTCCATTTATACAGTAGAAACAGCTCTAGATCCAATTAAATTAGCAATAAATAACAATAACTGCCAGGTAATTTGTAGTCAGTAATGAAGTAGATTTCAAAGTAATGTGGCCCTGCCCCGTTCCTAACACACAAACATAACTGTTTCATGGTTACATGGTTTCATAACAGCCAGTTGTTGAGTTGCTGCTTCGGGGACACACCTGAATTTTCCCATTTCTCAATCTTCTCTCTTTTGTCTTTCTCCCCCAAACAGTATCGACCATTAGGAAAGTGAGAGAAGGAGAGAGAGAGCGAGAGAGAGAGAGAGAGAGAGAGGAGAGAGAGAGAGAGAGAGAGAGAGAGAGAGAGAGAGAGAGAGAGAGAGAGAGAGAGAGAGAGAGAGAAGTATCTGTGTTTACAACCATGTTCTCCTCAGCAGCCTCACACCCACGGCAGACAGAAGAGGTAGAGCACAACACAGCAGAAAAAGTGGGGGTGGATTTACGCATCACTCGTCAACCGCAGGTATTTCTATAAATATCCTCCAATGGCGTCGCCCTCAGCTGAGAGCAGTTGGACAGTGGCGACGTGTCAGTCATTGTTTGGTCTGCGTCTTCAAGTGGGTTTCAGGGAATGCGGTGCACGTACTGTAAACCTGTAAACCTGTAAACCTGGGGGCAAGTCATGGGATTGTCTCACACGGTTAAGCTCTACTAAAATTGGCCAAGCTGAGCTGTGTGTGTGTGTGTGTGTGTGTGTGTGTGTGTGTGTGTGTGTGTGTGTGTCTGTGTGTGTGTGTGTGTGTCTTGGCTTGGAAACATACACTTTACGCTCATGTCAACTAAACAAACCAGTGTCATCTAAACATGACCCCGAAAGGCTGTCGCAGTGGGACTTAAGAGCACTCGACTGACTCTTAAAGACTTGTAGGTAACTGATTATATAGTTATTAGTCTTAAAACAGAGATATCAGGTAGAGGAAGAAACCACTTCTGATACAATTTAAGGTTTGGCACACCAATGTTCAATATAGAGCGTCTTATGTCCTTTTTTTCTCAGTAAAAAGTACTTAAAATTTTTAAAATCGGATTGAATTTGTGAAATTTGGAAATATGTCACAGTTCAAAGTTCATTTGGCTCCTTTTTATGAACAAAAAGAACATTTTGTGACTAATGCACAATTATTCCTAGTTTATATCACTACTAAAAATGCAATATAAAACATAAGATAAATTTAAAGCCTGGATATGTGATCTATAAACACACACACACAGGATGTCCATATAAGGAGTTGTGTATTATTCCCATGGCAAATTACCAAGGGTGCACATGTCCGTGCCGCGTGAGCACTAAGGGTTAAGGACCAGTGTGTAAAAATGAGTGACATCAAATGGTGAAACTGTAGACGGCAAACAACTGGTGTCTCCTCGGCTAAAACCTTCCTAAAGTGCTTTTTAAAGCAATTTTAGCCTGTTACAACAGGTAGCACGCAACATCTTCAAGATAAACTAACATAAATCATGATTCTGCATGATCTTAGATCTACAATGGCAATTTATCAAATGCATTCATGTCAGCGTTTTCACAAGCAGGGTTTTTTCTATCAGCAATGCTAAATAAATTGAAGAAACGTCTGCAGCTGAAATACTAAATAAAAATAGTCCGGTCCGCATGTGCGGAACATGACAAAATTATTCATAATTCATCCTGTGTCCTTGGAGCCGATTTGGAGGAAACTTCCAAGACATTACTGTATATCTCAGGACTCTCGTAGAAACATAATACATAAACATTTCATTAAAATAGCTTTGAAATTAAAACAGAATTCCCAAGCCTCTCCAAATGTCCCGCTTTGATAAGGTTAGGAAGAAGAAAACAACCAGATGATTTGAATTCCATCTGCAGATACATGACTACGTGAAGCTGATGTTGAGTAATGACAGACCTACAATGGAATGACAGGCACCACCTCAGGGCCGGTGATTTTCATGGGTCTGATCACTGAGGCCATTGGAAGGATGTTGGATGGATGATGGATGTTTCGTGACTTAAGCCTCAACAACCTTCGCTGGTTCACATTCCTTGGCTGTTGCGTATGATTACTGTTCATGTCATTGTACAAATCCTATTATAAGTTCATAAAAGCAACAAATACTGGAAAAATATTTTCTCATTGCCTGTAGGACTAAGAGGCTTAAGCTTCAGGAATCATCACAGATGGATTAAGGGGAAGCTATTGTCTCATAACTAAGGTCTGGTCTGGTCAGGTTTGTCGTGATGTATTCGGTTTAAGGAACTATGGAACTAAATTCTTAGTGTAATGCTGCTCTGTCTGTGCACACCTTGGATAGTTAAATGATGTTGTAGGTGAGGTGCAGCCACATGCACTTTCAATTCCACTCCATCAGACATCATGACTTGATCTCTGGGCAACATCACGTTAGATCAGTGACATTCAGGTAGTATCTTGTGTACACTAAGAAGATGAAGAAGAAGTCAATTTATGATACAATTTCAGCTTCCACATAAGCAAAGTCCTGTATTAAAAGCCACGCATGTTTTTTTGTGACTATTTAGAGTTCCATATAGACACAGAAACCTTTGGTGTCTTTGTTTTTTTTTTGCTTGACCGGCCACCTCCTGACCACACTAGAAGTTAATTTCCCCCCACAAGTTATCTGAGTTTGAGGCCTCTGCTTTAAAATGTGTTAAGAGAGTAAAATGTGCAGAATAAAAGGTCAGATTTCAAACCACTTAACTTCTGTTAGTCTTGATCGATAGACAGGGACATAAAGTAGCAGAAAGAACAGATCACATAGTAAAAGGGGCAAATGAAAGGAGGTGTGGTTACATTGCTACAACTGAAACCTTGTGCTGAAGCATAAATTCAAAACATTGCGTGACTCATTAAAAAAGGTTTCTGGGTAAGACCTAAAAGCCAAAAGACAACATGGTAACTAATGACTTAAAAATGTGCCTCAGTCACATCTGGCGAGGTGTGATCCAATGGCTCCACCTCTCATGGGTCGTACTGGTACAGCGAATGGCGTGCGTAGTGTTCAGAAACACAAAAAGCATTGAAAGGGGAGAGAATGCAGTACGTGCGCTTGCGGTGGAGGAGTGGGTGTGAGTCTCAAACAAGGAGACACGTAGGAAAGGAGATGAGGAGGAGTTATGGGTATGGTCCAAATCTCTGCACAGCTATCGTTACAGTGTGCCCGTGGGCTGTTACTTGGCGAGATCCATATTGTTAGAGCTGTCAGTCACAGGGGTGAGCGTGCATGCCAAGAGGCAAAAGCCAGGCCTTCTAAATACAGATGGAGGTTTTTTTGGCGTCCGTCCCAACGGAGGCTTCATTGCTAGTGTAGTCTCGCTCACCTGGGGACAGACGGGATTATGTCAATGCCAAACCAGCTGTTGTCTATACGTGACGTGTTACTGACATTAATAGACTGACATTTTGTTTGTTTGTTTGTTTTTTTGTACATAAAAAGCAATCCTTTATTAGTCCTACATGTAAAAACCCAAGTTTTAGAAAGTTAGATTACACTTACAGGCTGTATGGAGAAGTTAAAGTCCCTTTGGACAAAATACATGTAAAATAATAGCTTGAAATGTTTAATTTAAAAAGGTTCTGTAAATAAAGGACTTGCGTGGCTGAAGTTTGGGGCTTGATGCACTAAATATTTTTTATTTTTTTTTAAAAAAAAAGAAGAAACAGACATTGTTATGTTGATAAAAGCCAGAAATGGCTCGAACCGAATCGTTATTAACCTCACGAACCAAATATTTTTTGACATGCATAAGCTTAACCCAAGAGTTTCGTGGAATATCCACCCCACTGTACAGTGAAAGCACTACATCACGACTTGTTAATGCCTGTCTAATATTGACAGCCTCTCTCTCTCACTCACTCACTCACTCTCTCTCTCGCCTGCAAAACACGAAAGGCAACTAGTCTGAGCCATTCATTTCTCTATGTGTTTTTACAAGATCTCACAAATCTCCCCTAAGCTTTCGAGTGTGCGCGTGCATGTCGATATGAGTCAGTGCGCAGCCACGGGTGCGTGTGTGTGTGCGTGTGTGTGTGCGCGTGTGTGTGTGTGTGTTCTGAAGACGCATGCATGACCGATGAGGACGACTCACTGGCTTTCAAAATTAAACCTTTATTGAGTTTGATGTTGTAAATGTGCACTTTCTAGTCCAGTGGCCACAGGGTTCATCTGGGGTAAGACATCATAGGTAATCCATCACATTTTGACTCGACAATTATTACAGATGTGATTTCCACTGCACGTGTGTGTGTGTGTGTGTGTGTGTACACAAGGACTTTAATGGTGGGTTCAGCTAATCCGCTCGTGTAGGTACAGCATATTACCGTCGCTAACATGACATCAACAGAATATGCTTGAGTGGGTGGTATTTGCACATGATGCAGCGTGTTTCGCGGTGACAAGTCGCCTCATCTGTTCATGCAAATGTACGACGCCACGTTGGAACTTTGAGTATAAACAGCATGACATGTAAAAATGCATGCAGTGTATAGTAGTGTGTGTGTGTGGGCCAATTCAACACAGAACTACACGGCCGCTCAAATTGACATTGAGCGGAATGTCTGCAAAATATGCACATAGCAGAATATGCATAATTATAACATATATATGTATATATATATATAAATAGACTGGTTTGACTGAAGATTAGCTAAAAGACCAAGCGTTCCTTTTGTGCTTTTTCAGCTGGATACCTCGGTGTAACTCCAGTGTGCCTGGAATCCTTCAACAACTCCAAGATCCCCATAAATTTTCTCACAAAACTCCGACACTGCCCACGAGTCTGTGTTTTGAAGCCACTAAATTGCGTTCAGTGGAATGTGTGCGAGTCGCTGCCAGTAAGCAGCTTTTTTCGCTCCCGAAAACTCACCTGGTTTCACATTTGTTAATTATCATTTCTAACTGAGAAAGAGTCGCTCTTCTCCAGCCTCGATGACCACTCAGAGTCCCATAACCCTATCCCCAGGGTTACCACACCATGGCTGACATCAAATCCAAGGACTTTTCAAGGACTTTCCAGGACCAATTCCCTCAAATCCAAGGGCCGAATGTGCTGACGCAGCTTAAGAAGGGAGGGCAACTTGTAAGAGCGTCTTCGTCCATTGGCGTCCGCTTTTATTGATTTGCAGCACGCTCCGCATCTGGACAAGTGATTGTCCTTGGGATCTTGGACAAGTCAGTGTTTGGACACGTTACTTTCTTTGGTGAGACAGAGATTTTGGGAATTTTCATTTCTCAGGCATCACGTCATTTTGCTCTCGCTTGCTCTCAAACGTTACTCACTTATTGTTCTGTGTGGAATCTGACATCAACGGCGAAGAGAGAGAGAGACAGACAGTGTCCACAACACCGCCAGCTATCACGATGTGACGTTTGTTCTGCGTAGGCCTACATTACATTGTACATTAAGCAATGCAGGGCGCATGACACAGTGGGTGGCGCCGTAAGAAACAAGGGAGATATTTACCTAAATATCAACTTAAATTCTTTTTTGCACAAATTCCAATCAATATTTAGGGCAATTTTCAAGGACTCATGGGAACCCCAACTCACACATTCATACAGTGTGTGTGCTCTATGAATTCAGAGCCTTTTCTAAAGCACATCTGTCATCATTACCATATAGATGAAGCACATTTTTGGTCTTCATGGGCAAGTTACTATGAGCTTTAGACAACCGGGATTTGCTGTGATCCTCACAAGCTCTTGTAGTTTGGGTGGGTACTGTGGGTGGACAGCTATTCTGGGTCTCTTAAGGTCAGGTATCTACTAAAAAACTGTTTCTCTCTCTCTCTCTTCTTCTGAATTGCCAGATGTGCAACCTCAGTATGATCAGAAATGCCAAATTTCCATTTATTAGGAATATATTGATCCGTCTGACTCTGGAGAGTGCCAGCCATCCACTCACTCGTTGCTCATTTCATTGTTGAAAGTTTAAAAAGAGAAACATTTTCGTCTCATCCATTGTTACATGTTGTTTGAAAATGATTTCCCACACAGCGATGCCGTCTGTCGACCCTAATCTCCTTTCACTCCGCAACTCGCAACGTGGACTTGTGTTTATAAAGCTTCGGTAATCCTCGTTAGCCAAAGTTGAAGGTTCTGCAGCCATGAAGCGGTGATGAGATTTAGCCTGGCAGTGAAACATTCTTAAGTTCTGACAAACCCTTCATATTTAATCCAAGTTAAAAAAAAAAAAAAAAAAAAAAAAAACACTCCGGGAGTGTAAAACAAGGTGATTTGTCTCCAAAAAATAAAACATTTGTGGAAAGATAATATTTATCACATTAAAGACCATTCAATTTGAGAAATGACAGTAATTTCATACAAAGACAAATTAATTGGATTCGGGCTTTTTTCAACACAATCTGTCATCGTCTGTTACTCTGCGGCTTTAATAGAAATGACAAGCTTAATGAGCTGTTGAGCTGGTGTCAATTTTTCTTCCTCCCTCGAGCTATAACTGCTGGTATAACACACGTTGTTGCTCAATGGAGGGAGTTTTGCAACCAAGAACAACACTGACAGACTGATCAGACCCAACCAGAAGTATTTGTGTTTTAAAATGGTGTAAAAATGCACACGGGGCACCTGACGATCAGGCTCTGAATGCTCACCTGTGAAGTGTGCACCCCGCCGTTCAGGCCCTTCCCACAGCAGCCAAAGTTTAAATCAGGTCTGGGTTCTTTTTTTGTTGTGCGTCTTCTTCTGCAGAACTGGAAACAAAAAAGCAAACAAACATGAGCAGAAAAGTGACAGTTGTTGTCAGAGTACAGTGCAAACTGATGTTGTTTTCTTCTCTCCCAGCTCGCCGGGTAGGAGATGATGAAGTTGTTGCCGCAGTACAATAAATCACAGACCGAGATGAGTCGTTTGAGGGGAGAAACAGCGACGAGGCCTAGTATGCGTGAAATAATTGAACAGTCTGTAGCTTAAACTCAAATGTTGAGAGTATTTTTTTTGGTAAAACACAAATTTGCTGTAAAATGACATGCACTTTCTTCCTGTAGGGGACACAGATACTGAACATACAGTGTTTTTCTTTCTGTCGTGGTGATTTATTGAGTGTTTTGTTCATTTATTGAGTTTCAGTACAACTCAATTGGACATAGGCAGGTCTAAAGAGTTGGTTTTATAGCTCTGAGGTGGAACACGGCGGACTGAAAGCACCGCACGAGCAGCTTTTTAACAGATGTTGTTATTTTTATTGCTGGGGCAGACTAAATAATGATGGTACATTTTCAGGAGAACAAATTGTTTCGGTTGTGTGAGGCAATAACTGAATGAAAAATATGTGGAGTTCAGCGAACGGGAAAAATATCTCACATTCTGCTAAAAGCCCATAAATTAAAAATCAGCGCAAATGCTGAGCAATAACTCACACATTACACGTTATTTACACATAAAACACCTGGTTCTGGTCAGGAGGGGACGTTAAGTAATTAATCTGTAGTGAAAATAACATATTAACAGTAATATTTCTGGAATTAAATTACACACAAACATCAGGGCTTTCTATACACGTCACTCGAAAGATATGAAAAGCCTGTACTTATATATAGTTTTACATAGCTTCTCTCTGAATTAAAACAACACAGAGCTGCATCCAGAGGAGAAAGTATTGTTTCCAGTCAGTCTCAGGCATTCGCTGTTAAAGCAGCACTAGAATGTTATTCCACCGCAGCTAATATAAGAGAACTGGGCACATACAGTTCTTTTAAATCTCATTTAAAGAAATGGCTCGTTGGTATTCAGGTCTGTCGGCACTAAAAACAACTTCACGTGTGCAGAACTCTCCCTGCTGCTTGCTATTTTTACTCATCTTTTACTGTTTTTTTTTTATGGTCCTTAATATTGTCTTTTAACCTCAATATCTGAATAATTCTCTTCTGTTCCTCTGTCCAGGGACTACAGCTGATAAATAGCCTGTTGGCTAATTCTGGCACATTTACCGTAATGTTTATTAATGTGCATTTTCCCTGTCAACTTAAACAGTAAATGAAAATGAATTATGTAGCTATGTTAGTTGATTCCCCTGTTTATATACAGTATAACTACGATATGTTATTTCTCCAAGTTCTGACATGTAGTGACATGTTCTTACTAGAGGAGCAATCAATAATATGCATAACAGATATAAATGCGGCTGAGAAATATGCATAAAGAGCGAGGAGGACTTCTAAAGAGAAAGAGAGAGCGGATGAAACCACCAGCGAGCGGTCAAGCCTGAAGTGCTCGATCACAATTTATATTCACCGCTCGCAGTAACCACTTTATGATTGTTTCACCTTCTCTGTTTCTGTTTTTACGCTCCCGATTTCTGTCCCCGTGCTTGTTGATATTCTGTGTGCGATCTCGTAATGAAGACAGCTCAATGATGCCATAACAGAGTTTCAGATGTGGTACTGGGGCAAACTCCTGGATCGTCTCACGCCGTTGGGAGTGATTGTCGGCTGTATTGCGGCAGACAGATCCAGTGCAGTAAGAGTCTCCTCAGTTGTTGGCCCCCTCTGGAAGGACTTCACGGTGCCAGTGAGCACCGGGGGCCAGCCAGAGAGGCCTGCGGTTGCAGAATCTGAGATTATCAGTGACATCAGTGAGGTGTGTGATTGGGCAGCTGGGACAACGAGAGTGGAATATGGTGAGTGGATTACCAGGGAAAGGAGCTGCCAAACCGTTTGAAGTTTGAAAGTGGAGTGATTGGGATTGCAGACATGCACCATGGCAGCCGATATTGGGAAATAATGGTGGAAATGTGCTGTGCCTGGGCAGCAGCTATGGAGACAAAGCTGCCAAACAGCTTATCCCCCTTTTCAGAGTAATGACTCAAGGTGGTGGATTCCATCCCTTAGCTGTGAGTAAGCAAGTTTGCAGTCCCCACGCAGCCATTATAACGCTTGGTTTTCAAAAAATTGATTAGGTACGAAACTTGAAACGGCAAGATAAAAGTAATCCAACCGTCAGAAGCAGAACGGACTTAAATCGAGAAAATGCCGATTGGACAGAATCAAGAGTCTTGATTAGAGTTGAAAGAAAAGAGTGGTTTTAAGTGAGCACGAGGGGAAAAGTTAAGACAGTGGCTCCATGTGTGCCAAATCTGATGGCATTGACTGTTGAGATGTCACAATGTTACAGGATCATGTGACTTTGTCTGTGGATTGAGTTTAGTACCTTGACCTGTTTTAGAATAATGAAAAAACATTTAAATGACAGTTTTCTTTTCCAGGAAGAGAAACATGGACCTTTCAAGATGCTTTGGAGCTAATGCTGTGAGTAGAATTGGGAGGAGCTACTGAAAATATCGATGCCATTACCCGACATTTACATCCAAGCTCTGGGGCTCTGGATAGAGGGGGGTAGTCCCCTGGTTGCTGGGTGGACATGCACCACTGGCCCCCTCATCCGTCCAAGCACCAAGCACCAAACCCTGGTACGCCGCTTCAGCAGGCGGGCTAAACCACGTGTGGGGACAAGGACAAGGATAGTCCGTAATAAAAACTACAGCCCCAGGACCTCATGCAGACGTCCCAGCTTGCTGGGCCATGGTAGTGTAACCTTGAGCCTAAAGGGTGAGGCCGGTTCAGTACACATCGGACTCTGCCTTAAACAAACACTACGCGCAGGCCTAAATCTAACATCCACGCTCACGGCTAACTGCTACAAGTAAAGACAATGACTGAAAACATATCTGCACACAGTCATTTCAGTGTTTTCTCGCCAACCTGGAAATGCTGAAGGCAAGTACAACAAGTACTGAAATGTTATGAATGTGCTCAATCAAGCAAACAGCTCATCTCCAGCAATCAACCAGTGAGAGAAGTAGACTGACATCATCATCTACCAGGTTTGGAACAGAGGACGGCAGTGACAGAAGAACTCAAGAGGGGCAACGACAAAGTTACAAACCTCCTAGATGTGGAAAGGACTGTAGATATTTATTATATCATGTTGCAATATCCTTTCCATAAAAATACACCTTGGTTTCCTCATAATACCAGAACATTCAATGACAAATCTTCTGGTGTTTGGTCTCAGGTGGACTCGAAACTCACCTCCTGTTCAGAAGTGTACAAATACAAATATTTATCTGGTACTTGTGACCTCTTGACACGACAAGTTCATATCACATTCCAACATTTTCTTCTTTGGCCTTCTTGTGTGTGCTAATGTAGCATTTCCCATGGTCTGTATAAAAGTACATTCGCAAAGTGTTAAAGGGAGACCAAGCTAATGACTAGCTTAGCCATCTGTAATGTTGCATCACTGCCTCCTTTTTAACCCTTTATTTACCTTCACCTTAAAAGTCCACTTTGTAAGAAAGAGTGACATCTAATGGTGAGAATATCGACTTTAACAAAACAAGGATATTCCCTCTCTCTCTGCATATAAAAGGCCAATTGTAATGACACAAAAGCAAAATAATTGTTAGTTTAAAGCAATTATACACCAATACTAACATACTTACTACATAGGTAGGGTGTATTCACGTATCTTTCCTCCTGAATATTACACACTGCACCTTTAACAGTCTCTCCCAGAAAACGTGTTGCTTTCTATGTCGTTTGTTTACCGCGGCAACCGTCGTCAGTCTGTTCCATATAGGTGGATACAAGTGAGTTCATGATTGCACTTGCAGTGGAAAAACAATCTCCTCGCATTCACAGACGAGGTTTGTTGTACGTGACAGTTTAAGGGAGTGTAACTTTCCTGTGTGCTCTCTCTCCCTCGAGGACTGCCGAGGAGTAAATGTATTTAAGAGCCATCACTGCCCTCTTGGGAACACACAGGGTGCTGTGTACTTGTCAGATAATCCATTATTTTCTGTCAAGCCAATTTACCTCTTTTTGTCATCCGAGATAAGATCTGTTGAGAGATGGGTTTTCAGGGCGGGGGGAGGGGGAAGGGGGGGATGGAGTTGCACCCCGACCATCACCGCCACCCTTCTCCACGAAGACAGGTGCACAGTTGACCTTTCTCCGTACAATTTGGGATCGGATTGCACGGTTCCAGCTTGTCGTATGCGTTTAACCCTGTTAAACAGTTCTATCATGTTCACGGCGATCCGGGTTTTGTGTTACACCAACTGCAGCGCATATATAATGGTATCCTTTACTGAGAGATTAGGAAGTGGTCTTAGTGATTTTCCTCATTTTACTCTTCAGCACAAGGCGGCCTTTTCTGTGCAATGGAGCTAAAAAAGACTGCGGCTGGCCATGATTAGGCGGCTTGATCTTTACACTGTAGACAAATTGTGAACTTACAATAGGAACCCTGTGTTTGAATTTCTAATTGAATGTTTGTCTTTCTCCAACATGACACAGTATTTCCTCCAATTAGAGGTTAAAATCACAAACTTAACTATGCAAATATGAGCTTAATAAAGATATCCTACAACCATGTATTAATACCTTCCAGTGTCTGTCTCTCTCTGTCTCTCTTTGGACTTAATGGCTGTTTATTCTTAACTGTTCAAAAAAAGAAAAGTGGTGTGGGTCAGCAGCCAAGCACTGTCAATTCACTACTGGACGTCCATACTGATATAAACTTTCCAAACAAACAGAAAAAGAAAAGTGTCTCCAAGAGCCTGTTTGTCAGGTTACATTTGAAAACCGTTCTAAGGCCCCATTCATTCATTCATTCATTCATTCATTCTTTTCTTTTAACACAAGTCCTCGGTGAGTCGATCACATGTGAACAGCACTAAGTACAGTTATACGAAACTATTCCTGAATGAAATCCAACTGGCTTCCTGGCATCATTTATTAAACTAGACACAGAAGTCATACCTGCTCAAGAACAATCCACTGACCACATAATACACATTTAGCCATTTCCAGTATCCAAAAACACTTTATCCAATCAGGAGCTGGACCTCCACAAAGAGGCGGTCCTCCCTGCTCATATAGATAAGGCTGTTTGTCAGTGAACACATGCACCACTCTCACCAAATGCATTCATGAGGTGGTCTATGGAGAAGGGAGGGGCAATTCTAATGGATGGGGAAATTAGCCAAAGATCACTGACAGCACCTTTGACATTGCTGACCTTCTTTTTTTCCTCACAATTCAAGTCCTACCTCATCTCCCTGTCTCACTTTTCACACACACACTAACAATGGAGCCATCCATGTAGTCTCTGTCCCCGCCTCTTCTCATGGGTGAGACCTTTCATCTCAAGGGCTACATATTTTTCATCTCTCACAGATTTTTTGGATATTTTCCCCCTCCACATCCTGCCGTCCCTCTGAAATGACCCCGCTCACATGCAAATGTGCTCTGCTGCTGACCTTAACGGTCTGTAGTCGCATGTACTGTTTTGAGTTTGGGACCTTCTCCTCATGCTCAGTCTGCTTCTGTGTGCTTCTGATCTCAGGTCTCTGCTCTCAAGCTTTGATTTTTGTGTGTGTGTGTGTCAAAAAGCCCAACCAACGGGGAAAACATCAGAAAATAAAAATGAAAACAATATGTTACACATGAAACAGGAAAATAAGATCTTATCAACTGTGGTTAGTTGGGCCATGAGTAGATATGTTCTAATGTCAGGTGAGAACATTCTGAAAGGTCTCCTCTTATGAAGGCATCATGAAACTATCTTATACCTGATCATCCAGCTGACTGTGTTTGAACAACAGTTGTTTCAGCTTCTGTTTTTTTCATGATTAAAACAATTTTTCCGATTGTTCCAGCTTATTAAATGTGAAGATTTCCTTTATTTATTTGCTTGGATAACAAAGAAATCATAAAAAGTAAATCATTTTGGTTAGTGACAAAAACAAAGACATTTGAGAACATCATCATTTCCAGGTTTTGACGAACACCGATCAACATTTTCTGATATTTTATGGACAAAACGATTCATCGAGAAAATAATCGACAGATTAATCGAATATGAAAATAATCGTTAGTTGCAGGTCTGAATTATAAGCAATTACTAATATCACTTTTGCCCTGTTAGCATTAGGACGTGCTTGATGAGGCATTTATTCACCAACAATAAGCCTAAACTTACAAACAGACTGCCTCTTGGTGGAGTTCCGGCAGTGTTATGCTGTGTTGTTGTCTACTGGAAAAGACCTCACTCATAGAGATTCCGATCGACCTCTGCATGTTTTTTGGACTGAAGGTGGAAGCCGGGAGACCCGGAGAAAACCCACGTGCACACA
The DNA here is from genome assembly GCF_958295425.1 of Solea solea. Classification (NCBI taxonomy): domain Eukaryota; kingdom Metazoa; phylum Chordata; class Actinopteri; order Pleuronectiformes; family Soleidae; genus Solea; species Solea solea. Next base: position 33,620,803 of record NC_081135.1, read on the forward strand.
CTAAAAAACATGCAAACTCCACACAGGAAGGCCCTCAGTGAGAGAAAGATGATAAAAATAGAGGCGTGGACAGGAGTACCAAATAATAGGACCGAGTAATACACCGTTTCGCTTCAAAAAATTACAATTTGCAATAAAACTTTCTAGCTCTACTTGTTCCATTACCATTTTTAAAACAAACAATACATACAATTTTAAATCCATTCATACTTTTAAGTTCACATCCTTGAATTGTAGTATAGTAGTTCATATTTTGATGGCATCTCCTGTATTAATGTCAATATTGAGCTGAAGTTTAACTGAAAAATGTCTGAAAAACATTGATGGACTGTATTATATGGAGCAGGCGTTGAGTACAAGTTTGAAACCCAAAAAAGAGAGAAACTGAGCGATGTAATTTGAAGAGGACGGTTTAATCCAATTAATAAAAAAAAAAAATAAGCACCAGAAGAAGTCAAAGCAAACAAGACACCAAAAAAAAAATAACCTAAATAACATGAAACATAATACAGTAATATATTAAACCAAAATGGTTTCAGTGGGAACACAGACAATGTTCACCCAAGACATGTGAACTAATGACACGTGATATCTTATAAAAACACATGAGAACATTGTGTGTGTTGAGCTCTTTGTGCGAGTCTTCTGTGGGCTACCATCTGAGGGAGCAGGGGAAAGAGAGAGAGGGAGGAGAGAAAAGCAAAGGCTGGGCAGAGTGAAACAGAGAGACAGAAGGGGAGGATGGTAATAGCTACAGTAGACGGAGTAAAAAATAGTAAAAGAAAGAGGGACTGCAGTCCTGAATCAGAGGTATCGTATTCGGCCCAGTCTTGACAGAGACTCCTCTCCAAGTTGAATAGGCCCATTGTTTGGACAAGGCCTCCATGACACAGGCCATTTCATTACAGAATGAGCCAAAGCACAGGGAAGAGATGGTGGTTGCAATGAACCCCCCCAGCTCCCTCTCCTCTCTCCTGTCAAAGAGCTCCATTCTCTCTCCCTCAGGGCTACCTGCATGAGTAGGAGGACAGCCATAGGGGCGACGCACTCTCAAAAACAAACAGTCACCCTCCATCACAGCAACACACAGAGAGAATCTGTTTCTCAGTGAAAACACACAGGTAACTTAATAGTCACTGATGTAATTCGCCACGCCCCCCCCCCTGCCCCCGTCCCCCCATGACTTTGGTGCATGTCAAAATTTCTTTTGTCCTGTTTTTTTTTTTTGCTCTTTCACTTGTGCACACACATGCAAAATGTGACACTCTATCGCAACCGGTGTGCACAGCACCCTGACTTTATCAAAGGGTGATGGCTTCTGATATTTCAGTCGGGTCTAACCCCCATCCTAATGCAATACGAGTTTAAAGATACAATATGAAACAATGAGATTAAGGGCTTGTCCACATGGAAACAAGTGTAGGTGACGGATAGGCGTTTCATCCATACAGAAATGAAGTTTTTGGAGCCGTGAAACAGTATTTTCAGGGTCCCAGAGTGGGAAAATCTCCAAACGCCACCCTTGTATTTTCATGTAGACTGTAGAATGATTTCATCCTTTGTCGTTGTCATCATCATACTCTTTTCCCGAGATTGTGTTGCCAACTACTACTTTCAATGAAAAGTAGCCAAAAAGACACAGAATATCGCCAGAACACGTCCTGTCGTCAACGACTTCAAAAAATAAGTGTTGAAGATTTACACTGAAAAAGAATTGTAAAATAAGGGAAAACCAATTTTCACAGACAGTAAAGCCAGCTACAGTGTTTTGGTCTGTTTGCTTTATGATAACTCTTCATCCATCCACCTTCTACCACATTATCCTCCACATGAGGGCCACCGGGGGTTATGATAACTCTTTTTTTTCTTTTTCTTTTTCCTTTCCCCTGGCTCTGTTCATTCTGTCTGCATTTCTGTGATTTTGTCTGTAGTGTGTCGAACGTCTTCCTCTCTGTTTTGGGTTGTAGCATCGTTGCAGCGCCACTTACAGGCCTGGCATATGTACTGCAGTGTTTTGAGTAATTTTGAGGGGGAAAACTTTATCAAAACGACAAAGAAAAAGACTGCATGCATTCCATTCGGTTTCCGTGTGTATCTGGCCTAACATTTCATATTTTGTTGAGGATTGAATTCCTTTCTACATCAACCAAAACATTTCCAACACCAGATCCATATTTCCATTCAAGGACAAATTCATTCTGGTCGCCTTTTAACGGCATCAAACGCTTTACAGTCTCTGCCATAACTTCTGAGTGAGGAAGGCAATATTCAGTTCTACTACTAGTTAGCAAATATGTTTTTTTCATTTTATTGAGTCTATTGAATGGATTTTTGATGTGTGTTCTGCCACTGAACCTCTCCATGAAGCGTAGATGCACAGGGGAACCAAATAAGACCACAACACAACAATTCCTATGATCTCAAGCTGCTTCCTGGCATCCTCAAACTAAATATTATGTTATTGTTTATTGATTTAATTGAGAAAGGCCAGGCATGTATATGCACTTTGCTTCTGTCCGTGTCTGTATTCACTCACTGCTGTGTGTCTGCATCTGTGCGACTGAATTTAAAGTGCCACCAAAGTTAAATGCTACATGCATTGGAAGAGTTATTGGTCGCTGTCCCCCGAAAGGTTGACGATTTAATGGCTGCTTCTTTTTTTAGCTGCATCAATGAATGCAAAGTGCTGCAGGTTAACATCATGGCAGGGCTGTAAACTTTTACAACCCAGTTATGGTTACGCAATTGCAAAAATAACTGCAATGGAAAGAGAGTTCAGCCTTTAACTCGTCTGCTGGATGTTAGTGAAGTCAGCTGAAGTTAAAAGTCTGGACCCCGGCATGGGCACCAACTACTTTTCACTGCCGCTGACTTTTCTGAGGACAGCGACCGCTCAGAGCCAGGAGGCAGAGAGATCCTCTGAGGTGAACAGGGATTTTTATCTGTGCTTTATGAGTTGCACAGTCTGTGCAGGCCTCTGCTTGAAAGTGCTGATGTCACAGACGATGAGCTCAGGTATTAAACGGCGGGTTTTACAAGGAAAACTCGCTGATGATTATACCGTTATTGGAGTTCAGGTGGCTGCTCTGCATTCAGAAGTTCTGGCTCTGCAGATGACTCCGCATGATGAGCTAAACATCTCATGCATGCTTCAGAAGCAAGTCAATGTCAAGTCAAATCCTAGGGAAATTGTGATGCACAAATTGACAGACTGGAATACGCATGTTGACTAGGATTGTTAAAGACTTCCCCGTGTCCATCGTAACATTTTGTTCTCCCCAGTTTAGGGTCATTCCCACGTCTGTAAAATAAAGGCTAACAAGGCCAATTTGCTAAGTTAATGGCAACTTCTGAGTGGTCATCAAGACTAGGAACGTGCTATATAAACACAAACCTTTTACCATATACATGTTCAGTATTATTATTATAACTCACAATTCCACCTCCTACCATAAAGGCGATTATAAACATAACACTAGTGAATACAAAGAACCAATGTTCATCTTTTGGCAAGATCTGATGACTCCACTGGACCAAAGTTCATCTCATCTCCTCCAACATCAGAGAGGGTCGAAACAGAACTCACAAAATGGCAAAACCATGTTCCTAGATGCATTTTGTTGAAGCTTTTCTAATGTAATATGTTTGTACTCAGTGAGAAAGTCATTCTGCATGATGTGTTGCTTCTGGGATTTAAACCCTGCGGTTTAATAAAAAAACTGTGTAGTCATCAGTTTAACTGGTGTTTAGCAATCGTAGTCTCTGGATACATTTTGTTTCAGAGCACAGGGATTTTCTTTTTGGCTGGGAAAAATGTCCACATCCAGCTTTTAAGGAGCGTTCAAAACCAAACACAGAACAATTTCTGTTGCTGTTTTCTGTTGAAAATGGCCTCATCAAAGTTGAGGAAAAAGACACGGGTAGACATCTCCAAGTTTTTCGATTTTGATTTAGATGCAAACACATTATACATCCACTGATAACCGTATATCTCTTCCTCTTCCTCCAGAGATTGTCAAAGCTCCTGGTACTACTTTGCTTTGTGATGACTGTCACCTTTCCCCTAATCATGGCCACCTTAGACCCTTGTGTTATTTTTAGTGACAGTACCACCTTATTGCTGGTCCAAAGAAATAACTCCCTGGCCTTACTTGTCACCATCGCTGTTCTTCATTTGTGGAACTCGGTGGAACTAACAACCAGCAGCAGTCGCTCTTTTATTCTCTTTCATTTCTTATTCTTCTTTCTGCTGCTTATTTCCTTCCTTAACCGTGCAGTCTCTCCAACCTCCCGGTGAACCCGTGTGGCTAGTCAGCGCCGTGCCTGTGTTATTGGAAACACCCCTCCAATACTGCCTTTTGCCACGATGCAAAGATCGCGGGTTATGCTTTGTTTGGATCTCAAGTCTCAAGTCGTGATTGGTGAGAGCAGGCTGAAATGATAGATTTGCATGTGTGCAACACTGCCAAGAAAAGTAGGAAGAGGATAGAAGAGATGGAAAGGATTACCTGGAGCAAAACGGTTGATATTTTTGTGCAATATTCATGGTTAAAAAATAGGGAAGTTTACTCTGGAAAGTGTATATTGTTTGTGCTGTTGGAAAAATTCCAACAGTTTGTGAAAGCTGAGAAGTTTTACGTCAAAGCCAACATGTGGTTATTACAGTACTTTCACTCGCACTGTTGCATTGGTTTTTTTTCAATTTAAATTGTTAATACACTATTTAAACACGCAGTACATTGTAAATAACAGGACATTTTCTGTCCCTTTTATGGTTAAAATAAGCAAAAAAAGTCCAGACGGATATTCTGAGGCTAAGGTGTTAAAGGGTTAATAAATGGACAGTGCTTTGCAGAGGTAAACGATCAAACTATTGAGGTCTATGAAATGCTCCAGTTTCAGTCCTGTTGAGGCCTTTGTTTTTATCCATCCTTGAAGGTCATGTGCAACATACTTGTATGGAAAGCCTTTGTGTAATTTATGTTTATCTCTTAATATGTAAGGCAGCAACAAAATGCCAAATGAGATTCCGAGTCAAATGAAGTCTTATGAAGGTCCAGAGCTGACCTCTAGACCGAACTTGATATTGTTGTAAAATTGAAGTCACAGTTAAGACTGTCCCAAGTCTTACTAATAGAAAATACTTCACTGTTCCCGTGTGTCGTTTGACAAAAGAATTGAAAGATTACCGATCCAATCATGACAACACAGTCCCGATACATGTGCCAGGTATGAAGTTTGGCATTGACATTAGCAAGTCGCTATTCCAGCACTGGCAACTACTGCCCATGCTGTAAAGTAGCCTAAAAAAAGGAAAACGAGTCTGCAAGAAAGTCCGATAATTAACGCAATAAAAATGCGTGTCAATATCAGCTGAGCGTTTCAGAGATGGAGAGATTGCCCGGGTCATCCGTCGCTCATGTGCGCCTCTCTGTGCTCATGTGCTGGGAGAGGCTCTGCACCGAGAGCCATGATTCCAAAAAGGTTTGGATTATGAGCTGTGGATGAAACTCATCAATCATCTGCCCCCCTTTTATCGTGATCCTGCCTACTGCAGCTTTAATGGTAGGAAAACATCATGAAACATTCAGAAATTGGATAAAATACTTTTTTTTTTTGTCTGGAAAAGAGTCACATTTTAGAAAGAGGTCGCAAAATTCATTCATCAGTAAGGTTGGGTTTGACTTCAGTTGCAGAATAAGTGAGTTTCCACTCACTGCAGCGTCTAGGAAATCAGATTTCGCCCTGCGTGCAAGATGCAGGTGGACAGCAGGAGTAATGATGCTAGTCCCTCCTGCCAGCTGAGGAATGAAAATGATGTGTTACGGAGCACAGTGTGTGCTATCAGTGAAAAAAATCGGAACATTTTTCTGTCCAACAGAGGCTTTATCCCAGTATGGGAGTCACATGTGAGAAAGACACAGTGAGGAAACAGGAAAAACCAAAAAAGTGCACGCAAGCTAAAATATAGAGATGAAAACCTGACATGTTGAACTTTTGTTTTTCTCTGTACACTCGTTTGTGGAAAATGCCTTGACATTGATTAATGTTATTTAGGAATACAAACTGTCTTACAAATGTTTTTTTCAGTGCGGATTTAAGCATTTACAGCTGAAATAGACAATCGTTTGCCCTAAACGTGTCATTACAACGTTAAAGTGATTGCACCGTGTAATGAAAAAAACAGCACCATCTGCATCCATATCACCCACAATAAGCATTGCTTTCACGTTATTTCCCCCCAACGGGACGGGGTTTTTCTCGGATAAACGATAAATCAGTTTACGGTTCAAAGGAAGTGGAAGAAAGTTAACCTGGTATCTATCATGTATTTCCCTATGGGGTTGCCAACGGTAACACAACACAACACCTAACACCGGGGACAAGTGCCTGTGTCTTTACGACGGCAAACAAACAGGAACCACTGGGGACACAAAGTTTGTCTGTGTGCCTCTTGGAGCGCGTTCATCCCTTTAATCATCGGAATGCCTGGATGTCATTTGGAGCGCTCTTGGTGTGAAATAACAGGATTCCAAAAATGTGCTTAATTTTGTGAGTACTTGCATGTGTTTAATTGACAGACAACATGAAAGAAAACGATAATGGATGTAGTTTAAAGCAATCGCTCCCAGAGACTGGGTCAGGACCCACATAGCGCTTTCATACTGGCAAGACCTGGCTTGGTTCCCCTTTCAGGATCTCGTTCCATTTGGTACCTCGGTTGCTTTCAGCAAACGGGCCTGTGCCTGCCTTTACTTCAACACAGCGGAACCAACGTTCCATCCAACAGTGGCATGACATAGTGCATCACACTGAGTTTGTGAGCCCAAACCATGAAACATTTTGTTTTTTTTCCGGAGACCATGGCACATTCTTAGTTTCCTTCGCCATTTTTTGCCATGTCCTTCTTTCTTCCACTCATCCACAGTTTATGTTGACACATCCACAAATATTCTCCATATTCCCAAGGAAAATCCATGTACTTTTTTGGTTCCCACGAGGAACCAACTTTTCACGTCCAATTTTTTCCAAACACGTTGGCCAGGTTCAAAATTTGGTTTGGGAACCAGAGCGGTTGGGGTTTGAGAGGGCGGACAGATGGTTGAAGAGCGTACAAGAGGTTTTTTTGAGGTCACTAAATGGATTTGCCGAACATTGGTGCATACATAAAACAGCTACCCCCTGAAAATGGCTGTTTTACTAATCCACAAATGACTGTGGGTAGCAGTAGTTTTATTCAGTCTTATCTATGCAAATAGCAATCAAACAGAGTAGAGGGCGACATTTCTATTATTATTATTATAAAAAGAAAGAAAAACATACTTTAAACGATGGAGCCAGAAAGCATTGTTTAATCTAGAGTGAGGAACACGTTCATATTCAGAACAGAAATACATCTTCTGTAGAGTAAACTTAAATTAATCTCTGAAAACACAATTGCTTTCTTATCTTGAGACAAACTTCCTGGAAGTGACTCATTCGGGGAGGGTGGGGAGGGAGTAACAGGTAAAATAGTGAAGTCAGTGGAGAGGCAACACATCAAGCGTCTCCCAGTGGTTTCGACATTACAAAGGGTCTTGGTCATGTATGAGTAAGATTAAGACCACCCACGGTATCAGATGAGGGATGAGGAGCTCATGTTAGCATGTGCCAGAGGCAGCCAGCCCATCACACCCTCCAACACATGAGCCACACTGTTTGATCAGGGGAAACCAAAGCCAACCGGGATGAATGATGCAGAACTGGATGGAGAACCAACATGTACATTTGTCTCTCTGAACAGGACATGCCTCGCGATAACGACTCCCGTCCCATGTTGCCAAAGCCATTACACAGCCGCGGGCTTTACGACAAGCATTACGCGTTAATCACTTCAGACTGGACGCCGGTCACGGTGCGAAAAGTGCAGAAAAGTCATATTGAGATGGTACCGTTTAAAGCAGATCTGTAGAAATTGTGAGGAACACAAAGTAACAAAAAAAAAGAGGGTTTTTGTCAGTGGAATGTGAGATTGGAGAGTTAAGGCTGCAGGAATGACGTGATGTGCTTTATCCATGGGTCATTTACTTTGATTCCCCCCTTGACTCACCGAGGATACAATAGCAGAAAGCTCACTTTGGGAACCAGAGGGATGCATCACATATTCAAGCAGTGAGGCACTCGGCCTGATGCGTCATGTCATTGAATTTCTTTCAGAAAACCCTTTCCAGACCCTTTGACAGGACCTGTGTGCGGACTCTTACATTTCAGGGTGTTTTCCCTGTGTATACGATGTCTGAAAGGCAAATGAGTGAAGCCAAAATTAATTAATGAGGTAACCATTTCACAGTTTCTTAGAATGAGTTTGTTGGGTTTTTTTTTTGTTTTTTTGAACAGTTCAGGGAAAGCTAATTACCATAATGTGCCTTTGATGAGAGTTCACTTGTGGTTGCTGCAGCCATGACTGAGCATGTGTTTGGAAAAAATAGGCACACCTGCACAGCACGCAGACAAGATAATAATCAGTCATATAAAAAATAAAGGTTTGGGAAACACTGAACCTCGTTACACCAATATTCCACTGCCTTTGAGCTGCAGGGCCAAAGCTGCAGAGCTGCAAATAAAAAAGACAAAAGATAAAAATGGAGAATCTACAATGAGATTTCAGTACATTGACTTGATCCAATATGGATTGTGGCATCCTCATGGGCTCAAAAACTCTTTTAGAGGGAACAATGTACATATAATATATGGCTTTGTTTGTAGTGCATACTTTGTGCACACAAATTTTGCAGTTAAAAAAGATAATACGACATAAATAATGTGTTTAATATCACAAGAATATTAAATTTCTAAAATTTAAATATAAAATCCCCTGGCGACCGCCGGCAGAAGGAATCGGATAAAAGTGGACACAGTAACACATTAATTAACAGTTATTTAAACTGCTCCAATGATAAATAATGTGTCTAACTTAAGTTCAGTCTTACATTTTCATATGTATTAATGGGATAATCCAAGCTTCAGTGTTAACTGGCAGCTTTCACAAAGTTTCCCATGTCTTCCTTTCACTCCGGGTTGAAATTTGATGCAGTATTTGGAGTAAAAATCAAAAAAAAAAACCCTGAACTAATACGTTATGAGCATACCTAAGATTTGCTTCATGCACTGATTTCCTTCCCCGTGTTGTGAGCTCCTTCACATGCATGATCCTGCATGATGATGATCCTTCACATCGAGCTTACATTAGGACAATTAGGAGACAATCTGTGTCCAAATTTAATTGGGTCCTCGCAGATATTGGATTTCCACCCTGCTTCTTCGATGGGACATCAAGACGGGCAGTGGACGCAGCATGAAGCGATTACTCAAGATTCACCTGTTGCTGGTTAAAACCGAGAGTACAGCCGAAAACCAGAATTCTTTTCACGTTGTCTCACTCTGTTTTGAGTCCCGGGTTGCCAGGGTGGGGCTCCGTCTCAGCGATTGTCATTCCCCGAGGCCGTCCGAACATCACTCCTGAATATTCCTTGTTGGAATATATTCCTTGTTCCTGTTGCTCTGGCTAATGGAGGTGGCTTAGGCTGTGTTTGATCGGATTCTGCCAGAGCCCGAGATGAGGGCAAGGACTAAATCATGGCACTAAATCTTTCAAGTGAAAGTCCCCGCAGAGAGCCTGGCTGCGAGACCGGGGGAGCGTTTTCGGAGCCACTCCAGGAAATTCCGCATGCACAATTTGTCTTTGTAACAGGAGAGCTGGCACGGCCTTCGGCTTAAGGATGTCATGACCGGACCAACTTAGCACGCAGCAGAAGTGCTTATTACGCATTGTGTACTCATTCCTGACACAGGGGAGCCTGGCGTGGCTCACATCCCGGTGATCAGACTCAAGCTTTTTCTCACCACAGCAGTTTGTAAGAGACCTGGTGAATTTCCACGAACCTCGGCATGAACTCTACCACTTAACCATGAGAGACTCCTCATTTTGGGAGAGGCCAGAGTCTGATAAACATTGGGGAAGAAAGAGAGAGGGAAAAAAGAACGACAGGAAAATGGAAAACAGAGCTGGCACTTCCAGCAGGTTTATTTGAGGCCGTGACAGTGAGTCCTTGGAAAAGGGACGGCGTCTAAAGCCGGGTCCACAGATGGGCGGAGGGTACACAAAAGGGGGTCGTGACAAGTAGACATGGCATTTCAAAGCCCCCTTGCTTCTTCTTTCGAGTCTCAGAGATAAAGGAAAGGAAAAATCGGATTATTTTACTGCCCAGATCCCTGAACTCAGTGGGGCAGAGTGAAGACAGTGCCTGGGAACAATTTGTCCAGCCATTATCTCAATCCATTAAGGATGAGAACTTCAGGCCACGCTCCGGGTCTGATGTTCCATCACAGAGATGAAAAGAGGATTTCAGAAGTGCTTTATTTCTACATTATCGTCTCTTTTCTCTCTCTCTCCCTCTCTGTATTTCACTTGATGCTAGAAAGTCTCAACTGCAGATACAAACACTTAATATTGACCTAATAACTAGATTTCATGCATTCATGTGTTTGCATGCATAGAAATGCTTTTAGTGGCAGTTGCAGCACACACACACACACACAATATCAAGCCACAGGAACGTCTATACATTTATATCCCAACATCACAGAAATAGAACATATTTTTAAATTTGATGGGACTTTAATTTAGATGTTGATTCAGAAATAGATTCAGATCCATATTGCAACCATATTGTAATAAGTGATTCTTTTTTTCTTTCTGTCAGCCAGCTCAGTCTGTAGATGTTCTGATATGAAACATGACATTTGAAAGAAAGAAGCTGTGTTTGATGCTGGCTGCCCTGTTTTTAACCTCCTTTGATTTTAAATCATTCTCAGCTTTTGTTTTGTTGTATTAACTCTCACTTCAGAGAGACTGAGGAAAGCCACAGCAGTCGCCGGGTTTGTGTACAACCAGGTCAGAGTGATGGTGATACACGGTGCAAACACAGGAAAAGCCCAAATGTGGTTCCTCACTTCGTATTCTGGCACTTTGTGACTCAACTCTTGCTGGGAAGAAAAAAAAAAAGCTGAGCTGTGCCTTCGGGACTTTAGCAGGACTTTGAAGCATCTCAACACTTTCCCAGAGACTGAGAAGGAAACTCATAGACAGTGGTGCTGGCTTTCATCAAAGAACAGTCTTAGAATTTCAAAAGTACACTCTCAGTCGAGGAAAGTTATACATATGTATTATTCTGAGGTGGCGTAGGCTTAACGTACATCTATTCCCATGCCACTTACATCCATGTGCTTCTTTGACTCTATACTTAAAGGTGCTATATGTAGACATATATAATAATTAATATAAGTTAAGATTTTATTGTTTTTTATTGTATGGCTGCTATTTCTTATTGTGTTTTATTTTAAGCCGTTTACGTACAGCACTTTGGTCCACTGTGGTTTGTTTAAAGTGCTTAACAAATAAAGTTGGATTGGATAAGTAAGAAAACATCTTATTTTAAATTACTACACTACTTTCACAAAATACATTTTCATTTTGCAGGCCGCCAGACTATGTTTTGGTTTGGTGTTATGGTCTGTTGCACCACTTACCCACCCAATAGCACAGCTCAGCACACGACATGCAGGCAGGGCGAGTAAATTGACAAACTAAAAAGACTCAGTACACCGAGGGTCTACAGTGGAAAGCAACATGAGGAACTTCAGCCATGGTCAGCCAACGCTCTCACGCTTACAGACTACTGTGAAACTGTATTATTTCACGCTTCATGACTGAAATACTGTACACTGAAATTCACCTCCAAATTAAATACGGGTTTTTGCAGTTTGTTTGCATCACCGTTGGAAGTGCAGCGAGTTGACGAGTGGCTTGATATCTGGAAGCAGAAGAAGAAGAGGCGGTAACGAAGGCTCTGATGCAACTTTACTGATGCCAACTGCCCTAAAACACCAAGCACAACAACCTCTAATAACTTAGTTTGAAAAAGGACATTACCTCTGAGAAAGAAAGTTATGTTTGTGGGGAGAATGACTCAAATTTTAAGAACAGATTTGGATTAATTTTTGGCAGAAGGAGGTTATGGAGCACGGAAAGAAGTTCTAATATTTTGATGATGTTCTGGATCTGGACATTTGCGTTAATAACTGTTTTCCTTACAGTACCTCATGTGTTCCTGTGTAGATCCTGTGGCAAAAAATGGATCTTGATCCAAACTGAGTGGCCTTATTTGCCAGTGCTTTCTCTAGATAAAATCAATTCTTTAAATCTTATTGCATTACTTTCTGGTGGTTCTATGTCAGTGTTATGGATTGTTAGGTCTAAGGGCAATGGAATAGGTGACTACACCTAAAGGCTGCAGGTCAAAGAGTTAAATTATCAGAAGATGATCAAGCTTAATGATGCCCAAGCTTCTCTTTAGAAAACAACATGCAGCGCATGTATCGGTAGCATTTCTCTCCACACAGAAACACCGTGAGCACCCACAGAGTTTTTTAAAAATTGCTAACATGCTCTTAAATGGGAACCAGGAGTCTGCGAGATCTCAAAAGTTCGGTTCTGGTGGAATGGACAAATGGAAATCTCATCCCACAGCAACGCAACCAACCTGCAATGCCAAACTATCCAAACAAAGAGAGCCAATGGATGTGATTACATTTATAGAGTCAAATTCAGCTCTACTTCCTCTCTCAGGATAGGAGTCAGTGCCTTTTGTAGCACTGGAAGGGCCATTGCAGTCCAATTTGGCAGCAGAGGGCCGAGACTTTGATGTGTTGAAAGTTGACTTGACCTGTGTTTATGGCTTAATAAATTTAGGATGGAAAGCTGTAGAGAGGACAGACTGACGTAGGGAGGGAATGGATTGACTCCTTTGGGGCCACAGAGGAGCATATGCTTTGTATTATCTCAGTACAGTGAGGATTAAAATCACCATCAGTGGAGAACTATTGCTCCACAGACGCCAGCTGATAACTGTCACGGTGGTTTGGTAAGGACACGCTCCTCTGTTGTGTGAGAAACTGCAGACCACATCACACTGGACCAATGCTGTCGGAGTTTGACAGCCCCCCGCCCCCCCCAAGCATGGGTTCTCCAAACTATACCAATTGAAAGTGTGTGAAATCCACATTACAGGAGGCTGTGTGGTATTTGTCTGGAGTACCACAAGGCTACATCCATGCTCTGTTTTCATTCAAACGTATAAGTTCTGCTCCTGATGCGCCTGTCGTGTACCCCGGCATTTAAAAGCTCCCAAATTGGAGAATTTTAACCGTTGCATACAATGGGCTGTGGGCTAACCTTTATGAATTGGAGTTGGGTCAGATTTTCCGCTAAACTCTGCAGGAAGTGACATTACGTGAGCGCTCGTATGCCTCAGGGTAAACAGCAGCGGCTGACCGCCGCCCATCGTTACCACAACAGCGAGTAGCAAGTCGTGAGTGAGTTAAGTTTGTGTCGAAATGGAGTCTGCTAATATCAACAGACGACCGGAGACCCCACAAAAGAATAACAAGTAGTTCAATATTTGATCACAACTAATCGCATTTTGATCACAGGCATATAATTCTATTATTTTGCAAATCACAACAAAAGTGGAATCAGCCTCATCACCACATTAACACTGACAGCCCTGACAAAAAGCAGAGGGAAGTTCTTCAAGTGCAGACCATCAAGTCAAACAAGAAAGCGACTGATGCCGGTGGGGGGTGGCGGTTGCTTTAGTTACCTCATCAGTGTGCATCTTGTCTGCAAATGAAATTGCAATCTCCTCTGTCACCGCGTTGGCCGGTGCCCAGGATGATCGCTTACAGCTGTCGCGAGACACCGCGAACAAGAGCACAGCGATGAGGCTGCAGTTCAGTTAGAGAGAACTGTATTAGAAACTTGGCACACGTGACGAGCACTGTTGCCTTGTTCACCTCACGGTCCGGGCCTTTCTGCGTCGAGTTTGCATGTTCTCCCTGTGTGTGTATGACTCTAAATTGCCAATAGGTGAATGTAAGCGCGAATGGTTGTTCATCTTTGTGTGTCGCACCTGCAATGGACTGGCGACCTGTCCAGGTTTCGCCTCTTTGTCAGCTGGGATCGGCACCAGCGTCCTCCGCGACCCTCATGTGGAGGATAAAGTAGTAGACAATGAACGAATTAAGGGATAAATTGGGCTAAGAGAAAGCTGCTGTCTCAGTTGGTGTTTGAAAACGGAGAAACAGACAAAGAGAGAGAAACCCTTGGGCCTTGTTTAGACTGCAGCCCAAATCAGCATATCCAGATTGTATCAGGCTTGATTTTTGTTGGCAGTCAGGGGCAGCGAAAAAACAAAACCACATACGGAGGTGGTTTCGAATGCCAGTCTGATCGGGATTTTTACAGATCCGTTCGTATCGGAACGCTCAGGTAGGATTTCAAAGTGTTTGCTGTGTCACTCACAGCATGACTCACAGGACGAAGACCTAGATCTGGAGAGACGGAAGTTAATTGGATGCGCGTTAATTGATCGACACAGTGGAAGACACTGGTCACAATCAGAAGGAAGTTTGCACCGCGGTAACCGCTTAACCACTTGGGACAGAAACTGTCGTCCATTTTGATAAGACTGCTTGTTTTCCTGGGGCGTGGCCTGTAACTATAGAAAAATCCCTGTGGAAGACTAGATAAGAGACTAATTATATGGACACAACATGCAGATTACGATCAGCTGTAAACGAAAAGCTCACTCACTTACACTCTCAGAAATCCTTATTTTTACTCGTTTCATACCCAGTATACCTGGTCACATGATGAAGAGTTATAGGCTTTTTTAGTAGGGACACATTACTTGTGAAGTGGATCTCAAAATGCTCCTCTGGCAGCAGATCAGTGATATGTGAACACATGTGTTTTTTCAAATGAAAACATCGTAGTACGTGATGTCACTGGCTCTGAAGTAAGGTCATGGCTTCTAAAAGCACATTAGATCCTCAATTTATGTGAGTAGCACAATCACTCTGATGTTAAAAGGAGGCAAAACATGTCGTAAAATATTCACAGTCATTGTGGGTAAGTGGTTCACTGAGTATGACGGATCATTTGCACATCAGACACCCTCATGACTCATCTCTGCCCTCTGTGTTTTTATATTGTGCGCCGTAAGTCATGACTCTTTTTCTCTGTCCTCCAAAGAAGCTTGTTTTTAATATTCCGGGGCCAATTCATTTAAAACGCCTTGTGTCGTTGACAAAAGCCCTGAAAGAAACTTGAGTATCAAGTGTTTGCTTTTAAAGTGCTCTGGTACATGAACACAACGGGACTTATTGGAGCACTCTGTTCTGCTGGCCAGATAGCCACAAACCATGATCATGCAAAATAAAATTAAAAAAAGGACGACTTTTAACAGTTGGCTTAAGAAAGTCCATGAAAACATACACACGCACATAACCCCTCAAGATCCCAAGAGCCACTTTAATGTTTCCAAGCAAAACTGGCCCGTCTTGAGATGTGGTGCTCTATAAAAATGATCCCTGGATTTATTTTATTTCTGCTTAAATATGTGAAATATGTTTTTTAAACTCATTGACCAAATAAAAGGAAAAAAAAAACAAAAACTAGGCCTCAAATAGCAATTGTATTAGTCAGTTGTTCTTTGGGTTGTATGGATGGTAATCACATTTGTTTTACAAAACAATGAAGTCCAGTTTGATTTGAGACATGTGGACGTGAGGTTAGAGGAGGTTCCTGAATATTTTTGAATCTGATTTTAAAGAGTGTGTTTTGTGCAGGAGGCTTTACAAACACATGTATGTGTGAGTATGGGGTTAAAACTAGAAGCACATACAGTATAGCTTTATTAAAATAACCCTAAATATGTTTTGGGGGGGTTTTTTGCATCAAGATCCATGTGCCAAACATCCTCAATATTTTAATGGATTCATCACCGGCCTCTGCCCCGACCTCAGCTAAGTTTGATCTAAATCAGTTCAGTACTGTGTAAATCAAACAGACAAAAGCAACACACACACACACATCTGTGAAACTCACTTTGTCGAGTTAAAGAACAAACACATTTAGGAAATGACTGGTTCTCAATCCACCGATCATACAGCACTGTGCATTTTGTTTGTTTGCCATTTTGAACTTGCATTAGCCACCATACTTCCTGTCAAGTTCTCCAAACTTTACATATCCACAACCACCAAGATCCAAATAAAAAAAGGCCCTTAACACTCATTCATTCATTCTGTGCAGATCATTTACTCAACATTAGAACTGACAGAAGCATTCATTAGCAGTGAAACATTTTAAGCTTAACATGGTTGATTGGATTCACTAACATGTCAATCTAAAAGGGCTAGTGCAAGAGTTTTCCCGCTATCCATCAACAGAAATGTGATAAAATCCTTGTATGCTAATAATGAATCATTTTTATTTGCTTTATCCTCCATGTGAGGGTCACTGCCCTATGTCAGCTGTGCCAATCTCAGCTGACATAGGGCAAAAGAGTGGGGGATCACACCCTGGACAGATCCCCGGTCCCTAGTGTTTGAATTCTCTACTTCTCTAATGAGAAGTACACATGTCAAATCCTGGATGGTAACAGAAGGGTTAACTACTGTAGCATCCCTGAAGTATCCCTGTATTTCATGCTGCTTAAATTATGGCTGATCCCATGTAACAGTATCTATTTTCCATATGCTTCAAAACAGATAACTAGTGGTAGACGGGTATAATTGGTCTTATCCACAAAATACTGAATGTTAAGTTGTTTAATTTGGTTTTTTTGTTCTAGTTTGGCAGCCAGAAGACCCGGATTCACTAACCCGGTCAAAACAAGGGCCTCTCTACATGGAGTTTGCATGTTCTCCCCATGTGTGCGTGGGTCTTCTCCGGGATCTCCTGTTTCCTCCCACAGTCCAAAAACATGCAATATGGGCATTAAGCGAATTGGACACTCTAAATTGACCATAGGTGTGAGTGTGAGAATGAATGGGTTGCTGAACCTCATATGGAGGATACAGCAGAAGATGGATGGAAGGATGTTCTAGGTTGTCGGTTCCTGCACAACAAACTACCCTCCTGTTCTGGTAGGAGTGAAAATCTTATTCCGTCACATAGGAATGATCCACTCACACGCACACTTTTGTACAGCTATCTGTGAGGACGTATATATATATATATGTATATGTATATGTATATATATATATATATATATATATATATATATATATATATGTATATGTATATATATTTAAATATAAAGTATACATATATATATGTAAATATATATACACATACATACACACACACACAGTGCACTGCAGCCAGTTCCTCATCCTGCCAAGCCCAGGCAGGGGAAATAATCCAGCTCTGGGTCGGTTTCTGCTCAGTGCAACGTGGGCCGAGTGTCACTCACCAACATATCCTGCTAAATGTTTCCACAATACAGAGAGATCCCACAAGATTCGGTGTGTGATGCTGTTGCAAAAAAAAAGAAAAAAAGAATAAAAAAAAAGAATAAAAATAAGGCACAACATTAAAATTCATAACAGCGCAAGAAACCTTCCACATGCACTCCTGAGAGTGACAGCTTTTTACCGCTGCTCCGGTCGGCCAAGGCTCACATGGTTCTGCTGAACTTCACATCGGAGCCTCATGCTCTTATTTAGCATGTCTGTGACAGTTGTTTAGAAAACATTAAAAAGTAATATTGGGTGATTCTTCATGACAGCTGCTTGAGTCCCGGCCATTTTCTTCGGCTTGAATCCGTCATCCGATCTTTTGCAGCACTTTCTCAGGGAAGGTACCATGGGATCTCTTTCCTGGACGTAAGATCGCACCTCGTGGGGAACATTTGGCACAATCAATCTTGTTATTAATTAATCATAATATTTTCTCTGCTCGGCGCAGATGGAGGCCCTTTTACTGGAGGCTGGAACATCCATTATCAAATGGCAGCACTGCAGTGACCTACCGGAGTACACTCTGTTCATGTGTATTCCACATTTATTCCTCCAAGGTTTCAGCGCAAATGAATCACTCATGAAAGCCTTTTTTGGTCAATACGAGACTGTTGCAGAAGTGATGATTTGACTTTTCACCACAACACAAGTTCAAAACACGGAGAAAGAGCAGAGGGTGAAAACATTACTGCTGTTGGAAAGGGCCTTGAAAGCTCCGCTCAAACTATAGCATGTTAATCAGTGCAACTGTAAAACTCCAGTCCGTAATAAGAGCCGCTGGATCACCCGGTGAATTCGGTAGCACAGTTTTGATAATTGTTCATTTCACGTGTGTTACTGTGAATGTCAAAACCTCCGCGCGTCACCTATGAAACCCCTAATCCGTGTATACTTTTACACGCGTTGAAATACCTTCCGCGGCTCTTGTTCGGGGTCTTGCTGCCATAACAGCTGACAGATACATGGCAGGGAACTCGGCTCAGCGCTAATGTAAGGTAATATCTCTCTGAGGTTCAGAGAGCAGAACACATCGGGTCAACAGTGCACAGATGCTCGAATGTTCTGTTCCCAAAACCATTCATTCCACCCAAGATTGTGTGTCTCAGACGGAGAAAACAAGACTTCTTTTCTTTTTTTTTGGGGTTGTGTTCTACATGATGTGTGGCGAAGAGGCTCCTGCAGACAAGAGACCTCTGTAAAATCACACAGTTTGATTTGTGTGTGTTTGTATTCTGCAAGCGAGGAAAGATATTACACAGCTACACAACAGCTTCTTTTTCTTTTCTTTTTTCTTAATTTCTGACCCACATGTGGCAGTGGTTAAGTAATTGTTTCCAACAAAACTGATGTGTGTAATGATGCGTGGACAACACTGAAAGCATATCTCCAGTTAGTTTCTCCTTCCTTAAAGTCTAGTTGTGTTACTTGAGAGAGAGAGAGAGAGAGAGAAAGAGAGAGTGAGAGGGAAAGAAGGAGAGGGGTAAATCTGTGCCATATGAGAGATGGAGTCGATAGTTTGCAGTTGCAGAGGTGCATGCTGGTAAAACACATGTACTGTTTTCTACACCAATACAAAGTGTGCCGCTGCTTCTTCTGCTTGTTAATCGTTAAAAGAGATGAATAAAAGACTGACATGTCCTCATTTTAGTGGTAATGGAACAACAGGCACACATGCAGCAATTCAGCAAGGCCCAGACAGGAAGACTGACAGCACAACTGCTGCCGTCTCTAACGCCGTGTTCACACCAAATGTGAATTTCCCCGAGCCTGAACTTCCGACATCACCGTTCTTCGCTGACCATTTGCCACGTTCTCTCCTTGAGAATCTCAACGGCGATTTTAAAAATGTCAATTTGAGCATTGGAGCGAATCACGCACCAGGTCCTCATCATAGCCACCAGTCTCAAACATGGGTTCCCTTCATACACGTGTACGTATGATTCAGTCACAGGCTGATTCATGTTTCTTTTTGCAGTCACAATTTGCAGAAAAACAAGTTTTCTTTCACAAACTAACAATAAGTAAACTAGAGTGGAATATTTACTCAGCTGAGCAGAACGTTAGTCTTCGGCTCTCCTGCTGCAGCACTCCACTGATGAACTCACCGGAGTAGTTGCTATGTCACAAAGCTTTTAAACGCCACTCATTACACGGCTCTGTTGAGGACTTGATTCTTGACTGGTCAATTACAGCATTTTAATGTATGTTATTTCTGCCGAGCAGCGCCCGTTGCTATGTATAACAGACGGTCCGGGGCGTCCACGTCACTTTCTGCTGGAACCCCGAATGTGACCAACGAGACAAAAACACGCAAACACAAAACAGAAAGGCAGGTCTTCAACTTTGGTTTTCACCAGAGAAAAACTGCATTTATGCTTTAATTGTGGTTCACGAGAGGGACAACAGACACAAAAACAGACAAACAACCCAAATCACATCCACATCTCTATTGACAACACATCCTCCAACGCCCTGGAGCTACATGTGTTTGGATTCCGGGACGGAATTGTGAGCAAACGCCACACATAAAAGACCAAAAGAAGCTGATTAATTGAGGCTACGGTACAACCCGCCGCACGGCCTCAGATGCTATAACTTCATGCCACAGACATCTGAAACTGCAGTGTCTCCTTTGTTGTCGTTTCGGGGGTTAGAATTAAAAGAGTGAGAGAGAGAGAGAGACACAAAGCAAAGGAAAACCATCTTCTGTACGACTACAGAACCAGCGCGCACTGAGATTTCCATCAGGCGTGGAGTTGAACACTTGTGCCTCTGCAAGATTCTGTGATTATTTATACAATTCCTTTTAAATGCACTCATCGTTCACAGAGAGATGAATGCAAAATGTTCCTCCAGCCTTCCCGTCAGAGGAAACATTAACACGAGCGCTCATGTAAGAGAGGATCGGCTGAGGTAGTATTTCTTAATGGTTTGTTTCCTTACGATCTGCCAAACAAAACACAACCAAAAACGCTGTATTTATAGTAAACGGCAATAATAATAATAATTATTATTATTTCGTTCCACAGTGCCAGCGGAACTTGTTCCGTTTTGCCATTGTGTTCCACGTGTGCCTTTGAAGTGCCACTGACCGCCAATCGCATTCCTGTCACGTTTCCTCACTTCCTATCGCCACCATTCACCGGCCTGAAAATAGCCCGTGACTCATTCCACGCTACCCACATGTATGTTTACACTGTGCCTTCTTCCGTACTGGGATAGTGTTGCACGCTTCACACCAAGCACTCAAAAATGTTCCGAGAAAATCAACAAACCAGAAGATGGGGGTTAAAAAGAGCTGAGGGGGCACGCTTTTTTTTTTTTCCCCCCTCAACGGCGAGAGCTAAATATATCTTTCTTGACTAAAACTCACTGATGTTGGATAGTGTGTGGTTTCCTGGAGCAGAGTGACAGTTTCTAAGAAAAGACCAGAGCTCAGTTCTCTGAAGTCAAACTGCAAGCACTGTGTTCTTGCAGTAAAATGGAAAGATGTGACACCGACAGTGAGTCATGTGAACTCTCGTGCTCGGCGTTGTCAGTGATTTTCAAACAGAAAACAGCTAAAGACAACATGGTCGCGTCAACATACATATAAATGAACGCCACGTTACGAAAGCTATTTGAAGCTGCTCCAAGTGTACAAAAGAGATCCAGACATTAACTACAGGTTTACAGCTTAGTTTGTGTAAACTGGACTGAGTCAGGCGGAGTCCGAGTATACAAACTCCGCCTCCACGTGTCACTGTACCTCTATAAGCAAATGCTATTGAATCACTTTCCGGCTGATCCTTCACATCACAAGGTCGTCTCTTCCTAAGTCCAAAGAGTGGGTCATTGTGTTGTTTGTTTGTTCTTTTCCGGCAACAATACTGCAATTTATACGTCATTTTTCAAAAAAAACTTTCATAAATTCACAACTTCTACTCACAATGGAGTTATTCTTTTTTTCAGTTTTAGACACATAAAGAGCTGTCATTTTCTGCGATGCTGCAAATGTTTAATATCTCTTTAAATTATTGATTATGCTTGCCCTTTTTCCCCCATTAATCCGCTCAAAAACTGCATTTTACCGTTCGGAACATCCACAGGTGCTGGTCTTGTGCCATAATAGGTTACGTTCAGATTACCAAATTATCTTTTTACACTAGCCTTCAACTAGCCCCTTTTTTAATGCATCCCTGTGTTGTGTTTTATTTGCATTTTTAGTTTATTTTAAAGTTAAAACAGAATTTTAATCTCTTGACTCGAGCCTTTTTCCTATTTCATTCCACCCTGTGTTGTATTTGTATGGTTGTATTTGCATCTTTTGTTTTATTTCAAAGTTAAAACAGGGATTTAATTTTTTGACCCTCTGTTGTGTTTTATTATTGTTGTATTTGCTTTTAAAATTTTATTTTTACTTTTATTGTGAAGCACTTTGAGCTGCGATCCTTGTACGAAAGGTACTGTACAAATAAAGTTTGAATCTGATTCAAATCTAATTCGTTACAGATCGGGTTTGATGGTTTGATTTGATTTCACGTCAGCCTGGTAATGTGAACACAGCCACACAGACTCAATTCCCATCATTACATCCTACAGGGTGTTTTTTTAGCAGGGGAGCTTATTATGATACAACGCTGGCTCTGAGGAAAAGTACCTGCATCCTGAGCAGTTTCTGCAGCTGCGTCTTTATGTCTTTATGACGGTAAACAAAACGTTCTTAACAACTGGAACCATGAGGGACCAAGTCGTTCGTCTGTTGCCTCTTTAAATACAGCGACTCAGCGCTGGCTCGCACAGTGATTAGTCATTGCTTTGTCACTTTTCTACAACATCTGTATAAGTGACTAACTTTTTCCCCCCTCCGAATGCCATTTCGGCGCCCTTAAGCAAGGCACGGACTTAACGCCCAAGTAAAAGCCACCCAATGACTGTACGGCAATGCGGTCACACTGCATACTTCCCAGATGTGCACTGCGTGTGTCAGCATTTAGAGTTTGGTCTTCCACTGCAGTGACTCGCTCCTGCTGGAGCTGTAATTATGAATGCTCTCTTAATTCATATCCAGTCAAAAAAACAAAAAAAAGGGGAAGAGAGAAAGTGGGATTGAGGTTTCTTTTCCTTCACTTTCTTGCAAACGCTGTAGGAATAACGTGGGCGAACATTTTGCATGAGAAACGTCTGAATGATTTGGCAGCGCCTGTTTCCTTCCAATACTTAACCTTAAATGTTGCACAAACCACTTAAGTCCTCGCTGCCTCACAAGCAGAAATTACTTTGTTTAAGTGTATGTGGAAAGTGTTTTCAGCGCTCAGTGGGAAAATATCTCCGTATTGCAGCGCGACCGCACGGGGGTAACGTGTATTGTAGGTGACACTTTTACTTTGCTCATCTGGCGATGGTGTGTCTGCGTTAATCTGCGTATCTCCCGTCAGGGTTTTACGGTCAGAAAGGACAGAATTAGACTCCACTGCCCAGGGTTTTCTGCCTGAGAGCTTGTCAATTAAACACATGACCACATCCAGATTGAGCTTGGAGTTTAAAAACACTCTGCTCTGAAAAGGCTGAAACTGCATCGGCACTGAAACAAGGTGTTGAATATACACGAGAGCCTTCGTTTGGGTGTCATTTCACTATTAGATTCGGACAGCGGCGTTTGTTGGAGGCATGCTTTTTTTATTTCACAAGCATCAGTCAAGAGAGTTCTTACGAGCAGTGACGGTGTCATTACGTTGCATAAAGGCCACCTTTTCCCTCCTGTGTTTTAATTCAGACTCAGAGCAGTGACAGATCTAATTAGGAAAAATACACGGCTCAAAGAGAAAAAGGTTTGCATCACATTACAGCTGTATGTCTGCTTGCTTGTGCTGAGGGTAAAAAGTTCAATTCATTTCACAGTTTTTATTTACAGAAGTTATTATTAAGCTGCAGATACCAAAGTATTTAATAATTATAAAATAGCAAATGTAGAAATGTGCACTACATTTGTGTGAATAGAGTAAAATTGCTTTTCGTTCTTTAAGCAAAACAAGATTTTTGTTTGTCCAATCTGGCTGTCAGGTCATGATGCTGGTGCAGTAAAGACATACTGTACATACATGTACATTCCATTATTTCTATATTTCTTGATGGGGGGGGTTTCATTCAAGCACACCTCTTGCCAAAATTTATGAAAACCTTTTAAATTAAAAGAAAATAATAAAAACAATTAGCAAAGACATTTAGATTTAAGGACAAAGTAGTTGTCAGTCCATCAGTACAAACAGACCTACAACTATTTTGGTACCTAGTTTAGAAGACTCTTTATCCTCCACATGAGGGTCACGAGGGGGTCGCAGGTGCCAGTCCCAGCTGACATAGGGCAAAAGGTGGTAGACACAGTCCATCACAGGGCCACACAGAGACAAACAAGCAATCACTCTCACTCTCACACCTACGGTCAATTTAGAGTGTCCAATTTGCCTAATCCCCAAATTTGCATGTCTTTGGACTGTGGGAGAAAACCTGAGAACCCAGGGAGAAGAGGACTCGGACTCGCTTTAGTAAAACAGGAACTACAGACCCCATATTTCAATAGTCAGGTAAATCAGTTTCAGTACACTGCAAAATGCTGCTCTTTAATTATAAACTAACTTGTCCCACATTATTGCAGGTGGTGCCACTCTGATCCCTAATCACTGTTAAAAAATACTAATTAAAATCCCGTGTTCATCTCTGAAAAGCCACGAAGATTTTTGTTTAGAATACAACAGATTCTAGACGGTTTGTCGCGTTTGTCACAGTATACTTGTGGTTCAGGAAGCAGTGTTTGGAATAACAAGCTTGTTATGTTATCAGTGTCATTACACGGAGGTGTGTGTGTGTGTGTGTGTTTAAAAATGACATTGTGTGATGAAGTAATTCTTAATTACTCCAGCGTTCGGGTTAAGCTGCTGTTGACACTCGAGTCTGTGCTACAACGGGCGGTCTCCAGAGTCCTCGTCTTCACACCGTCTAGACTGCTCTAATAACCCAAGCGTAATCACCTAGAAAAGGTGTGTGTGTGTGTGTGTGTGTGTGTGTGTGTGTTGTGCCTTGACACAATGGGACATATTTTACTGGCATGGGTGTGAAAATGTGTACATACCTTGTAAAAACCCGGAGAACAATTGTCCAGGATTGTCGTGGCAGTGTGTTTTCGTACTCCCGTCTGCTTCTCGAGATTGTCTGGGTCTATATTTAGGACAAGTTTCCATGACAGGTCTTCACTTCAGTCTTCTCTCCAGTAATTTCACCTACAGGAGAAACCAGGTCGCACACTATTAACCAATTTTGACTACGGTGAAGGTGTTAAGGTTAATTAAAACGCTAATGTGTTGCAATTGCAGGTCCAAATATCTCCTCAGTAGAAGTGGGAACATCCTTTTCTCTCTAAATGGCCCCATGAACAAGAGACTAGAGGACGTGCACACAGTGTAATTCTCACTCAGATCACTTAATTTACATTATGATGAAAGATTATTGAATTAGTGATCAATAACGCTAACATTTTCCCACCTACTCCAACTTCAATGCATCCAATACTGTATTTGAAGTATGAAACTAGGCAGTCAGTTCTTTAAAAGAAGCCTCTTGCACCATCTGACATTCTACGAGGCACTGCCCCATCAAAAACAGAAGAAGATAAATAACTTAAGCACTGTCACATGACAACAAATTACGCCTAACTGTTTGGAAGCTAAAAATCTATTTCTAATTGGAAAACTGAAAATAGAGAATTGCATTTACGAGCGCTTTATAATCACCGCTTCGTGGGAATAAGCCTTAAAAAAAAACTCCAACAGCCTGGAGATGGCAGGAATTCTTTGATGCACAAGTACTTCCATGGCAACACACAGGGGTCAATATATTACATCATAAAGCTGATTTGGGTGGTGCCTGTTCTGGTTCGGTGTGCTCCACCCCCCCGCTGGGCCCAGGGGACCAGGGTTATGTTGTCCAGATGGGGAATAATAGCCCGCACCTGGGCCTTGGCCCAGACCCTAAACACAACTCCAGTGTGGCCCCAAAGTCTGACTCAGCTAAACGTCCACGGAGACCTGCTTCATCCCGCTGTGGTCTGACCCAAGTCTGCCAACACGCAATTAACCGGGCAAACCTAAGTCTTACAGCAGCGAACATCATGGCGAGGCCGCGGCATTGAGCCCCCGGGGCGGCATTTTGCCTCGGCTGCTTATTTGTTTATTTCACACTCAAAACAAACAGCACAACAGAGCTCACAAAGGTTCCACTGGGTCCCAGGAAAAGCTTGATTTACTCAGATAGTAGTTAACAGAAGCGATGCACTCTGGGTGTCAGCATGTCAATGTTTCCCTCAAAAGGATGCCAACTGTTAAAGTGTTGAAAGTAAATACCACATTTCTGCACCACTTTTTGTACAATTGTACACAGAGAGACCTCAATTTGCAGAATTCATATCAGCCTTTAAAGGGGCACACAGTGCTGCGGTGGCTAGCATTGTTGCCTCACAGCAAGAATGTCACCAATTTGGATGCAACAAGACTTCCCCCCCATGTGCACATGGCGTCTGTCCTGGTACTACAGCTGCAAACTGGACACTGTAAATTTGACGTCGGTGTGAGTGTGAGAGTAAATGTGTGTTGACCCCGTGATGGACCCCTACACTCCTTTTGCCCTCTGTCAGCTGGGATTGGCTCCGGCCCCTCACAAGCCTCATGTGGAGGATAAAGTGGAAGAAAATAAATGAATAACAGCCTTTTTTCACTGAAAACGTATCCAACAACACAAGCATCCAACGGAGTTGTGATTCATTTTTCCAGCTGAAATCCCTTGTAAATGTTTGGTTTACGAATTGAAAACAATTGGGTGTTACACAAACGAGGTCGAAGATGTTACTTTTCATTATTTGTTTTATTGACGAATGTGTCATGATGGGGTCCTCGGTTTCATAAAAGTTTGGGAAACGCTGTATAATAAGAAACGGGGTAACCACGCATAAACAAAAAGTTAATTCGTTTTCAGGGTTGGTTTTGTATTTAGTGGCTCAAGCCACATGTTACCAGATGAGTCATAGACTTTACATTGGGATAACGTCAAACATCCTAAAATCACCCCTCTAGGCCCTGGGAAAGAAAACATAAAAACGACATTGTTTAAAGAGTCATAACACAAATTGACGTTGTTTACGTTCAACACAATAAAAGGTAACAGTCTAGTCTATTTTATATGGTGATCTACTGTATGGAGAAATGCTTCTTTTGGGGGGGGGTTATTGTTTTTCAACAACAACATTACTCGTGGCAACTGGTGTAAATTGGCAGCAACAGCAGAGTCAGCACATCTGTGGATTCCAGGTGCCTCCCAACCACGACTGGCTCACTAGCTCTGGCTATCTTGTGGTGAGTTCACTGGCCACATCTAACAGAGGAACATACTGTTAAAGGACTGGATGAACCAAGAACCTGCATTCCTGGACTTTGTTGTTGTGTTGACAAGATACTACCGAGGCAGAGGGCCGACAGAACAGCGTGGTCCATCGCTGCCGTAACCAACGTGCTGGTGTGGCCTTTTTTTCTGCAGATATTGTTTCAGGAAGCACAAACCACAGGAGCAGACGGGCATGTTCGATTTCCCCCTGTATACTGTATGTTGAAACTGGCTGTCTTCAAAATGAGTGTCCACTGTGTCAAAAAAACATTCTGCCTGCACTAAGGACGTAAATTATCACTTTCACCCTGATATAATATGGCAAATTCATTGAGACGGCAATGATTCGCAAATCTAGCGAGGACCTGCGATCATTATGAAATGGCAGCGAAGCAAATCACAATTTTGCTCGACTTTAACTTGATTTCAAGCTGCAGTGAGAAGGATCGCTTCCTCCCCCTAGTTTCATCCCCAAAATACTATTTAACTTCAGTATGACTGTTTTTGAACAAGCAAAGAGAGAAGGAAAAAGGGCCGTGCAACGTGATGGCGGCACACGAAACTGCAGGTGGAACCTCGCCTTGTGTCTACTGCTTTAGGCGCTGATCCTCTCCTGTGTTGTCACATCTAATTGTGTCCACCCAGCCTCCCTCATAAATATGTCAACCCCCCCCCCATCATTTCAGAATGTGCCTTTAATTTATGATCTGTTAACACACGGATAAATCAGCTGTTTGCAGTCACAGGTGGATTGATTGACCTTAGTGCAGCTCGAGCACCTGCTGGGCCTTTTTTTATTCCCCCTGTTGTGAATGGAAGAGGGTAACGTGACTCTGCTAAACACTGTGACATGTGGAACATTCTCAGGATCATTTGTGGGAATTTCTTTATCACAACGAAGCCACAGAGTTTACTAGTGTGATTATAAGGTTTTTACAAGAGCCCCAAAGTTCAAAGATTGTTTTTTTCCCTCCCGCCCTTTCTCCCCAGTTTTTTTAACACATCCCCTTTCCTTTTGAAATGACACTGCCTGCACACTGGCTCTCCAACTCAAACAAGTCAGCACAGATAGTTTGGCCCTTCCCCTGAAACCCGAGTTGTAGGTTCTCGAGTGGGACACGGAGAACAAACAGCTCACATGTGGCTTCTTGACGGCATACTTCTCAGGACACAGGTTTTGGAGGAGTATTGGAAAGAGTGCATTCCTGGTAATTAATAAGCCAAGTGCAGGTTTCCATTTGGACTACGCGAGCATGAACAGTGGGATGGTGCCGAGTGTTACTAAGACCTGTCTTGTTTTCAGTTTCATCACTGTGGAAATAATGATGGAGTGGGTGAAGCAGAAACTACATAGTGACATGTTAATGTGCGGTTAAAACAAGTCAATGAATACTGTTAACAGAAAAATGGTTGTTCAGAGAATCATTTACTAAATAATATGAGTAATCATAAGACTAACCATACAGTTAGGTTCAAAATAAAGATTTCATTCGCTATAATAATATTGATTTAATCAAGAACGGACATTGATACTGGCAATTATGTAACTATAACTGGTACCACAATGCAGTTACATAACTCTACTGAGGTCACCATAATCAATGTAGTCATTGCTATTTCTTGGCTTTTTTTTTTCTTTTTTTTTTAACTGCACAGAAAATTCAATGTGTACATAATGTGTTTGTACATACAGTACCTGACAAATTACCAATTTATTTATTTAAACCTGTATTTGACTGGAAAGAGTTGCATTAAATTGGGAATAACAAATGTCCATGAGCCAGATTCCAATTCGGGCTGGTACAAAATGTCTGATGGGCACTAGATTTACTGCCACTGCCCCAAACTGACTATTTTCTGAAGCATTAATGTTTGTAAGTTTGTAATGATTTAAACAAGGAACAACATCTTTTTTTTTCTCCTTTTTGCATCATGGTAGCCTTGAAAGAAGTGGAGGCCTTTTATTATTCTTGCATGAGGCCATATTGATGTTGTTTTAATCTGCTAGCATTTTGAAGAAAAAAAAAACAAAAAACGACTGCATTACCAAACATTCAACCACAATTTTTCCCCTAATCTTGACCAATCCGTTACTTTCCTGCCAGATCACCCAGCAGTGCCAGGAGTGGATTTTCTGTCCACTGCATCTAAATGTTTGGCTAAACACAACATTACAAAGTCTATAGTAATCAGACTGGTGTGCAAAAGAAAACACTTCTGGCCAGAAATGACCTCATATTCTGTTCAGTGAAATTTCGAAACGTAAAGACCGACTTGCTGCAATTGTGGAATTAAACTGGACAGTTCCAAACTGGAGGGTAGGGAGTTCAGAGTTATGAATGGGTGTGCACCATGTCTGACTTTGATGCAGGACACCAGAGCTACCCTGCAATTAAAGGTGTCTTGTGGAATTGTTGACATCTAGTAGCACAATGAAGCCAGGTTTTTATTAAAGAGTGTGCTCCCCATTTCGTTTGCATCGTAATACTTCTTCTTCAGTTGGCTATAGGCGACTGGACTTAAATTGAAGACATTTCACCTCTCATCCAAGATCCTTCTTCCGTTCTTTTCTCAACCTCGGTAGGCAATGATTCTCCAAACCAAGAGTCCGGATCACACCTCTGTTTTTGTTTTTACACCAGAATGTTCCCACACTGCTGACTTGAGCCGGGTGGTCCACAGTCTCAGGGTTGTTAACCACCTTGAGCTAATTTAATTAAAACAAATTTTTACTACAGGGGCGATCACCACAGGTCTGGCATCAGGTACAGGTAGGTTTGGGGATGAGATTGTAGACTGTTGCATCTCCTCGTTCTTTCTCGACTGTCAAATCACATTAAACTAACTTTTCCAATGGAAACTTAACCTCTCAAACCCCAACCATCCATACTTGTAGCACACCTGGTTATAACCCCAAGGCTGTAGTTTTAATTGTGATTCCCTTTGTTGTGCGTCTATCTTTGGGTCCAATCTTAACATCATAATCCTGTCTCTCCAACAAGTTTATTAAATCCTCCCATCCTTAAAGATGTCTGTGTTCACTGAACAAGAATGGGCTTAAAAGGCTAAGCTCACGGTCTTAAGCACATGAAGCAAATCCACTCTTGTTAGTAAAACAGTGGGGGGAAAAACTGCTTTGCCAGAACTTTGATTTAAAGTGGTTGTTCTCTTCTTATTATTGTGTTTGGGGCGTAACATGCAGTAAAACAATCAGAGCCACATCCCACTCCCTTTAAAACCAGTTGTGCTGGCACTCTGGCAGGTCACTATTACGAAGGTACTAAGAGGGAATGGGTGTCTTGGGTTGGGTTTAGTAAATCCCTGCCTCATTCTCTGCACATGTTTTTGAGGATAGAGGCTGGGAAAATTTCAGCAAAATTTATTTGGTGACCCAAAAAGTAATCTCCCGCTACCCGTCAGTGGGTCCCAAACCGATCTCAGGGAATGACTGGTCTCGAGGAAACACAGAGAAGACTCGTTTTACTAGTTTGGAAAAACCCACTTGTGTTCAAAGGGCAGAGAGCCGCTCCAAAAGTGAATCCATCTCAACCTCCTGTGCACAAGTATACTGAACATATTTGACGCAAGTTTTGCCACCGTGTCAGAGCACAATAAGTGGAAGAAGCTGTAGCTGTAGATGTAGTTTTGTTTGGAGTAGCTTCTGTGGCTGCAGTGGTTTGGCACTTTGGGGGGAAGGCATACTTGCAGTAGGGGAATTTATCAAACCAAGAAAACAGAGAACATTTATCCCAGTCAAATGGGTGTCTCCTCTTTCATCTTTGTGAGTCTCACATGCTGCGCTGAGTCAGCACGCTGATCATTCACAGACCAGTGAAACCAGTGACCCAAGTGCCCTCGCATGTACAATGGAAACCAATTGCAGTGTAAGAAGTTACAACTACCCATCCACACTATCTCTCTCTCATACACACACACACACACACAGTTGTGAAACAAACTTTGCGGAGTGTGTTCACTCATGTGCTTGTAAACAATAGGAATGAGCATAACAGTTTGTGTCACCGTATTTTTGTTGGAGAGGCATTTGTTTGTCAGACAAATGAGGAAAAACTATAGTGCATAAATTACAGTTCACCAAAACCAAACAATGGTTAGCTGGTATCCAGAGGGGAGGATGAGGCAGCAATTACAGGTCCAGCAGAGCAAAACACTTTCACCCACTCTAACCAGAACAAATGGTAATCTATTATTACATTAGAAAAATGGTCTGTTTGCTGAAATATCCTCAATTACTGAGAATCCTGGTTTGCACCTGAGAGCCAACAGTCATAGGAGCTGCTGTGTATTTTGCCTGACTCATTATTGGCCAGAATTTACAGTTTGCTCAAGTAACTTTTCCACGTCTATTATTATTTGGTCACTGTCATGAAGCAGTGGCAGGACGCTACAGCTGCTTTTCCTTAACGTTGTATCATAACAAACAACTCTGCTTCCCTCAATAAACCAAATTCCCATTTCTGGTCCACCAGAAGGCGCTCGAAACTGAAGACTGCCATGTGTCAATCAATCGGACTTTAGTGTTTTATGCATGTGTAGACAATCACGCATTCTAAACCTAACACTAACCTGGCCCGAAAAAAAAACTTATCACCTGGATTAAACTGAGCAAATACTGTAGGTAAGAGCCCTCCATTGAATCACTGCTGCGGCAACAACTATGGAGATTGCCGGATTAAGAAATGTCCGACACATTATTAAAAATGTGGAAGGATAGGGATTGTGATCAGAAATTGCCTACATGTTTGCTGAAACCAAATCATAAAACAATCAATATTAGAACTCACTGCTATGTTTAATAGTGAAAGTAAAAGCATTTCCACATTGTGAAGAGAACTTGAGGGATTGGGACTTCACAGCTGTGTAGCCTTAAGAAACCACTTATCACTAAGACTAATGGGAGGGGGAAAAAAGGGCTTCAGTTAGCTAGGGAACATAAAGATTGGACTTTGGCACGATGAGGAAAGGTCATGAGCGCTGATGAGTCCAGATTTACTCTTTTCCGGAATGATGGGCAGACGATGTCTTGTCTCTACTGTTCAAGCTTGTGGGGGCAGTGTTGTGATCTTGGGTTGCTTCGGTTGGTGGGGTCCAGGCTCAGCCTAAACAGCCCTTCCTTGGGGACCTGAACCCCATTGGGAGTCTTTAGGATGTAGCGTGAAATGACTTCAAGCAGTAGTCTTACTCTGTCATCAATACAAGAAAAGTGGTGAGCAAAAGCTTATCAAAACAATGCAGTGTGTGACTTTATTGTTATATTACATATATCGTATTCGCTCGCCTGACATGAAGTAATTAAAGTACATTTTAAAAAGCTTCCAGCATGGAGGACAGAAGGGACCCTCCCTGTGGACATGAATTATAAAGTTGTGCCGTGTTGATAAGCAGAAGCAACCAGGTCCGGTCACAGACACATACTGAAGAGCATATGTGTGTGTGTGTGTGTGTGTGTGTGTGTGTGTGTGTGTGTGTGTGTGTGTGTGTGTGTGTGTGTGTGTGTGTGTGTGTGTGTGTGTGTGTGACGTGCAGCCGTGGAGCTGGAATCAAGCAGCCTGTCAGCAGGGTGTGTGAAAGGTTATACACCAACAGTTCCCCCCCTAGAGAAATTAGTAGGGAGTGCTCCTCCGTCTGTAATACTGTTGGATGCACTAGTCTTGCACTCGGCCCTTGAACACAGCAGCGCAGCTGGACGAGGCCACAGCTCCTGCAGGGACCAGGAGAACTGTGTGTGCTTCAACTTTGAACTTCCTGGCAGGTTTCTGTGAAGCTGCTGCTTCCCCCTCTCCGAGCTGCAGAAGTAACACAAAGACCCGGCTACAGTATACGCTGCCTCTCCCGCTGAACTTAATCCGTGTACTTCCTTTAAGTGAGAGCTGGAATATTTAGCGTTATATGGTGACAGGGTGGGGAACAAAGTGAAGGGCACACCCCGTCAGGGATTGCGGGCGTGCCGGTAAGCAGTGGGGTGATACTAGATGTTGGAAAAATCCTGAATGTATTTGTCAATGCTGACACCACAAATAGGCCCTAATCTAAAACTGTGAGACCATTAAGCCTTTGGCAAAACAAAGAAACTCCCATCGAGATCAAATTCTTTCCCAAAACGAGTATTACATCAAATCAGCTTGGAAAATTTGGGTGGGAAGGAAGAGTGAGTAATGTCCTCCCCCTCAGAAAGAACACGATGAAAAGACTTTTTTATTAAATCAGGTGCTACACCCTCTCCACCTTCAATTACTGTGCCAGCATTAAAAGAAAAACAAAGCTACACCTGTTTCCCTGGTACAAAGCATTGACTTGGATGTTTTTGGTTTCTACTGAACTCCTACACGTTGATGAAGTAGTCGCACCTTATTAAAATGTTACCTAAAAGCTTGTGTGTGTGTGTGTGTGTGTGTGCGCTGGTGTATATTAATGGATTTATGTGAGCAACACAAACTTGTCAAACAGCAGTGGACAAGAACTAAATGATAAAAACGACATGTAACTCCCCCGTACTGCGAGCTGGTTTGGTTTCAGCCATGCTTGGGTTGTAGTGGAGACAAAATATTTTGGACCCCACAGAGTTCATGGTTTCAAATGTCTATGTCTATCTATGTTTCATTCATAATGCGATATGGTGAAAATGTACACCAGTATTATCATGAACAAAAATGATACAGCACAGTTTTGGTGTTCCTGTGCATGGAGGAAGACAATTAACCAGCACAAAATCCTTCACTATTCATTCATTCTCTTTCTTTCTTTCTTGACACAAGAGAAATACAACACAATAGTGAGCTTGTGGAATCTGTCAGGCAGTTTCCCTCAGCCAGATCTAGGCTTGATGTTTCCCTACTTCCAGTCTTTTTTCTTTTTCTTTTCTTTTTTTTACTAAGCCAAGCTAAAGGCTTTCCACATACTTTCCACGATCTGTGTGAGAGTTGCGTGTGTGTGTTCCGGACATGTACACGCCTGAGGTTCCATCCATACTAGAATAACTGTCCATGTCGGGCCTGGCGTTCCACGTATGCATCCCATTCCAGGATGTTGTCCCACCTGAAGCATGTGCAGTCAATGCGTATGTCGGCACGGTCGCAAATGAGATGTAAAAAAAAAGGTCAGAGCGTTTTAGCAGAGACAACGGCGGATGATGAAGTCATCTTCAAGAGTGTAGATGTTAGGCTTCTTCAGTTCTGCTTCATAATTGAATCAATGTGCTTATCTTGCAATCAGGGGGAAGAAAAGGGGCACATTTCCCAAAATGACAAACTATCCCTTTACTATGCTCAAGTGCCAGTGTGTTTTCTTTCACTTCAAACTGATATGCTTTGTTCTCAGGCCTCTTACAGTGTTCACATGGGCAGTGGAGAACATGTTCTTACAGACAGAGAGTGTAAATGACGTACTGCCGTAGCAGGCCTTTCAAACACGTGCCAAGATCAATTTCCATCAGGGATCCACAGGGAGAAGAATCCCACCATCTCCTGGAGATGAGTCAAGTGTATGTTGGAGGGAAAACCACCACGCAGCAAATCTTCTATCCACAGCAGTAGACATGACACAGCCTCTGTCTCAGGTTTACAGAGAGGTTCTCAAGATCTTTTCCCCCCGGGGGCAACAAAGAGCAAACATTTCTTTGTTTCATGATCCAATGCCTACAATTAAAAAGGCTTTAATTTGTTAGACGTTTGGCTACCATTCTGGCAAATTGTGATAATTTTTTTCTCTCCAATCCAGAGCAACTGTTTTGTAAAAACCACAACCAAATATGATCTTACAGTGAATATGTAAACCTAATCAGCACAATTCTTCCTGTATTTTAGGCAGTTTTCTTGTGTTTTGTCTACCATCCATCTGGTTGATGATACTCACTGGCTTCACAAGATAGATTTTGTTCCGAGTGTCAGATGTGGTTTAAATTACTGTCCGTCATCTGCTGTTGACCTGGGTGTGGCAGTGTTGCGAGTATTGTATGGTGAATAAAAATGTTATTATAACAGATAGGAATGACCGCCTGTTTACTTGAAGTTCACGCAATTGCAAATAAAACGCCTTGTCTTTAAAGGCTTCGCTTTGAATCGTCTCGAGATGCACGTCTGCCAACGTGCCCACTCATGCTAACGTTCTGGCCTTCCCAGAAGTACAGAGGCAACTTCGCTCGACCTTTCAACCAGAAAACAAAACAACTAGACGGGGTTGTTACGTGGGCGAATGGCAGAGCTGGACATATGACAATAGCCAGAGGAGCTCTGTGAAAGCCTGAGAGTGGGCGGTGGCTCCGTTTCAACTTCTTCCATCATGCATCTCCATCATCTCCTACTGCGAGGTGAGAGGCAAGTCAGCGGGCCACGCCTGTGCCGTTCACTGGATGTCAACTGGAAGCACTACAGAGGCATTCATAAACACTGAGTGTGATAATATAGGCAGCAGGCCACTGTCAGAAAAACATTAGTGCCAATGTTACAGCTCATCCAAGGCACCAGCGAGTAGACGTTCCTGAATCTAATGGAACATTCTGATGGTACTAACACCAATGGTTGTTGCTGGTGGTATATGTACATATTGACACGAGAAAGACACCCATCATCTCATCTTTTACACCATTTCCAGCAGCGCGGCTGGTACTTTTCGACCTCTCTGAGTGTGTGTCACCATGGGTCCTACAGACATCTAAACTGTGGGAAGTTATTTAAAAAGGTACTTTATCATTATTTACCATCGCCCCCAAGTCCCCTAGGTACACCCGTTCACCAGCTTGTTATCTCACTTATCTAAACAATCGAACACATGACGGCAACTAGGCATGTGGGCGTGGACAAAGACAGCATCGAGATAGCAAAAAGGCAACAGTAACTCAAATAACCACTTGTTAAAACTCAGGTATGAATGACTGCATCACAACGGTACACAACATAGTCACAGGTGTGGAGTTGAAGGCAGTATTCCAAGCTAATATTGTGTTGCATGAAAATGTGACAACCAAGAATAAAATTGTCTCTGGTGTTTATGAAGCAGTTAAATTTCTGTTAACTTGGATAAAGTCTAAGTTAAATTTACGATACATTAGCACTGATAGTTTAGTGGAGTTAATACTTTCTATAAAGTCCTCGTCTACGGCTTCTATATATTCTATAAAGGTAAAATATCACAGTAACTTGCTCTTCTTCCTTGGCATCAATATCAAACCATGCAGAGACAGAAAGTTATGGTATTTCCATGACACTGCTCTACTCACAGTTATGCATAATAAGGAGTGAACTGAGTCAAGGTGAGATGACAAAGAAAGGGCCAGAATATTACTCACAGACTGAGTCAGGACCCACAAAGGCCTCGTTTGTGGACACAGAAATAAACTTCTACAAAAAGTCCTCATTCCTTGCATCCAAACACTGGACAGTTTGTGGGAAATCATCATCATCTCAAGGTTTTGTGGTGGTGCCGTACCTGAGCGTCAAGGCTAAAGTATTAATTATTTAATCCTTGTGTGATTTTTTGTGCATTATTTTTTTATTTCAACTCTTGATTGTGAGCCTCAGTTCTGTCAACTCTTTCCTGAAAATATCCTTGAAACTATTTTTTTCATTTGGATCCTACAATAAAAGAGACTCTTGTTTTGATAGCTGCGGCGAGTTTAAAACGCAGTTGTTGATTTCCAGAGTAATTTATGTGGAAAAAGAAATGTTCCACTCAAACTCAAGTAAATCTGTAGAGTCAGTGTGCGTAGTCTGGTCACCTGCAACGCACTGACTCTCATTCAAGAAGTTGTGCCGTCTCCTTCCCATTAAATCACTCTCCCAGGTTCCTTATGTGTGAACCGATGAGTCCCCAGAGGGTGCATTGAAACATTTGAATATTTATTGCTATATCAGGCACTGGCTGTCAGTAATGTTTTTGGTGCCACTCATCATAATAGAAGAACTGACGCAGGAGAGCGAGAACGGTGCCACGTTTCACCATTCAACCATAGCTTGGCACCATTATCATTCAACAACGCTAAATTTAATCTGTTTTCTCAGCTGCAAGACACCGATGGTTGGTTTTTTTATTCTCACCAGAGCAAGCTAAAATTTTAATTATCAGGTTTAATTCTTGCTGTGACACTGCGTTCAACATACAGTAATGATCCCAAAATCAATTCATCTAAATCAAGTACTTGAACGGCGTGGCTCACACGCTACAGTAGAAGCTTTCATTTGGGACCTGGATTGCGGTTTTGGGCATATAGATTTCATTTAGACTTAGATTTATTAATTATTTTTTTAATGGCAGGTCTAAACTCTTGAACCTCGGGGAAAGTTACTGTGACGATGCCAGAGGTCAAAATGATACTGTTCGTGCTTTGGTTCGCTAATACCATTAAGATATAAGAAATGACTCATATGAGAATGACACATTTTGGGAAATCCACTGCCCTCTTGCCAATAGTTTATTTATATGAAACCAGTCCTAGACTCATGGAGCAGGTACAAAGTAATGACAAATCAACTGACGTTTTGGCCAAACACTAACTACCATACAGTCACTGATACTCCTCGGAGAACGTGCTCTTGTTGGATTATAAAGAGCTCATCAGTCCACGGCCAAAATACATTTGTTATCTGCTGCTGTGTTATGAACCTTTCAAACCCTGAAAGTCATTTGGGAGATATCTACTTTCTGTCCCCCGAGTGAAAATTAAACAAGCAGAGGCAGCGTTCAGTTTATGTGCTCCACGGATCTGGGAAAAATCTCCCAGAGAACTCTAGCTCTACGTCAACTTTAAGTTGCTTTAAAACTGTGCAGAAGCCCTTCTTTATTATACTACTTATGATTTACTTTTTAATTGAAGTAATTGAACCTCTTTAATTTCCTCCTAAATCTCTCTCCTTTGTATTGTCTCTGTCACTTTTGCAATTATGTGATATGATGCCTTATTTATATTGTATGTAAAACAGACTGAATTGCCTTTATGTTGAAATGTCCCATGTAAATTAATTTGCCAAATTTAAATGTACTTTAAACACTTTATACTATAAAGATGTTTCACTGTCCGACCGGAGTTTGGGAAGAGAACATTGGATTTGCAAGTGTCATGGATGTAGCACGATATGATGGCAACAGAAGGGCTTTTATTTTGAAAAAAAAACGGATGCTTAATGTTGAACCAGTGTTTGACTTCTCGTCCTGTTTCGAGCTGAATTCTGCTGAACTGAAATGTTGCGTTCCGTAAAATAGAACAATCACATATTTCCTGGAGGAGCAACGGTATGCAATGCAACCGAGTCGGTGGAAGCTGACACGAGTAACAAGTAACGTAATCAGGGGAAAAGAAGTTGATGAATTGTAAAATAAGATATACAAAACATAAAAGACAGCAAATTAGGTTTGAACAAATAATGTCTTACCCATTTCTTCCAACCCAGGATAGAGACGAGAATCTTTACAGCAATGCATTCATATTCTCTTAGTTTTGAGACCAGCAAATCACATTTTTATTTCGCCACAATGTAATCATACTGTAGAAATCTCCAGCTGAGCTTTAAGCAGCTACGAAACTACCCAAGATATGAAACATCTATCACGAATCGTTAACTCTAAAGAGGAGGTATCGTTGGCGCTGTAAGTGAGGAATGAATCTCCTAATAATGCTAGACATGATGTTTGTGATATCTTCCCAAAATCTAGGCCGAAGCCTCTCCCTGGAGTTAACTGACCCAGGCACGTTCTCCGCTCCATTTAAAATTATTATTTGAGCACCATTAAATATAGTTTTCTCTTTTATTGCATTATTGTGTGACGTTTTCTTGGTCGGCCCGTTGCACTTCGCCAGCGGCTTGTGAACTTTGTAGACATTTTCAAAAAATGTAAGACGTTTCACTTAGTTCACTTCAAAACCATTTACTGCAAAACCACAATATTCCCTTTCTCATTAGCCTCATCATGAACCTCGAACGGCAATAAACTTGATTGACTCAAGCGGTGCAAGCCAAGAACATTTATTGCAATCTTAATTGAGAGGGATTAAAAACAAGTGGTGTAGGTTACTTCAAATAAGTGCAGCGTGTCCAAGGGAATTGAATTACAAAACCGCTTCTCACCTTGTCCCGTAACGCGACACCCAAACTTTACGTTGAGAAATGTGGACCTGGCACAAACAGATAACCTCGCTCGTCAGTGTCACCACAGACCACATGATGCCTGCTCTCGGCAACGCAGGCTGCCTTCCTTTACTTTGAATTAATCCAACACTTATTCCCACCAACACATTTGTAGATCAACATGAGCAATCACAGGAGCATGCTTAATGTGGGAGCAGGGACATGTATAACCATGACACAGATGAGGAGATGGAGGACTAATCGCAGCTCAAGTGAGGCTTAGTCATTCAAGCCCTCATCACCCTTATTTTCTCTCAGCTGCTAACATTAAATGATCTTTTCATATTGTGTTTCCCCACGGCCTAATGTGGAGTGGTGTCTTTCTTAACTGTGAGTAATCTTAGCTCTAAGTTACTGCTGTTCAATCAGTGGGGGGCCTTAGGAATTGAGGGGTCATCCTTAGGTCAAACGGTTGCCTCTAATGAATTTCTCCCATGTTAGCTTCAATGTGGGCCCTGCCTTCCTTTCCAACCGTCCTAGCCTCTCTTGGTTAAGTGATCCGGTCTTCTCGTGGCGTGTTTCTCGAGCAGAGCACCACCCAAGCTGTATATATCATGTACTTGTGGAACTCTGCCTCCAGCAGTATGAACATATGGCCGGGGAGATAAAACGATCTTGAAACGGGATCGTGATGAAATTAATTTTGATCACGACAAAAAGCGTTTGATATATGACAACACACACGGTAGAAATAGCCGCGAGAAAGTCTCCTTTGGTAAAGTGATCCAATCTTTTTGTGGCTTGTTTCCTGAGCAAAGCACAACTCAAAGCTGTATAGACCATGAACATTTGGAACTCAACCTCCAGCATGCTTGAAAGTAGAGCTGGGCGATAAAATTTATCTCAAAACAGGATTGCAATAAAATTTCAGGTGGATAACGAGACTAAGCTTTTGACATATGCACCTGACAACAGACGTCAGACATACGCACAACTGCCAATCAAAGGCTATAACTAGACGACTCTGTTTTCATTTAAAAGCTCAGCAACTCTGCCACCCACATGGTGACCCCTGGTAACCTTTGGTTGACTTCCCTATCAGCTGTGAACAAGCTCTTTTACATTACTCTTCTAATTTTTACCTCACTCGTCTCAAAACAGAAAACACTGCTCAACTTTAGTTACTTTGGTACCATTTTTGTTTTGTGGTTAGTATAGTACTCTGAGACTAAACGACTGCAGAGCAGAGCAGCATGCACATGCATTTTCAGGTTTATTAGTATGATGGCAGATAAATTCTGAATACAGAACTTATCTGAAACAGATAATTTATATAGATATATATATATAAAAAAGCCATTTTCAAATGAAAATGTAGTACATATGAATGCATATGGTATAGTCTGAGTTGCCAGGGAAGAAGGTGAAGCAGAAATGTAACTCTTGTCATCCACCCAAGTGGAGGACATTACTGATAAAAAATGGTTACAATACAGCAATTGTACATGGATTTGAGTATCCCAAAAGAGATGTTGAGCAATTTAGCCAGTCAAAAAAAAAAAAGTGGGTGGTTGGTGTCAACCAGGACTGGAAAGGCAACAAACCTTTTTCAAAGTCAATGTTTCTTTAATCGTCTCCCGTGGGAGAAATTTGTATTTTTTATTCGAGAGGACAATGCTGCAGTGCATCATCTAAAACAGTACTGTCGCTGTGAAGACATGGAGATAATGAAAATGTGGGCTCATGCTAGCCTGACTCCACACACACATCTTGCAAGACTGGTCCAAACTAGTGGTCACTAGCATTGGCAGCTAACTTAAATACTGTTAAATGTAATAAACCATGTCTCCCAGCACTGTGTGAGCATATTTATCTCTATCAGCCTTTCACTGCAGACACAGGTCAGTCAAATTATTTGAATAAGACACCGAGTTTAATGATGTGGTGGATAAGTACAACTATGAGAGAGGAGAATAACTTTGGTAATCTCTCAGATTCTTTTTCATCTATGAAATGTGGTGATACCGATATGACTGTTGGCCGGAGTTTTAATGGTTTTAGGCCAACCTCTAAACCGATGACTTTGTTATTGGAACATAAAACAGAGGTCTGGGTAACATTTGGTTCACCCCACATGCTTTTCTCTTTCGGATTCTGGCTTCTTGAGGGGTGAGACCGATGAGAATGGCTAACAAGGGAAATTAAACCATTTGTACTAAAGATCATTTTTATTTAATGATGAGTGTTGGCCGTTGATCAGTAAGAGATTTTTTTTTTCTAAAGATTTCAGAACCTCCAAAACAAAATTTACTTTTTTTTTTAATAACAGTCAAATATTCCACCACAAAGCACCACATTTTTGCCAATTTCTGTTGTCATCTGTTTTGCTTTAAAAACTGCACCTATCCACTAGCACAATCCCCTGGAGTCTCAATTGGATGAGGAAATGCTTTATCCAAAGCAATCTACAAGTGACATATACTGCTGGCACAGGAGCAACTTAAGGTTTAAGCATATTGTCCTGAGAGTGAAAGACGACCTACCACTGAACCGCTGCTGCCATTACACTTGCCTGGGAATGGAAACTCTTAGGGGTGTGGATACTATGTAAAACAGACTTCCCACACCTTTGTTGACATCAAATTCAAGACATTTCCAAGGACGGCCCAAATGTACTGATACAGCTTAAGATAGGAGAGCTGCTTCACCTGTGGCTTCCACTTTTATTGATTTGCAGCACACTCTGCATCTGGACAAGTGATTGTCCTTGGGATCAAGTCATTCTTTGTCATTTTCCTCGGTGAGCCAGAGGTCTTGGAATTTGCATTTCCCAGTCATCACGTAATTTGCTCCCTCTCGCTTAAAGGAATATTCACCGATTTGCATTTAGCTTTGTATTGCTAGAATAGGGGTAGTATTTTTGAAAAACTGTGCTTCCCAATATCTGGATTCTTTTTTTGTTACGTGCCCACCAGTGACACTTGGTCCGAGTCTTAGAACTGCAGCGCTAATACTGCACTTTTTAGACCTACTTGTAGGGGGACAGGACCTCATTCCCAGAATGTAAACAGTGTCCGCCATTTTTGCTAACAGTTAAGCTAACGGGACCACAGTGTCACTGGTGGGCACATAAAGAAAAGAATGAAGATATTTCTCAACTCAAAAATACAACCCCTATTCTAGTAATACAGATCTAAATGCTAATTATTAAGTATTCCTTTTATTTTACTCACTCGTTGCTCTACATGGAATCTCACATCAATGGCAGAGAGAGACCGTGTAGGATGTCCAACAGACCGCAAGAAGTTACAACTCAATGTGTGTTCTGCTTAGGCCTAGTCTACATACATCACGCAATTCAGGGCTCATGAAGCAGTAAAGACATAATTCAAGCACTTTCAATGGCCCATGTCTATAATTGTGCACATTATAGAGTGAAGCATTGCGGTCAAATTTTCATTCATTCTCTGCAAAGAGATTTAAATACCTCGTCATAATATTCTAACCATTCATGGTAGACTCAACCACAAGCTACAAGACTGCGAAACAATGTTCAATGCCCAAAGTAGACGCCACAAGTCCTAAATTCGCCAATGTCAAGGAAAAGCACTGCACTACTCATAATCTGCGGGTGTACTATTGACATATCTGATTGTTGGAGCTGGCTGTTGGGTTTAGCACAACCATGGAACTAGTGCTAACTTATATCATATGTGTTTACATCATTCACCCTAACATTTATATGTGTGCGAAGTGCAGTTTCTTCAGTCTTGGAACAGAGTCTTGTACCTTTGCCCTTATTTTACTTCCCAATATATTTTTGCTCTCAATCAAAATGTTTTACGGTCACGATTCATCTCATAGCTGATGAGCCAGGCTTAAAACTCTAAAAGGATTATTTTTGAAACATCAGCAGCAAAAATTAATGACGGGAAATTTTACTTCTGGAACCAGTGATGCTTTAAAAAGTGGCAGTCAATGCTGCACTCTATTATTTTCCATAATCAATCAAATCAAAGGCAATGTTAGGGTCTGTGTGTGCTCCATTACAGGATCAGGGATTTTCCTGGGTGGTTAAAGTAATTAGATATTCATATATTCATATCAAGCACAGTCTTTCTACCAGCACTGTTTTGTTCTTGTGAATTTGACACAAGATAAACCAGGATTTCTGGGAAGGTAGGCACGATGCAACCACATCATTCAATTTCCTGTCGGACATCTGTGTTTTTAGATTAGTCTTGGTGTTTGCTCGCCATCATTCATCACAGACAATAAGAAACAAATACAGCAGTGGCCAAAAGGACAAATCCATTTACAAAAACATTTATGAAACATCTGAGGGACTATCAATTGGTGGTAACTACCCTTTCTCCCGTCCCAGCTCTCTTTGTGTTCATATGCGTGTCTTTGTGGTGGATTTGTTTTGGATGGTACACTGTCCATCTTGTGTTTTTATAAAGTGGATCTCACTGTGAGCTGCCTTTGTGTTTCTTGAACTTCACACGGTTGTCTTTCCCAGTTTTTTTTCCCTTTCTTTTTTTTTTTTTTTTAAGTGGAGGGATTGGGGGGAACCCACTGACCATCCTTTCATCTCTCCTCTTAGCATTTCCTCTCATACATTTTAGTATTACACCTTGTAGAGATATTTTCCACCCTTCCTTCCTCCAACAACCTCATCCTTATCCACCTTTATCTTTACTATCAGTCCCTGCAGCATTCTTTGCTTTATCTGGCTCACTTTTTATGCCTCAACAACACACTGCCTGGAATAAGTACAAAAAGCATGCCGCTTTCCTGAGGGGCCATGATATTGAGTCATCTTTTCAGTTAGGGATGATGTCATCCCCAAATTCTGCGGAAGAGTTACCTGATTTGGGTCATTCATCCGTGACAGACGCCATGATAAAAACCCTGAGCAGTCTTGGGACTGTCTTTAAAATTGCATAGGCCTACATTTCTGGCATCTCTGCTCTTTCTTTTTTCTCTCCCCCAAAGTAATGGCCTTGCTTTGTTCACTCAGCAGCATGCTATATGCTGAAAGGCCAGATGGTCTGACTTAGTTGGTACACGAAAGGACTGAAAGAATATGAATATTTCACTCTATTACACTGCGTATACAGGCTTGTATATATGTGTGCCTGCACGCATATGAGCCAATGTGTGGGCTGGGAAAGAGAGGAACAGCAGACATAAGTGATTGCTTCACAGACAAAGTCTGTTCCTTTGGAAAGACACGCCAGCTACGGGAATTCATTGTCACAGGGAAAGAGGCTCATCGCTGGGCCAAAGTTCATTTCACACAGCTAGCTGGTATATGGGCCATGCATGAGTTCCTTTAACAGCAGCTGTGTTTACATCCAGATTAGATTGATACAGGAAAACAGGCTGCAGTCCTGACAAAGTCTTCTTCTTTCCCTCTCTTGCTTTCATCTCACCCCTATGTTCCAGAGCGACACCTTGGTTTGAAAGGTTTAACCCTTGGGGAACCATGAATTCATTGAAACGATGGCAGGAAGTGGAACTAATCTATTCTCTCTGTTTGTCCAGTGGCTCCCTTTTAGCTCTAAGTAGGTGTGCACATAATCTCACAGAGACTACCGTTTATTTCACTTAGATTTGACAGTAACAGACGGAGGTTTTGTACCATAATTAAGAGTTGTCATATAAGAAAACTTACTGGTTACTACCAAGGTATCAATAAGCACTTTTGTTACATTTATTCTAACTTTGCATTCCTTGGAAATCAGCTCGCATAAATTCTCAACCACCCCCAAAAACATTGTTCTACAAACTTTATGTTCTAGCATTTTGGCAGACAAGTTCTGGCTTCAACTTTCACACAAATAAAGGGACTTTTATCATGTGTGAAAATGCAGTTGCAAGTGAAATGGGAAACACAAGCAACCTAACAAAACAGAACGAACACAGCAGTTGCTGTCAAATTT
Organism: Solea solea; assembly: GCF_958295425.1. Lineage (NCBI taxonomy): Eukaryota > Metazoa > Chordata > Actinopteri > Pleuronectiformes > Soleidae > Solea > Solea solea. The sequence goes on from NC_081135.1 coordinate 33,665,642, forward strand.
CAAATTTATGTGCTAAATCATTCAAATGGACCATAACAAAATAAACACTACCCCATGTGATAGTACCAGTATACTTATTATGCAAAGTTCAAACCAAAAAGAACTTTCCATCAGTGTTGAGCAGATTTGTTGGGCTGTACAAGATAAAGCTTGACTGACAATCCTATATGGAGGCCTGGTATTTTTTATTGGGATTGACACAAGAAGATAAATTGTGGCGCTTAAGATTTGTACAATATGTTCTTCAATAATAATGCAATTTAGTCCTGTAAAACTTCCATATTCACTTCCATCTCCACAAATAAAAGCTAGATAGCATTTAATTTCCTCTTCTTTTAACCCATGCAACACTATTTATGCACATGTTAAATCAGATTTTTTTTTATTTATTTAGTATGCATGATATATTTGTAGTGCAAAAGTGTGTAACGCAAGGAACCCCACCAAATCTGATCATGTAAATTACTAAACCAAGTTATGCAGCACTAATAGATAGGTAAATGCAAATAGACAATAAGACAAATCCTTGCAGTGTTCTTAGACGCTGTTGTTAATGTTACAGTTCCCTTTCCCCTTTAAACCCTTAAAGCCATTGAGGCTAGAGTGATGAATGTCCTCATAACCACAGCGGATTTCAGAGCTCAGCAGAGGAAGCGCAATCAAACCTAGGCGGCTCACAAAGCCAGTGAGAGGTGAGAGTGCTGCCCTTAGCCTGACAACAGAAAGGAGTGTCATTAAAAACACTCACTGTGTTATGGTTTAGAGTTTAAAAGTACAGGGGGTGTGTTATGTTTATAATGTACTGCAGAGGTCACAGGCAACAGACTGAGGCTCCTCAGACTGGTCTCAAACAAGAGGACACAGGGGGGAAATGTTTGAGGATGGCAGAAGCAATTAGCTTCCTCAGGCTACTTGGAGTTCAGGCGTTTTATGTTTCCATTTCACCCCGGCAATAAATGAGGAACACGATTACGCCATTTCAAATAAAGTTCACCCTCGGTGTCATTGACACTCATAAAATGCATGCATGAGTCACTCACAGCTCCAACAAAAAAAATCTGATGGTTTCAAAATGAGACAGAATGTCTGAATGTCCACGAACGGAGAGCAAGCCACTGACACCAGTTTATTAACTCCAGCAAATGGTTATTACACCCTAAAGGCGGACTTTTTGTACTGATGGATCCTCACCCTTCAAACGTCTGACCTCACATAACTATTCCAAAAATGAGGCAATAAAGGACTTCTGCAACGATATGCGACTTTCTGTGGAGCACAATATTTAAGGGATACTGTGTCCATTAAGGGGCCTGTCAGGAAGGACGTTGAAATATATATATAAATATTAAAAATGCTCCCACTTTTAAAAGTTCAAATTGACTTTAATTTCAGTCCATTTCTCTTTCTGCTTTCTCTCTATATCCAGCTTGCCTCCTTCGCTTCCTTCCTACTTCACTGCCCGAAGCCCCATTTCCTCACCACCACCACCCCGAGCTCCACCCAGTGCTTTTTACTTTTCCAGCTGTTGGTAATCATGCAGGTGTCTGATTGGCTGACAAGCCCAGCTGCTGGCTGATGGGAAGGCTTGTGCATGTACAGCTGTGGGAAGGAAGCTGGACTGTAGTCAAAGGGAAGAGGTGACAATCGCATACACCACTCCCACGAACCTCCAGCACTCACACTGCCAAAACGTCACTTGAAAGGGAAGGGATTAAAACAACCAACTTCCCCATCCTTCCCTCCGCCCTACCTCCTGTTAATCAACGTCAGTAGCTTGGTCATCATCATTATTATTTGTGCATACAGTTCTTGTTGGACAGAGGAAATGTGTCAAAGGCTGAGAAAGTCAGTGGATGATTTAGCTCAGCTACTTTTAACGGAACTGTAAGTAGGAAATATATTGTATTAAATCAGAAAATAACCAACTGTGATAGTGCAATGCTGTTAACAGTGTCATTAACCCTAACCTGAAATGGCAGTTTCAAACAATTTCCTTTTTTGTTTTATTCTTTTTTATTTCAGAAACTGTGGTCTGACACAGATATGAATGTTTTATCTGTAGTTATTTGTTGATGAAGTCGAAGTGTCTCGAGTCGGACATGTCAAATGTTAACAAACCTAAAATGTCTCAAAAATGTCTTGACCAGAGGAAAAGCAAAGGTCGTAGCAGACAGATGATGATGTGGCAGATTTTCTCTGCCAAGCTATCTCATGTTCACTTTATTAGTGGAAATAACAGCTGCTGCTGTTTGGGGAAGACACTTTTCTCTGCCTGTTGCTGACACTCAAAAAGGGACAATGTTCTAAATCCATTCTTTTTCTTCTGCTTTATCCTCCACATAAGGGTCGCGGGGGAACAGGAGCCAATTCCAGCTGTCATAGGCAGGTGGGGTACACCCTGGACGGGTCCATCACAGGGTCAACGTTTAGAGATTGGCAATTTGCACTAATATTTTAAATTTGGATTGCAGTACCCATTTTAAAACTGCTAGTGGCTCAGCACTCAGCAGGTGAATGGTGTGCATGTTTATATCTGTGCATCTAACCATGTGTGAACAGAGCAAATGAACTCAGACAGCCCTTAAATGGACAAGCACCATCAGTCTTTACTTGACTTGACCCCAACAATTCTTCCAACTTCACTGCTTCATATCTCTGTACAGCCTCAGAACAAACAGTCAAGCTGGTGGGAGACCCCCTGTGGTTTTCTTGCACACTAAATTCCATCCCAGTGAACACACAGTGCTCCGTTAGCTTCAACACAGTCTCATAAAACTTGCAGATTGCATGTTGTGGACAATATGAAGTGTACTCCCCCCACCATGATGAACTGCATGGCAATAGAACATTTTGGACTATAAAGTACAAAGAATGACTTGGACACACAAATGGCCAGTTGGATCTGCCAGTGAAATCAAACTTAATCATCATTCACTTAAATGCAAATCAATATTTTTGAGCAATGAATCAAATCAAATGTAATGTGCACTGGGTCAGAGTGACATGATCCCAGAGAGAATAAAAAAACAATCCAGAAACTGCGCTCAGCATTTTAGAATTTAGTAGCTCAATGTTTTAGGAACTTTGCTTACTGCAGGAGCACATAGGTGCTTCAGCTGGCTGCCAGAACTCAGAGCCAACAGTTAGCATCTAGCTGGTCAAACATCTAGCACTTAACAAGTGGCAAACCGCCAAGACCACCCATGATTATGTTTCTAGACTTGAGTTCAGTATCTTGGCTAGTTATATACTGGGGTTTTTCTTTAAACCAGAAGTAACCATACTTGAAAGTGTGGGATTGGGCCTGACTGCGCGCTCATCGACTGCATGTCCACATACACCACACGTAACCATGGAAGGCACTAGCTCTCAGTCAGATTGTGTACATGCTCAGATTAAGCTTGATGAAGGAAGGGAAAGATGAAGGAAACTAGTGACTGAGACCTTAAACCTCTCAGGAATTAAGTGTAAAGAAAGCTTGTATTTTGATATTCTGCAACCTAGTTTAGAGGCATCACAACCAGGCAATCTGTCAATCAAACTATTTGCAACCAGAAGAACCACCCCCTGGTGGCTATTTATATGTATACACTGGCTTCACTTTTCATACGTGGAGACAATGTCCATGTTTTCCCCCATTACAAGCTAAAATGTGCTTTTTTGGTTTTCAAAACAGATTCAAAATATAAGGGAATGACAATTTAGGTGGTAATTCAGTTTTAGATCAACCACCGACTATGTCGCGGCTGGATGCAGTGTAGCTCATAAACCCTGTCTCCTAAAGTATATATAACGTTTATTTTCTTTCAAAGTTGCACTTTGGGGATGGTTGGTGGCAGTTGGTGTCTATGGTGTTGCACTACAGTCCTCTGGATTCTTCTTACTTCTAGATTTCCCTGAGACTGTGCCATTGAACAATATGGCCCAAAAAAAATGGGAAAGGAGGAAGGTTGTAAAGAAAGAGCTAAGTGCAAAAAAAAGCTAAGAGGGAGGCAGTAATGCAACACCGCGGATGCCAACTGCTGTAAAAAAAACAAAAAACAAGAAAACGTTTCACTTTAAATAGTTACTCGAGTCTATAAAGACAGGGTGAAAATGAATCATAGGTTGAATGACTGGCAGCTCCACACAATCTCCTCTGCTCAAGCTCTGCTTCCAAATCATGTCAACCAGCACAAGATGGTAGCACCCACAACCAAGATATTTGAGCTATAATTTCAGTGATGTACGTGATGAGTAAAGATGTGTCGCACATCAAACTGTTAAGTGTACAGTATGTATCAAACCTAAATTGCATATTGCATTCTGGCCCATTACCAAGATTTTTTTTTTAATTATTATTATTTTCCATCAACTCTGCATTAAAGTAAATTAAATTCCATTTGGACCACGAGCCTCAGCTTACAACTGGCTTATTTATAAAGCTAAAAGTGTCACATTCCTCCAATTGTGAGCTGTCAAATCTAAGTAACACCAGATGATTATGATTTAGCTCAGGTTTGGAATGCAAATTGCTCAGAAAAAAAAACATTAATTGGGTTAATTATATTATTCCTGTGTGATGTTTGAATTGGCTCATGGGTCGCAGCTCGTGTGTGGGCCTACAGTTTGCTGTGACCTGTGAAGCGGGGAGGTTAGTTTCCTAAGTAAGGTTCTCTAATGAGAATAGTTAATGCATTGTTTCAATTAAAATGTGTCAACACTTATTACAGGTGAAGGAAAGAAGAGAAAAAACACTAACAGACACTCTGAGATTAGTTCATCAACAGCAGCAAAGGATGTAACCATCACCTCTCAGGTCATAGTAAGAATAGTTCTATTATAGAGACTTAGTGAGAGTTACTGTATAAATCTTTAAAATTGCAAGTGTAATATTGCACCAAGGTTCCCACACCTTGGTTGACATCAAATTCAAGGACCTCCCAGGACCAATTCCCTCAAATTCACTTTTTTCAAATTCACAAACTTTCAAGGATTTCAAGGAGCCCCGTTGCACCTACCAAATTCCTCTAAGCCTGAACCACGCTTGTGAACGTACACACATGGTAACGTCATTGCTCACCACATCCACTTCAGTTGTTCTACAACCATTATGTTATCATTATCAACTTCATTAAGTCAAATTAGAAAAAGTGTCATTACACAATTCCTAATTCACAATGAAGTGTAACACTGACGATCACTTGAAGCCAAAGTCTGATTACAGATAGTTCAAAACTATTTCCTCCACTCATAAATCCAGTCAGTTTGCAGATGTTAGCTTTCCAAAACATAAGTCATCAACCAAGGGGGAATTAGACGAGAGTTGTCGAGAGACTTTGTGCTTTTGGCAGTGAAGTACATCACAAATGTGTTTTTAACAACCTTCTAACAGCTCCTTACCTGTGGGACCGTTCTTTGTCCAGTAGTTAAGTGTCTTTGGGCTACAGCACTTTGACAAGATGCAAATTTAAAAAAATCAAAATCAAAAAAATAGAAATTTGTCATTTGAACGATAGTTATCAGAAACACAGAAACAATATTCACACTAGCTGCAGCAGCCCTTGTTATTCAACTTAATATTTACTCAGTAAGCCTGTACAGTTCCTGAAATATTTATGGCAGAAATCATTTCTTGCACTGTGGGTGGACCTGGTTGGCAGAAATGTTGAGGGTAATGCTGTGCAAAATTCCAACAGTTCAAACCCTTATTTAAACTGGGAATTTCAAGCAAGGAGACGATGATTATTGTGGACTTGTTTAAAGTCATTTGACATCTTGAATGATTTTAATAAAATATTGAACATTTTATGAATGCAACTGACAGAGAGCAAGTGAATATAGAGGGAAGGGGATGTAAAGACTGGCCACCACACCCTTGGCAGCTGTTGATGGAGTATATGGACTGTCTACAGCATGGGTGTGTCTTTCCTATTACAGCCTATTGATCAGTTGTGTTTTCCCAGACTTCATTCATAGAAAAATTGAAAACAGCTGCACCATCTGCCTCCTCCTCTGCCAGGATGTGTGTACAGGACATATTTTTGGAGTAAGTACAAACGTCTCTCTCAACCATATTACCTGCCAAACAGAGGACAGATGTCAAATGTAATTTTTCCCAACTCTATTCTGGTCAATATCAAGTAGAAATGCGAACATTAATGAGTATAATTCACTAATTGTGAGTGAGTCAGGATATCATCTTTTAAATGGTACTTGTTACGTTTGTTTCTGTGTAATAGTGCGTGACCAAATTTGTAATAGTGTGTGACCAAATTAGTCGACTGACTTCCAAATTAGAATTCTTAAAGATTAACATCCTGTTCTGACCCACAACCACACCCCCCCACCCCTTTTGTATTCTACTAATTTTGATTCAGTTTTAAATCAGACATAGGTATTCTTTCTTTCTTCCTATCCATCCATCCATCCATCCATCCATCCATCCATCCATACAACTTATTCTTTGTGGATCATGGGGGCAGCCGCAGCTATTTCCAGCTGACATTGGGTGAGAAGGAGCATGCACGCAATACAGGTCACTGGCCTACGCAGGTCACAGGGATCAACACACGGAGAAAAACAACCATTCCAAGTCACATCACAGAGTACATGAGAAACTGAAGGAGAGCGAGACAGAGGGAACGGGGAAACTCCACACAACAGGGCCTCGTGATGAATTTGAAGCCACAGATGTCTTTGTGTACAGATACCATGGTTACAGGTGTCTGTGGCAAGGTGTTCCTATCACTCTCTTCTGCGGTACAAATCAACTCACCTCAACTCAATCAATCAGGATAGGATTTCTCCTTAACCTATTCTAGTAGAGGTGTTCCTTCAGAGCTATGACTCACCTGAATCACGTGTCCACAGAGTTTATTTTAAGAGGAGACACCATTGCATTGCACGTTGCATAACATCAACACACGTTTACATGCACAGTGTAAGGGAGCTAAGGCCGTAGTCTGACTAAGACAGGCAACCAGACAACTTGTCGAGTCCATTTCCTATTGACCTTTACGTCACAGAAAAACAAACTCGAACGGCAGGGAGGACGTGACATGGATCATGCTGTGGTTCTGTACATCAGTCCAAAAGTGGGTCTTCTCTGTAGTTTTCCCTCTGATCTTCTCACTGTGATCTTTGACTAGCACAAGGATGAGGACAACTCAGATGGAATTAAAGGCTTAGATAGTATATGCATCATTTTCCTGAAAAAGTGTATCGATTAAACTAAAAGTAATCATCCTTAATGAGCCACTACAAGTATGTAGTGGCGTTTTAATCGGCAGAGACACTGCCCTCTGCTATTATTTACCATTCTTTGTTTTGCTCTACGTTCCTGAGCAGCTGTGTTTGGCCTGCGCTTTTATATCCTCCAACCAGTAACGGGAAATCAGCTGTGCAGGTTTCAAAAGCAGCAGTACTGGCTGTACAAATGCCAAGTAAACAAAAGCCTTTCCAAACCAGTGCTGTCGAGCAGGACGGGGATGAGGAGCGACATGAAGGTGGCCTCTATTCTGTTAGAAAGGTAAGTGCTAGTGGTAATCCTAAGTAGCTTGAAGCTAAAGCAACAGGATTCCTACAATAGTGTACAGTGCAGTGTATGGAGGTAAACCTGTGGGCTTTACTTCCAAATAATGCCCTTCTCTTCCCAGACTAATCAGTAACTTTATTTGTATATGCTACATGGGCAACCCAAAGCCAAGCAGAAAGGGAACTTGCCTTGTGACTGAAGGGACACCAGTTTGAGTCCCCACCAGGTCAAGGCCTGAGCAAGTTACCCAATCCCCAATGCTCACTGTAAATTGGACACTGTGTACTCCTTGTGCCAGTCCCAAGTTCAGATAAATGGAAGGATTGAGCCAATCATACAATGCTGCAATACATGCATGAATAATGCGACATGTCTGGTCTGCTAAATGCTTACATGTGATCATGATTGCAGTCTGACATGCTGCCCTGAGTAGAGAAGGGGAATTATTGGCCTCAGTCTTGCATTTTGCACACTTAATCCTAAATCGATAACACGATGACTGACTGAGTTTGTCAGATAATTATGTTAGCTACTGATAAGGGACACAAAACTTTATGTTTCTATTAACATAACCACATCAAGCCACTAAATCAGAAATCATTTGGGCAGCAGAGGAGACTGTTCTATCCATCAGGAGATATGAGTGACTCCACAGATGCAGGTTTGCTGAATAAGACTTTAGCCTGAAAACTTTTCTCCAATGAGACACTTTATGTTGTTGGTAAAAACTAAAGAAGAAAAGTCTTATGAGACTAGACTACTGCTGAATAAACATTGGTGACAGATCTTGACACCATCTTGCCAGCAGCGTTCAGCCTGAGTGGTAGGTGTTGCTACGATGTGACAGCAACAGTAAGGCTGCGTGGAGTTGCAGCAGAGTTGTCCGAGCCAGTGAGGCTTAGTAAAAGAGAGACGCACCTCGTGCTGCAGCCCGCTGTGCACTTCAGAACTCCAGCCCATCACATGCGTCATTCTCCTCCGTCTCTTGAAGCTGGATCCTCCGGGGTCCAACCTCACAGACCTCATCAGAGATAACTCTCTGCTTTTGTTATAATAGCTTTACAGCCTTGGCAGCTTAAATCAGCCATATATGAATTGTTCAATGGGAATACATCCCAGAGACATCAAAGCTGGGAGCAAATTGAATATCAGGAAATGTGTGCGTTTTGATCCTTAGATCTGTTTCAGGGCTTAGGGAGTCAAAATAGCCCATGACTGGCAGCAAGGCTATTAACAAGACAGTGCAGATACAGAATGTTAATGCCTCTGACCTAATCGGGTTTTAAGATTTATATAAATATTATAAGTGAATTGGGTGCACTTAAGTGCACTTGGTTTCCAAGTCCAAGTAACATTCATTTTATTAAGAAGCTGAAAAATAGATCAAACTCTCTTCAATCCTGAACAGTCTAGCCCTAGTTTTGAGTCTGTTTCTTGTCATGTATTCCTGTTTTATTGCATGTTATCATCCTTTGCTGGCAAAGTGATTAAAGTAGATGAAATGTGGATGATCAGAGGCAGAGAAAAGAATACTTTGCTGGCCATGCAACAAAATAAAATTATTGGCTTTTGATATAAGAAACACAGTGGAAAACAGATCACTCTGCACACTGAAATGGCTCAGTGCAAGTATGCCAATGTATGTTGTTTGTCGCCATCCAGTCACATTTGGTGTGTGATCGCGTGACCATCCTTTTCACTCAGTTTATGACCCACCGGCCACACCAAGCTCGGGACAAAGAAAACCTTTTCTCCCTTTCCTCTTTGTGTGTGTATTTTAAAACACACTTTAAAAAGACAGAGGTTCATCAGGCCACTCTGGGACATGCTATATGTAAACACACATATAATGAGAGAGGACAGGCTTGTCTTCGGAGCTGCAGGAAGGAAATCTTGCACAACCAGAGGCTTCAAGCAGCTGTAAAGTGATGAAATTGAAGAGGACTTCTTTGAAGAAAAGATTCAACTGAAAATGGCATTTTTCCATGGTCATCACAGCAAGAGGCGAGTGTTCTTGTGTCTGGATTAAGAAGTACCATTTTGTTCAGTGAGGTGGCATTTAGAAAAAAAACACTCCAACCACACATTTTGTGGCCACTGACAAAGCTGCACAAGTGGAAGGCTCACAGACACTGCAGTGAAGCCAAATAAAAGGCATTATAAACACAGAGGGGATTAAGGGGTAATTTAAGAGGTTCACTTTCCAAAAGAAATTGGGCAAAAAAGGGACATCACCCCTGACAGCACATTATGGAGTGTATGGTTTTTACGATATGGTGGCACATTGGCACAGGAGAAGCCAGCCTGGCCTCACTTCCATGCCATTAGTTAACAATTGGAGTGTAAAATGTTCTTAAAATGCTTGAAAGGATCTGATTTTATGGTTCATCATATTACGTCTCTATCTGCAATCCATGCATTGCTATTACACAAAAGGCCAATCCAAGTGTTTGTGCATAAATCAGCAAATGCAATTGTGCCCATGTGAGCACCCCTGGGTGAGTTGGCCTTACAATCGGTAGTGACCAGGTGTGAAGGAAGGTGAATATTTTCTTTTTTTTTTTTAAAGGTAAAAACAGGTACCTAACTAGTTTAAGTTAGTTAGGATACTTATATCTGCCATCACAATGTGTATACGCTCTGCTTTTTGCACACAGATCGTCTCCTTGTGACCACTAACATGACAGCATAAAAAGAAGGGCCTCTGCTCAGATTATTAGAACCAAAGATTCATAGAAATTGAGCTTTCAGGCACTTTCCACACCAGGAGGAATGATAAACGGCCAAAATTTCGCATCGCATTCCAGTAAAAGGTTCACCTAAGCCGATTAGCAGCTTATCTCCTCACAAAAAAAAAAAAACATGACATCGGTATTTTTCAGATTTCCTGAAACTCATTTGTCAAAAGGAATAGTTTTCACATTTTACAAGGTAGCGAAGAAGCATTCCACTGGAAAGCTCTATATTTTTAGCTAGTTCCTCAAATCCTTATCAACCAAGAAAACAGAGGACCACACCAAAATCCTGTTGATCCATAACATCTGACAGCCTGGCTGAGGTGAACAGTACAGTCATTGCTCGACGCCTTTCTATGCGACGTGAAACTATGGAAAAATCTCCTCTGTTGCGTCATATTTTCTTCTGTGTGAACGTACTAATTGTGCACTGTGATCGTTAGGTATGCTCGATTTCAAATGACACAATGCTCTCTCTCAACGTGTTAAAACAGATTCCTTCATTTGCATATGATGTCTTTCAGGGAGCGATACTCGGGTAATTACAGCAGTGACAGTTAAAACTGGTATGCTGACATTAGTAATGATGACATAACCTGTAGGATAAACAATTTAAGTTAATTATAAACAAGAGATGAAGTGATGTTAAAAGATGATCTCTCAGGAGAAATATAGCCTTCATGTTTATGTACAACCCCCCCAACCCCAACCCCCTTTTTCTAGCTCCCTTATCTACAAGAATCTCCTGGCTCAGTAGAAACCCAATCCACATTTATTTTACCCTGAGCATTAGTGAGTTTGTTTGTGCCCTTGCGTGCTGTATGCTCTGCGGTTTTCTCAGAGGCAGACTGGGGAAGCAGTAGCAGATGCCAAGTTCAAATCTCGCCAAGAAAAAAGACATAAATTACTGTCCATGTAATGCTGAAGCAGCTCAATGCAGATTTCAATTCCAAAATATTGTGGGGTTTTATTGCTTATCTATCCCTTGCAAACATTTTCCCAATAATATTTACATCAGTCACACTCTGGTGTGTGGTTCTTTTTCCTTTGTCCAGCTGGTAAACACGGTTTGGTCTATAGAGGTGACTGCCAGTGACCTGGTCACTTCCCTTAAGTGCAGCTTCCATGTACCTTTTTCAACAAGGTAAGAAATGTCCACATCCATGAACTTGTATTTTGTTGTTGTTGTTGCCAGGTTCAGCAAAACGTTAATGCTATCTGTGTCACAAATTACAAACAATAACATCATTTGTGGCGAGTGTAAGTACATGATTTTCTCAGTGCAGATCTGTCTGACATTCAAGGGGGAAAATCTAAGCCACATAGCTAACATTGTTGGAAACATAGAGTCATGTTGTTGTACTGTACTGTACTTTCATGGGTGTTCACCGCCCTGGCAGACAAATACCAAGTCTTACTATAAAGACATGCAGACTTAAAGTCAACTACATTGAAGAACTGCTTTTTCAGGCCACTTTCTTTTCAACTGCGGAACGTTTGTTTAGGCAGCAGTGTCTCAATTAGGTACTATGTTTTGATAAGGTGTGGCCCCAGTAATGTCCTTACTTCAACCTTATCCTCTTTCAAACGACTACATGTTTCCAGCATAGAATAAAGAGATAGGGTGCAACTACAGGAAATTTCATGCTCTCAGGAACAAACCCTGCTTCTTTTTTTCCTGTTGTACCTTAGCTGTACGGTCTCGCTGTCAAGACTCCTGGGCAATAACGTTTGAGTCCTTACCTTCTCACACCCCAACACGTGAAAGCGCTTTCATCTCACTTTAATTACTAATCTAAAAGCAGTGCAGCATGACAGGAAAAGAAGAGCATGTGAAGTGAAGCTTGCGTGAATGGTACACACTTGGCAGAGGCCACAAATAAGGCAACAAGGTCAATGAAGAGTGCCTGATGGGTGGAGGTAACATAATCTGAAGGGGGTTTTTTTTCAAAAAGGCCCAAGCCCTCGTGATTGACTGTGCACTAACCACGGGAGAAATGCTAGGGATTTAGCCAGTCAAAACATCTCTCTGTGATTATAGAGAAAAGGGAAAAGAGAGAGGAGAAAATGAGTGAGGATATACAGTATGTTGTGCAGTATAGCATGAGCAATAGCGGCTCGCCCTAGAGAGAAAGCTCCACTTAAACTTAAAAGTAATGCCCTCTGAGATTTGAACCACATCCAGGGACTTTACTTTCTTTTCTAGTTGAAGCCATGGCACATAGGAATTCATGACAAAGGGTACCAAAGAGAAGCAGGTTAACAGCCATGTACAATGAACCATTGTTGTGCATGAAGAGTAGGGGCTCAGATTAAAAATAATTAACAAGTAATCACAGAATCTGAATAATAAGGATTAATCATATCTTTGCATCTTAATATTAGTGTAAAATCACAAAAATAATGTAGGCAACACAAAATAAATAAGTGTATTTAATGTTTAATGCTATAACTTTTAATTTCAAACAGATGCTCCTATGAACTACAGATGGAGCTTGTATGTACTTACACACTAGATACATTAAGAGCTGTTCCAAGTACTATGAAGAGGAAAAGCATTAGCAGTGTGTACTCATACTATGATGGCGCCACTCGTCTGTTTTGTCTTTAGTCATGGATTTTCAGTGGTCCTCTTTAAGAATGAAAACCTGTGCTCACTTAAGTATCCACATTCTTTTCATATCATGTGTGTATTCGTGACACAATAATGCCTCTTGAGTGTCAGTTCCATCTCCAAATGCTGTTTAAATGAGTTCTCTCAGTCCATCCTCCAATACAATATACACTATATGGGCAAACGTATTGGGACAACTGACCATTACACCAACAGGGCCTGTAATGATGAATTCAAATAGAAGACGTTAATATGGAGTTGCTCCCCCTTTCCACAAGATTTCAAAGTGTTTTGATGGGAATTTGTGGCCATTCATTCTGTAGAATCAGCTACTGATGTTGGACAAGAAGGCCTGGCTCGCAATCTCTATTCCAGGTCATCCCAAAGGTGCTCGATGGGGTGGAGGTCGGGGCTCCATACAGGCCAGTCAAGTTCTCCCACAACAAACTCAACAAACCATGTCTTTATAGTCCTTTGTTTGTGCACTGGGGCACAGTCATGGGGTAGAATAGAAAAGGGCCTTCCCCAAACTGTGGCCACAAAATTTGGAAGCATAGGATTGGTATGCTGAAGCGTTAAGGTGGCCCTTCAATGGAAATAAGGGGCCTAGCCCAAAACCTGAAAAACAATTCAATAATTAACAGGTGTGGTCCAATGCTTTTGTCCATATAGTGTATATTTAGTGATCCGCCCACAACCGAGCACACCTGTATCAGATTTTCCATCTACGTTTACATCTATGTTTAGCTACAGTGGTTCTTCTTCTTTTTGGGATGGTACGAAGGTAGTAAATAAAACACACCTGGATTAATTGTGTTGCTTCTTTTTGTAAAACAAGGAAATCACATGTGTTTATATGTATGAATTTTTAAATGTGAATGTGTTCATGTCATACATTTACACTTTTTTTTTTAGGGCTATTCCCTGAAATCTTGGTCAGCTGCAGGCAAGTACATAATGTTAAAAGCATGCTTTCCTGGGGAGTGTTTCTCCCAGTGAACGGTTTCCATTGCTGTCAAACTTGGAAGAGCCAGTCTGGTTTGAAGCCAGACTGACAACAAGCTTGTTTTTTTTTTTTTTTTGTGGAAAAAAAAAAAAAATGGAGCAATCTTTACTTTTCCTCACAAGTTTTCAATTAGCTGTGAGACAATACTTCACATGAGACAACGGGGGTACGGAAAAACAGAATGTTTGGATTTATGTGGGACTGCCAGTTCACATGTCAAACCGTAGCATATTTTTAGCGATAGCATATTGGTTGGTCTGGTGCCGAACCAAATACGCTACAACAATTAGCTCAGCCAATTCAAAGTCTCATTAAAGACAATTAACAAATTTTTCATGGACTGTATTTCAATTCAACTAGGGAGGCCCTCCCAGAAACTGATCCTTTATGACGGGATGCCAAACTGCTGAGGCCAAAACGGTGCTGGGACGAGATTTTATTTGTTTTCACCAGGTATCCGATATTTTTTCTTTTCAGGCTCAAATCCGAAGCTGGAAAATAAAAATGGTCATCTTAGTCCACGGGTTTGTATAAAGGGGCTCATGGTGCTTTATAAACATCCAGCAAAAAGAAAGAGTTTGAGTGTTTATGTTAAACACCTCTTTTATACTCATGTTTGATATCCAGTATAAATCTATCACACCCCCAAAGGAGGCCAAGTTGAATTTTCCACTGTGGCTTAAACCACATTAAATGTTCTTTCCTCTGATACTTTGACACACTTAAGGGGAACAGAGATCCTGAGCACAAGTCAAATGTTTTTAACCAGCTTGCTCCCTTTAAAGAAAAAGTTATTTACTCATCATGTAACGTGTTGTGTACCCAGAATTATTTTCTCAATTAAACTAGTAGGTGTTTGTTGAATCAGTGTTTACCAAACATGGACATGATGATTTTCTCAAATGTCTCATTTTGTCCAAACCAAAATTATTCAGTTTTAATGATGTCTTTGTTATATGAAGCAAAGAAACCAGAAAATATTCACATTTAAGAAGCTGGAAAATCTTAAAGTTTGTTTTAATTATTGAAAAAAAAACACGATTATCAAAATAGTTGATGATTAATTTAGTAATCGATTAAAAATGAATGAAATAATTGTTGCAGTACCACCTCTTTTAGCAAATGATGAGATTCTGTGGTTACAGGTGAATCCCATCCTAGGTCTGTGATGCTTGTACCAAAGCCTAGAGCTGTACCTTAACAGTGCCACACGTGACTCTTCAAAAGTACCATTAGATTAGAGAGAGCAAGATGTAAATTGGCTCTTTCTTATACACCAGTACAGTATTTTAAGCACAGTCAGTCAGTCAGTCATCATCTACCGCTTTATCCTCCACCAGAGGGTCGCGGGGGGTGCTGTGCCAATCTCAGCTACATCGGGCGATAGGCGGGGTACACCCTGGACAGTTCGCCAGTCCATCGCAGGGCCACACACAGATAGAGACAAACAACCATTCACTCTCACACTCACTCCTATGGTCAATTTGGAGTGTCCAATTTACCTATCCCCACATTGCATGTTTTTGGACTGTGGGAGGAAGTACCCGGAGAGAACCCACGCACACATGGGGAGAACATGCAAACTCCATGCAGAAAGGCCCTTGTTCCAACCGGGGCTCGAACCCGGGTCTTCTCGCTGCAAGGCGAGAGTGCTAACCACTACACCACCGTGTGGCCCATTTTAAGCACAGTGCAGGATGCAATTAGCCAAGCATAGCATAGAACATGGCCTTGTTTTATTCAAGGACATGTCATCCAACATTTAACAAGGGGTTAACAAGCTGCTTGTTTAACAAGGGATTAAACTAACAAGACAATCCACATTGATGAAAAGAGACCAGAAAGTCCAGCGGCCCCTAGCATACCAATGCAACACCACATTTACATAGTCTTCCCTCAGGAGATGCCATCCTCTAGGTTTGAGAGTAAGTTTCTCTAATAATACTTGAGGGTATACTACATTTCCTCCTGCAATTAATGTACTGCTGTTCTAGTATGGCTTTGAGAATGAGGAAGTTATGTTCTTGCTGTCAAAATACAAAATACACTGGATGACATGTGCATTAGTTGGTTCTAAAGTTGAGTCTAATGTTTTTGGCACATTGCCATCTGTGTGAAGTTGTTTGATAAGGACGGCTGCAGCACGTATGGTTATTCAGTTCAAAGAGAGAAAAGGACTAATTGGTCAGCTAGGGATGTAAAGGGTATGTTTAGAAAGCTTCCAGCCTTTACATTTATCTAGTCTCTCTGCCAAAATCGAATCTGTATTCCGGTCTGTTGTTCCAAAACAAACATCAATGTGGTATGGATCTGCTCGTCTTCTTTCAGAAAACACCAAATACTGCATGACTGAAGTGTCTGAGGAAGATACAACACAAGACTACACAATATTTTCGTCTTTCACGACAGTCACCATCAGATTATTAATCACAGTGGCAGGGACTCTTGCTGTTTCTTGTCCGGGGGAGTAGCAACACTACAAGAATGGCCTCGAGAGAACCTGAGGTAAGTTATTTGTAGAGTCAACGTTTATGTCTGTATATTACGCCACGTTATTCTGGTTATTGGTCAACGTCCAGGAGCACGTCGTAGAAGTCAGACTAGGCTGGAAAATACATGCTAGACTTCTCGTCGGGGGTCGTGGAGCGTCCCAGACGCCAGTCTCTGTTCTTCAGTTATGTTACACTACATTTATTCATTTATTGTTACCAACGTTCATAATCGGGTCTGACACTGGAAATGTGCTGGTCACGTCCAAATCGCTTGAAAATTGGCCTAGATTTGCGTAGTCTGATCCCGGCATTAAGGCCTGGGTCATACACTCTGCAGCTATGATTCATATGAAATAAATGTCAGCGTCCAATCATGTCTGTGGCAGTACGCAGAGAGCTTTTAAGGACATACAAGTGCACCTCAACATTGTAAGTCCAGGCAAAACTGTATGCGCCGACTCCATATTCTCCCTGTAGCACAACACTATCCACAATAGTTGGAGGCGCATTCTTGGATTTGTCTAAACAAAGGCAATGAAGAAGATGATAACCGTGGACACTTGCCTGATGTTATGGGACACAAGGTCTGCCGGTACCCACACATGTACCACCCATCGCTCAAAGAACTCAAGGGCATACAAATGGGGGCAAACTCCCAGAAACTGCCACTACTGGAATGGAGTGAGATCTGCATGCATGGAAACTCCAGACTGATACAAACTCTAATTCAAGTATGATTGAATAGTGACATGGGTGTGCATGTGGACAAGGAACTCGGCACGTATGACCCAGGTCTAACTGCCCAACATAACCCAAGTGTATTCACTACCCCAAACTACTATTGTTGCCCAAAATGACTTGACAAATGTTACGGTTTTCCTCTGAACCAATGTCAGAGCATTGATTTATGACTTTAATAAACATTCTGAAGGGTCAAATAGAACGTGAATTTGTTTATCTAATGTTCTCTGACCAGAGTGATACTTTGTTTGACGCCATATTTACAGTACAATGATAAATGGGGACATTATCAATAACATTTTGTAAGCAATGTGCGCCTCTTAGCAGACTTCACTCCTCTGATGGAATGAACTGGAACCCCTCCACAGAGTCTTTAGGATCAAAACCATTTCAAATTGAAATCCTTGTCTAGATGCTCTCTTAAAATCCCTTTCCAGACACTTTATTAATGACACTATAAAAATGATAGACGGCCTCCTTATAAAAACATCACATTCCTACTTAACCAACCCCCATCCTGTTAGGCCTAGAGTTATTTTGCCTGTTTATTACCTCAGTATTTCCTGTAATATCTGTGTCTTCAATTGGCCTTGAGAAATGAGGGATGGACAGTATTGCTGGGCACCTTGTCAAAGGTTCATCTAGTTTCAAGGTCAATCATTTTTTTTTCTGTATTTTTATTCATTGGTGGTGTTGTTGTCATAAACTGCAATCTCCAGAAGTCGAGCACAGAGTATGGAATGTAAATATGTACATGCCTCAAATTGTGTCAAAGTATGCTATACAAGAAGATTGTACAGACTTATTGGTACTAGTTGTTGTAGTATCATATTTTCCCTTCTTTTTGCAGCACATCATGCTCTTTCTCAATGAGAGCCTTTCTTTAAAAAAAAGCTTACGTGTTAGCTGATACAGTGACAACAGACCTTGCGGTCATATATACTGTGAGTTTAGTTCATGCCAAAAATATCCCCACACAGTGTCGTTCTCCTTTCCCTTCCCTGTCACGCAGATCTTTGTTGACTTGTTACACTCAGCAGATTGAATACAACTCATGACATTTTCCCCTGCTGCATATTTCATGTAATGAGATGAAGACACTCTGATCTGGGTGTCGTCTGTGTAAACAAACTGCGCATGGGAGTAGCTTGTTAGCACTCCCCAGTGCTGCTGATGTAAGCACAGCTATTTTCCAAATATTCCAGGCTCTCCGCTTGCATCTGTTTAGCCTTCAACTTGACCACATGATAAGAGAGTCAATATCATCCAATACTCTGTAATGACTGTAATTTCAGTGTAATGATAATATAGAGTCTGGTAGAGTCTTGATACTAGCTTGGAATTTTTCCCCCCTTGTCCTTGAAGCTTCAAATCATCTACAAATCAATGACCTTGACTCACCATAAAGATCTACAACAAGCCCCATTATTGGCCATTTATTTAGCTGCGGTCACTATTAAATTATGAAATTCAATGAAGATTCCAG
Organism: Solea solea; assembly: GCF_958295425.1. Classification (NCBI taxonomy): domain Eukaryota; kingdom Metazoa; phylum Chordata; class Actinopteri; order Pleuronectiformes; family Soleidae; genus Solea; species Solea solea. The sequence continues at coordinate 33,684,232 of NC_081135.1, forward strand.
TGATGTTGAAGAAACTGAACGACTGAAGACGTTCCACCTCTTCATGAGAATGCCAAGTTAAGCATTGAGGTGAGTGGTCAACAAACAATCAATGTTAAAATAGAGGCAAGGACAAATTTACACACAAACACAACATTTCTCTGAGCTCATCTGGGATTTGTGGAGGTGCATACGGGGCGTGCTGCGCATATATTGTGCATGTACGCGTCTGTCCTGATACAGTTATGATAGATTGATGGAATGTGTAGGAGAGAGCTGGTTTAAAGGTTTAAGATGCAGCACTGTGCATTTTAAGCTGGATGTGGGGGAGTGAAGAGCTCGCGGATTAGGAGAATTTAGGGAGTTTGCTGGAGACAGCACGCAAGGGCAACAAGTTCAGGGTGATGTGCGAGAGAAGGTCTGAGGAAGTGACAGACGTGGCAGACACTGCAACTTTTTGCCTCTCTGTAAGGACGTGAAAACTGACCCTTGATTTAGTAACACACTGAAGCAAAGTGATATTGCAAGGAATTATGAATTTGACAGGTGACATACAGCTTATATTTAATCCGGATTTCAGAACGTCTGCAAAGAACATATTCAGTTCATTAATCATTGGTCTTCTTTTTTCTTTGTTTTTTTTAAATAACCTGCTCACTGCTTCTGTACTAAAAGAAACTAGTCAAGCACAGCGATTCTCAACCTTGGGGGTGTCATTTCTGGGGGTCGCCACATAGTTTTGGACAAAGAAAATAAATATTCAAAATGAAATGCAATTATTAAGACCTTTGAGAGTCGAAATCTATGTTCTCGTGAATGCTCGTGAGCAAAAACAACAAAAGATTTCTCATCCATTGTGATTGGTTTGGTGGGTCACAATTAATGGGCTTGAAATAAGATTTAGTAGAACGGCAATTGCAACATTGACTCACTTATCTAGGATCAAATGTCCCCCATTATTACTTTTACCCGGTCTGTGTTATTAAGATTTTTATTTATCTTATTTATTTCACCTCGCCTTTTTCCAGTCTTTGTGCTCAACTACTGTCTGTCATCTTCGTGGAACATGAGATTTAATATCGGTCCTTTACCAGAAATCAAGTTAGTGTATTTATGTCTGTTTTATATTCCTTTAAGCCAGTAGTAGTAAATCACAAGTCTATAACAAACAGGCTGTAGCTACAGATTACTGTTCAGACATGAGTAGTAGATGATAAATCATTCACTCATCTAACTCTTGGTATGAAAACAAATAACCTTTCTTTCCAAGTATTCCTTTAACAAACCTTACCAGTTTTTCTTCTCCCTACCCTTTGTTTTGTTGACTCCAAACCTTTAATTAAATTTTTTTCTTCTTCAGTTCCAGTTCATTTACCATTTCTGGCACTGAAGGAACCAATTTTTCCATTACTGTACAATTAATCACACGAGTCATTCTGTCTCTCCAACAGCATATGGACACGTACGTACCCCTTTCCCTCCCATCATAATTAGCCTTTTCTGACAGTTGTTATCTTGGAAAAGGCTGTAACAGCAAGTGCCACACGTACAGGAAAGCACATGAAGGGAAGAGGAAAAGTCAACGACTACCATCTGAGTCTATGCGCCGAATTATGCCGACACCTTGACCTGGTCCTGGGTGCGGAGTCCGTGAACACTGTAAAAACAGGACACGAGTGGACGAGGGAGCAGCTCCACAGTTGGTAAAACTTTGCAAGACTGTGGATCTGTTGCTGTTGTGGACACGTAAAACAAATCAAACGCCTGTGAGTCACTCTGGCCCTTGGATAGTTAATGGTCCGAGGAACACTCGCCATTTGAAACTGTTCTTGTGACTGTGTGTGTGCATGTGTGTGTATATATTTGGCTCCATTAGTGTTTGTCTGTGATTTTAAGCCAAATTAAATACCAGTGAAAGTAAATGATTGATTTCCCTGCTGAAGTATCCCACTTTGGGCTCTGGACCCTCTAGCGTGGAAATCAGTGGCATGGTGCGAACGAGGGGAGTTCCAGAGAAAGCTAGTATGATAATAGACAAGAACGGTTTTACAGGGGCATCATATGAACTGACATCATGTTTTTAAAAAACGAAATAAATAAATAAAATTAAAAAAAAGGTCTTCTTGGGTGCACTAGGTTCACCAAGGAATATCCTATGCTGTGCGTCATTGTAGGGCTAGCATGTCACATATATAATGCAGACACTTCCTTGGGCACACATGCAAAATGCATGGCGATAGGAGCACTCAGCACAGACTGTACAGATACGTTGATTTGTTGAGGTGCTGTTAAGGCCGTTAAAGGCCAAGCATCTTTAATTGAGCAGTTACACCGCAATTAGCACATCTTGGGTTCTTGACCTTTACGTGAGAGGCCGGTGAGCTGTGGTGTCAAATTTGATTCTGTGCTAAACTAAACTCGCAAGATAACAAACGTTCATGACGCCACCTCATCTCTAATGGTTTTTTGTTTTATTTTATTTTCTCATTTTAAACTTTTAAATAGAAACAAGTGTCTGTTAAAATCAATGAGTTTACATACAGTAATTGCTTAACAAGTAAGTCTACCAGCTCCACACGACTCTCTGTATTTCTCAGTACAGCAGAGTTTACAGCTAAATCTCACTAGTATGACAGACATCTCTAACTGGTTGGAGCTTTTGTTTTATTTATTGTTTAACCTTAAGTTAACCTGGAAAAAGTGTTGCCTTGAAAAAATATGATATTGAACACAAAGAAGCACGCAGGAAAAGTTTCAGAACGGATTTCTACTCACTGCAGTTTGAAAATAACTCATATTTTAATGATTTAATCGCCAACACAGTTTTAATTATCAGTTTTCTAGGTGTGGATGAATTTGTGATATTTGTGGTTGTAAGAAAGTGTCACAGTGTGCATTACTACTGGGGCAAATCAACAGAAACTAAATTTCTGATCACGAAAAAAAAACAGAACATGTTACGTACTGCAGCTTTAAATTGTTTCATTGCTACACTTTTAAAAAAACTATTTTTAATAGCTCACTTTTCAGAAAACCTGGTCGTTATTCGGGCGCGTCTGGCTCAGACGCTGACACGTGTATCCATGTGTCCGTGTCTGAATCCATACAGTTCATGAGCAGGATAAGGGTCGTTTTGTTATGTGCTGGGTATAAGCTGAGCCAGACGGGTGCGGCGTTTCCATAATACTGCTGCATTTTCACTGAGACTGAAGGCGACTGCACAGCGGGGCCACCCATGGTGTGCCGTGCAGAGGCTTATGCAGTTCAGTAAACATGGCAGAGGCCTTTTGGACGGGCTGCTCAAGCCCCTAGCCAGGTCGTCAGTAGTGGATGCCAACCAGAACTTAGTGAAAAGGAGGCAAATTTGTCCTATAAGTTAGCACTGCCAGTGCTCTTCCAAGGGCCTGCCCGGGGGGATGAAATATTCACAGTGCTGCCAGAGAAGATGAAAGTAATGGCAGACGTCATTAATTTGTCATGCTGTCCAGAGGAAACCTTTGTTTTATTCTAAATCATTGCTTTGCTTTAAGAGATCTCGAAATGAGACTGTGATGGATTTTCCTAATAAAGAAAAAAATTGCCAAGGTCAGAGCAGCTACAAGTCTCTCAAGAATAATAATGACGATGATGAAATACACAGGCGAATCTCAGTTACTGCAGAACAAAGTGAATCGTAAAAAACGGCCCAATTGTAACTACACTTTTTTACTTTTCCAGTGCTAAAGAAGTTTTCACATGAACATGAAAGAAATGTTTGGTCGGTGTCATCAAAAGTTAGGAATCTACCTGCGTTTACTGTGGACAAAGATGGACACTGTCCTCTTGGGCTACCTTTGGCTGTCTTTCCTGCTGTCACTGCCACCCAGTCAGTGTGGGAAACCACACATACTTGTGTCATTTCCTGCCTTTTCTAAAACACTCCCAATGGGAGCTGGATATTAAACTGTACAGTCATGAATATATTGGTCACTGCTGAGGTCAAAATACTGTGAATGTGTGTGTGTGTGTGTGTGTGTTTGTTCTTGTATTTGTTGCCTTGTGAGGACATATAATGTCTAAACCGAAAGGAAAGAGCACATTTTGGTAAAGTGAGGACACTTTTGCTGGTCCGCACATTGTTAAAGAGCTTTTTCAGGGTTAGGGTAAGGATTAGGTATTTAGTTGTGATGGTTAATGTGATGCAATATATCTATGAGGGTCTATGAGGAAATGGCTACACCTCATAATAGAGATGACAAAAGAAAATACACCAATCAAATTGTTTCATTTACAAAAATACATGTTTTGCTTGAGGGAATTGTTTACTTATGTTTCCCATTAGACATGGCATATGTTTATTAAGAACTGGCCACTTCACTGGAAGATATGTTACCCACAACCAAAAAAATTCAAAAATGTTGACGTTTATGCTCATTATTATGAAACAATTTGCCTTTGAGTGAATGTAGTGTTGGCGGCAGTAGTACTAGTAGCCTAACCCTAACCCTTTACTGTCATTGTTAGGGAAAAAAAACAGCAAAATCTAAGCACCCAACCCACAATATAACTCATATCCTTGCCTGGAACCTGGACACCCTCAGATAAGTGTAGGTTTTGGAGTGAGTCCAAAGGCAGAGCCCCTGTTAACGACAATCTTTAACCCTCTTGTACAAGGGGTGGGAAGCCATTCTTCACCAGTTAGAGCCACTTCAACTTTTATAACATCCCTCGAGGGGCATTCTAATAGACCCAACTCCAATCTCATAAATAATCTCTCTAATGCGACGACTGGGACCGCTTCCCTTTGGTGAGGTGTCTGATGTCAGATGGTAATGATAAAGACGATGCTTCTGGCACCACTTTTGTTCCAAGTTTTGGGCAGGTCCTCAAAAACTCGGCCCACTAGCTCGTGTTTATATTTATAGTGGAAAATGAACAAGTTACGCTACGTTAAAAGAGAGATATACAACACATAACTTACCAGAGTACCGTGGAAACACACATCAGAGGACAGCATCAGAGAAAGAGAGGGGAGGGGTGGGGGAGAGAAAACTAGATCATAGAGGCTGCACTGTTTTGGTAATTACTCACAAGTCCACAGGGGGCAATACAGGTTCTGTACTGGACCTGTAACTTATGATACAGCATCACATTGTTTGTAAAGTTGATGGTAATTAAAATGGCCAGATAATTAGTGCGGAACAAAATGTTGTAAATGTAAGATGCCCTTGAGTGTCCTGAAATTTAATGTCCATAAATAGTAATAGTAATTAGTATTATCAAAATTACAAATACTCCATATGAAAAGCAGTGGACAGTGTTATAGCATACACAGCTAATTATTTAACCGACCTAATTAAATGATGTATTTTTGCAGCTTTAATATGTTTGAACCCAGCTGCGAGTTGCAGGAGATTAAATCCTAAAAAAAGAAACAAAGAACAAAACTAATCAGTTCTCTGTAATTGGCCCGTTGGTGCATTCTCCAAACCTCATTAGCAAAGTGCCGTGACCAGCAGACCAATCAACTACAGTGTGGAAGTCCTGTAAAACCTTAACAGCATCATGCACCTTGCTATTGTTTGTGCCATTATTCTTTTATTGCATGTTAAGTTGAAATAACGCAGTTTAAACATCAGAGTCCAGACAAAAAAACAACTTTTGTGGACTTTTTCTTACACAGCTATCAGTTTGTTCGATGACTAACTTGTTGGACAGGGATTTTCGGGCAGAAGTGCTACAAGGGAATAGTTTATTCATGGGGATTTGGTTTTCAAAAACATGGGGTCATATGACTGGAAATTTTTAGAAATTAGATATTATACATTCATTTTTTTTGGACTGATGGCTGCTTGTTTCAGGGGGTTCCCACACCTTGGTTGACATCAAATTCAAGGACTTTTCAAGGACTTTCCAGGACTAATTCCCTCAAATTAAGATGGCACCGAATGTGCCGACACAGCATGGTGTCCACCATAATTCATTTGCAGCACACTCCACATCTGGCCAAATGACTGTCCTTGGGATCTTCGTCAAAGTCAGTGTTTTGTAATTTTTTGCTGAGCCAGATATCTCAATTTTGCATTTCCCAGGCATCGAGTCATTTGTTCTCTCTTGCTTAACATCACTCGCTCATCGTTCTGCATGGAGTCTCATGTCAACGGAGAAAATTCAAGCACTTTCCATGACCCATGTCTATTTAGGGAGACTTTCAAAAATCAATGTTCAAATTGACAAATCTTCAAGGATTTCAAGGACCAGTGGGAACCCTAAGGCCAGAGATTGACTTGCTATTAGCCACAACCAGATGCAAGACGAGTATAGTTCTTTGCATACTTAATGTTATGCACACTGGACAAGTTATGTTTGTGGTTCTTGAAAGATCAGTGGAAGCATTTGCAGCTCAGTCGTAGATTATCTGTGAGGCCCTGAATACAATGGCCTTGTGACAGTGACTATACTCCCTCAACGCTGCCCCTGGCATTCATGCGAGTACTGCATTCTGCAGATGCATCTCAAAAATTTCTGAGAATGTGCACAACCAAACGTACCAAAGGACAAACAAGGCAGCCGTGACCATGTGTTGACAGAAACAAAATCTTTGGCCTAAAGCAGTATTGAATCATGAGTTTTCTATTTGATGTGGATGCATTGGTGCCATTTGTGGTCGTAAGAAAATGTTACTGCTGCTCTGTGGCTGACATTTAGCCAGACTGCGTATATACTGTAAGTGATCTTAAGACTCCGACCCCTCAAATGGTACAAGTTTGCATAGAAATGCTCACAAATCTGTTAGAAATTATGTCAATTCACTCAGGACTGCCTTGGTTTCAGAGCTGGACATTTACAGCATTATGCACCAAGCAACTTATGAGTTCAGGAAGTAAAACCCAAGGACTAGTTTATACCACTACTGCTCGGCTCATTACTCGCTCTATCTATTGCTTCTTTCAAGTGGAACATGTGAACTCATAAATTCGACTTGGGAGGTTGTGTATAGGACATCCTGAACTCGGTGTTCAATAGGCCTCGTCACATGGTAACACAACCCCACGTACCACGTCAACATATCATACTGGGTGTTCAAATGTTCAACAGGCGGACTGACTACAGGAACAGAGGCTTGATAAAAACATGAGCTGCATTTCTCAACTATTGCTGTTTGGGGTTTTCAGTTGGGGCTGTCTCACATTGTCATCTGAAACCAAATCCAATTCTTTCCAATCATTCTAGGTTTTATCTGTCTCTTAATCGCGTAAACGTCACTTCACAGGCTTCAGACATTGTTTGGATAAAAAATGCAAGAAATATCAGTTGAAACACTATAGATATATCACTAAATCACACAAAAACTGGCACATATTGAACGAGTACTGCACTAAATGGTAAATAGTCTGTATTTACATAGTGTTGGTCTAGTCCTGATGACCACTCAAAGCTGCTTTAAGCTCTGCCATTCACACCCATATTCGTGAAGCTGCTTTAAGATGCTTTCACATCTTTCATCCCCATTCACAAAGGAGCAATGTGGGGTTAAGTGTCTCGTCAGGACACATCAGCATGTAGACTAGCATAGCCAAGAATTGAACCCAAAATCTTCAAGTTGAAGCTACCAATGAACTCAAATGAAGGCCAAAAGAAAAACTAAAAACTACAATTTGTGGCCCAAGATGCAGATGCATCACGGTCCCTCCTGTTGCAGACACATTCAAGCTCGACTTACAGCGAGATCTTTCCATAAGATTACATCATTTCATACCACGATGCATGCGTGTTTCGCTTGACAGCTGTGTACATTGCTTCACTTGGAAATGTGTTTATGTTGGTGCACCTGTAATCGCAGTTGCACGCTCGACTTCACGTTTCAAAAGAGGCACACATCACTAATAGTGTGCCTGCTTGAGGGAGCACCAGTTCACAGTTTTCCTAGCTAAGTCAATATGTTCTTGTTACGGTTCGTTTTCAGTGATGTTTCATTTAAATAGCAAGAGATAATGTGAATATGTTACACATCTAAAACGATACTTGGCTGGCACTTCAAAACATTTAAAACATCCAAGCCCCCGATCCAACGAATCAGGGTGGAGCAGATCATGCAAGTATAAAACTGTCAGAATGGCATGGACAGAATTCATCACATTCCACAACAGATGCCACAGACGTAAGACCAGCAGGCCTTGAATGCAGCAGAGCTGAACCTGGTGCAGCCAAAACCAAAGGAAATCAGAGCCGAGCGAGGCCAGACTTAACTGTTAAATGAACAGAATTCTTCAGGTTTCCTCGTCTGCTGCCCCGCACCACCCAAAAAGTATAAACAGCGCTGATGAATATCGGTGTTGATGGACGCAATAGCGTCTATCAACAGCTAATTAAGATGTGCATGGCAGCACGGAATGTACTCACATTGAAGTTGTATTATTCTCCGTAAGCTCCAGGTTGAAGGTTTTCTTTAGAGAAATCTGCCACTTGAAAAAGAGCAGAAAAGATTTGACATAAAAAATGTGTATAGTTTTTGCTGTAAAGACTAATTTGCTGTAGTTTGGGGTTGTAGTTTTTTTTTACAACTTTTATTCCATAACACTGACATAGGTGGCCAAGGGCTATATGTGCAGTTTGGACAAATGTGTAGAGGCTCTATGTGACATTCCTAAAATGTTTTGGTCGACTGGAGTCTAATGTGAACATTGTTCATCAAGATGTCTCCCATTTTCTTAATGTTTGGGTGTATTATCACTCTCCACTGACACCAATCCTCTTTTTCTTGAAGTATCAAATTTTCCTATGGTCCAACTTTCCTCATCTCATCTCATGTGAAGTACATCAGTCAGTAAAGGTCAGCAGGGATTTAAAAAAAAGTGTAAAATAGAAGAGAAATTTAGAATAACAGCACATTGAAAACACCATTCCAGATTTTCCATCATGGTGGTTCAGATGCAAGACTTTGAGACAGAAAACAACCGTTTGCAGAAACCTGCTGCTTTTTATTTTTGTTCTAAAAGAAAGTAAACATAAAACCATCAATAATGACTTGGCCTGAACATTTGCATCTTTCACGTTGACATTTTGTCTCTTCCTCTTCCTGTCTACCACTGGGGCAAAAACACCAGTGGGGAGAGGAACTGTGTTTGACTGTGGCCAACGAAGCCCAGACTACCGACCGATACGCATTTTGAATCGAGGCTCAGATTTAATGTGATGGAGTGGAGACTGGAAGTGGGCAGAGTCCTGTGGTTTGGCAGCTATAAGGAGCTGTGAAAGACTGTAGCCAACTGGATGGCATCTGTGGTCGGCGAGACGCTGTTTGTGTATTTCCTCAGATCAAAGGTAGTCAGTTCTATAAATCAGTTTGGAGCATGTCTGCTGTAGTCTGGACTTGGCAACTTCAACGTGGACACAGATTTGATGCCTTGTTCAATGTGTGGACGTTTCCGAAAAACATATTGAGCCAGTTTTTTGTTGTCGTTTTTTTTTGTACTATTGTGGGTCACGAGTAATTTTGAACAGATGAAAACAACATTGAATACTCTTTGAAGAAATACAAATAGTTTGGTTCTTTTTAAACTGTAGCGCATAACTTAAATAGCAAATTCAACTATTCAAATTATTGTCAAATGTCAAATCAGCTCCATACGACTTCCTCTGTGTTTCTCAATTTAGCTCAGTTTAGCAGTGTTCAGACCCCGAGTTGCACATAGAAAGTGATTCATTATATGTCAGATCAGGGTTCCCCCACCTTGGTTGACATCAAATTCAAGGACATTTCAGGACTAATTCCCTCAAATTCAAGGACTGAATGTGCTGACACAGCTTGAGATAGGAGGGCAACTTGTAAGAGCCGCTTTGCCCATGGCATAATTTCTGTCATTTTCTTTGGTGAGTCAGAGACCTTGGAATTTGCATTTCCCAGGCATCACGTAATTTGCTCTCTCTTGCCTAACGTTACTCACTCATTCGCCTGCATGGAATCTCACATCAAACAAACAAACTGATAGTATTGCTGACATTCAAAGAGTTACACACTGCAGCTTTAAGCCACGAGTAACATATGGGCAAAATATTGAGAGTGAATTGGCTTCTGTTTTTGTCTCTTTTGATTTCTTTTATCTAGATTTTTATGCCCTGATAATTAGTCCACAGTTTTGCCCGTCTTAATGTTAAACTGATGTCTTATGATCCAATAGGTGCCAATTTCCATTTGATCTGCGAAGCTAAATCCCACTCATAAAGAAGAAAAATACACAGTCATGTTTCACTGAAATTTGAAGTAAACATTAACTAATGGCGAAGAGAGTGCCGTCGCCATTATTTATACGTAGTTTGGGAAACGGTGGATTTAAGGTAGTGGAAAATCATGTGATCCTGAAAATTTCCATCACACGCTTGAAATTAATAGTTAGTGATTTACCGTTTCCCACAATGACTAACTGATCCTTCAAAACACGCAAAGAAACACAGACATGCTGCTTTTATAATAACACATTCATGTTTATGTTACTGAAATACCGTTATTATGCTCTCACTGGTATACACTGACCACATTTTGTTTTTGTGCACTAAAAACGTCCTAGCAGTCACACTCCTTTGCCCTTAAGTCAGTATTTCAATTCTGATTTTGATGACTTGGTTGGTACTTTCACTTAGAAGGCTTAGCTACGGCCAAGAACGGCTTCCCGAACATTGGGTAAATGTACTTTTCCCCCCCCCTCCCCCTCAGCTGGCATGGCCGTCGAAGCCTCAGTTGTGTAATCTAAGTGTGCTGTTCATGACACCAGAGAGCCAGCCAGCCCTGGCCAGGCTTTTTGACAACACCTGGCTCTATTTAACTGGCCTATAAATAGATTCTCCTCCAAATGCAAACCACCTGAACGGGGTCATGCGTGTGTCACTGTCACACGCATCCATTTCAGTGCTCGCTAGAGGAAGACAGTGTGAGATGTGACAGTAATGGTATAAAGTACATTACATAGTTGACATGAATCCACCAGGGCCTTGACCACAATTGATGACTGTAAGACACCCACGCAGGCGCTTTGATGTCTGCTCCTCAACCGCTCACCAATGTAAGTTAAGCAAAAGAAAACAAGTCCATTCAGTCCGAGTGAATTTTAATTGTCTTGTAATGGTTTTACTGCTTAGTCCTGTATAACTGATGGGTTTGTGTGGCCTCTCTTGCACATGAAACGTCTGTGTTTGGTTTGCACTAATTGCTTTTGCATGACTTGGTCACAGGTGTCAGACGAAGACTTTTGGTAAATGTTTGGCACGGTCAAGTGAGCACAGTTTCAAGGCCTATACCTGGAAGAGTTCAGGCTTTAAATAGCAGCAGGGCGTTAGCTTTATTTCCTCAGCTCCCTGGATGAAGCACACGTGAACTGATGAATTAGAAGTCGACTGGAAATTATGAAGACTTTGAGAAAACACGAGTAATTTTGTAGTAATTGCCATCGAGCTGTTAAGTCTTCCAGTGCAACGGCTCTTGCGTGTGGGGAGTGTGAGTGCGGTGGGGGGGGGCAGGTATTTTTAGTATCAAACTCCTCTGTTCCAGTGGCATGGCACTCAAGCACAACATACCTTCTGTGTTGTGCTTCCCTCCTTAAAACAAGTACTTTCCCTTCCATGTTTCGCGTGTTGGGCACCCTGCCAAGGCTTTGGCTTCACAAAAGGGTCAGTGAGCAGGAGCTTTTAAAAGGGAGCTGGCTTTTGCTGAGTCAAAGGAGAGCATCAAAATGGGGTCTGGTGTCTCTGTCTTTATTCTCCCGTGTGCAAAATAAGCAAGGATTCAACAGAAAGTTATCATCATACAGAGTGAAGTAAAGCGAAAGAAACAAATCTATTTATCTGTTTACCTTTTAAACAGCACCAACTGGTATTGTGACCCCATGACCCCCAAGATCACAAAGATATGAAAGCGTTACGTTTTTACTTTCTCCAATAATATTACTGTCTTTTTGCCAAAGCTTAAGTGTTTGTCAAAAAAAGGGAAAGGTAGATACCAGACATGTAATTTGGTAGTGAAAGCTCACTCTGTCAGATAGATGAATGACTGATAGATAACACATAGACAGAGATAGATAAGGGGAAGTGGAAGAGAGTCCTAATTAAGGCAGGTACCTACTGACTTACTTACACACTACTACATTTTACCACTTTTTTTTCCTGATTTACAGATGCCCGGCATTACCTACAACAAAAACTAAGGTAAGAAAGTTCTGTGGCAGCTTCAGCCATCTATCGGGCACTTCCACAGAAGTGAACCATCTCTGTATACACTTTATACACATACTGTATACAAGTATCTGAGTATGTGTGTGTGTGTTCTGTGTACATGCCTGGCTGTCACACTTGGAAAAAAAAATGGGACAATTTCCCAGTTACTCTGTGTGAGGCTTTAAAAAAACTGAAACAGATTTAGGTCACATTATTGGTGATTTAACGTTTTTGTTGGAAAATGAACTTTCATAAAATACTGCATCATGATGCATGGAGACAAGTGGTTGGATTACCAATCCGAGGCCCATTGCAAAACTCTCTCAGGCCAGATTCAGACAAACAATGTTTAGGTCAGGTTCGGTATTGTTGGCGTGGTTGACATAGTGCTCTCCTGTTCAGGTAGTAAATTATAGAGTGACAATCAATCAAACTGTTTGAATATTATGTATCTTTTTTTGTTGTGGCTTGTGTTCTGTTCAGTGATCGGGTGGTACTTTCTCTCAGCCTCACATTGAAAAAAAAGAAGTTGCAAAACTCGACAAAACTCACCATAAAAACTCAAATATTTACTGTAACCTCTTTGCAATAAACATCCTCTGAAGATCAACAAACCAAAGAATTGGACAAAACAGTGGCGGCAGCACAGTTCAGAGCAGCAGCTCTGAACTGTACATGTCGACAAACTGCTTTTCTACATGTGTGCATGTGTCTCCATGTGATTGTGAGATTGGGATTGCAGGTGTGCGAGTGAATGACATGTGTGTGAGTCTAGGTGGCTCCTGGGAGCTGATCGGTCCTGCACAGGAGGTTCCAGTACAAGAGGCCTGATCATCCCAGCTGCAGTGGACTTCCTCAAACCACTCACAGTCAGACTGCCAGCAGACTTGTTGTGCTTGGTTTTAATAAACGTTTAAAATGGTTCGTTTTTCTTCTTGCTGGTGGTTTCTTGTGTGTTGGGAAGAGGGAGTCTCATTATTCATGTTGCGATCAGGTTTTCCCCTAAGCCTGGTCGTAACACAAAGCCTGAACAGTGCTAACCAAGACCACATTGGAAAAATAATGAAAGAACAATCTCATGATGTTCTCTGGGAGAGGCCAAGCATTTCTTTCTAACACCTTAATGCAATATTTAAGCGGTTTGTTAGATTTCAGACACTGCATATTCAGGAAAGGATGGCCTTGCAAAGGACGCAGGAGGAGACACAAAAATGTATAACTACTGAATATTATGCAGAAAAATCCACAGTAAAGCAGCAATGCAGAGAGTACAAAAACAGTGACACCAGAATCTCTCGAGGTTTGGGTCACACTCAGTTTTCTCTATGGTTCACACAGGTTTAAATTATGCAACTCTGAGACATATCGACCTAATGACGAAGGGTCTTGTCAAGTGAAGATGAGAATCACTTGTGCTCAGATAAATAACAGTGAATCAGTGCTAACACACCACGTTGCAAAGATGTGGCAGTTGCAGCATCCATAAAAGTATCTGTACTTCAGCAGCGATGTGCTGGGCGACACCATCAATCTGCAAAACTAATCGCCGCGCTACATGAGAGAGATGAGAGGGACTGTTATTGTTGGGTCTGGGATTTTCAACTGTGAGCTTTAAACGAAAAAAAAAATGAAGCAGTTCTTGGAAAATTGAATGAAACACGACTCTCTCGAACTTGACTTTCTACAATGCCAAGGGAGAGACCAAATAGGACTTGGACCATCTCCAGCTCTTGCAATTAGAAGGGAAGGATGTATCTTTATAACCTTAGTACTTTGGACGAGATGGCAGCTGATATTTCTCTGGCTTCCCCTGGATAGTTCTTGAAAAACGCCGCAGGATCTGAAGGTTATTACCTTGACTTTTAGGTGTAATTGGTTGTTTACATTTCCCTCCAGGGAACCATGGGTCTATTTATAGATAGAGCCATTTACATATACTGTATTTAGAATTGTACTACGTTACCATTGTCAAATGAGTTCACACAACCCTGATTAAGCCTACCAGCTCCACACAACTGTTTTTCTCACTATAGGAATTTTGCCAGGCAATAGCAACATTACTACATAGAAAAAAGCAACAGATTGGACAATGACTAGAATCACAAGACAGTGCCTCTGAAAAGTTTGAGAGGTAAATTCTACTGCTCAAAAAACCTAATATTCATTTGGAAGGAATGTTCCCTGTGCAAGTGTCTCTGCCTATAGTGTCGAGTAAAATAGTAGAAACAAGTGAATGCCAATGTCTGCACGAGCCGTGCCTCCTCACTCTAAATGGCTCAGTTCGATAGCGTGCACCGAGAATTTATGCATAAGTGAGTTATAGACGGGGTGGGGCGGGCAGAACATGAATAAATTGACAGATGACAGACATATGACCTGCGAAGGGCCGTGGAGCCGTTTGTACAGTCTCGCCTTTTATTGGTTTCAGTTTAAGCCCAATCTTTTCGATCTACACACTGGTCTCATTTAGTCCAACTCATGCTAGGTGTGGCACAGTGGCAGGCAAAAAGGAAACCAAAACCAAATGGGCCTCGGGCTTGGCCCCTCAGCTAAAGCCGCTGTTGGTCCCTCCAGGAGCTGGCTGCTGTCTGGTGGCTGCCCAGGAAGAAAGGCTATATAGGCGTGGTCCGCCACACAGCCAGCCACACTGTAGATTGGCAGAGGAGCAGTTGAAAGACAAATGCCCCGTAAACTAACGTGCAGTGAGGGGGTCACAGGAGGTTGGAGAGGCGAGCTATGTGCGCTACTTCTTTTGCACATAATAACAGACATTTGCTCTTAATAAAGAAAGACGCCACTGGCAAAACAGATCAAGTAAGAGGAGGACAAGGAAGGGAGGGGGCAGTGGCAACACAAGGGCACAGCGGGTGCACTGTGTCATTGCCATAGGAGGTTTGAAACAGTAAGAAAACAAGCGCTATGACCAAACTTCATGCAGCGAACATGATGTCTGGGAGAAGGAGAAGGAGGCGACTGAGTGCTTTGCCAGCTCGGAGATTTAAACCAGAGCTCTGGAGTTTGTTGACTTTCTCGTAAGAAGGCAACAGCCATGCCAACTCCGTTTTAATTCACATGGCTACTTTGCATGAGAGATGGTGAAAGCATACCTTTTAGTACTTTGTAAATGGGCCATTTGTTTTCATTTCACAGTTGGTGTGCGTGTGTGGTTATGTATGTTTTTGCTCTTAAACGTGTCGACAAGTTTGTCTGCATCGACATTAAAGTATCTTTCTTGTGTGACTAATACGGTACAGAAGCCAGAGTCATAAACAACACACAATACCTACTTATTCTACACCATGTTTGACAGACAGGTACCACATGAAGTGAATTGTTGTACTGGCTGCCAATACATTTAACTGAAAAGAGGCAACAGTGCTTTATAATTAGTTTCCGTGTATTTTCAGTCTCACCGTTTCGCAGAAGAGCACAGAGGAGATCAGTAGATCAAAGATAACCAGTAGCTACATGTTGTGTACAATACAAGACACTATTAACACCAGTGCACACACAAAAATGTACAAATGCCAAAATGAAAAAAAAAAATCAAAAGTGGATCGCTGAATATCATATTACCATCATCAGAAGAACATTCTACAAAAAAACAAAAAGAAGAAATCTACCTTCAAACTCCCCCACATGTTTAGTCATGTACCATTACTTGATATTTTATGCATGGATTACTTATAAAAGGAATATATCAGAGGAATCTGTTACATTCAATTAAGCGGTTATAGCCACCTTTTTGCTCTAGGTCAAATACACAAGTCTCAAACTGATCATCGGTATCAGAATTTTAGCTTCAATGGTGCCCCGGGCAAATAGAGAGAAATACGGAGATGAGTAAATTATTGGCTCTTTTCAATACGATGGGTCAATGGCATTGCCGCACTTTGAAACTCTTGCTTTTCAATTGCCTGCACAATGAAATGATGGTTCTTCACTTGTACATCACTCAGTGAGCACTAGGGTGGTTTAGATAAAGGAATGTATGCAATATTAGTGCAAACCTGCCCATAAGCCCTTGATTTCCATTTCCTGATTGTCTGAAGGGGCTCTATATGAGAACTCAAGTCAATTCGGATTAGGGATGGGATGATACCACTTTTTAGTGTCCGATACCAATACTGAGCTCAAACTCAAGTATCTACCTATAGCTATATTAGTCCAATACAGTCATTTCAGGTCATTAATGAACTATGAACAACATATTTACGTAATTCCAAAGACATAGTTCTCCAACCGTGTAACAAATATCGTTCTCCCAAAAGGAACACATAAACAGCCAAATCATGGCTCAGCTAAAATGCTTTAGCTTATTTTCATTTGCATTTTTACAGTCTGTGCATAGGGAAGCATGCGATATATAGGATTTTTGGATTGAATCAGATTTTACATGTTTATCCGTCTGATATTTGATCCACTGATTTTGACCAGTATATGACGAACCTGACCCATCCCTAATTTGGACATTCTAAGAATGTCGCCTACAGCTCACTAGTCAAATCTCCAGATAATGTCTGTGGCAGCCTATTCTCTTGAGTTCATGTCTGAAAACAGCTTCTCGTCATGCACATTAGTCAGTTATACTCATGGAATAAAGTCACAAGTTCGATCAAGGACACATAATAAAGAGACTGATTTGGGGTGGATCGGTGGCACCTTTCAAGATTCTCCTACCCCTACCAAGTTAAATTTCATAATTTCAAGTGAGCAAGAGATTACAATGGCCCTCAGCCCCCACCCAACCCAAACTTTCACTTTGGAGGAAGCTTTTGGAGCCAGTAAATTAAGAAACCTGTATTTTCACAAGGATTAGCCAAAAAGAGACAGATGCCATAAAATGGAAAGCAGCAGTTGCACTAAAGCTGGAATGTTTACAGAAGTATCATCGTCACCACTAATCACTGGTGTATATACACACAGGCCACAACCAGACCCACGCGCAGCAGTGGAGGAACATGGGAGCATCATATGGTTCTGATGCAAGAAGCCAAGGACAACTGGAATGACATCAGCGGGGTCTACCGCAAAGCACAGTGATATGGCGAGTTCTATTTTGTGAAAACTCAGACTCATTGTTGACTGCTGTGTCCCAGGGGACTGAACCAAGGCCCATGTGTCTGAAAGACTTGGTTAAACAGAACATGTAAGACAAATGGATGATGAACACAATGGTCTTATAATAAGATACACGACATAACATTACAAATAATGGTAAGTTTACATGTTGACTTTGTATAGGCAGCTCTAAGTTAGTGTTTCTCAATCCTGGCCCCTGCCCTGTATGTTTTAGAGGTTTCCCACCCGATTTAAATGACCATTTGAGTCTTGTGCTGCTGGTGTACACACCAAAACACTCCCTCAGTCAGGTCTGATAGTATTGCTCAACAGAACCCAGTTTCAGATGAAGGACATAGCAGAGCAATAATAAAAATATTATGTACACCAGCTTTTAAATGTACATTTACATCTTTGTCAATCACGTTATTTTGTTATTCAAAATATTTTATACTGAAGCCATAATTGTAACGATTTAATTCATTCAGGAGGAGTATCTGCATCAAAAAGTCAAGAAGGTGAAGTATGGTGAATACCCATCGTGGCCGTGAAGTCTATTACTGGATTATTTATGTTGATTTAGTTCATAAAGAGCCCATTGTTCAAAAGATCGAGGCGATTTTTCACAAAATGACTGCGAGTGGATGCTATCACAAGACGTCCACTGCAGACTCCTGGTTCTTCTTCGCAACATTAATCCAGATACATCACATCCCTTGACAGTTGAGGACAGCTGTCTTATCCCTTTACCATCTGTGCTGTCTGACTGTCTGGACAAACTGCACTTCTAGTAGCTTAAACCTCTTGACAGAATACAGAGTAAACCATGCGAGACAGTAGCTCTAGCCTTAAGCCTGGAGGATGGGGCAGGGCGATGATTAAAGAAAATATGAAATGGCTTTTTATCAAATTCATTATTTGCTTTATCTTGGAGGGTGACCAGATCCTATGCAATGTTGCATAGCATTCTATGTTACCAAATGATGGATGTACTTTCTGCATTAAAGTGCAAATGAAATCCTTAATGTCAGAGAAACACTTGAAATGATTAAAATAGCCCAAGTAATTAAGAGCTAAAATGATTACTCGACACTAGAAATGACCTGGCTGGTTGTTTGTGTTAAATTAAAATCCGCATTTACCTTTTCTTTTGTGTAACCCAATCAGTCAATCCACACACACATACATATTAAATATTATTTTTTTCTAATTTAAATTTAAAACATTTTTTAAAACGATGTAATAACAACAATTCAAATATAATTTAAAAATGCTGATATGCTTGGCATGCTCCAAGGGCCTAAAAGACCTTAAGGGTTTTCCACTGCTCTGGTGAATAAAACTACACAAGACTAAAGCTAGACAAGAAGAATGTTGAGTGTCTGGCAGATTTCTATAGAGACATTTTTGTAGACTTAAGAGAAATACTGGTGCAAAAGAGTCAAAGCCCCCAAACTGCAGTGTAATCAACGTTAGATGTCAGTCTGGTAGATAAGGCCTGTGTAAATACTGTCTGAGTATATTTAGATTGTCATGTTGAATGAAGGTACCAGCATATAGAAGGCTTCAGTGTTAGTGTAAACCTGATGGAAGGTAAGCATGAAAGCCCTACACGTAGCTTTTATGGTTTTAAAGACTTTGTTTTGTGTCAGTGACATGAGTGTTCAAAGTCCCTCTGCTTGTCAAAACATGTATTGCAATTGTGGAAATGAATACACTTGAACCTTTCTCTTTTCAGGGAGAATCACACATGTGCTTCTGTTCGCAAATGTAAAACTGCTGACCGATGTTTTGAAAAGCTCCCGAAAATTATGACAACCTGTAGAGGACGTGTACACGCCCCACCTATTTTAAGTCATATTTATATAATTTATAACTTCATGTCACTCTACAGAGCGTCTGACAACAGTTTAAGTGACTCAAAAGGGAACAATTTTAATGTCAAGTGATGTTTTCAAAAACAGACACTTGGGGGGATAACCAATACTGATATACATATGTGCATTTTTCTCTGCACCCAACTGCAAAGATCATTTAGTCTCTTCTGTAGTGAGCACAATAGTTTTCCTACTCATTTCGCAGCAGATGAAGATATACATTTCCTTCACTGAGCAAAATAGATTTAAAAAAAAAAAACACAATAGTTATAGAGGATGCAAATAAAGGAGGTAGCAGCATATTTAGCTGATGTTGTAGTCAGTCAAATCAGCAGATCTTCAGGCCGATAATATCTGGTATCATTGGTTCTGTTATTCTTGAAAATGGTTCATAACACTCTGAACTGTGCCAATGAAAAGTCTTCATTTGAAGGACCAGTTAGCCTTTCAGTGCCACCCTTCTCCTAAACATGAGCATACAAATTGGTGTAGGAGTAAGGAGTGAAATGGGATAAGCTCCGGTTTAATGCAAAAAAAGACATACATATCTATATATATATATACACACACACACACATATGTATGTATGTATGTGTGTGTATATATATATATATATATATATATATATATATATATATATATATATATATATATATATATATATATATATATATATGTGTGTGTGTGTGTGTGTGTGTGTATATATATACACACACACACACATAAACAGTCTTGGAAGTGTGGTGTGGGTGGGAGGAGATCATCCTCCACACAAACTTGTGAACAAGCCATGGTGTCCTAATGACACAAACATAACATTATCTCACAAGAAGATCACAGCCCTCACTGGCTGCAGTGAAAAGCTAAATACTTCCCTTCATCACAATATTGGAGTCGAGTTTGTTTGTGTTTCCAACTGTGCAAAAGAGCAACCATTATCAGTCATTTCCAATCAAATGTTGGCCTTGGCTCTGCAGTGGGATGAGGATGAAGTATGCGCGAGTGTGTGTGTGTGTGCGTGTGTGTGGGGGGATGTGTGTGGTGTAAGGGCAGTGCTGGTGTTCAGCCCTCTATGGCCAGTTTACAAAAGAAGCCTCACTTTTTCCAAAGTAAAGACATGTCAGAACTATTGGATTTCGTAAGTGACATCAGGATGTGTTGTAGCTCACCCAGGTTTGCGGTGTTGACGAAACCTACAACAGCACGGGGTCAAACAATGTCACAATCATTAGGAGACTATTTAGCTGAACCCGCAGACTGTCTGCCGTCGTGCGTTTTCTCAATCCAAACAGGGAACAACACCTGGAATGGAAAATGTAGCCTAATATACAGAAAATCTCTCCTTCTGTTTCCTGTCTTTGTCAATTTGCTTTGTATGAAGTCACTCCAGAATTTACATGTTGATAAAATCCATGTGTTGTGTAACTTCTAGGCTGTGGTTAGAAAGCAGAGTGGGATGCAGTCAGAGATATCAACTGAGAATTAAGAGTTTTTTCAGGCCAAAAACATATTTTTTTTAAAATTGCTATTTCAATTTAAAAGGTCCAGCGTGTAACAATTACTGACATCTAAAGGTGACTCCCAGGCGTGTCAGAGAAACAATGGTGACCTTTGCATCCAAGAGAGGATGTCATTCTTCTTGGTTTGCATAGTAAGCTTCCAATTCAAAACACAAAACAAACCTCTGGGTGGTCTGTCCGTTTAGACTGATCTAGAAAGATGGTGACATAAGATGGATCCCCCTGTACAACAAGGCCCTTGCCTACAGTAAAAGGCTTATTCTTAAGCTACAAAAAACATGTTTATTTTACAGTGAATACACAGTTGTTAACAGATCCTTCTGAATGTTACACACTGGTCCTTTAAAGCAGTCGGTAATTCTCCAATCAGTCTATTACGTTTGCTTGCACTGGCATCGTTTGTGTTTGTCTGACCACTGCATGACCACACTGGAATAAAACATACTCCAAAAAGAACTGCCATGCACATAAATGTAATTATGGTTGTCTTGATTAGATCTTATCTGAATACTGTGCACAGGATGCAGTGGACAAAAAAAAACAAAACAAAAAAAATCACTTCTGTCATTTCAACCATGGCTAATTTGAAAATGCTTTTTCAATCTTTATATAGCACTCGTCTGAAACTGAAAAACATCCTGTGGCAACATAAAAATGAAATGTTTTGAACATATCTTCAACCCAAATTGGTTGAAATTGTGCACCACTCACACAGTACACGGCAGCTAAGCCCTCAAGCTCTCATTTATTTAAAGATATACGTTGGTATCGTGGACCATGTGTTGTGTATTGCATCGTGAGGTACCCTGTGACTCCCACACCGATGTATTATATCTTTAATATTTGCTTTAGATACACCTAGTCAGTCAGAACATGTGGAGAAAACAAAACATTAAATAACAACCGCAGCTAAATAGTCTCATGTATGGAACAGAAGGTTGGGTGGTTCAGTTGAACACAGCTGGAAAGAAAAGGGAAAAAAAAAAAACAGTTCCTCCCCAGTGCTAATTTGAAAAGCCTTTATGCTTCCATTTTACACTGAATTCAAACTGCAGGCTTGGCCACTCTCCACTGCAGAGACTGAACTTTTACTGTGCACCTGCTTTGTCAATGAGAATGAGCCAAGACCTTTTCCTGCTGTATGGTCACTGTGCCCATTAGAAGTCATCGTCTATTGAGGGCAGCAGCAGGTTAGACGACTCTGCCTCCACTCACGCAACACGGGTTATAATGGTTATTCTTCATGCTTTTTCATACGGGCTTCACCCTCCAACAGTTTCTATAGGTTTAACGAGGCAAAGCAAGACAGCTTTCCCCCACCATGAACCAAAGGCATCAAAAGAAAAGAGTGTGTCCTGGTCACATGCGAGCAGGCCACCATTACAAGACTACCACAGGCTGCTCTAACACAGCCTGGTTGACCTCTCAGAGGAGGCTGGCTTCAACACTTTCTTCGCTGCATCCAACCACAGCAACGCAATCAGGGGGCAACCAAAAAACACTGGTGCTGGACACATGCAGAGATGAAAGCCGCCGGCTAGATACCTGTGGTGCAAACACCAGCCACTGGAAAAAGTATTCATGCAAGAGTATTTATTCAATCATCAGTACTGCATGTTTGAAAAAGGCAGAAACACAAAACCACTACAAAGCAGATCTGAATCTCTGCTTCAGAGAAGCTATTTTTTTTTCTAGATTTTGGACTTTATTGTCCAGTTAATTTCACTGTATTATGTGATGGCGGTGCCTTTCGGGGGTTGCTTTCCAAAACACTCCTCTGAACTCATCCCTCGGTTTGACGCGTCATCCCAAAACCTCTGGCTTTGTCTTAAGTATTAATGCGTCTCAACTGCTGTAGTTCATTTTGTCTTTTCCTCTGCAGTGCCTTTCATATGCTCAGTGGGTCCTTGGACCTCACCCAGCACAGGAAGCTGAACTTCTTTTGTCCACCTTTCATGTGATTCCAGGCAACAGGGAAAGAACAGGACACACACACACACACATACACAAGGACAGACAGAGAAAAGAGTGAGATCTGATATAGAGAAAGACACATACTGAACAGTGTAAACAGATTTTGAAGATAAATTGTGCTCCGGTTTTCAGTCAGTTTTCTTGCTGTAGTTATTGGGATAGTTCAGGTTTTTTGAAATGTGGTTACGTAAGGGCATGGGCAGCGCTGACTTTGCCATATGCACCACTAGAGTACTGGCTGCGCACAGACCAGCTTGAGATATGGACAGATTTGAGCCACTTAACAAAAGGCTCACCCACTGAAAGCTACACCCGCCTAAATCCGCCCTGTCTCAATGTGTTTGTTGCATTATTTCATCGTTAGACAGCCATGTTTGCCTGGAAACTGGAGTTCATGACACATTGTAAACCACTTACACCCCACACCAAAGTCCATAGAGAAAATCTGTGATTTCACATCAGGGCAAACAAGAGCTGTTGATCCACTGCTGCCTCCATCCGTACATCTAAATGTGTCACTTTGAGGCTTTGTTGTATGAACTCGACCACTCGGATTTATTCCAGTGACAAAAACACATCAGTCAGGCAGCTGTAGACCAGCAACTCCTGTGTCACCATGAGCTAAAAACACTGATTTTCAGTTTGTTTGTTTGATTATTTAATATTTCATAGCATGAAACAAGCACTTAGTGACAACAGGGACTAAACTACACCAACGTGGCAGTCTGACACAAAAATGAGGACCTTTCGAGTTAATATTCCCTCCCATTTTGTCCTCTCGCTCGTCTCTATTCCATGTTGTGCTTTCTACACCACTCAATCACAATTCCTTCCCACTGCCTTTCAGCAGAGCTACAGCTCTGTAACGACTACCCCAGATGTGGCTGAATAAATTCACCGTGGCCTGAAGATGGAACCCCGGGTTTCACTCGGGGAAGTTCACTGGAGATGCGCGTTTCAAGGCGACGTCGGACGAGCTCGCTCATACTGAGAGGGGAGATGTTTTTATTCTTCAAGAGTAGAACATAATAGAGCGTGTGCAGGAGACAACATGCACTTTAAACAACCAGTAAGCATGTTTAACATGAGGGGAAAAATCATACATCGTGTCTTTTTTATCACGACGATGGTCAGGAATACAGACTGTTGAGCTAGTACGACCGCAAGCTAAAAATACATTAAGTGTGTGTGTGTGTGTGTGTGCCATTGAGGCTGCAGTAACACATCCCTTGCATGCATTGAAATGATTTAGTGAGGATCAATGTCAGCAGCATCAGCAGGCTTAAAAACATAGTGTGTGTTTACATGGCTGTGTACATTACAGCGTGGCAAACCCAGAGTATCACGGGGTATAACCCAGGGATCCAATGCTAACTGACTCACTGAGTGACTGACGGATTGACTGATTGATGCTGCTCATCTAGAAGTAGCCCAAGCACTTGGTTTGCACATTTCATGAATTTTACTTAATCTTTAGAAAATTCATATTGTAAATTAGTGGCACGGCATGTTTTTCCTGAGCCCAACAACACAATGAGGCTGGTGCTGGGAAAAGATGCTTGTGTGACCCTGTCATTAGTGCAGAGAAACACTCTGATGACACAGATGTTCATAAGATACACAGATATTAACCTTACTAATGTGTTAATTATTGAACAAAGTATTAGTCGGTTAAAAACAGTAAAACTTGTGATATAACTCTGCAAGATGGCCTCAGGCACACACACAGGGCCTGACACAACTCATGGACCAACTCTACCAGGCTTTGGCCATTCTACAGTCTCCTCAAAGTATACCCAACACACCCCAAATGATTTGCCTAAACAAACATGAAATACAACAGGTCATGTAACAGATCATGACTGATGGATTTATCATATGCATGCTGTGGGGTATTTGTCATCTCTAACCATCTTATTCTTGTTCCCATCAAGTCAGGGAACTGAAACCTTGCACTCAGAGTCACTGTACTAAAACATAGTGACAGGAAGTGCCACAGGTCACATGGCTTTGCCAAACTGACCTTTTACCAGCTCTTGGTTTTCACCTCAGATGTGGATGTTCTTGTGTAGAGCTCATATTTACTTTTACTCACGTTTACAGTATCTGTGTGAAGACCCAGACCTGCTCTCTGGGGGAAAATATTCACCTGGAGAAATGTTTTTTTCTATAACTTTTCGTGTCTACTACAATTCAATTGTTACCAAGTAGTAACTAAAGTACTACATCCAGGCTTTTAATGTGGAAAAACATGCTTTTCATGGATTTCCTTGTCTTGCCATAGAATACAACTTTTTTTGGTTGTTAAAGGTCAGTGAAGTTATGAAGAGCAAAGTCCATGGTAAATGGACCAACATGCACACTTACCAGCTAGTTTGCCTGGAATTTGTGTAGCAGAAGTGTCGCTCTCCTTGTGTCCCAGTGGGTTTTCTGCGGGTTCTTTCCACAGCCTACAAACAAAAGAAAAAAGGATTTGGTTAATTGGAGAGGTGAAGATGTGAGTGAATGTTCATTTGTATACAGTCCCTGTGGCAGGCTGATACAGGTTGTGCCCTGCCTCTTTCAGCCAGTGCAAGAATAGATGGTGTGACAGAATCAATTTCATTCTTACCGTGTTTACGGCTTATTAGGCTACCTCTAAAAGGTGTTACAGTTGTGACTCCAAGTGGTTAACAAATCATAAAGGAGTGAGCCAGATGACCAATTACAGCACACTGGACTAATGGGGAGTTGGACCAGAAGCATGTTTTCAGATATAGGGCAAACAGTTGTTTGAATAGTGGCTGCTTTCTGAGAATTTCCTGAAATAATAAAGGCAGCCGACTAGTTTTTAAAGTGCCATCGCTGGTTTAAATGCAGGATTCTCTCACCTCATTAGTGGTGAACATAGTATAAGCTGACGTCTCAAAGCTAATCCTGTTGTATTACTCAGATCTGCCCATTTATCCCTTTGTCTCTCTGTTCTTTCCCCTCCTGCTTTACTTGTTTCATGTTTTTGGCCCCATTTCAGAAGACAATCACGCAAAACAAAGGCAAGATTCACTAATGGCTGAAATGTTTTATAAGAGTTCTCTTAGGGGAACATAACGCCTCCTTCTTCCCCTTTGTATCCATACATTTCTGTTCTCACTGCGTCTCTTTTTCAGCATAGCCAAACTGTTACAATGTACTCTACATGTTGATAACTTTTTGACCCACTGACTCATAACGCAACCTTCCCATGGTCCTTACAAATCACCTGGCTAAATCCACCAGATATGAACAAACAACAAAGACCAGATAGTTTTAAAAAGATGTCCATCATGCACAAATTTGCAAAGTCACAACGTAAAACAGCAACTAGCGTCAACAAGTAAGAAATTCAATTCACAATGCAATGTAACAGAGGCAAGCAGCAATCAGCCACATAAGAGTAGCTTTCATCATGAAGTGTCCCTTGTTGGAGTGCTTGGTAGACTTTCACACCCTCTCCCCCGAATATCTGCCGGTTTGAGTAACAAACTAAAGAGAGAAAAAAATAGCTCATTAATGCAAAGTAAGGCCTATTTGTTGACCAAACCGTTAGCAGGCTGAAAAATCAAGAAGTGGTTGGGCACAGTGAGAACTGGTCTTGGGTTGGAGAGGGGCTGTGTTGGTTTGTTGTGTGGTCAGCAGTCACAAGGAAGGAAAGGAAAGGAAAGTTCTGGTAATTTCTGAGGTACACAAAACGGAAGAATAACTATTAAGGGAAAGCATGCGAGGTACCAATCCTAAAACTTTAAGTATGAGAGTGACCTGGACAGGAAGCTCCAGTTCCTCATAATACCGTATTTCTCCTGCCAAACATTGTACTGTGGTCAACAGAGACCATCTTGGTTGAGCTGACTGTGCTGTGGGAGGAAGGAGTGGAGGTTGCCAACAAAAGGAAGAGAAGTGTACAGGCCTGAAGGCGAAATGCATATAGGGAGGATGTCAACTCAAATCAGTTTCATTTACGTAGCATCAACTCAAACCAGGAGTTATCTCAGGACACCTCATGTTGAGCAGTTGTAGACCATACTCTTTAAAGTGTCACTGTACTTGTGCGCATGTTTTCCCCTCGTGAAGTAAGATACTGCAGCGACTGGGAGTATCAGCACCCCATCTGTATCTATACTTTCCACATTCGGTGTTCACAGAGAGTCGGGATGCATTTGCGCTTGTGTGTACATGGTCATTGCTGCATTCATAAATAAATCAGAAATTTGGTACAGTCCATTGGAGGTCACAAAACGTTGGGGTTCTTGCATTGTCCACACAAAAGGGACCATACTAACAGGGTATGATGGAAGTGTAGTAGAAGGGAAATCAATTATCCTCAGGCAAATTCAGGGGGTGACCATTAGATGTCAACCATTTTACACGCTGGATGTTTAAGATTCCTCCACCATATTTACAACACCAAACCGACCTCTGCTGTACAGAAGGTGCGTCTCATCATGCCATGGCAGCCGAGGTGTTATCAGTCGCCATAAAACACAAGCCTAATTCTATATTTGACATCCACTCATGCGGCATACCATGTGTATGACGACATGTTGAGTAACACTGTGTCCTCAAAGCTGTGTGTAATCAACACAACTGCACAATGGGATCACAGTTCATAAAGAAGGTTCAAAAGGCTGCTATGTGTCATAAATCATGTTATTGTTTGGTATCCCCCGGTTACACGAGGACCAACTCTAGATTTCTTTCAGCTGGTCAGTGACCTAATGCCATTATTTCATATGTGCAGTTAAGTATGCCTTCAATGTCTCCCTGGTTGGCTTCTCCACAATTCAAATGAAACATTGCTGATGGGACAAATAAATAAACGGGTAGAAGATCTTCAATCTTCACGCAGCAAGATCAATTCTTCAAGGTTGATTCCACCTGTTTTCTAAAGCTGTCAAAAGTGGCAGCCATGCGTGTAGTTACAATGGCTTGAGCTCCACACAAATAAAAGGTATTGCGTAGGGGACTTTGAAGTGGGGCCCAAATATAAAACAATCTAATACTTTCACCTGACATTGATGGATGTCGAAAATGAAGGATATACTTTAAAGTATGTGTTGGAGCCTGGACGTGCACATGGAACGACGTGTGCTCACGCATGTTTACATGCGTTCTCCACTGTTTGCTCAAACACAAACTCTGACACTCTTCTGCGTGGATATAAATGTTTACACGTGGGTGTGTGTTTGTGTACAGCACATACACCACAATGACTAAAAGAAAAAGGGGGGGGG
This sequence comes from Solea solea, assembly GCF_958295425.1. Classification (NCBI taxonomy): domain Eukaryota; kingdom Metazoa; phylum Chordata; class Actinopteri; order Pleuronectiformes; family Soleidae; genus Solea; species Solea solea. The sequence continues at coordinate 33,712,075 of NC_081135.1, forward strand.
GGAGAGAGGTAGGGGTGGGTGGGTGGGTTCAAAAATGTTCCCATGGAAAAGCTGTGAGCTCCGCGATGCCCTCAATTTGTTTGGTCGCTCCTGTCAAGCTAATGAGGTGAGTGAGTGAGGGCTGCCTGGTGGAGGCAGAGGTCAGCCAAGAGCCAGTGCTGCCTGAGGGGCTGAAGTCCAGGGCCCGGACTGCAACTCTGGTCTCAGCATGGCCCTCCACTGGCAAGGCTTGGCACACAGGGCACCCGTTTGCCACACATGAACACACACACACACAGCCTAGCAAAGGCAGATTTGCACTCATCCGGCATGTGAGGGACACTTGTCCATGTATCAAACATGTACATTGAAACACATTACATCTTAAAAGGCAGCAACACACACAGTCACATGCTGTTCACTGTTTGGACAGATTCCTTCTATCCCCCACAAGACCGGCATGATGGCAGACTGCCCCAACCAGCTGCCAGTAGAGCGCTCAGAATGGATGCTTCAGTGCATGCATCAATATGAGCAATTCTCTTAATTATGGGTGTTGTGCGGCTGATGCCGTGTTTTTTTTTTTCTTCTGGACACTGTTCGAGTTATTGGGTCATTCTTTTAAGTCAGAAAGAAACAATCTGTTTACAATTTAAATTCCAGTTTACAATCTATTTTCAATCTTTTTTCCTCTTATTTTTTATATGTGGTACACAGTATAAGCATGTTTGTTTCTTTCCTTTGTTTTTTTTTTACTGTTTAGTGGTCAGTGAACATACTTGTACAAATTGGGCTGCCACTGTTGGAGCCACTTATTGGGCTCAGATGCTTCGCTATTTTGCATCTTTATAGGGTCCCGGTAGACTGGAGCCAAGACCAGCTCGCACTGGACCATAGGACAGCAACAAGCCACTTTCAGAGTCAAAGTCCAGAAAATATCTATAACATTAGGTCATTTTCAGGAGTTTTTGTTCACATATGAGCACAGCAGGAGATTTGTTGACAACATTCAGGCAAGGAATGGCACTCTCACCCACTTGCCCACTATGAATTACCCAGAGCTTTTCCTGTATGGGCTTATTCACAACATCAAGAGATGTGACTAGGGAGCAGGACATTGTGTTCTCAGATCCAGCCCCTCAAGAAAAATTCAGAAGCAGCTTTATATTAAAAAGTAGAAGCACACTCGCTCTCACACAAACTAATAAATCATTAATACATTTTCATTACATGTTCAGTTAATACTCAGACTCAAGGTCCAAATCATTAAAAACAGATCAAATAAAAGAAAATAACATAATTATAAAAGCAGATCATACCACTGTTTCCACATGTATAAATGATAATGCACAACAGAGAACCTGGAAGAAATTCCCACAGGCACAGTGATAACATGCAAACTCCACACAGAAATTCAGCAACAGGAAACAGGTTCCAACCAAGAACCTTGGCGAACAAAGGTGCTTTCAGACGCTGTCCAGACATTTTCTCAAACTGCCCAGAGAGGCTGTGTGTCAATGCAATCCAGACAATCTCCAGAGTTGTATAGTATAATTCTTAGTCACACAACCCAATTTAAAATGTTTACTGCAGCAGGAAAACATTTGAGTGTGCTGTACAAGCTACGGCCACATCATTCCCCATATATCATGTTACATGTGATATGGGGAGTGATGAGCAAATATCTCTAACTCCCCATAGGGGCCTTTCGAGTTGACGACGGAGCTGAAGTATGGGCAGTAATGCTGAAAGAAGGCAGCATGTAGAAAGACAGGCAAAGAGAGATGGCTGCAGGTTAAACAGACCACCAAATTGAAAGGGTGTGTTTGGTATGTACTACAGCGAGAGGGGTGTGTTAGGTCGCGTGTACGCGGTGCAGCTAAGGTTGACTGCCTGAACTAGCTCACAGGCTTCACCCCAATTATTTCCAAGTGAATGGGCAAGTGTACAGTACATGCTTTATCCTGCAGAGATTGTTCCTGGTGTCGTGAAGACGCCTGAACCAGACAGACAATCTACTGCGGCGTTCGTCGTGTGTGGACATCAAACTCCGGAGAATGTACAGACCCACCGCTCCGGAGATTATCCAGAGTTTGTCTGAAAATGAAGAGTGAGTGTTCTCTTAACATCTGGTCTTCATGTGAAAACCACATCTGTGTTAATTTCAATTTTTCAAAAAAGTAATTGACTGTTTAAATGCAAATCTGTAATTGCATAATTGACAAATTAGCAAATATACAAAACTGCAGAGATTGTGTATTCATTGGCCTACACATTTAGAGCAGCCATCCAAATGCATGCTTTGCCCTTTTGTTTTTACTAGCAGTCGACTCATTGTGTTCCTCCAGTGAGCTGGAGAACTTGTAGCTTTAAAAGGCACCACATGCCTCGACAGTCAGTGCCTCTCAGCAAGCCTTTAGAGTTGCAGCACTGAGCTGAAAATGAGTCGCCGCACCTGCTGGACGTTGCAGCTGTGGCTGTGTGTCCACAGAAATGGAGAGAGGGTCAAAGGTTGGGTCACCTTTGCTCCTCGCCCTCTCCCTCAGCAGCACCTAACCCTCACCCCACCCCCCCAACCCCTCAGGGTAGTGTAGCATTACCGTTGTCACACATGTATACATCAACGCACTCATATGCACACAGCTGAGGGTGATTTGATGTTGATGCAGGGGTCAAGGTCAGGGAGCAGATGGGCTTTCTGTCATGACCTTGTAGAGACAACAGGAACTTGATTAGTTCTCTGCTGCCTCCCTTCTACTTTAACTACCACCATTCCACTCAGTGATTCATTTGGATTTTGTCCTAGTAATTTTCCACTCTGACAAAAACCATCCACACAATTTGCCCATTTAAAAAGGTCTCACATGGATATACTATATGGTTTGGCTGCAAATAATCATTACATTCACAATCACTTAATTTGTCTATTATTCTCTCAATTTATTGATTAGTTGATGAAGTCCAAAGTAATGGACAGTGCACAAGGGAGGTGAAGAAGATGCAGTGCAGGCATGGTGGAGTGGGTGGAGATGAGTGTCAGGGGTGATGTGAAAGAGAATGTCTATAAGACAGCACTGAGACCTGCTACGGTTAGGATTTTAAAGCAAAAAGATAAGGGGGAGGGGGAAAAAAGACAGAGATAGTGCTTCTTAACTTAATGAAACACTCAGAGGATGAGTGGTTTTACTGCTGTGGGAGCCACAGGCCGAGCCAGCGAGTGCTTTGGGTTCATGTCAGGGTCTCCTCTCTCACAGCTTTAAGTGCAAATGTGACAATGACGCCAGCTCCTACTGAGTGGCAAACGTCTTCCTCATCTGGATTATGACAGGGATTGTCATAACAACAGGTGTCACAAGCAGCGATAGGCATTTCTCCTACACCATGTGTTTAATACATTGTGTAAGTGAATAAATCTTTCTGAATGACATTTCCTCTCAGCATCAAGGTTCCTGGAGCACTGGGGCCAGATGTTGGACCACTTTTGCGTCACGCTTCCTTTTGGGTGTTGATATGACTGTGACACACAACCTTGCTTAAATCTGAGAACTCGTTACATACTTTATGATTTAAGGCTTTCAGTTGGGTTCACATGTTTTGCAATGTTATGTCTTTTCAGCCGACATTCCTGCAGATGTGATTCTAATTGATATAACTGGACCGAAGTCACATTTCACGTCATATGGACCCAATGTGCACATAAACAAGAGATATGGATATTACTCATAGGCGGTGACAGACATAGACAGACACATGCACTTGCAGGAAAAAACTCAAAACAGGGAAGAAGGAAGAACTTGATACCAGTCACTTTAGGTTGCCATGATAACGGTCTACCCCTTACAAACAGACACACATCCCAACAAGCCCACCAGGCAAATGCATCTGCCAGCGAAGATCCAGGCCGAGCGAGAGAACTTTCCCAGAGATATCAGTGACGTACGTACATGTGTGAGCAAACACTGTTTGTTTTTCATTCTGTGCTGGATTGCCTGTTTATTTTGCAGCCTCTCCTCTGGGAACTGTGGTCCAGCCAGCCACGGAATCCCAGAGGACCTGTTGTGCCACACTACTGCACCAGGGTTTCAGGATGTCCAACATCAATATCTTCTATATAAGTATGCATCTTTAGTCTATTGCATGCATAACAGTAGTTTGAAAGCTACACTGTCATCATCTCCATATTTAGACTTAAAAGGTCCAGTGAGTAAAAATTAGGTGAAATTATTTTCATTTGGTAGAAATTGACAATAAAATATAATATTTATACTTTTATGGATGGTATGAATTTTTGTTTTTTTTTTTGTTACCCAAAAATGGGCCTTTTATACTAATATCAGGAAAGTCAGCTCTACAGAGGCCACCATGTTTTTTGAGGAATATTCAGCTGTAACATGTAGATTCAAAGTTCAAAATTCACAGAGTCTAGATGCATTGTAGTGGGGGTTCTAGTATTGAAGCCAAACTACGTAGTTTTTGTATGTTCCTCCCACTGTAATTAAGGAACTCATTTCCTTATCACACAAATCATCACTGACCACCATCTGGTAAATTGCCATAGTCACACAAGACAGCTGTTCATGCCATAATTTTTAAATAGTAGCAAAGACGTAGATCTAGGAACTGCAGAAGCCCACAAAGACTATACAGCCTTGCCCACAGGTATAATGCTGTACTACTGACCTTTAGGCCAGATACTAATGTTAGAAATGACAAGGGCAACACATGAGCCTAAAAAGTAGGTAACCTATAAAAATGGCAAGTTTGTCATCTTATTTTCACATGTTACGATGCTAGCATTATGTTAACTTAAAGTTACGCCAATTTTAAAATAGAAACTTAAAATACAAGGTTGTCCAATGCTGTCTGCAAAAATGCAAACCGACAGGAAACTGAGTTTGGGAATTACACAAGAGCGGCACTTCTAGTTTCTAAACTTTAAATTCCAAAAAACACACACACACCCAAAAAAGTCAAAGGTCTTAGGGCTAAAAGGGCACTGATTAATCATAGTACCACACTGAAAGGTTCATCCATCCTTTCTTATGGCATGTGTTTACTTTGGTCATTCCCTTCCAAGGCTTAACACTGCACTTTTCCAGAGCAGGTGTGAGGGGGTGCTGAGTAAGCTGAATGGAGCATCACTGAGGCTGGACTGGAATGACCAGTGAATCCCTCTGTTCTGGCTTCTTGACCTGCAATCAAAGCCCTGACTTTAGGGAAGCACAGAGTGTGTGTGTGTGTGTGTGTGTGTGTGGGGGGGGGGTGGATTGGAGGCCTCATGGCCACATGCTACTCATCCACCTGCATACTGACAGGCAGACAGGCCATGTCACAACAATCACAAACTTCACCCAGCCCCAGCCTAACCTTAGCCATACCCCTCCCTGCCACAGCTAACCCATGATGACCCCTGCAGCCATCTGTTACACGGCTCTGGGATGTGTTGATTGGTCAGGTGGAGTGGGGTGAGTGCTTGGGCTGGGCTAAGAGAACTGGGAATGTAAGAGCTTTGGAGGAATTTGAACACAAAGTATGGTGGGGCTCAAAGTGACTCATAACCCTCATTGTCCCTTTAACATCATTTCTAACACGAGGTGTGCATGCACCAAGGTTTTTGACTGTCTATTTGGTTAACGTCATGGCCAAAAGATATTTAATATAAATAAAATAGATAAAGTCAAAAGAACAACGATAACGAGATAACAATAAATAAAACATATTTGCACCCTAATTAAATAAATGTCAATCATCCATATTTTTATGTCTTCCAGTCAGTTCTACAAAGATGTAACCTAGAATTTGTTAATAATGGCAAAAATGGAACCCTGTGACAGCATGTAAAGAAAGAAGGCAAGGGCCTAAAATGCAGCCTTGTGAGACACCAGAACCTAGTGACGCTGCTGCCAAGGAATACAGGCCGTACAGGCAGACAGAAAAGGTTCTCTCCAACAAATAGGATTAAAACCATTTAAGAATTTACACTTCCAACATGTACTTCCTACGCACAGCCCAAGGCACCATAGGAAGAGGTGGAGGCCGACTGTCAATATCGGGAGGCATTCCAGTGGGCCATTTTGTTAGTTGCACACTCCATATATTCACAACAGCTTGGGATGAAGCTGACTCATGTTACAAGGTCACATGTATGTATGCCTGCTGTCTTCCATGACTGGAGACATCAGTGCTGCCATAGAACCAGAAAACCACTCCCCCACATTATCACAGTCACTGATGTAAAAATGTAAAATCTATTCAAGAAAAATGTCTTTAGATTCAGATTTGTTATGGATATTATAAAACAGTGATGATGATGTCAAGGGAGATACTTTATGTATTGTACTGTATGTCCAGGCCTGTAAGTTGCAAAAGTAAGTCACATAAAACGTAAAAAACTTTCCTTGCTTTACAAGCACAGAGAGAACAAGCACAGACGCTGACGCTCTTCTTTGTTAACATGCTGCTCACAGTGCACCTTCTGTGAATACCGACAGTGTGTAATGGTTTGTTATCGTAACTGCATTAAGACTAATAGTTAGTGGGAACTTTTACGAAAACCTGAAAAAGTGGTCCTGGCTGCTCTGACCCCGACACACTCACAGGCTCTGGAGAGTAGTTTTCCGGATCCGATGGCACTGACTCAGGGAGGGCTGATGTGGAAACAGGAGGGTTCTGTCTGCAGACTTAGGCAATGAGGCACAGAAGCTGAATAGATGCCCTGCCACCGATTGCCTCATCCACCAAAAAGAACTACTTCCATGTCCACAGATGTGGGCTCTCTGATTCAGTACCATTCCCTTTCTGTGGCGCCATAAGGTCATTCACACATCGTAAAATAAATTAAAGTGATTGTTAAGATTTTTGAAGCTGAGGTACGGACTGCACTGTAAGCACCACCTTCACATTAAACCCAACAAGCTCACTCTCGGACTGGAAAAACAAATTTGAGCCATTGAACAAAGGGCTCGCCATACAGAATCTACACCAGCTTAGGTGTACACCATCTTATGAATATGTCAGACTTTAAAACCGGTTTCTCCAACAAGACTTATTTTAACTATTTGTTATACACAATTCATGTAATGTCCCCGATGATAAATACTCAAACGCACAACTAACTGACCCTTCTATATGTTCACTAACAGGTGTGAAGTTTTAGCAGGTAAAGCACAGGTGTTACAAATGACAATAACTCTGTTGAGTTCCTGTTAGTCAAGACAGTGGGACAACAAACCAGCGTGCACTCTGAAACCAAGGAGGCATCAGACATCATTCATTTGATTACAAACACCTGTGCTTTTCTCACTATGAGCCATCTGCCTCAGCTCCTTAAAAGGGCTTCATATAAACATAATAAATCCAAACCTGGCACATCTTTACAGTCCCTCTTCTTCTTGGACACTCAGGCAGCAAGACCCAGCTCTTTCAGCACGGCCCTACAAAATGCAGTAACAACAAAATCATCGTTTTTTTATAGACAGCTAGTCAGTCAAAAGATATAAAAAAATAATAAAAAATGCATGTACCAAACAACCAACTGATGAGATTAAATGAGATGAATCCATTATGAAATACTCATTACCAGTATAAATATATTTGAAATTATAAAGGTAACACTGTCTAACTTCACAGTATGGCTGCAACTAACTATTTCCATAATGGATTATTTTCTTAATTAACCAGAATAAACATCAGAAAATCTTGAAAAATGTTTACCAAACCTGGAAATGCTGATTTTCTCTAATGTATTGCTTTGTCCACAAAATAAAGTGATTCAGTTTCAATGATTTCTTTGTTATAGTGAGCAAATAAACCAGACATTAGAAAATATTCACATTGAAGAAGCTGAAGAAACAGAAAACCAGTTTTAAATATTGAAAAAAATACTCAAAATTGTTGACGATTAATCTAGTAATCAATTAATCGAGTTATAGTCTACTTCACATTAATTCACCTCCGTAAACCCAGAAACAACAACAAAAATACACATATTGTGTTAACATTTGCAAACATGAGGAGAACACAGGCTGTAAAACTGGCTGTGTTAGCTTTAGCTTAACAGGAACAGGAATTAGAATTAACAGTGGTTCCATTCAGTTTATGTGACAGTGAGCCAGCATACACCCCGACATTTAGGAAGCTAAATGGAACTCAGCCATCACTTAGTAAATGTTTTACACCTGTCAAAATGTCTGCCATGTGAGGGGCCCATTCACTCTTTCACCAGGACTCACTCACGACGGCCATTTCAGACACTCAATGCATGTAAATTCAAAACACATGTAACATTTAACTTAGTTAAGTCACCAGACTGTTACAGTGCAGCCGCCAGGGTTCTATTCATTTTTATAAGGTGTTATATGGTGCCAGTACCAAAGCTGGGAACTCACTCAAAGTACTCATTTTGCTGCGTGTCACAGTAAACTAGGGCTCAACTCACCTGTAGAACATGTGCAAAGAAGCAGCGCCGTCTCTTGCGTCACGTTCCTCCTCGGCGCTCACTTTGGAACTGTTTGTCACGTGCGGACAGCTTCTTCTACTGTGCCGGCGTCAGCCACTGACACAGCGCCCTCTGTTAACGACACTGAGCACTGCAGGTAATTAAATAATTCTGCATCCCAATCCAGGTTGTGTGTGTGGTTTTTTTAGAGCTGCTGTTGTAGCATTTTGTTTTACGATGGTAAAATCACCTTCACTCGAAACCCATGGATGTTAATCAGGGCCGGCTCAAGCCTGTATGGGGCCCTAAGCAGAATTAGATGTTGGGGCCCGCATCCTCCATCTGGGAGTAGACAGAGCTTGATTATTACTGATACAAATGCAACACTATGAATTGCATTTTCATCAATTTTTTCATTATTTTTTTTTTAACCTTAGAGGGCAGTAAATTCACAAAAGTGGCCTAGTATTAATTTGCAAGTGAAGCCCTAATGCTGGTGATACTGAACTTGAATTAAACTGTTTAAAGTAAACTAGTTAAATGAATTTGGTTTTCAAAATTTAGAACACATGTGCAAAAGTGAGCAATCTTCAATTCCAAAATAAAACCAAAAATCTTTCCTGTTCTCCCTGTTACTGGTTCATGGACTTCCTGGCAGGTGCTGCGATTGCGGGCTGATGCTGACTCACCTGTGGCAGTGTTGGCTCACTGAGTACTTAAGCTGAAATATGAAACCTTTTCATATTATATTATTACATATTTCATTTATTCATTCATCTTCTACTGCAGGGGGGGCGCTGGTGCCAATCCCAGATCAAAACATTTTGTCAGTTACCAATGATTTGTCATCATTTGGTAAGAAAAGTGTTATCATGATTCTACAGTCACGTCATATTTTGGAGTTATGTATGTAATGTACAGTATAGAACACATTTACAACCAATAATATTAGATTCACATTTTTGTTGTATCATCATAACTTAAATGATGTCATCATTATAAAATATTATTGCATGGGGCATTGTTGAATATGTCCTTGAATCGGTCATCAAAACTTTTTTAACTTTAAATAAGTGGCTGTTGAGGAAAGGCAACTCACAGACCTCCAAACCCAAACTGAGAGAATAAAAATAACAAAGTCTCAGGAGAACTGAGGTGTATTTACTAAGTGTTGGTGATAAAGTTTCAAGGTGAATTCTTTGTCAGTTTATCACGCCTCTGAAGTCTCAGTCGTTAGGTTTCTATTCACTGAGAAATAAAGACCTGGAAATAACTTCATTCTCCAGAGCCACTGCATTCCGACAACACTGACAGTGAGAGCGCATTAGTGCAGCTGAATGATGTGCATGAGCAAAAAAAAAACACCTCAATCATTTGCAACAACATCCTGGAGGTTATATTTGTAGTGACAGTTTTTTGGGTCAGGGGGATGAGGTGGGCAAACTCAGGAGGGCCTTTATTGTCCGGATGGTGACGGTTTTAGCTTTGAGACGCCGAAATGGAAACATTTGAAATACGAATGAGTCACATGTGCCGGTCACAGGATGGGCGAGACGAGAAAACACGTCCATACATATACAGTTTGTGAGGAAATAAACATTTCATCACATTCAACACACTCACAATAGATAGATAGATAGATAGATAGATAGATAGATAGATAGATAGATAGGTAGATAGATAGATAGATAGATAGATAGATAGATAGATAGATAGGTAGATAGATAGATAGGTAGATAGATAGATAGATAGATAGATAGATAGGTAGATAGATAGACAGACAGACAGACAGACAGATAGATAGATAGATAGATAGATAGACGGACAGACAGATAGATAGATAGACATATAGAATTTTAGCATACTAGCTGATAGATAGAGAGCTTGCTAGCTAAAATGATAGCATGCTAGCTGATAGATAGAGAGCTTGCTAGTTAAAATGATAGCATGCTAGCTGATAGATAGAGAGCTTGCTAGCTAAAATGATAGCATGCTAGCTGAGAGATAGAGAGCTTGCTAGTTAAAATGATAGCATGCTAGCTGATAGATAGAGAGCTTGCTAGCTAAAATGATAGCATGCTAGCTGATAGATAGAGAGCTTGCTAGCTAAAATGATAGCATGCTAGCTGATAGATAGAGAGCTTGCTAGTTAAAATGATAGCATGCTAGCTGAGAGATAGAGCGCTTGCTAGCTAAAATGATAGCATGCTAGCTGATAGATACAATAGATAGCAGAGGTGGAAAGAGTACTGAATATCTACTCAAGTGCTATCTGGATAAAATTTTACTTAAGTACAAGTAAAAATACTGGTCTAAATATGTACTCAAGTTAAAGTTAAAAAAAAGTAGCTGTTTAAAATGTACTCAGAGTAAAAGTTACTGAGAAAATAAAATATGTAAAGGCACCATTGCTCCCTGGGCGCTACTCAGTGTGGCAGCCCACTGCTCCTAATTCTAGGATGGGTCAAATGCAGAGAAATAATTTCCCTAAGGGGATTAATAAAGTATATATTTTATATTCTATTCTATTCTATGTAGCTCTTATTTCTACCCAAATGTTTAAATGCACTTATTGTAAGTCGCTTTGGATAAAAGCGTCTGCTAAATGACATGTAATGTAATGTAATGTAACTTACTTTTAACAATTAAGGTGCTGAGAAAATAAAATATGTAAAGGCACAATGTATCAGTCAAATTGGGTCAAAGGTCTTTTCACCTTCTCTGGTGCGTGAATTTTTTTTAATTTAAATTCAGGCCAACTTTTCTTAGTACCCAACCCTAACAGATGAAATTACAAATTATAAAAAAATACTTCAAGAAGTAAAGAAATGGAAAAACCTACTCAATTACAGTAACGTGAATAAATGTAATCAACTACTTTCCACCTCAGATAGATGGATTTTTAACATGGAGTAGACGATGTAGGATGATCACAGTACAGTATTTACATTTGCTTTCTGCTCTGAGGTTTGACACTCCATCTGGCAAAGTGTAAACTGACATTGCCGTGTGTCCAGTTGGACGCAGGAGGCCTGACAGTCTTTCTTGCTCCAAATGGTGACATGTTTCCATGTGTGGCAAACAGGCTGCCGCAAGAAACACGACACCTGTTGCTCTGGTCCAATTACCACACTCTGCCCAAGCAGACATAGTATGGATTTTCAGATTTTCTCTCCTAGTAAATCAGTCGCGTCGCCGCATAGAGCAAATCTTATGACGCACTCGCACGGAATCAAAAGGAGTGACTCCTTCACTCCTTTTGATTCCGTGCGAGTGCGTCATAAGATTTGCTCTATGAAAGAGAATCGGTACTCATGAGTATCATGTGTGCGCCACTGAGGAATGGCTTCCATCTGTCCGCTCCGATGAGTGGAGCGATGCAGTTCCACACAGGAAATGGTCACTCTGGACGTTCGCCAGAACGACATCCTTTCTGGTTCCCTTCATGTGTTTGGGGAAGCGAGGGCTGAGTGGAGGAGTCCAACGCCAACTGTTGCAATGTGCAGTTTTACCATTAGATGTCACTAAGTGTTACACACGGGTCCTTAGAGAGTTAAGGAGCTCCTGGGAACCTTGTTCTACAACTTCAGGGTTCAGGTTTTGGTCTGATCTGGGTCTTTCTAACTCTGTATTTGTTAAGATTTGGGATATCATTTACAGGTCAGACCCAGAGATGAGCAGAGGCAGGTAAAAATGTAACAGATTTATTTGAAAAAAGCTTAACACAAAGTCCAAAAGGACTTATCCTTTAGAGAAGGTAAACAAAGTACGGACTGGTCCGGTGATTAAACAAGGCCAGGTGTTCCCAGGGACAAGGCTTTATGCAGGGAAAGTGGTTAGCAGTGGTGGTTCCAAGTGGCTGTGGCTCTGCGGTCCAACACGTTTGTGTTCTCTGTAAAAATGGCAAGACTTCTGTAGAAAGGCGAGTGAAAAAACACAAGCGCGGAACTGCTCAACCAAAAATGGCGCAGAAGACTGGAGCTCAGTGAAGTACTCAGTGAGCCAACACTGCCACAGGTGAGTTGCATGATCAGCCCGCAATCACAGCACCTGACAGGAAGTCAGCAACGGGCAAAACAGGAAAGACTACAAAATAAAAGCATTACCCTCACAGCTCGTACAACAGGTGGACATGACAGGGTGTAGGAACATCTTGACGAGGTTCAAAAGAAGCATCACCTTGAGGGAAACCCCTCTCAAGAATTTCAGGGTCCGATCAACGTCATGACTTGTTTTTAAGGCAAAGCAAGGCCTTAGGGGGGGGTCAGCTTTCTGAAGACGTTTAAGATCTTCGCCGTTGCAGTTTCCTGTGCCTACGATATCGTCTTCTTCAGCTTATGAACTACTGACTTCTTAATGCACGATAAGATACTTGCTACTCAGATGTGAAAAAAATCTACTGAGAAGTCTGGAACACTAAAGTCTGGACAAGTTTAGAATTTTGTAATGGAAAATGTGACACTATTTTAAGTAAATACACTGTGGTGCAATTATAGGACACATCAGATAAGAATGGAGTAAGGTACGGTCAGACTTCTGGCAAAGATTAAACTGGAGCCAAGTCATGAACCTGAATATGAAATATAGGTGTTTGTAGCTATTACCACAAAGTGGAGAAGAAGAAGAAGATGAAGAAGAAGAAACTGGCAGAGCAAATGACCTGAAAGCAAACATATTTAAAGGATTATCCCCTGTCATCCACAAACACTCTACCTAATTCCCCCCCGGTCTTGTCATCTGGACCCCCTGTGGAGGACAAATGACCGTTTTCCAGAGTCACAGCTCTATTCCATGATGTCAGGAAGATGAAAAGATTGTAATCGTAATGCGCTCAGGAAGAATTACGCACAACTTCCAGTGGTTTCGCTCCATTTTCCCATGAACTAAAGGTTAGAATTTTGTTTGGCTATAAAAGCACCTTTAGTGACTGCTGCCGGAGACAGAGAAATTACAGGGTTGGATACAGAGATGACGGTGAAAGATAAATTAAACATAGCAGAAATATTTAATGTCACTGGCGGTTTGAAATCCCTTGTAATTATCTCCACGTTTGACCCATACGGCAACATGAATATACAACATGTGCACCTATTAATACAGAAAGAAACAACCTTGAGGTGATCAACACTGGAAGGAAGGAATAAAAGCAGAGTGATCTTCTTAAATACAGTGCAAAATGTCAACATTTGTGGCAGACTGCCTTTTTGGCTTCGACTTGTTCTGAAAGGAAACACTGGCATCCAGTGGCCACACATATTATCACAGACACATGATGTTAAAATAAATAAATTAAATACTGCTTACACTATAACACCACTGCAACAGGTAAATCATTAGGTGGTGAATGTGTAACGTGTCTGGGAAAATGTGCAATAATCGATGAGACATTTGTGTAATGTTTAATTAGGTTTCAACACATTGGTGCAGGTTTTCTGAGGGAACTGAATATTAAGCTTAGTTATATGGACTGGATAAGTGTGTCATTACATCCACCTGTGCTTTCTTTACATATTTTCTACCATGGGTGACGATAAATGATTATTTTTATCTTATCTTATGAGACACTGGGTTTTTTGTTCATTACTGAAAACATTGCTGCCAGGGTTTACACGAGATGATCTCAAGAAAATGATTAATTTTTTTTTACATTAGAAACTGGAAACTAACATTCATTTCTCACTCACTCACGTTGCCCATCACAGAAGCTGAGGAAGCTGCTGGTGTGCTGCTGTCACGTCTGGTCAGTTTGTGTCACTGGGATAAATACTAATAACATTTAACCCTTTAACATCGAACCATAAGAGGGCCAGAAAATATGCTTTTGTTCATTTTTCCAGAATAACTTTCAATATCTGGCAGTTATTGACAATTTACTGCATGATAAACTAGTGTTTAACAATTTAAAATGAATAAAAACAAAAAGGTTTATTTAGAAAGAAACCAAACCCTGCAGTTGTATACAAATAACATATTTTACATGTCAAATTAGACATTTTAACAGTAAAAATAGTCTCTCAATGTGCAAAAAACTACAGTAATGTGAAAACTTGTCATAACTCTCATGTTCCATGAAGTCAAATCACTGATTTTCTCCATGGACTTTGGTGCCGGGGGAGTAATCAGTTCACAAAGGGACAGAAACTTCAGTTTCCAGCCATGAAATGGTGAGCTGTAGAACATATTCTTAAGCTATTGTAGCTTAAATTGTGTGTTAAATGGCTGGTTCTCGGCACAGTGGGTGCACACGTGTCAGTATGTCATGCAGCCACACTTCCAGTGTAGTAACGTGTGTGCAGTTCAGTCCCGTAACCTGAGGGAGTCACTGTTCCGATGCTGTTTCAGTGTATGATGGCATCTTAGCAACAGTTCATGTGCAGATTTCCTCCTCGGCCTGGGAACTAAACTGCGGCTTCAGTCGAGGACGTCCAGTTTTCTCAGTCTGCGCTTTCACGGAAATCTCTGTCTCTAAGAACTCGTAAGCTTTTATTTCCATCTTATTAAACGAGGTTTGGAGGGGAAGCAATCTCATGACATCACTGGAGTGCTATGGATGACAGAATTCAGAGAAAATGTTTACGGCGTCACATTCCTGCAGCGTGCGTGTCTGCATTTTTCATCACTCCGCGAAGCTGGTGAGGGCACAGAAAATTGCTGTCCATAAAGGTTTATTATGACAATTTCAAACTTTTATAGTAGAGTAGAGCGATGATGTCACAAGATTACACGAAGCTTAAAAGTCATGTGTTGCCTCTATTTTATTATAAATAGTAACGTACATCTAAAAAAATGCTTCAACCTGCTTCTCTAGCCGTAATGAAACTTTAAATTAATTAAAGTGCTCTGGTCGACATTTATTTCACCATTAATATAGATTTCTAAACCTATTTACCTGAATTTAAAAGTCATGTATTTTGTCTTTTTGAGAACAGGAGGGGAAGCTGGAGGAAGTCTTTGCTCTGCCCTAAAATACTGGTGCCACACTGACATCTAGTGGTAATAAATAATGCAGGGTATACAGTGCGTCACCAAGTTCCCATGGCATCAAAAAGCCTTTGTTATTATCAAAATAGCATGTGCTGATATCTATTTGTTCATGACAAAAAATGGTCAGTGAAAAAATATTGGCTTGCATAACAGTGTGTGTGTGTGTGTGTGTGTGTGTGTGTGTTTGGTCAGCGATCCAGTGCCGGTCCAGCTGTCCAAACTACATGAAAACACACAACAATAGGAACATACAAAAAACGCTTCCTGGTCCAGCGAGCGTTGCCATGACTACAGTTAATTTTATAGAAACAACATGCAGACTCCATGCAGAAAGCACCTTCGGGGTCTTCTTGCTGCAAAAGGCAAGATTGCTGCCCACTTTCACTGTATTTCTGTCTGTTTGTTATTATGGTATGTTTGTCTGAAACAGGTCTCTGTATAAACAAAGGTTTTATCCATGAAACTGTAACACACTTCATGCGGATGTGACATCACTCCCATACGTTGAGACGCACGACTTCCAATATCCCGAATTCCCCCCGTCTACGTGACGACAAAGCGCACGCGTTTGATTTGTACTGCTTTTTTTTAATGTGTTGTTTTCCATCAGAAAGAGTAAAAGCCAATACAATGTAGCAAACCAAAAAAAAAAAAAAAAACATAACAAAGCTCTATACAGGCATAGTAGCTCATTCACACACACATTCTACAGTCCAGACTGATCTGTCAGAGAGTTTGTTTTTCCACCAGAGGCTTCAACAACATTCAGTTTGAACGAGAGGACGCTCGTCCTCTCAGTTTTACATCTTTGTAGGCAAAAATATAGATTCATTCTGTCGCACACTGTATCAGCTGAGTCAAGACATGAGGTGACGGTTAAATATGGGCATCCTTCAGAAAAGGCCGGCTGTACGACGTGTGGGGACGCGGTGGACAGGTTACAGTCAACAGTGGAAAGCTTACGAGCAGACTCGGAGCGTGCAGACCCTTGCTCATAAATAATGGAATCTTCTAGTTGGGATATAAAGGCTGTGTAAGTGCTGTATTTTATTTATTTTATTATTTATACGCTTTTAAGAAATACATTTGAGTTAATGTGGATCCCAGCACTGAGCCTCATCTAATTATTATTATTATTGTACATCATGCTGCCAAATACTTCTACTGCAAAATGAACGTCTTTGTTTTAGTTCTAAAAACTCCCCCCCCCCCCAAAAAAAACAATCAAACCCGCCCCGAAATTACAGCTAAAACACTGTATTAGAATTAAAGTGGTTTCCTTTGCAATGATCCTTCTACACCACATGAGGGCAGCAGCTACTGCCGCCTGAACACGAGGGGTCAGGGTCTCGACGACACATCAACAACTCCACATGATGTCGTCTTTCTGTAAAAACACAGCCGCTAATACTTTTTAACATTTTAAGTGCTAAACTTGGACAACTTGTATTTTATGTCTCTAGGCAGGTTTAAGTTAATTAAACAAATGTTGGCATCATGTTAAGGACAACTCCAATTTGGACTTCAGTAACAACAACAACACGCGTTCATACAAAATATCCCCTCCCCAGCCCCATATTTCCTTTTCTTTTTTAAAAAAAACAAAACAAAACATCACCAAGGAAACAAAAGAGTGTTAACAAAAGGAAAGTAAATGATGTGACCAAATAAAAACATTCAGAAAAACAACAACAACAGTGATACACTTGGAAATGCACGCACTTTACTTTACACCTTATCGTATAATGACGTCGTAGCCAAAAATGTTTTCTTCTCGCCGTCAGTAATCCCGATGTATACTTTTATAATACATGAATACAAGATAACATAGAGCAAACAAAGCAAAAAAATAAAAATAAATATCTTAAGTCACGGTTTGGAAGTTTTTTTTTGTTTTTTTTCTTAATATATATATATATATCTATATATGTATATGTATAGCTTACTTTTGGGTAGGATGTGTATGTGTGTGTGTGTGTGAGCTTGAAGAGCAGAATAACGGGATAAGTAACACCTCTTGGCCCTTTAGCTGTGAGCGTAATAGTGTGGCTAAGTGCAGACTGAACGCAGGACAGTGCAGACAGGAAGCTTGTCCCCGTCCCAAAACCATGATGTCATCACATGGACGCAGAAGATGGGACGACAAGTTCGACGACACCGAAAAATGGAAGGACTTTCGGGAGCAACATCCTTATTTTCAAAGTCTGACTATTTGCATATTTAAGACGGCCTTGGATGAATATTCCTCCTTTTTTTCTTATGTTCTTTTTTTTTAAAAAGCTCTGCATTACAAAAAAGTCAGGCACCAAAATGTCATCTAGAACAGTCCTACTCTTAAAGCAGCCGAGAATATTTACACACGTCTCACCCGCTCCAGCACAAAAACGCGTCCGGGGGACGTCGATCGTGCGTTGGTTTTGCGAGCGAGCGCAGAATTGAGCTACAGTATCAGTACATACAGAAAAAAAAACAAAAAAATAGTTCAGTATTCTTTTTTTTTTTTTTGATTAAGCAGCCATATTTGTTTTTTGTTTTTTTTACAAAAGAATACTTCTGACCCCCGGACGATGGCACGCTACACACGACACCCTGACTACTTTTAAAAAAAAAATTAAAATAAAAAAAATCTTTGGTTGAGCAGTCAAAAAGCCTGATAGATATAACAGATATATACGATCCACCTTTACCTTTACATCATACAACTTGACTTCTTCTTTAAAAACAAGAAACACATGAGAAAGAAAAATGACACAAAAGAATATTTGCACACATAATGTCATTCCCTCTTCCTGTTACCCTGCCGGGGAGGATCTCATCGCCTCCCGTCCACATTGTCACACACACACACAGCCACTTCCCATCCTGCACTTCCTCTGGTCCATTCTGGAGTCCGTCCAAGAAGAAAAAGCACATGCATGCAAGCCACACACACTCATACACAGACGCACACTCATACACAGACACACACCACACACGCACGCACACGCTTGCCATGGAGAGCATGAAAAATAAAGTGAAATGCTTAAATTGTCCGAAAAAAAAAGAGAGGAGAGAAAGTAGATTGCGTGTCTGTGGTTAAGAGAGGAAAGGAAAAAAATAACCAAAGGCCTTTTTTTTTTTTTTTTTTTTTAAATGGAGTCAAAAGCGCCAGGGTCAGCTGACAGCGCTCAATGTTTCTGCGACGTGATCATCTTGGAGACGAAGTTGACGATGGCGCTGGCGGGCTGGTCGGGGTCCATCTCGGCGAAGAGGTGGCTCACGTTGTCGGTTGTGCTTCCCTGTTTGCGCGCCACGAAACCAAACAGCCTGGGAAGGACACGACGAGAGACATTATATCAACAAATATCAAATTATAGAATAAAACACAATAGTTCTCCAGGATTTTCCTCCAAAAACAGTCCAAAAACATGCAGATTTGGGGATTAGGCAAATTGGACACTCTAAATCTCCCAGTCCCTTTTCCAAGCCAGAGGATTCAATAATCGGACATAAACCTGCTGACATTCTTATCCAATCAAACTCAGAGGTGTCCCGCCCCCTTCTAACCCCACCAATTAGTTGTCACTCAAACACTGTATTACAATTCCATTCAATAGTATTTGTCTAAGAAAACAAAATGTGACATGGAGGTGAATGACATACTATTTGTGTTGTGTTTATTGCAAAATGGGAGTTGTGAATGCCGTCGTATTGTAAATTGGTTGAAGGTTGAAGTGTTAAAAATCAGATGGGATTGACCATGACCTTGTGTGGAATTCTTTGGTTTTGCTGCCTTTTATTTCTTTAAATAAACATGTAACTAATAACCATTCACATTTTAAATTGGTTGAGGGTGAGGTGGTTCTAAAGATTCTGGGGACAAAATTGTCTTCATATGTCTTCATATTTCCTAGTCTTACATATAGACTTTAACACATGGTTTACTTACTTAGCTGCACCTCCGTCCGTCTTCTTCCACCTGAAAAGTTAAAATAGTATTAATATTTGAATAAAAGACAACATGTCAGAGTCAATGTTGCACAGGGACTGTAAGGTAATTTTTTTTAACACACTTGTAGCTTAAACCAGAAAATCTTTCACGTTTCTGTACTCACTTTCTGTCCTGAGGGTCGATATCACAGAACGTGACAGTGTTGCTGGGGTAGTGGCGTCTGAAGAAAAGCCTGGAGCAGAAAAAAAACACAAGTCACATCAAAAGGTGTGTTTCCATCAGGCCGGAATTATGCTCATCATTTCATTTGCTTATTAAAACACGTGAATGGAAACACCGAAAATGTACGTGGAAAGGTTGGTAAGAGTTGACTGAAACGTCACTGAAACATGGCCGACAAGAGCAGGTATAACTCATCCTCGTCTGCGACGCAAAACAAACGTCGGATTTGAGTCGTTGACAGACGTGCTGATCCTTTGATCCTGTGTTAGCATTTATTTATTGCCTCCGATTGTGTGTGTGTGTGCGTTGTGACTCGTGTCGATACTCGCTCAGACGCTGATACCGGCTCAGACGTCAGCTGAGCTACGTCTGCCGACCAGATCTCCACATGTGAAGCCTTGTTTTTACTCACGCGAGACACCAATGGCGCGGACTTCAGCACAAGAGTGTGTGTGTCAACAGTAAAGAAACTAGAACTTGATAAACAGGAAGTTATGTTGGTAACGTTGAAATAGAAAAACACTATAACCTTCTCAAAACTCAAATAAGCTACATTAAAGACACCAAGTTGGCGAGACTGTTGTTTGGTCTGTTTGCATAGTGATGACTTTTATTTTTCTTTCCTTTCCCCTGGTTCATTCTCTCTATTTCTCTGGTTGTATAAATTATAAATTGATTATTTTCATTAATCATTGGGTCCAGAAAATGACTCAGTTTAAATGATTTCTTTGTTAAAATGGAGCTATTAAATGGAAAAATTCACATTTAAGAAGCCTGAAAAAACCTGAAAACTTCTTTTAGTTATTTAGTAATCGAATAATATTCGATTAATCGAGTAATTGTTTTCAATTTTTGGTGTAGCAGCGTTCTGAAACGATGTGTTTACGGGAAACATTTTGTTACATTTCTGTGTTGGGTACAGCTAACTGCCTAGGAGGCATCCATAGTTACAACTATTATTAATATAAATTAATATTAATAAATATTATTAATATTCAGAGGTTGCACAACACAGCGCCCCAACAAGGTTTGGACACCATGGTGATGGAGATGATGCCGTTACTGGCGTACACAACTTTGCCCTGGACGCACACACAGCATCCACACTCACTTCCTCTGGTTGTCGGTCAGCGTGATGCCTTGCGAAGACACCTTGAAGTGCACGACGGTGGCAGTGGGCGAAGAAGCAGCGGCCAGTGTCTCGGAAATGGCCTTGGCGACGGCCTGGGGGCCCGTCAGCGACTCCATCTCCACCGAGTTGATGTAGAGCACGTTGCATGCTGGGAAGAGAGCGCAGACATTTCAGGAAAACAGACAACAAAGATAAATAATAATAATAATAATAATAGAAACCTGTAAAATGTTAATCGTGACGTCTGCCAATGACCTGTTCATGCAAACGTGGTGTCTCATTAGAGAGCATGCTTCCCGGAAACAAAGCTCCATCCAAATCATTCCACATAAAACATTCTGCTTGTTACAGACGGACTCGCTGGGTGCTACTGTTAAAGGGGCCATTCTTCTTCTTCTTTTTTATCTTGGTTTTAGCAGGTAAAAGCATACACAGACAGACAGACAGACAGACAGACAGGCATGGGATGCACATTCCTGATGTGAAGCATCCAAATAAAAGTGCACAGGGTTTACCATGGGAATCAGCAGGGGCCCTCTGCACTGGGATAACAAGGATGTCACGGTGATAGGAGAAGTGAATAAGACGATTCAGGACATGTTAGCTGTGTGTTTTCATCACACGGTGTATAATCAATCGTCAGGCTGTGTTGGCTGTGATTTGAATTTCATAAACTGAGAGTGGTATGGAAAAAAAAACCCAAAAACAATAATAATAAGAATAACAATAATAATAAGAGGACAGGAGTCCATGTTTTACCTGCTCCTTGCTTCAGCTGCTCAGCCACAGGATTGGTTGGTGCGACCACTGGAGCTTCCTCTATGAGATCTGAGGAAAATGAAGGGGAGGGAACGTTTGCAGTTTAATTTAAGCCACATTCACGGAGTCACAGATTAATCAATGTGCATTTTTTACACTACATAATGTGCTGTCTTGTGATGGGAAGTCATTCATATAGAAAACACTTGGTTTTCTTAGCCTTACAATAAGCCTTTTATATGTGCAGTACTTCAGGAAAGGGCCTTGATTTATGGAAGCTGCAATCTTGCTACAGCAGGAGGAACGGACAAACAGGAGTGTGTGTTTTCCTTGTTAAAGTGGGAGATTTCTACTCAAATAAAGCAGCATCAAGTGTTTAACGGCTGATATATGCATTTAACACTATTACGTTCGCCCACAGGCGATTGTATAGTATTATTTATTACTTTCACATGGACAAGAGTACATATTGTTTATGTTCACTGAAGACTGTTAGTCCTGTGTTGGTAATGTACTTTATATGATACACAATCATGGGTTTTCACAAAGTTGATTTGAATTGAAACAGTTGGAAAATCTTCACTGAAGGACAACTATAGTGACCTTCAGTGTCAAAAACGCACCAAATTTAAATAAATAAAAATTCTACAGTGTCAGAAACATCGTAGGAGTTCTGAAAAAGTCTGAAAAATCTGTCGTAATAAAAAAACTTCTTTAAAATGAACTCTGCATTTTATGGCCTCTGTCATCGTACGACTTTAAATAATACAATTGAAATCTGATGTTTTCTTTGCTTGGACGCACAGACCTGTGGCAGGGATGAGCAGTTTGCACGGCAACGCCAGTGGCGTGATAGCATGTTGATAAACCAATGCAGAGAGACAACCTGGAGAAAGAGACAAATAGACACGTAAAGATCCGCCCCTTCCTCTCGTCTACAGCTCACATTGACGTTTGTGACAAAAGACGAGAGAAATTCTGCTGTACGATTTCTAACCTGAGAACAGCAGGGAAAGGACGAGACACACGTTTACAAAAGTCGGCACGCCTCAGTTTGAATGTGAGAAAGCATGTACAGAGCACACACGCACGTGAACATCATTCCAGTGTAATTAGAAGAGTTAGATCACTTCAGTCAATGCTATCATTACAGGATCAGACATCACATGAGTTGGAAACGGTGCAGAAAGAAACACACACACACACACACAGGCAGACACGGAGAGGAGAGCTCATGTTTTGACGTTTCCCCACAAACTTATTATGACATTACTAAGCTGTCAGTAAACATGTCAAATGTAAGAGGGGGGTGGAGTTGTTTATTTTTCTTCTTCTTACCAA
Source organism: Solea solea (assembly GCF_958295425.1). Classification (NCBI taxonomy): domain Eukaryota; kingdom Metazoa; phylum Chordata; class Actinopteri; order Pleuronectiformes; family Soleidae; genus Solea; species Solea solea. The sequence goes on from NC_081135.1 coordinate 33,734,860, forward strand.
AGTAAGGCTCGTTGGGACAACCCTTCAGCTTCACTCCTTTGGAGCTGCTCTCGATCAGGAAGTGCCTCACCAGCTCGTTGGCATTGTCTCCTGTAGAAAAACAGTGTGAGTAACACACAGAAATCCACTTTAAAACAACGTGCATTCATATTAAAGCTATGCAGTAGACATCCGTTAAGTACCTTCTTGATTAGCTGCATTTCATGCTGTAAAAACACGCAAAATTAATACATTTATTTACGTGTTTCGCACACTACCTTTCTTGTTCTGGTGCACAGTGGGTGGGGGGCAGGCCACCTTCATAGCCAGGCCGTAGGCCCCTCTGAACGAGTGACTGTCCCGAATTATGAAGGCTCCGGGCTCCTTCTCTCTCAGCAGGCTAATCGCTGTAACAAAGGCAGCATTCGGTTACCTTGTGTAGCCACGCTAGCGGCGGGGGTAATTAGCTCCACCAAATTAGTGCATATCTAAGTGTCTCAGCAATTAGGCACATTAGACGGACGGATCTCGTACGTTCCACTCGGAGAGAGTCGGCATGTTAGAAAACATCACAGCGGTAGTGGAAGATAAATTAAAGAAAACAAAAAAAAACAAAACCAAAGTGTGAGGTGAAATGATCCTTTGTTTGATGAAGTTGCTGCCAGTCTGTATTTCATTAAAGCTACAACTTCTAGCATTACACTCAGTCTCAGACACGCCATTGTTCCGAGGAGAAGTGCCTCAGATCCATTACTTCACTGTTTAGTTCAATGCCTCAGTCTGTCCACATGTGACAGTTTAAGGAAGGAAGATGGATGAGATGAGCAACACATGCAGATGTTCCCTAATGCTCTACATATGCTGTGGCTTGGGACTAAGTATAAACTCTGCCTGTGTGTGTGTGTGTGTGATGTCATTGCAGTGGGGCCTGTGCTTATGTTTAGCATGCTATAATCGAGGACGGAGCCATGAGCGAGTGGAGATGAGGCGACCAATAGCCGCTGACTTCACAAACCAAAATACATAAACCGCTAAGTGTGCATTTGCATCTGCATACATATTCATCACTGCATGTGTGTGTGTGTGTGTGTGTGTGTGTGCTGAATATGCACTTACGATGTAAAATTCAACTAAAGGATTAAGATTCAGACACATTTTAGTTACTCAGTTATACATCGCAGGGTTAAAAAAACACTAAAATGAAAAAAAAAGAAACAAAATAATCCCCTACATGTTTAAACTGTTGGTATTCTGCTGGTCTACAGCTATTTCTCCTGTTACACGGTGCCTTGCACAAGAAAGAGGTGTAACAACTCAAAAGATGTGTCGTTTGTCCGCTGTAGAGCTGACACTGCTGCTGATATGAATATAGGGTCAGGAAAAACTATAATTCATTCAAATAATGTCATTACACTAATTATTGGATCTTCAATTTCTGCCAGATTAATAATTTCACCTATATTTTACACACTGTACCCCGAAGGACAACCATAAACCATAATGGCAGAAGCCTATATTGAGTGATAAAAACATTACCCATTTGGACAAAGACCTAATGAAACGCTTTAAGTGAAGCCTCTGCTGCAAAACATTTGGAGGTAATTTAAGGGGAAAAATCTTTTTTACATGGTCAGTCATGCTCTGTGCTTCCTTACCTTGCTCTCTGGAAATGTCTGGCTTGTACCAGAACTTGGACGTGTCTTGGACAAACTTGACGTTCAGTCTGCTCTCAGGACTTCCGTCTACGACGAAAACAAGAAAAACAACATCACAGAAATGTACAGACTGTACATTTGCCTTGATAAATTACCAGTTTAGACAGTTCAAGTGTGTAGGATTTAGGATAAGGATAATATAATAATATAGGATAAGGCATTTTGCGGTTGCACAGTTGCCATGAATGAATCCCTCTAACTTCTCAATACCTTTCTCTTTGTATAAGAAAACTTAAATTATATGAGGTTTTTAATCTCAGTTGGACATTTTTCTGGTTAAATAAGAATGCAATGGTCTTCAGGTTCTGATAAACCCTACATATATTCTTTAACATACTCAGTTGTGAAATATAATTGGTGTTTACATCTAGTTTGTTCATCATGCAAGTGCATCAATGTCACAAAGTCAGCATCTTAAAAACTAACCGTACACTTGATATTCGACATGACAAACACATTTTAAAGACAAGGACATAGACCAATAACTGTATACACATTTGGAAAATCTGTGAGGCACCAACAACTTCTTGCAATTACCAAGATTTCCTGCAATTACCTGTAATCTGTATCTAGTCCTGCATTATGGATTGTGCTAGTAATTGTCCACCACAAACCCATGGAAAAGGCTGCCAACGAAACTCTTTCATCATATTTCTCCAATCAGCATCTGGATTTAACAGTGATTATATTTCGCGGCGCAGTTACAGTTACTGCAAGACATTGGCTATGTCATCATGTCATGCCCACCACAGTGAGTCAAACTCACTATCACATCACTGCGAATAAAAGAGAAAACCCTCTAAAGGGAGTTGCCAGTCCCTGAGCAGGAGGATGGTGCTGCACAACCAAAGCCCACTCCTTCAACAGATAGAGGGGGAAAGAAAAGGCAGCTGGCAGAACCTCTACAGACCCAGTCGTAAGTACTATTCACTTACACACCCACACCGTTAAATCCCTTTAAAGAAAAACACTAGAGAACATAGGTTGAGTCCTTACCGGGCATATTGAACCTGGAGAAGTCAGAGAGGGTGTGAAAGTAGCCGAGTGTGTTGCCTCCGCTCGGTGGGGTCATTATCTTCCCGTTCACCGTGCCATACGACAGACCTCCATTTGGTCTGTCACCGCTCGACATGCGCCTCTTCTCTGGAAGCTGTGGCTGAAAGCTAGAGGCCGGGCTGCCCTGCCTGAAGCCTATACCCATCCCCATCGTCCCTCCATCCTGGTAGCCTGCAGGTGAGATCGGGAAGGAGGGAGTGGGCGGTCCCTGGTAGCCCGAGGAGCTGCTCTGTCTGGAAAGGTTCCCGTGTCGCTCGTCTGGCGTGGTGTACCCGCTGTGTATGGGGTGACGGTCCAAACTGGGGCTTCTCTGGGACACCTGTGTCACAGACGGGTGTCGGCCCAAAACCGGACTTCCCTGGGGGTGTGTGACGGATGGCTGCCGGCTGAGTATGGGGCTGCCCTGCAGGGGCTGGCCCAAGGACGGCTGTCTGCTGAGGACAGGGCTTTGATGAGGCCCCTGACCCAATGAGGCCTGTCTGCTGAGGACTGGGCTATTTTGAGCTCCATGAGACACATGCCGGCCGAGGATGGGACTGCCACCTGGCAGGAGACTTGGCATGCCCACATCATAACCATTAGCTGGTGATGTTTTCTGACCCATGACAGAACCATTCTGATTAGCAGTGGAGCACTGCTGGAAGGCGGGACTGTGAGTGGAACCAAGGATGTTGATCCGTTGCAGTGCATGGGGACCTCCTTGGCTGTGTGTGGTCTGGGAGGCGTCTGAGGTTGGAGGGCTCGGATCTGAAGACACATAGCTCCCCAGTAGGGTGTTGGGACCAAGGTAGGACAGTGTAGGAGTAGTAGTGCCAAGGTAGGAAGAGGCTGGGGAGCTGGAATCCAGGTAGGAAGAGGTGGGAGTATGTACAGCTTGATATGAGGGGGTTGGAGTGGGGTAGGCACTCTCTGTAGCATGCGAGCGGAAGCCTGAATCAGTAGTGGGTTGGGACGGAGTGCTAACGCTGCTCTCTGGTAGAGGATGGTCACTGGAAGAGAAATGGAAAAGTTTATTAACCATCTGTAAGTCATTTGTGGAGTCATGTTTTGAAGATTTTTTTTCAAGGAATGACATCAAACTGTTTCATTGGTTGCATGAGTTTACTAATTAAAAACGTTAGTCTATTTGCACTTGAAATCACTGAAATCCCAGAGCTTTATATAGAAGGGTTTCTCAAACTTTTCAGAACTTGACTCCCAAAAATAACAGGACCATAAACTAAGGGCCTCCATTAGCATAGAGAACAGTGAACATATCATACTCTTTCCCGGGTAGCCATAAACTCATCACATCTGTTCCTCTAGTACTTTCTTTAGAATTTACTTTTGGACATTGTAATTGCACCACATTTAACTCACCCCTGTGAGCTCTGGATGGGACTGCTGCTGGACAATGGTGGGTTCAGTGTGTGGCAGGAGGGACTTGGACTTCTCTCCTGGCTTGTAGTCTCTGCGAGTGGACTAAGGCTCCGAGGTGACGAGGGCTGCTCTCCACCTGCTGTCGCCGACCTCGCCACGGACTCCACATAGCTTCTCGGTGCTGTATGTGACAGGAAAGTGCTTCTCTATTAACCACAATTACAAAAGCCTGTTTTATTATTATTTTCAATCAATGGTTTCCTTGCATGGTGGGGGTGTCTCGTCATGGTCATTAAGGGTGACAGGGAAGAAAACTAGGTAAAACTAAGGTGTCTACCATATCGACATGAGAGTGTTTGTGACTCTTCCAGACAATGAATGAGAATGAAAAAAACTAAGGTTTAGAAACACATGACATATGGGTGGACGAGTGGAGAGGGGTGGAGGAGATGAGGAACCTAAATGCTGATGACGACTTTGAGGCTTTTTCACAGCGCTCTTACCTTCCTCACTCTCTCTGCTCTCATCATCTGTGGAGCATCATTGGAAATAATCCAGAGAAACAGAAGAATGTAAAGGAACAAGGAGATATTTTCTGTGCTATATCTGTTTTGTTTTGTGTCTTTTATGGTAGAAAAAAATGACTATACATTATATATTCAATTGGTGCTTACAAACCTGGACCTTTGAGGAGCATTTAATCCACAATCTGTAGATTAAACTAATTAAACTCTCCTTGTACTGTGTGTTTTAAATGTTGTAATATCATCTGAACAAATAGTGTTGCAACCAACCTGTGCCGGTTTGATTCAGGAGGATTTCTGCTGGGTTGTGGGGTTTCAGACCCAGGGCTGACAGCGGAGTCTTGGCCAGACCAGGAGGGGAGCGACCTGAAGACAAATGGACAGTTGTCAGCACACGGCCTCATATATCACAGACATCTTGACAGGTGTTACCTTTTTTCTTTTTTTTTTTATATATATATATAATTTAATGTTTACATGTTAACAAAATAAAACTTTAATTTATTTCCATATGGGATTCTATACTTTTTTGATGGCAATCTCGCCAAATGATGTGCTGACACACAGGTATACAGCTGTCAAGACAAGGCATCACTGATGGCATCAATGTTCATAGAGGTGTTCCCATGCCTCATGCTCTGATGGAGGGGCACAACATGCACGATGCCAGTCATGGCCACTGTGACAATATTAAAGTAAAATGGCATTTGCTTTTCATATGTATTTATGAGTTCTTCCTCAGCAATGCTCACTGGACATGAAAGTATTCAGTCTTCAGAGGGAAAAACGAGGAGTAGAACACCGTAGTCTCTTTTAATAATATCAACATTGATAAGATCATAAGATCAAGATGCTTTACCCTACTTAATATGTGAGGTACATTCTATCCTTTACGGTGTCCAACTGCTCCCTTTTTCCCCTCACACACTAATAATCACACGGAGGAAAAAAAACAACAAACGGAGGCTTGTGAGATAACAAAGGTTTTACGAGTGTAATTTTTAAAAGCTGTGGCATAAACGGCTTGGTAATTCACACTGCTGGGTGAGGGCAGGCAGGGTGTTGGTTGTGGTGACACACGGCAGCAACAGGAACCCAAACAACAGATGATGTAAACAGCAACATGGAGCAGCAGCAGCAGCAGCAGCAGAGAGGGAGGAAGTTACTTCCCTCTCTGCTGTATGTATCTGTGGATAACGTGTGTGTAAAGCTTTAGGTTTTCAGACATGAGCTTAGCAAATTTTATCCCGAAAATTGGGTCTGGGTTTTTGAACGGAATGAAGAGCGCAGCAGGAGATTGTCTGGGTCGCACACGCTCGCGACAGCGGAAAACATTTAGGTAAAGTGCGGCGCCTGGGCTGAGCATGCAGGAGGTGGGAGATTTCCCTGCTGTGTTCTAACATTTTCTCTGGAGAATATGTTCCAGAAAATGCCCAGAGCTCCATTCGTGTGCACTTACATTCTCACAGACAGCCTCCGCTGACAATTTCGGGGAACATTTATGGACTTCATTACATGTCTGAAAGCCGATTATGTTTGTTTGTGCTTGTTGGAAGTTTGTTTTAATCATCATCAGATGTTCTGTGTCTTCTTTGTTGCCAGTGCTGCTCTCATGTGTGCTCACATGCCAAAGCAGGTGCATGACTTTGGCAAGTGATGGGTAAAGTTTCACTCCAGCAGAGAGAGAAGGGACAGGGATTTGGGGGATGGGGTGGGACCAACATGGCTGACGTCGTGGAACAGTGGAACTCCCGTACAGAGACGTGCATCCTCCACTTACCAAAGAATCCAAATCAATTCTTTGTGCTTGCGACCTGGATGCACCAAATTTAATCACTGGTGTGTGTGTGTGTGTGTGGGTGGGAGGGGCCAGGCTAAGTGGACACTTGAGGAATGGGATTTATCTACACGGATGGTGGTGTTCCGTGCATTTAACCATTAAAAAGTTTAACGTTGTTACTAAGTTACACCTACAAGATTCAACAGTCAAGAAAAGGGACAGCTTGGTGTCACGACTAACGCAATGTTCCTACTCCAGAAGGAGGAGAAGGAAGGAAGGAGAGATGGTACACTGCAGAAATAATGTTAACAATACAGCGAGTGTTGTTTCATGATGACATTTCAATGGGTGTGCCCGCCGAGAGACAGACAAGAGGACTGGATGATGTAACTGGCAGACTTGGGGAAACAACACGTTACCTAACACATGAGCTTAGTTTCAGTCAGGGGTTGAGACTGAGCGATGAGGAGCGATGGAGATAAAGCTGTATATTTAATCTTTTTGTGTGTGGTCGGTGTTTTGTCTTAAAGTGGGGGGAGGCAGGATATTTTTGAAGTTATTGATTCATAAATCCATTACTTCTCGTCTCACAACCTTGGCAAAATCTGAAGAAATCAATCACAAGGCAGTTTAGAGTGTTCTTGAGATACCTTCAGATTACCACGCTGTAATGTGACTCACATTTTATGATCTTTTTTTTTTATTATTTCATGTAGTGTAGACTCAAAAAACAACAACAAGTTTTTGCCTATTCATTGACTAAGTGCGGCAACATTTACCAAGAATGAAGGAGGATAGCATCCTCTACATCCACAAATGATCGGCAATAGCTTCTGTTTCAGAATTACCATGTGGGATAAGTAATAATACATCTTATATCAACTATCTCCGTCTTTGATACTTGCAATATGAATGTGAATCATCTGAAAAGAATTGAAGATTTGAACGTGGCTGGTAATGAGAAGTAAAATAGCCAATACGAATGGGAAAAGGTCACTATTCCAGCATTGAAAACAACTGCCTATGCTGCAAAGCAACTTTAAAACCCCCCAAAATGAAATAGAAAGATTTGGGGAATGAAATCCCATGTGAAACTAGTTTGTCTATCCATGCTAATTTGGTGTAAAGAGCTCAGGTGACAGATCTGAAAACATTAGTGTGATAAGGTCCTGGAGATGAGGCTCAACAGACAACTTCTCCCGCCGACAGCAGCTTTCATTTATCTTTATTATTGATTCCGTTCCTCTAAAAAGAGACACTATCGGACAGATGGCTTGACTAGACCAGAGTGACTTGGCTACTTTTCCCTTCCTCTTTTGTCTGATTCTGCATCTGCTGATGGCTGCAGACGTTCTTGTGAGAGAAAAAGGGCGCATTCAGTCTTTCATGAGACGTGGCCACTCAGGCATGTGGATGAGCCAACACGAGGCCAGAATGCTGCAGCTTCCCACACATGTACATTGGACGCTGCATATGCAGCACATTTACAATCTGAATGAAAATGAGGAATGATGTAATTGGGGGGGGGGGGCTTTTTTCACTACTTGGAATATGTGGTACCTAATGGAATACATAAAGAGAGACATTACTGTGAGGAAAAACAAAACTTTAACCTACACTATGTTCTCTCAGTTGCATAACTTTTGTGTTAAACTTAAAAAATAGAAGAACAGAAATAATCTGATGATTGTTAAGTACTGAATTAATACTACATTTTAGGTTAGCTCTCATACCAAGTAAACAAAAAGGGATCCAGTGTGTGGTCGTAAAGGATGGGGATAAAATGCTGCACTGTATATTGATGCAAGGATAAGAATAACTTTCTGTTGTCCAGCAGAATCCTCATTAAGGGCATACAGTGATTCACCTTGTCATCTTAAATAGTTAAGTAGGTCTGAGGTCCACAGTGCCCTCTGTCAGCCGGAGGGGGAACTTACACAGGTTGAAGTAAGGGGTTTGCGGTGAGATGGGGAAGGCAGGGGTTTGGGGAAACACCTCACCACCAAACGTGGGTGTAGGACTAACGGGACCTCCGTCCATTTCTTCAAAGGCCTCTCGGTAGCTGTGCATATTTCTCTGTGGAGGGAAAGAATGAGAATAAAAAAAAAAGAATAAACATCCACATATGGATTATGTTCAATAATATATGTTTTCTACCTCTTTAGGCCGTCCTCCGGGGTTCATGGCAATGGCATTGACGAACTCTGGGGAAATGCATCGAACAGGGGAACGGACCGGGGCGTCAGGAGAGGGACCATCGTCAGGACTGTTGTGATACTGGTCGTCGCTGTTGACGGGATGGCGAGGCAGAGTCCCGGGCTCGTCTAAGGACGAGCGGGCCTGAACACCTGAGAGGACGTATGAGTGAACGGTGAAATATCTGCATTGACCAGCCACTGTGTTGTTTCACGATGCTGCTTTTTCCCACCGCTGCTATCAGATGTTAATAGTTATCAGGCATAGTGAACGCTCACCGCACAGGCCGCAATCAAACACTGCAAAACATCCGCGGGAGGCTGTGTTTCCTCAGACTTCAAATATTGCATACATGCACCCATGCGAGATTAATTACAGAGGATTTCCAACTGAAAGCAATCATGTCAATCACAGTCATGAGATTTAAACAAGTAATTATTCATATATTAAAGGGATACTAGGGTTTTTATTGTGGTTGCGTGAGGTACCAACACACACTTACTATGCTGAGACATGAGACATGGAGGCTTACTGAGAGTGTGGTTGCCAGCAGGGAAACGAGGGGAAGCAGATTTTAGCCAGTTAACGAAAGGCTCACCTGACAAAGTCTGAAAGTGTATGTGATCTTAATGATATGTTTGCCACTTTAACTTGCCATTAGACAGGAATTTTCTAATTGTGTTACTTTCTAAACTGCTCACTCCCTGCACCAAAGTCCATTGAGAAAATCTGCAATTTTACCTCACGGCAGACTGGAGTTGTTGATCCACTGCTGCCTCCATCAGTGAACTCAGATGTGTGATTTTGTGAGTGCTGTGTTTGAAATATTTAATTCCGCTTTAACCTAAGCGACACAAACTTACCACAAGAGGCAGCAGTAGACCAGCGGCTCCCCATATCCCTGCAAGCTTAAAATGCTGGTTTTCTCTATGGTCTTTGGTGTGGGAGTGCGAACAGTTTACACAGTGCAATTTCACTGAGACTTGGAAGATGTAAATGCAGTGTGTATAGGGTGAGCTCTTTTGTTTAATGCTTCAAAACTGTTTTTCCTTGTGTCCATTCTGGCAGTGAGTGTGAACCTCTGTGTCTCAGGCAGGATGTTATACAACACTTCAAAAAACCTACATTATCTCTTTTATTAATTTATAAACCCACACCGCAGATAATGTTCCCAAAAAAAAACTCCAAAAGTTTCAAAAGAAAATACCCCTGAAATACGTTACACAAAATAATATCCATTCCCTCTCGCATCAGCTCCATCTAATAAGCAACAATGTATCAGAAGATTGAATGTTTGCTATCTAATGCGTCAATGTGGCCAGTTCTGGCTGGACCTCAAAGCAGCCGCTAAGCTCATTTGAGTTAATCTGGTCTGAAGTGAGTGAGCACAGGAGGCATAAAACAAACAGGATTTGAGTTCAGTTTTAAGATAATATGCAATACTACTGACTGACAAGTTCAAGGTCGCTATGCAGTCGAAGGCAGATAAGCCAACGCAGAAGATCAGTGGCTGTGCTGCTTTTTTAAATAAAGGTTAAGATGAGAAACGGGGGAAAGAATAATGAGTCTGAGAAAATGACAGCGGGAATCTAAGAGAACCATAAATTCTGCTGTTTGCTGAGGCATTTTACCCTCCGAGGGATGGCTCAAATCATCGTGAGGTACTGACTCATCATCGATGCTGCCTGAGCAGAATGCACGCCCTCTGCCGGCCTTCTGTGCCTTGAACCAGCATAAGACAGAAATGCCCTCCATCAGAATCAGTTAATTAAAAAGATTGTTCACCCAATCGAATTGAGATTTTATAACATTTACTTTGCTTGTGTTTCAAGTCTTTCTGGCATTGTTCGGTTTGATTCTTGTGTCGGACATCACGCTCCTGACTCTTCCAGTGATGGCACTCTCTGACCAATCAGTGTCCGGCTGTCTGTCGAGTCTGTTTAGTATCGGCTCAGCTCACTTAAAGGCCGAGCAGTGCTAGAACTGTATCATGGAAAAGCGCCATATGAGTTAGTACCTCATACATCCACACTCTTCCACACAAAAACCTCTGAAATATCAAGATTTTCTCAGTGATGTTTCAAATCCCTTAGGTGACACAGCTGGATGTGTCCTAACTCAATGTTCTCTTTCACGTCATCCAAAAAGGGGGGGGACTGACTGATCTCATACAAAAATCTGAAAAAACAAAGACAAGCTCATAGTTACATTAAAACTAAGACAGAAGGCTTTTGTCAGGCTGATGCTGACAGACGTGTCCATACATGGGGAGGAAAAACAACGCAGGCACACCCTACAGGCCTGACTGTTGTGGAAACTGTGAAAATAATAATAATGTCCCATTGATTCACAACACTTTGAAGCCAGGAAGAAAAAAACAGTCAGGGAGCAGCTGTGAAAATGTGAACTTGAGTGAGCTGCCAACTTCATATAAGTATAAAAGAAAGAGACAGTGTCAAGCCAGTGGAATCTTCAAAACGGATGTGTTTCTATAATAATCTGGTCATGGTCAATAAATCAATTTGTACACAATAGACGGTGACAAAGAACATGGCAATCAAGCTCTTTCTGTCGGGATGTGTGACTTCTGTTCAACCTCACATAGCTTGGTGTTTTTAGGGTGCTGGTAAAAAAATCAAAAAAATCAAAAAATCTTGGAAGTGGCAGCTCTGAAAAGCATGTAGTCAACACCCCCAAACAGAAGCACACCCACCATCGCACAAAGCCTGGAAACCAAGAACCAGATGTACCCACGATGCACCGCTCAACAGCAGCGCACTGTCAAACACTGCACTGTTGCCCTAGCGACAGCTAATGGTTTCCAGCTGCAGGGATGGCTGGAGATTCCTGGGACATTCTCTCTCTCTCTCTCTCTCTTCTATTATTATTTATAATAATTAATAACAATAATAATAATAATAATAATAATAATAATAATAATAAAATAGTTTATAAACCATTAGTCTATTAAATTTAAGCCAATAGGGATAAAACTATGATCATCAATGTTCCCCAAATCTCAAAATCAGTCATCCTTAAATGTCTTCGTCTGGCCACAATCCAAAGATATTCAGTTTAGTGTCATAGAAGAGCAAAGAAACCAGGACATATTGTAATGAATAAGAATAAAACAATAATATAATAGCAGAGAACTTTTTATTTCAGAAAATATTGTGTATTACATTCCTCATTCTAACTGTTTCTAACTAAACAAAATATTTCATCGGGATTGTGGCTGCACAAATTAATCAATAAGTTATAATTAATCATTACGTAAATGAAATAAATCACCAACTATTTTGACAGGTGTGTGTGAGCTATTTGATTTGTTATATGTGAATATTTCTGGTTTCTTAGCTCGGCTCTGAAAATAAACAGAGTATCTTTGGTTTGTGGGCAAAAAAAGACATCAATTTGAGGTTTGTGAAACAATAACAAACATTTCACACACACATACAGTACAGTATATTTGATGGGCGAAAAATAATTGATTAACAAAGAAAATAGAAAAACAAACATTGGTTGCAGCCCATATATGAAAAATGACATTATCCTCTGATGCCAAATGTTGCACCACTAAAATAGGATATTGCCGCCTGCTGCACCGAGGACAGACTGGTCGCTGCCACACAACTATCCTGTCTGCATTGTGGTGGCGCTCTCCCAGTGGACACATAACGGTCTCAGAGATGTTTCCAACTAGAGCTGTGGTGTCCCCTTGTAGATTTAGTGTCCTTTATCTGGTTTTGTAAATCTTCAAACTAGAGCGAGTGAAAAAAAAAAAGTGCCCCTGAATGAGGCCAGTGTATCCTGGCCTCGCTATTGTTCCCCCAACTTTGGCAAAACGGATCTTGTGACATGCACTCTCTTGGCAGGGGACAGAGCCTCCTTTGTGCTTCCCCTGTCTCATTCTTGTGAAACTTTAACATTATCCAATTGAGGTTTTTTCTTTTTTCTTCTTTTCTACACCACAGTTAGGGTAATTTCCTTGAGGTAGAGAACAGCAACTCAAAACAAGCAGCAATGATGGGTGAGGTAAAGCATGTGAAAAGTAATCATTTGATGGTTAGTGTGATGATAATGATAGAGAGGGAAAAGGAAGTCAGAGGAAGTAAAACATGAGAGAGATTGGACATCATCAACATTACTGGAAGCAATACAAATCATCAAATGCAACCAAGAGACACTGCACTCAAGGGCAAAGCAGATATGAAGGAACATGTCTTTTATGTGTTCCTTCACACAGGATAGGAGAACAAACCCAGGAGGGAGTGGGAACAGCGGTGGTCAGACTGAGAAGAGGTCATGCTGGGGATGACACTCTGCGCACGGGCCAAGTATTCTGGGTAAAAAAAAAAATGAATGGTAGGAAAGAGAAAGAAAGGGATGAAGATGAAGTATAAAACTACAAGGACTTGGAAAACAAGTGGACAGAGGATGAAGTCCGGCCTGTGACATAAAAGGGGAACAAGAAGGAAACTCAGATTTTCCATTTCTATAAAAGATTACATTCTTGTCAGAACTCTGGACATGAACCTCTGACTATGGATGTCCATGTCAACCTTTTAATCCCACTTGATAAAAGACAAGCAAAACAGTTTTATCTTTACTGTCTGTTCCCATGAAATATTATTTATGACCCATTTACTGCACACAAATATCCTACATTTCCTATATCGCCTTCTAATGGTGTTAAACTAGCACTTACTATTGTGTAAAGCGGGGGGAAAAAGCACTAAAATTGTGTTGACTTTGTAGAAAACCTCTCTCTGGTGTTGCGCTACATGTATGTTGACTTTGCTCTACATCTCGCTGCTCTGCAGGATGTCTGCTGTGCTTATCTAGGTACAGTCAACCTGCTCGACTGCTCAAATGCTTCCTGTTTGAACCCTGTTGATGGGGATGAATGAGGTGACATCGGGAAATGAGATAAGGACAGAGCAGAGTTTTAACAAGAGAAAAATGTGTGTACAGTGCATGGCTGATGCCATTAACAATCATCTTTGGCACTCATTCTGTCCTGCGTGTTTCTGCCACATGACACAATGGACGACGTTGGCTGGATAAAAGGTTTATGGAAATGATTTACTAACTATATTAGTGTTTTGGTGCTGAAGTGGGTGGCTACAGATGCAATGCCTTGTGGGAGATCATGCTAACAAATAACAACTAAAATGGGTATGGTGATGGATGTCATAAACAAAAGCAAAAATACAGCTTAACAACTGAGATCAATAGAGCACTCACATGTATGTATGTGGGTGTTCATGACACTTGGTGCTGGCTTCATCATTTTAGTGACAGCGGCTTCCAGACGTTATCAGAGCAGTATCTGATGGGTATGACTACTGAGTAAGAGTTGCTATTGTTTGCTAAAGCAATTGCGATGCCGGGTGTTCCCATAATCTTGAGTATTCTAATACCATGGCCTTGTCCAAGAGCTCTGTTTGGACAGTGGACTGTTGAGTATAAACTCAAAAACATGATTTAACTGTGCTTGTGTTGGAATATTTGCATGATATGATATCTGAAAGGTTGAAGTTTTCAGTGTTGCTTTAAAAAAAGAGTTTTTTTTTCTGCAAAGTGAAGCAACAGATGCAGTTTGGTAACATGTGATGTAGCCTCAGTCAAAGGCAGTGAGCAGCGTTTCAGTAAAAGCCTCTGTCTTGTACGTGTGAGTGCTCTGCTACTTTATTTCTCCATGTCATTATGTGAAAGAAAATTTAACCAAAGACAAAGATATTAGAATGTTGCTGAGGATTTTCAGAAAATGCTGACACAAACATGTATAAATCCAACATGTACACAGGCAGCGCCACAACTACTGTACTTACTACCACGAGTACCACTTTGTTGGATGTGTTGCAGGTCAGGAATTTGTGGAAATAATGCATTTAGGTTACTTTGCCCCAAGAAGACGATAGAAATAAGTGCAATCAAGTAACAAGGTGTTAGTGTAAAATAAGTTCTTACCAGCAACTCTTTGAGCCACCAGACCTTCAACGTTGAAGACTTCATTGGGCTCAGTGTCTCGTGGCGATACTGAGGGAGCACTGGGGCTTCTCGGGGGCTCAAAAACCTCTGCAGAGTAGGACAGTGTGCTTGGTGGGTAGGTGTTGATGGGCTTCACCTGGACTTGGACGTGCTCAGCTACAGTAGGTGATGCTTGTGAGGGTGGATTATATCCAGTGGTTTCAGAATTGTAACCCAAAACAGCTGCAGGTTCTGGTCTACACAATTTGCCTTGTGACATTTGAGCTGTTGACAAATGGCTGGAAGTGGGACCTGAAAAGTGGGCATGTGGGGCGACATTGCCCTGGTAGGAAGGCCTGGATTGGCTCTGTGAAAAGGACGGCTGTGTGGTTACTACAACACTGTTTTCCTGCAGTGGAGCACTTTGAGACTTGGGCACCAGTGAACTGCCTGGTTCCAGGTCCAACATGAGGAGATTAAGGGTTTCAATTGATTGCTCAATCTCTTGCTGGGAGGCGCTGTGGCGATGAGGGAACTGTGGGAGGCTGTGGTGGCTGGGCATCACTGCTACAGAGGAAGGTGAACTAAAAGTTATTCCTTCAGTTACTGGCTCCTCTGGTACACCGAACTGCTGCCAAACATTAAGACCACGTTGGACAGCATCCCTGCTACTGGTGGTGCGGGCGGGAGCTTGTGGCATAGATTTTGATTCCGCATCTAACGAGTGAGAGCGGTAAAGACTGCCATTCTGGGTGGCCATGTAAGTAACTGGTGAGTGGGCTGAAACACTTTGGGTCAAAGTGACAGGTTTGTCAGATCTGCCAACCTGAGGCTGGACGGTTTCCAGAGGCTTTTCAGGCCCGCTGCGCTCCAGATACGGCACATGGTCCTGACCATTGATAAGTGACTCAGACTGGTAGTAGAGATCAGCTGGTGTTGCCCTACCATCTATGGAGGAGAACGTACCCAGACTGTCCACACTGTTGCCCTCTTGACTGGTAGGCAGCTCATCATCCAAAATGTCTGTTTCACGGTCAATGCTCGTGTGCCCATTGACATGGACCTGGGCAGGAACCAGGTGAAGCATCCCTCCGGCAGCAGATGTCGGGGTGGACAGGTAGCCCTGTCGGTGCATGGGCCCCTCCAAGCCACTCAGAAGCTGCTCCAGCTCCTGCTTCTCTTGAGGACTAATTGATGGCTGAGCAGGTGGCACGAGGCAGTGGACTGTGGGCAATTCCTCAACCACTGGAACGTGTGTCTGGCTCACTGTGGATGCCTGAGGGGCTGCTGCAACTTCATCAGTTCGGTCAGTTTTGATGGAGGCAGTAGAGTTTCCTGAATCGCTGCTCACTGATAATGCATGGTCAACTGCAGGTAGGGCATGTTCAACAGCAGTGGGTGGAAGGCCATTTGCTTTGACTGTTCCCTCAGACTCCTTTTTGCGAACTTTGGCGTAGAGGCTGCCGTCTAGGGGTCCTTGGGTATGGATGACTTCTAAAACAAACAAGAGTAAGAAGGACTAATTAAAATTCGATTAAACCATTCACTAAAAACAGTAATCAGCAAAATATTTAAGTTAACAGGTATTCCGAAATAGCTGTGCATTTCAGAGCCTCGGGTCTTTGCAACTACAAAAATAAACATCCTTTAAGCACACAGTATTTATCATTTATCAAGGCATCTTGGAGAAAGCGGAGCGCAGGCAGAAGCAGGAGTGTTGGGAGATTGTTTGGGCATGGCCAAAATAGCTGTAGTTAAATTAAACACTGGCTCATGTCCACCTATTCTGCCAGTTTCAGGAAATGAGCAGGGTCTGTGGCATGCACTGTGGAAAAAACAGTGAAATCACTGGAGCCTGCTTTGCACTTTCTCAAGCACATTGGATTTATTTGTGCCACCTGAGCAGTAAGAGCCCAACAGAGGACGAATGGACGTCACAGAAGACCTTCAGACACACCCATTTGGAAAGGTGCAATACAGACTGTGTTCACCTGCTACAAATGCACATAATGTACATTCACACAAACACACCCTCATCTGGTGAAGAGGAAGTAGGGAGCCCCAATCAGAAGAATTTAGTCATCACTGGAAAATCAGCCTCACTTGAGTGAGGAAGGCCTGGTCTTTTCCTGGCCTCCAAAATCCAAAAGAAAACAAAAGCGCAACATACTGAGAGTTAAACTGAAGAGTTGAAACACATAAACACCCACACGTACATGCCTGTTTCCTTCTTACTGCACTCTCTTATAGAAAA
Organism: Solea solea; assembly: GCF_958295425.1. Lineage (NCBI taxonomy): Eukaryota > Metazoa > Chordata > Actinopteri > Pleuronectiformes > Soleidae > Solea > Solea solea. Next base: position 33,751,696 of record NC_081135.1, read on the forward strand.
AACATCGTTGGAGCATCACAGATATGAAAATATACCTTTCCTGTTATTGAAAAATATCATGTCTGAAAGAAAAATCTCAGCTTTCCCACATCCTCCACGATGTCTAGGAACAGTTTGTGTGGTTACACATAGTTTAAAAATGCAAAAGAGGAAAAACAATACCTTGTCAGATAATTTGTCTTCCCCAGTCCATGACAGTAACCAAGAAACCACATAACCCATCCAGAGGCATGTCCCAGTAACAAAATCGGATTCTACAGTTGGGAAAGGAGCTGCACAAAGAAGCTGTCTGTGCCTCTGTAACTTATAGATATCGCTGTCGCTGCTTCAGTGAATACAAGGCTCTGTGATTGAGCTTGGTGGGCGTAAACAAGCTGGATAACTGCAAGGTCTCCTCGGCTGGCCCGAGGCAACTTGCCAAGGTAATGGTGCAATGTGGCTGCTGCCCTGCTGCCAGGCTCCTTGTAGGACCCAATGTGGTGGCTCTTGCTCACAGAAAAACACAGTGTATGTTTACTCTTACAAATCCATTATTTGGTTTACGTTGGTGTGTTGCTGAACCACAAGGGAGAGAGCGAGAAACTTCTGATCTGTTGAATTTCATGCAGCATTAACTGTAGTCTAGTCAGCTTGGGATATAAAAAAATCAAGGTATATGTCAAGACTACCAGAGTCAGTACATACCATAGGCAAAAATGCTTTTTCTGGCTGTTAAACCTATGTCACTTTTGAATATTGACAAATGACAAAACCCAAAAGTGCCCTTGAATTGTTTCAAAAGTGAATTCTACTGCTCATAAAACCCAGTCATTCAGTACTTCTCGTCTTCGCCCACCTCTGCGCTGCTGCTGCATGTGTATGCATGCTCCCTTAGTTGGGTCTGATACCATTGCTTGACAAAGCTGTTTTCACATGAAGAACACAGCATACAAATTATGATAGATCAACTACAACAACAAAACCAACCCCAACTCTACGCACTGTATCTCTAATGCCATTTCTCCACAAACATCACTGTTGTCTTGCCAGAAAATGCAGCTGCTGAGATGGGAAGCTCCCAATCCAGTCATCACTACACATTTATACAGCTCATAAAAATGCTCACGTATCAAATATCAACTGAGAGGCCGTGCATCCTGATAATCACATAAATAAGTCCCCCTATTTTAGCATCTTCAAAATCACCTGCGCTGTAAATGCGAGTCCCACGACTGAGAATAGCGGCCCCACTGCCCATAAAGATCTCCCTTCAACAAGTCACTTCAATGTTAGTCAGAGGAAACAGCAGAAACACCTCCACAGGAGGATGTCCCCCTACCTTTGTGAGCAGCAGACGACTGTACAGTCTCAAAGTGAGCTGGGAAAAGCCCTGCAGAAGAGGCCCCCCGGGGAGGGATATGAACGATTACAGCAAGAGTTGGGGGAGTTGCTTTTGGCCAGCGCTCCTTCTTCTTCTCCTCCTCCTCCCTCTCCTGAATAGCTTGCTGTCTGTTTGGCCAGAGCCGGAGAGAGGCTGCTGTTGCCGTTGCTGGCTGCTCGGTGGCTCTCACTAGTCTAAAGGCTGCCCCTGCTGTGTGTGCATATATGGGAGGTCTATCACAACAGCCTGTTCGGCAGTGTATGAGGGAGGTGGGAGGGTAAGTAGCCACTGAAAACTTGAGTATAATGTTTGATAGAATGACATCAGTCCCATTAGGTTATGCTCTAATGCACACACCCACCTCCTTGATGCACAGTTTCTCCAAGCCCACACTCACTGACTCTTTTTTTGCTGTCCTCAAGAAACCCATCCTCTAACAACTGTGACTTAACAAGCATTCAAAAGCCCATACATGCAAATAAAAACATTTGTAGAAGCAAGCCATTTCAATTCTCACATGCCGAATGATGCCGCCCCTTTACCCCGCCGGTGTCAAAAACACTCATGTAATGGAAAGAGCTACTTTGTCCAGCAACAGCGATGTAACAACCAGCTCCAAACTAGAAAGAAGGGGAAAAAGCTCCACCCTGCTGCAGGCAGATGGAGAAAACAGAGTACTGGGTAATAAAAAAGATGAAGAGAAACTGAGCAGCTCTTGGTCTCATTTCTATAGAATATAAAGGGGTCTGATGAAGACACACAAAGTCAAGGACATCATTATCTATCTATCTATCTATCTATCTATCTATCTATCTATCTATCTATCTATCTATAATTATGCCACTACACCATATTTGTACCCCCACCCTCGCCGCTCTGAACTTTCTTTTCACTGATGACGACAACAACGACTGCGATGTGTTCAGTTCCTCACATCAAATAAAACCGCGCTGTTGTCACACCACTTTAACAAAACCATGTCTTCACTTCACAAGATGACATGATGAACGAGAGATACCGTGGATCTGTGCCGCAGGAAATCCAATCTGTCACTTTACACTTTTTTTTTTTTTTTTTTTCACGGCAAGCAGACTATTTATGTTGAGGCTACTTCTGCGCGCGCTGCTGTGACCGCTTCTGTTTTCATTTGGCTGAAATGACCACATGTAACCCTCTACAAATAACCTGTGCCGGCGTTCCTTCATGTGATAAGAAAAGCGCCTGTGTATGTGGGATATCTTACACCATGTCTGTCCGTGTTGGTGTGTTTTTACATACTCTCCAGGTGGTAAATACGTCTCCCTGTGATCCTGAGCACATTAGTCAGAGGAAAATGTCTGCGGTCCTGACCCCACAGCCTTTACTAATTACACAACAGCAGGGGAGAGTGGTCGATGTCAAAACAGTCTGGAATGAGCATTTTGTTCTGGAGCTAAATCCTCTTCATATGAGAGGAGCAAAGACCCATAGCACAAAAGAAAAGAAATGTGTTTTTTTTTTCTCCCCCAAATTGCTTTGAAAAACCGCAAAAGAAAATCAAGTAACCACAGTCACTTGCAGGTTAAAATAAGAAATATTGCAGAGAAAAAAAAGCAAAACCCCTAGAACAAATCTAAACACTACAAAATGCGATGATGGAAGGTGCTGCCATTATTTTCCATTATAGGTTCTGTGGCCCATATGTTGCAACTGTGTGACCCCTTGTTCTCTGAACTTTGAGCTCTGACCCTCCACAGCGGAAATAGCATGTTCCCCTCAAGCCTACGTGGATAAACAGCATGTGCTGCTCTGTGGCTCTGTGCGTGTATGTGTGTGTGTGTGTGTGGACATTCCAGAACCGTTGGGGGTCCATGTCTTCTGGCCACACGAGTGACGTTACCAAAAAGCGATGATGAAACATTTTCAGAAAACGTGCCCTCAGGCTTCAACTGCTACAACCACTAATGGCCGGAAAAGAACAAAAAAAGAAAAAACCTCGAGTTCAGTTAAGCTTCGGTTGCTGTGCATGACTGTGTAACTATATTTAAATAAATTCTGGTGCCATATTAGGTAAAAGCCAACGGCTAATATATTGATTTGGCAACAAAGCACACCTTTACTGTAAGTGAAGGCTCAAGGACAGCTATTAAAGTCATGCTGTGGCCTTGTAAATGATCTACATACTGTAGAAGGCGATGACATCATTTGAGCTGAGTTAATCTGGTGCAGATCACAAAACAGTGATGAACTGTGAGAGTCAACAGGATCCTAATGAAGCAGACATAATGAAATAACTTCGTTAACATGTTGGTGGATTACTCATTGGTATGGCGCCATTCAAAATGATTCATGTTCATCATCATCCTATATATAGGCTTTGATACAAAAATAATTACCAGTCATCCATCTATTATTTATTCTACTTATTCTTAGAGGGTCATAGGAGAGCTGGAGCCAATCCAAGCTGGATGATAGGCATGGGGTTCACACTGGACAGGTCATCAGCCTATCACAGGTCCAACGTACAGAGACAAGCATTCACATTCACATTAGCGCCAGCAGTCATATTGGGCTACATCCAAACGACTCCCGTTTCTGTTTGAAAACACATACATTGTGCTCCAGAGACACCTGGTGTCCACACAACCCAGGTGTATTAGAGCCACAGAAACTGAGAGGTTTAAAAAAGGTCCTGGGCTGCATCTTAGTACCATTTTAGCATTAGCTTGGAATGAAAAGCTCCATAAAAACACTAATGTTCAGTTTCAGTTTCACTCAATCAACGATGTAATAAAAAAGTTCTTGTTCTACTTTTCACCATTTTTGTTTCTAAATCTAAACTTAAACTCATCTGGATGCAGATCATTTAAAATGAAAAGGTAGCAGTGCTGATGGAACGTTAGAGTCTCAAATTAACCTAATCCCAATCTTGGAGGAAGCTGGAGTCCACACAGAAAGGCCCCAGCTCTTTTTGGGAGGATGCTCTAAATACTAGTCATATGATGCCAAATTCTAAATTCTGTTCTGTGCATCTTCATTACTGGGGAAACCCAAGAGCACCATACAAAGCAGACAAATGCAGTACATTATACTTTATCTATTGCCAACATTTACAGTCCCAAAACGCTTAGTCAAGTGTAAGTACAAAACACTTTCTCTAGCTTAATGAACCATTGCCATGAAGCTCATTAAAAATGCATCGAAGATTCCTGTGAATCAATGTGTGAGAGTGCAAACTTGCTTGGACTGAGCGCAACAAAGCACAAGGTAATGGAGGGAGGTTTTGAGCAGGCATAAGTGGTATATTGATCAGTATCCAATGCAATGTTCTGTTCACCTTCAAAAACTGGCCACCAGTATCTGCAGTCCCAAAGACGTGTTAAAGTGTTTATGTTTTAAATCTCTCACATACCAAGTGTACAGATAATTAAGCATACACAGCATTGTAAACTTTAACCAGCCAAACTTCAGCTGTAGCTACTGGTGTTCAGAGGTAGCGGCTATATTTAGCTCAGATGCTGCTAAAAGCAAACACAAATGCACAGACACATCAACCACAACATACAACATGCATCATACATCATCCAGACAGTTCATGCACAGAGAGCATTGTGTTTCATTCTGGATGAAAGTTTGTCTCAGGAAAAGCCATTAACGGTCATTAGCAGCAGTACTGCAAAGGGAAAATCCTGAGGGCCAAACAAGGAGAGTGTCTGATGAGCTGGCTGTAGCTATCAGGTTCTGGAGGTGAAGAGAAACTTTTGATGGGTTTACTTTTGCCGTGCTTGGTCTGGAGAGACTGCAAAGACACAACCGCATCATTTTGCCTGAAGCCTTGATCGTTTGTACAGACTTTCCCCCAAAGCAACTCCTGTCAGATCCTCTTATTATCAGCATCCTGGTAAATACCTCAGCCACAGACTGGTCTTGTTTCCGACCAGACACTTTTCTGGTATTAGCTGTATCAATGCGATTCTTCACTGTGGCTTCAACTGTCAAGAATCCGTTAAGTCCCATCACATAAAAAAATGTTTTGTGATTTATTGAGATGTGGAACTTTCCAGTGTAAACGACCAAAAATGCACTTATTTCCCAAATCTAACGAGGCAGTATTTGATTTTTGTCCTTTCTGGTATTAGTTTAAAAATATAGTTAAATATTTAGGTATAGGTAGTTTCTCCCCACTCTGAATCAATGATTACGTTGATACTTTCTTTGCCTACACATGGTGTTACAAGTGTCGTCATAGCAACTGCCAAGAAAAACCATATGAAAGCATTTTTGATGTCCAGTCCCCATCCAACTCACTGGTGCTTTTCATAGTGAAGAGGACTCTCTTTAAGAAGAAACATTACAACAAGAGAGGAGAGGCCAGTGCTCCCAAAAGAACCAGAATGACATTTAAGTCCCTTTGTCCTCATCTTGTGTGTCCATCCATCCCATGGTTCTTTTCAGTGAGCAAACTTGTGCCAAATGAAGTCCCAGGCTGAAACAACACCCTAAACTGGAGAGTTGTGCAACTCTTAACTGTCAACTTTTTCTTATATATTTAGTCAAAACTTTAACCTTCAACACAGTCACACACAATTTTATTTTGAGGTTGAATAATGACCATAAAAAAGTGTTGTTGACAGAACTTTGTGAGGGGATCACAGTCCAAGATTTACTCTGCTCCTTCTTGAATCCAAATAAATCACTGTACCAAATGTTAAAACATTACTTTAACGTTCCTGAGATATTGTGTTTATCACAATGGGAAAAAAAGTGGACACCCAGACAACCTACTGTACATACACTATCTCTGCAGGCAGACACTGGACAACCGTGACCATGACAAAACTTATCACAGTGTGATACTTATCACACAAATAGTGCCAAACATAGCAACTAACCTATCTGATCTTTCTGATAAGTGAAAACATACAACTTTAGATTTTCCAATAAAACTGCTGGGAGCGATTAAGAAATAGCAAAACTGGATAGTGGAGATGTGGAAAATAATCATGATTTGTGTCCTGGCACTGCTGTGACAGGTAAGCCAGATCAACTATGTAAAGATGGCTGGCGAAAAAGACAAGACAGAGATAGTCTGGCCAACAGATTTTTTTCACATGTTCTCCACCACTATTTTCTGACATATATAATGTGTGAAGAGTACAATCTCTGTATTTACTTTATCTTTACACGTTCTTTAATATACAATATATACACTATAAAAGGTTGTATAGGTTACATTCTATTGTACCCAAAGCTGAATATTCTCTGTGAAATTGCCATTACAGTAACTGTTGCCTAACACAAAGCCCAGTCCCTCGGCCTCTGCTGGTCCAACTGGGGGATACTACACAAAGCGTTTGTTCTCTTTGTGTCCACTTCAGTCTTAAGAAGAAGGCCTTTATTTTTCTGTCTTTGCCATTATGCAATCAGATCTGAGGAGAGTTTGGAGTCAAAGCAGCCTAATCCTTCCAAAGCCTGGGACCAGACTGAGGAACTGATAGTGTAGAAGCCTGTTGCCAACACAAAGAGACAGACATTTAACCTCTGCAATTCCTTGGTGAACTGCCACGACCTAAAATTGTCTCTTCTGATGAGACTACGTTGTACATTGGTTTATAGCATCAGGGAAATGGCTGACAAGTGTCAAGCGCACGAAAGGTTCAGGGTAACTGCTAACCACTTCTAAGTGGTTAGAAGCTGCTGACAGGAACCTGATTTTCACAATTATTTAATTCACACAAAGATGTTACGATAAGTTAATCTCATTTTCATTTAATCATGGACATATGATTACTGCCTTGCATTTGTATGTATCCACCAACCACTTCAATGTCAGTCTTTTCAGCATAATGGCCAAAAACATGTTTGCGCAGTTACAGTGACCTTGATTCTAATCAATTCATCTTTGAATCCGAGAGAACATCTGCGCCAAATTCATGAGGTTTCCCTAAAAGCATTCCTCCAAAATTATGCTCAATGTTTCAGCCAAATTTGAGAGGATTCCCTCATGGGGTTCCTGAGATATTACATTTACAAGTCAAAAACGTCACCACTAAAGTCATTGTGACCTTGAACTTTGACCTTAGACCACCACAATCGAATCAGTTCATTCTAGCATCCAAGTCAATGATTGCACCATGTTTGAATGGACTTTCTCAAGATGTTCTAGACATATTGCATTTACACAAATGGGAACATGAAAACTTCCAGAGCTTCCAAGTCACGGTTGCCGTCAGCGCAGAGTCAAAACAACTCAATCATGGATTGACTGAATGTCCTATAAGCACTAACTCTGATGCTGATTCCAGATCGACATTGACCTTAACTTCTGATGCCTGCGGTAATTTATTACATCACACCTGGATCTCGACCTACTCTTACACCAACAGATGATTTGAATCACAGTCATCTGTTGGGCCCAAACAACTTCAGCAGTGATTAACATTCTGTTATCACATCAACTTCTACCTTCATCATGTTTATGCAACAAAATCTCAACCCCACCCCTGTCAGTAGGAACACAAATGCACAATCATTTGCATCCTCACATTTATAATCTTACGCTACAGGAATGCAGCAACATACGGAAGTAGTCTGCGTCCAACAGGGCAGACATGGGCCCTTGTGTTGTCTCAGCTGTGGGAGATCTTCCTGTGACTGATGTGTGAAGAAACAAAGAGGAAGGGAAAACCTCCTGGAAAGAAAGTGTGAAACAAAACAAAGGCCCGCCACGCAGTACTAATGTGTAGTGGACCTTAGCTGCAGACATGCACAAGAACTCAATTACACTTGGCCTACTTTCTGCTTAGAAACTGCCACTCTGCTGCTACTTTTAAAATGTTATTTATTTACTTGAGTTTGTGTCATGACTGTTATCTCGATCACCGTCGATCATGACGGTGGACACAGCTGAGTGTCCAAACCAAGGAGTTTAAAGTGATGGACACTGATGATACCCTTAAAATAAGACTGATATTCAGTATCCACTTTTTATACATGACATGAAGCGTAACGTGTCTCCACTTACTTCAACTGTATAAAAATAAAGCTGATAAATGTTGCATATGAGTGCTACCATTTTTTGCCGGTGACATCATTTGGAGCCAGAGAGGTCTCAGTCTCAGCCATGAAACTTGTCATTATTTTAGTAACATCAAATAAGTAATCCACCTTTAACTTATCACTGAGATGAGTTTTAGTGTGATCAGAGCCGTCTTATTTAACAGAAAGCAATTACTTGTGTGGACTTTAATGTTCTAGTTTGGCTCCTACATGGATAAGGCCACATTTATGACTTATACAGCAGTGCCACCAGGGGAATATTGAACTGGTTTGGCTTCACATTTGTGGGAGCTGTTAGGTCATCTATCTTTATACACAGCCTATGGTTTGGAAGAGCACTTGTAAAAGATTAAACCTCAAAAGATCACTTGACTTGGGAGCATGGTTGAAGCAGTATAAAATATTAACGGATAAAATGCAACGTGGCCAAGTCCAATAATAGACAACCCATGTTGTCTATAATTTATTCAGCACATTTACACCGAAAAGCAAGTTTTGTTGTTGCAAATCTCCAAAACAACAGTATTGAGTGTGCTACTCACAAGCTGTTTGAGAAAACCTTTCCCCGTGGACAACGTGGACACAGGTTTAGTGGCAGAACTCTTCAAAAGCCATCAAAGCTTGGAAGAAGGCGCCAGTCGCATCACTTTTCTGGGAAGAATTGCCAGACGCACGTCCAACGCACACGTTGTAACTCTTAGAAAGTGTCTGTGCTGAGTAGCAGCAGCAGGGACAAGCCCACACTGACATTCTCTGTCCCTCCTCCTCCTCCTCCTGTGAATATGTGCACAAAAGAGCTTCACAGCCGAGTGGAGCGGAGCCTTTAACTCCTACAAGTATTAGGGAAGTGAGCGAGATTTTCGGGAAATCCTATTTCACAACAAAATTCCAGATTATTTTTTATTACAAGATTAAGCAAGGTTTCAGAATTGTAAATAGTGTGGGGGAAAATTTAAAAGATTGATGCCCCAACACTGTCAGAAAAGTGCTTATTCTGATTGGGTTTTTCCAAAGATAAATCCTCAACTTAAAGCTGCAGAAGGCAGGATCACTCAAAAAATAGTTGATTCCTGAATGTGTGTGTCTGTGAGTGTGATTCCAGGTCGTTAAATACTAAAGTTTTGGCATCGCAGTCCCACAGATGACTGCAACGATTTCTCCATCTTCTCCATCATATTGATGTATTTTATTGCTTTTGTTCGACTCTCTTCTAGACTCTTTCACATAGGCAGTTGTTGCCAGAGCTGCAATAGGAACCTTTCCTGTCCCTGCACAAAAACACAGCAAACTTTATGAAATGTTCTACTTGTGTTAATATTACGGACACATTTATATAATCTTAAGGAGAAAATCAATAATTTAAGACGGGACTCAACGTGCAGAAAAGTGAACCGCCTTCTTAATATAATTTCCTTTCTGTTTATGTAAGCCGTATATCTCAATAATTGATTTATTTTATTTTCTCTCATATTTCCACTCTAATTGCAATTATTCTAAAAGTGGAGTAAGTCAGCTGAGTCAATTACTGGGACTCAGTAAACAAAAACACAAGGGTCTGTCACTGCACACATGATTCCGTGTCCACTGAGCCTCTCTTCATGTCAAAGGTCTCAGGTCGTCTGACACACCTGCGCCTCACAATGCTTTCTGCAGTGTATTGCTGGTTTTCATCATCGGGCTGTGATTCATTTCACTCTCATGTCAAGGGATTGGACATTTACAGCAAATTATTACAGTTAGATTTGAGGGGATTCAACATCACTGAACAGCCGACAGAGAATGAGCCAGAGATTGTGAAGCTTGATTGAAGAAGCTCATGGAAATCAACACAACTTTATGCTCTGCCTGAATTTATTTCTCCATTTACAGTTTTTGCCATGAGTCTGTGGAATTTAGTTTGGATGGCGCGAGTAGAAATTACGCTCACTTGGCGGTTTATTAGAAACACCTGGATAAAACTACAGCTTGTTGTGACCGCCCTTAAGGTTGTAGAGTAAATTTTAAGGTATTTCTTTTGTTCTTGTAGTCCCAAGCACAAATGGCAAAAACCCCAGTTTGAGGTTGCCAAAGGTATTTGATAAATACCTGCCTTATTTATCAAAGACGGTAGGCTAAATAAAAGAAAATATCTCCATGTAGGGCAGTTTCCAATGTTAGCATGTCACAGTGCTGCCATTACCATGGTTACAAGTGACAAAACAACATAACATCCGAGACCCATGACTTCACGTTAAGCCAAAGTCATGCAGGACTAACTTTGGTGAATTATGTCCCAGTAATGTCAGAATATCACATAAGGTGGAGGTCATAATTTTACGGTTGCTACTGATATCTTCATAGTCACGAGGACACAACCACTCAGATGTTCAGATGTAGAACTCTCTCTCATTAACTCTGTAAAATGTCCGGAAAATTGGGGCCAGACATTCTGCAGAGTTTGCTGCACGCATACGAAGAATTCAGTCGGAGACTGTACGTGTGAGATGCCTTCACAACAGCACGAGAAACTCCCGGAATGGATTCGGGCTGGGAAGCGGGACAACCTGGATTGATCAAGCGGGAGGCACAACACTCACCCATTCATCCACTGTCTGAAGTTTGTTTTCCAATGAGCTCACTTGGACATTATCTGGAGATTAGACGAGGACGCTGGCAGGGTAATCAGTAGAGAATGTCTGGAGCGACTTCTGTGGACATTTTCGTTCTCTGGAAAATGTCCACACTTCGGTGCATATCTGAAAAAAGCTTTGGTAATGTAACCCAATAAGCTTTTTGATTCGGACTTACTAGACCCACTGATGGCCGACCTGACAGTGCCAACAAAACAAAACCCAGCCCCTTGCTGTTTGTTTGTAATTTCCTGTCTCACTGCAGACATATTCATGGACAATGGATTAGTTATTTCAGTTCAAGGAGAGTAAAAGGATGAGAATAATGCATCGAGGTTGATGAGTAACATGTGGCGCTGAAGTCTCGTCGGCCAAGAAGACCAAAACACGTAATTAGGACATAGAGCATCCTTTAGACAACACTGATTCTTTGACAACTGAGAATTTAACTGTCAGAGATAAACACATTTTTTCTAATTACATAATTGTGTGTAAAAGCCGTGTTGTTGCCTGCAAAAGTCAACTGTGATTTGCGATGTTTTCTATGTTTTCTTGTTCCTGTTCCTGCACGACAAAAACACGTGCTGACACGGACCCGCAGCTGCAGCAGCAGCAGCAGCAGCAGCAGTGGCTGCTGCTTTTATAGAATAAACACAATCAAAGTCAACATCAATCTTTGGAAACCAACAACCACAGCAGCACTCACCCAGCACTGATCCCAACAAAAACACTGACCCTATCATTTTGGGCTTCGAGCAACGCCTTGATAAGCAACGAACTGTTGTAAGTGAACTCGTGCTTTGCTCAGAAAAGCAACTGCAAACCCAACAACAACAACACTTCTTTTTTTTTTTTATTCCAAAACAAAACACGTTCCCGTTTTTCCCTCTCAGCACTAAAAGCCACTCTGTCAGAGGAGCTAACTGTCATTTCAGCACTAACAAGTGCGAAGCCAAATTAGAGTGGAAGAAGCACCGGAGTTTCCTGGAAAACATGGTTCTGTGAAAGGGAACCATCGCTTGCTGTCTGAATGCCATTTGCAAGATGAGCTTATTTAAAAGGCAACGTACACTGTGCTGAATGAAGCCATGGCACAAAAGGCACAAAGGGCTTTTATGGGACTCACTTGAAGACTTATGGAGTATTCGGAGTCTCAAGGAGCCATAGGGAAGCTTGTGATTGTGTGTGTGTTCATGTTTGTACATATTATTTGCATGTTTCTGCTCAGTCAAAATAGTCTGCATATTCAAATTCAGATTTAACCACCGTATTATCACCAGACAACAGAGGTCACGACAAGTAATCCCTCACCAACACCCACAGGCTCACCTCCAGTGAAACAGACTGAGAGGAGACTTACACCTACGCTATTTTAGAAAGGCCTATTTCAAGCGGCAGTGTGGTTGGTGGTTTATGGGCACTGATAGACAGCAGCCAAGTCACCTCTGACCTTTGTCAACTTGGGATAGCAGTAAAAGAAACACACAGGGAGAAGGTGTTTGTACTTTTGTGACTGGTCCTTTAAATCGCAGACACTTGTCACTTTTGACATTATGAAAAAGGCTCTAAATTGTAACCTTGGCCGTGTTACTTGTGGAAAATTATTTTATAGATGTTGTGTTTATAGTCTAAACATTACTCACCTTCTGTCTTGTATAGTTTTTGCCAGACACACTGACAAAGATGGATAATGACTCAGTTTATTGAGTGAAGTCTGAGTTGGTTCTATTTTACTGAACTACTCCCATTTTCTATCTTAAATCTTCCCTTCATACCTTTATTACCACTGATTTAAGTAACCACGAACTGGCATGAATAGTTAAATTATCTTTTTGGTCCATGATTAAAATTCAGCGCATTACAAATCACCAGTAAAATGTATATACATATGTGCTTTTACTTAATGTTATGAATGAAAGTGTCTAAAATCCTGTATAACTCCAGTGGTTTCTTTGTAAGTCTATGGGAGAATGAGCCAACTTTTCCATTTCATTAATAACATCAGTAAACATTTTTCAAAGGAGTAATGGTCTCAATCACTAGTTCCAGGGCTTCAGTACAGCCTGACGTACATTTTGACCATCAACAGACAATAAATCATGACATGTATCAGTGTGTGGACACCAATAAACCGTCCAATAGGTGCAGGGTTGCAGGTGAAGCTCTAACCTCTTCCAAATATGGTTACTTCTGGTTTCAATAATAACAATACGATGTTGGCCAAAATACGAGACTTCAAGGCCTCAAAAAAGCAGTTCACAAATCAATTATCTGGCATCTGAACACTTCCTATGTCACTGTCCTGTAGACTCCGACAGCTGAGCTTGACGCAATAAGTAGAAGCTTAACTGCAGCTGCTGGATCTTAAACCCTGACACAGTCAGTGTTGGATGAAGACATAGTGTATTTCCTTTCACCGGTTTTGTAATAGAGAAAAAATATGTAATAAATTGCGCTTTAAAAAAAGCATTTCCGATACATGTCATTTATTATTATTTTTTTTATGCCACGAAGAGTACCAAAGTCTCTCCACACACAGATCGTCGCGACAAATGCCAGCACTTCCGAAACCAGAACAACAGCTATCGCTAAGGGCGTAGGAATTCTTCACTTTTTTTGGGTGGCAGAGAAAGTAGCACTTTGACCACAGAGTGACCACCGCTCCCTCAAAAGTAAGGTTATATCCATGCCTGTGGTGAAACCCAGGAATGTCTCACACTGTGCTCTGGAAAGCAATAGAGTCAGGTCTCGCGGGGCCTTTGGCTTCTCCGCGGTCACAGTTCCACCACAAATGAAGTCAGCATTGCCAATGTCTCTCCTCCCTTTCAAAATACAATTTGCCATTTACATCTAGAAAAGCACCAGATCTTTAAATACAGACTTGGGGGCTGGTTTTGTTATATGTTATCTTATATGCTGTCAACTCAGGAATTTCAGTATTTACAGTTGCAAAATTGCATGCTGTCTCGACACTGGTTTGAACTTAAATGTGACCTCAGTTTGATCCTGATGTTTGGGAGTTTCAGATTAAGACAGAGGCTGAATCTGTTCTATGTGACACGCAGAGGCACAAACACCGCCTTGTCAAAGGGGTCAGTTTCTGACGTTTGTGTGTAGCACCAGAATAGCATCCCAGCTTCCTCTCAACCACATTAAAATGCATTTCCACAATCACATGCACGTCGTCCATGTAAGCGGTCTTTCACTAGGTAGATCATGAGAGGGGTACGTCCACTCATTGGTGCGGCGTGTAGAAGTTTTTACATAAATCTGGAGAACTTCCTTAAAACTAATTAGATGTACAGATGATTGCAAACACTATAAGGGTGTGTGGCTATAAGGGCTGTGAGTGTAAAGAGCCATAGTACTGTAATTAACAGCTTGTTAACTTAACAACACACAGGAAGGAGGGCTGTGGGTTTTTCTCAGCGTGTGCTTGTGAAGTTACTGTATGTATATTTCTCTTCATTTTGTTTTGTTTGTGTCTCCGTGTCCTCGTGCTCACCGTCTGTGGCGTCCTCGCAGCTGTGACTGAAGTTTTCGTACGAGTCCCAGCGGATGAGAGGATCCTGTGTGTTGTAGTCAACCGAGACGCTCGGCCCGTTTTCCAGGAGATCCATACCTTGACCAGTAGAATGAAAAGGGCAGAGCAGAAAATGTGAATATCTTTCAATCACAAAAGAAAAAAAATCCTATTTAGCATGGAAAAATCTATTAATAATAGTCTCTTCGTGAGCAAAATTTGCTGAAAGGTATTTTTTCCACAGAATGTATCGCAACAGGTCAACTTACTGGCTGAGATGCAGAACCATTTTGCACAGCCCTCACTTTAAACTTGACATTTATTTTCTGTCTCTCTACTGCACACTGTTAATTAAAGACAACAGAGCCCTGAAAT